>NW_026294606.1:33010110-33610110 GCF_007827085.1 Peromyscus californicus insignis
AATGTGGTAAATTTACACAATAGAGTATTACCCAGCCATTAAGAACAATGACATCATGAAATTTGCTGGCAAATGGATGAAATGAGAAAAAAAATCATCCTGAGTGAGGTAACCAGACACAGAAAGACAAACATGGTATATACTCACTTATAAGTGGATATTAGCCATAAAGTAAAGAAAGGATAACCATGCTACAATCCATAGACCCATAGAGACTAAGTAACAAGGAAGGCTTAAGGCAGGATGCAGGCATCTCCCTGGGAAGGGGAAATAGATTTTTCCAATGGACTGGGGGTGGGTGTGAATGGGAAAAGGAAGAATCAAGCAGGGAGGTGGAGGGAGAGAGTACAGAGAGATAACTGGAATTGGGGGGCATTTGGGAAGCAATGTAGAAATCTGGTGCAGTGGAAACTCCCTGGAATCTTTGAGAGTGACCCTAGCGAAGTCTTCTAGTAATGGGGGATACTGTGGTGGTTTGAATGTAACTGGACACTATAAACTCATTAGGAGTGGCACTATTAGGAGGTGTGGCTTTGTTGGAGTAAGTATAGCCTTGTTGGAGGAAGTGTGCCACTGTGGAGATGAGCTTTGAGGTTTCATATATGCTCAAGCCATGCCCAGTGTCTCAGTTCACTTCCTGTTGCCTTCAAATCAAGATGTCAGAATTCTCAACTCCTTCTCTAGCACCATGCCTGCCTGCATGCTGCCTTGTTTCCTGCCATGACAATAATGGACTAAACCTCTGAACTGTAAGTGAGCCGCCTCAATTAAATGTTTTTCTTTATAAGAGTTGCCATGATCATGGTGTCGCTTTACAGTAATAGAAACCCTATCTAAGACAGATATGAAGCCTGAAGCACCCATCTTCTATAACCAGGCAAGGCGTCCAACAGTGGGACTGGAACACCAACCCAGCCAGCCACAAAACCTTTAACCTATACTATCTGTCCTGCCTCCTAGATGTCCTGGGGTAATAGTAGGGCAGAACTTGTGGGAGTGGCCAACCAATGACTGGTCCAACTTGAAGCCCAGGCCACAGAAGAAAGCCCATGCCTGACACAGCCTGGGTGGCTAGGAACCAAAGGCTGGCCCATCCAGAGACCTAAGATATAACCAAATACAATGGAGAAAACAATTTCAGTGAAATGTTTACTAATGCTTTTCTGCTATACTCCTAGATCGCTGCCTAGCCCAACTGTCATCAGAGAGGTGTCATCTAGCAGGAGCAGATGTAGAGGCCCACAGCCAAATAGTAGGCAGAGCCAGAGGAACCCCACAGATGAGGGGGAAAGATTGCAGGAGCCAAAGGGGTCGAGGACACTGTGAGATCACAGCCCACAGAATCAACTAAGGAGGGCTTATAGTAGATCACAGAGAATAAAGCAACAATCATGGACCCCGTTTGGGTCTGAGCTAGATCCTCTGCTTATATGTTATTGTTGTGTGACTGGGTGTTCTTGTGAGACTCCTAAAAGTGGGAGTGGGGAGTGTCCCTGACTCTTTTGCCTGCTTTTGGAACATTTTTCCTCCTACTGGGTTGCCTCATCCAGCCTGGATATGAGGGTGTGTGTCTAGTCTGATTGCAGCTTGTTATGCCATGTTCAGTTGATATCCCTGTGAGGCCTGGTTTTGTTTTTTTTTTTTTTTTTTTTGAAGGGAAACAGAGGAGTGGATCTGGGGAAGGGGGAAGGAAAACTGTGGTTGGGATGTAATGTGTAAGAGAAGAATAAAAGAAAAGGAAAAAAACAAAAGATTTTCCTCCATTCATAACAAGATGCCATTCTTAGACTTTGCCTCACAGCATGGCAACTAGGGTAGAACAATATGGTGATGGCCAGGTCTGCGGTGACAGCAATGAAGCTACATAGAGAGCCTCTCAGGAGACCCTCCTCTGAGGTTTTAGCTGTTACTTCTTCCCCAAACTGCAAACTTCTAGAGCAGTGATTCTCAACCTGTGGGTCACAACTCCTTCAGGGGTTGAACGACCCTTTCACAGGGGTCACCTAAGACCATCAGAAAACACAGATATTTACATTAAGTTTCATAACAGGAGCAAAATGACAGTTACGAAGTCGCAACGAAAATAATTTTATGGTTGGGGGTCACCACAATATGAACTAACTGTATTAAAGGGTCGCAGCATTAGGAAGATTGAGAGCCACTGATCTAGGGAGATGTCAGACTCTACAGAGAGGTAAAAGGTTAATTAAAAGGTGATGGTATGAGGCAGCTTCCATGAGGCCACCATCCATGGTGGAGTGCTGCTTCAGGCTTTCTGTACAGAGATGGGACACGAAGGCTCTTCTGCAAGAAGCAGGCTTATTGTATGTTGACCCCGACTCAGCAGAATAATCTCCCAAAGGAGAGCCCTAAGTACAATGAGGCCTAAATAAATGTCTTTGCTACAGTTTTGGCTTCTTTGTCTCCCATATATGGTGATATATAATCTGATCAGAGTATTCTAAATTCCTGGGATGTGACAGTAAGAATGCCCAGAATGAGAAGGGTGGACATTCTTTGGGAGTGTACCAAGGCAACATGTGTGTATATTGACATTGACTAGACCACATTGCTGACACTGGCTAGACCACATTGCTTGCTTGCTTTTTTCTTTTTTTCCTGCTCTGGAAATCCTCACTAACTGCCACGGTGGAACTTTTCAGTGATGTAGCTGTTTAAAGATCATTTACACTCCTATAAATACCCCCCACATGTGATCTGCATGAAGCCCTATAAAATCACTGGTCTCACCAAGTTGGACTTTGATGACACCTCACTTTTGTCTATTGATGGTCCATCTAGGATGATGAGATATTGACTTGTGTCTCCTCAGAAAAGTTAACTCAGCAGAATGCTAAAGTATATCATAAAAAGACTGTGAAAGTTAAAACTTAAGGAAAGATGGCATGGATACATCTAAGTTGGCTATAATTAGCAGTTATTAAAAACTCCTAAGGGCAGGCCTGGGAAGTTGGTTCCATGGGTGAAAGCACTTGCTTTGCAACCATAAGGACCAGAGTTAAATTCCCAGTGCCCACATTAAGGAACAATTGGGAATTAATTGGAACCCACCTCCTAGGTGTTTGGACCCACGGTAATGATAGCATGGATGTAGCCCAACTATGCCAGCTCATCAAGGAAAAACAAAATGTTTATGATCAGATTAGTTTCTCCTACTAATATTGCAAACACATCCTTGATGAGCTTCAAGGTTTCAATCCCTTTAACTTACTGTAACATTCCTTCTGTTTTTATTGGGCATAGTGGCTATTATGATTTTCTCATGCTGACAGTCTGGTGCCGTGCATGGCAGTGAACTGCCCCTGGGCTGAGCATGAGGATCCATCCTGAACATCTAAGAACAAGAAGGACAAGTAAAAGTACTAGTCACAAATAAGAGTAATAGTAACTTAGATATTAGAGATGCCTTTCATGACATTTTCAGATAAATGGATGGAACTGAACAAATTATACTAAGTGAGGTTACCCAGGTACAGAAGACAAATAGTGTGTGTTTTCGCTCATGTGGATTCTAACTCTAGATTATTTGCTTTGTATATTTAAACTGGAGTACATGTGGAAGACAGGAAACTAGAAATGGATCGCTGGAAGTGGGTTCATTAAGGGAAGGGAGATAGTAAAGTATGAGTAAAATAAAAGCAAAGACTGCGAATGTAGGATTAGGGCACGGAGCTCTAGAAAGGAAGACTTGAGGGATGGGGAAGTGAGAGAGTGGGAAACAGAATAGTGAGGGTGTAGGGGAAAGCTTAACTAAAATGAAGATGTATGAAAAGCATAAGTAGAAACCTATGATCTTCCAACCCAAGAAAAAAACTCAACCCATGTGGATAGTAGAACACAGGTGACATGATATGAGGGAGAATACTCAGCTTAAACATTTAAGTGAGGATAGGAGGGCTGGGGAGAGGGTGGGTTAATGAGAACTACGGCTATATGAATAAAGCTTGTGGAAATCCATCAGTTTATGGGCTATTTAAAAATGTATGTATATATAAAGGAGTTTGAACAGAAGTGCCCTGTATTGGATCGACAATGTCTCTTCCAGAAGACATGGGTTATTAAATAAAAATATCAGAGCAAGCCATAGAAACTGTCTATGAGTTATTGGTGAGGAATGTAACAAAGGCACCCAAAAGACCACAAGCTATTGCCATTGTCCTTGGTCACCTACCATAATTACATGGTAAGACCCTATTGCTGAAGACAGAACTCACTTTGAATGAAAAACATAAAAAAAAAAAATCAATCTTAACCTGACCAGGAAACCCTTTCCTTGCTGGCTAGCTTACATAGTACCAGAAAGTGTTATGCTGGCTGATGGGGCAGAAAAAAACATCAATGGTCTTACCCAGTGCTGGGTACTATGGACTACAATACTGCCTGTCAGGCAAGATGTGCCTACTGTTGTAATAGTTGTATGACAGTTATGGAGATAACCAACAACTTTCTGATTGACTATAAGCTCTCCTCTGTAGGAGGGATTTCAAACCTGGTACTACAAACCTGGCCAAGAGCCCATGGATAGAGAGGTCATAGACATTAGTCAGGAATATACTACTGTTTTTCCAAATGGTCATTCTGTCAAATTGCCTTCTAAATATTTCTGTTTATAACAACAGACCTAGACTGCTCTCAACTTTGGTCAGAGAAGCTCCTTTTTGCAGGGGATAGTGGCTAATGCAGAGAGTCATAACTGGTCAAAGTGCCAAGTATAAGTAACTGTGAGTGCTCAGCTATCAATGGATCGATCATCTTTATCAACCTCTCCTTACCAAGATGTTGCGAACATCACAGAAGAGGGGATGGAAAGAATATAAGAGCTGATAGATAGGGAAGAGAGCTATAAAATGTCATCTTCGGTACATGGTATGGCTGTGCATACATCAACTCATTGCAGCTGTGGTTACCTGTACAAGATTAAGCCAACCAAAATTCCAGCATAGATGGGAGAAAAGCCCCTAAGATCTCACACCTAACCGAGAAGCTATTGGCAGTTGATAGCTACTGAGGGAGCCAAAGTCACACTTCTTGGGGATGTGGCCTCTGGTAGGTTGCCTGTGCTGTAGTGGAAAGTCCCACACCAATTTGCATACAGGCAGCATGTTTATACTCAGGAAGTTACTAATATTAATAACAAAAAGAAGACATCGAGGCTTGGAGAGGTTGCTCAGCAATTAAGAGCACTTAGTTTTGTTACTAGAACCCACAGGGTGGCTCACAACCATCCGCAACTCCAGTTCCAAGGAATCTGATGCCCTCTTCTGATTGCTGAGAGTACCAAGTATATGTATTGCACACATACATACATGCCAGCAAAATGCTCATACACATAAAATAAATCTAAAAAACTATTCTATAGAGGCCAGATGTTTGGAGGGAAACAGATTAGAGATACACCACAGAGAGCTGGAGAGAAGTTTCAGATGGATGCCTTCAATAAATTCTTTCAAAAAATTCTTTTCATAAATGGATGAAATTTTCAGAGTAATTTTTTAAATATTTTAAAAGGGTTAGTCTTTCCCACATTTATAACTTGCCACTTATAGCTGGAAAATCAAACATGATAAAGGAAAAAAATCAAAGATAAATAATTTCAAATACTCTAAATGTCAAATAATATATTTCATAGAGAGAACTTAACTCTGAATATAAGGAAAACATGTAACCAATCTAACTGAAGAATTTAAGTTTTAGGGTTGAAGAGATGGTTCAGTGGTAGAGAGCTCTTACTGCTCCAGAGGCCCCAGGTCAGTTCTCAGCACCCATATCTGTGGTGGTATTGTGTTCCCCAAAATATTGTGCACCCTAATAAACTTATCTGGGGTCAGAGAACAGAACAGCCACTAGATATAGAGGCCAGAAAATGGTGGCACTCACACCTTTAATCCTATCACTTAGGAGGCAAAGATCCATCTGGATCTCTGTGAGTTTAAAGCCACACTAGAAACAGCCAGGCATGGTGACTCACACCTTTAATCCCAAGAAGTGAGCCTTTAATCCCAGGAAGTGGTGTCAGAAAGCAGAAAGGTATATAAGGCGTGAAAACCAGGAACTAGAGCTCCTTAAGCTTTTAGGCTTTTGAGCAGCAGTTCAACTGAGACCCATTTTGGATGAGAACTCAGAAGCTTCCAGTCTGAGGAAACAGGATCAGCAGAGGAATTGGCGAGGTGAGGAAGCTGTGGCTTGTTCTGCTTCTCTGATCTTCCAGCATTTAACCCAATACCTGGCCCTGGGTTTGTTTTTATTAATAAGAACTTTTAAGGTTCGTGCTACACATATCAGGTGGCTCACAACACCTCCAGGGGATCTGATGCCCTCTCCTTGCCTCCACAGGCACTCACACACATGTGGCATACATTCACACAAACATACTGTGGGGGTTGGAATAAGAATGACCCCCATAAGATCATATATTTGAATGCTTGGTAAACAGGAAGTGGGATTTATTTTTGAAAGGATTAGGATTAGGAGGTGTGGCCTCCTCGGAGGAAGTGCATCACTGTCGAGAGTAGGCTTTGGGGTTTCAAATGTGGCTATTAAATTTTAATGACCCCGGGATTTCTTCCGTAGTGGTTTTACCAATATCTCCATCCCTGAAGACTATTTCCCATCCACTCGGTATCTCTTAGGTCAGGTCTTAGTAAAGAGCACTTCCAGTATCATCGGATATAAATCCCACACAACATCTGCATGTATAAAATACGATATCTGTCCAATGGGGGAACTGTGAACTGAAGTCCAAGAAAAAAGTGCAGCTATGTAAGGAGTCTACAAGGTTGACTAATCAGAAGTTCCGTGATTGCGTAGAGCTGTCGTGTCTCTGATTCCCAATCCCAATTATCATGGGCTATCTTTAGCTCTCTTAATAGCCAATCATTGCCCACCTTTGTGTTTGGCCTAACATTTATTCTTATAAATCCTTTTCAAATGTACAAGCAGGCCCTTATCTTTGCCAACCTAAAGGCCAAGAATGTCATAAGAGAGCATCTAAGGACTATGACAGATGACTCCCCGCTTTGCTATATAACCCACATATCTCACAGTCCCATCGGTATATTTTACAAGTCCCTTGATTCATGATTTTCTCTGCTCTGTTACTATAAAACCTCATAAAATTGTCACCACATTGAAATATGGTATTGGGAGACTCTGAGTATGTGTTTCCAGGCCATGGCCAATCATAATGGCTCCAGAATAAACTCTCTTTCCCTTTGAGGTGACATCTGTGTTTTTTGCCTTGGCAAAGGGTTAAGGAAACAGACAAGAAGTGACAAAAGAGGCTTAGGAGAAGCTTCCCCCAGAAGCTGAGCAAAGCAAATCTTTCCATGAAGGGGGATGGAGATGTCAAATATTGCTAACTGCAAAGTGCTGTAAGACTTGACTATGACACTGGCTCAGCAGCATTGGTCTTTCGAGACCTTGATAACAATGTAGAAGTAAAAAGGGACCTTCATAGGAACACAAGGTTCTGGACCCTTTAACTCATCACCTATTATCTACTGCAGAAAGGCCCACCCCTGGCAATTATGCATGGCATCTGCCCGTCTGTTTCCCGTACCCCCTCCCACAATACCCAGCAAGGACCAAACCCATCACAGAGGCACCATGATTCCTGAGAGGACAATGGCCACTGATCTTATTTAACATATATAAAGAAACTCTTAAAAAAATGCCATCTTCATCACTACTAACCTGGCCTATGCCAGCAGCTCAACCAAGTGGCTTGATCCTTTGGGGGGAGGGGCAGATGTACTACTGTCAGTGCTGTCTTCCATGTGCCTAACCCCTCACCACTTCTTCAGGAGGAAAAAAAAAATCCAAACTCCATTAAAGATTTTGCCTAAGAGTTTGTTCTCTGTCTTTTTTTTTATTTCTATGTTACTGGGACAGACGTTCCCATGCATTGAGTATCAGTGTAAAAAAGCCTGGTTGAAATGGAATAAAGGAAATAGGAAAAAAGGACTAACAATGAAAAACTACAAACCATACTTGAGGCAGTCTTCTGCAGAAAAGGGAGACTGAGGCAGTTGCTAGAGAGGGTGCAAGCTCGTTGTGATCTGTGTTTTGCTGTGTTGTGATCCTTGTGACACTTTCTAAGGATGAGTGTGACTGTTCCTCGGCAGCACTAACTCTGTTCTGAGCCTTCCAATACAACACAAGTCTGAGCTGAGCCAAGTGCCTGGCAGCTGCTGACTATAACAGCAGGGTGGCTGGGTTTAGCTCTTCCAAGGAGGAGCTCTGTACCTTTTCCTGCTAAGACTGACATCTGGAAGCTGGGATGATGCTTTGGGTACCACAAATAACAGTCCTGTTAGACTCCAGTCAGAACCATCTCACTGTCACTGTACGCTGAGCATTTTCCCAAGCGAACAGTCCTTTTTGTCTGTTTGTCTGTCTGTTGGCTCATTATGACCTTTCACACTGAGGTAAGTGCTCTGTTCTGAGCTACACCCTTTTGACGTCACCATTGGCAAGTTGATGTCATTCTGAACTAAGATGAGTACCACTTTGAAAGGATTGATTTCCCAGGCTGTTTACATAATTTTCTGCATCCACACATGGTATTCTGAGGGTCTCCACTTTTCCACATCCTCACCAACACTTGGTTTGGGCCATGTTTTTTAAACATTATTATTAAAAGAATGTTGCAAGGAACAAAGAAATCATTAACCAGACCCAAAGACTCTATAACTCAATGAACATTTAGAGCAGCCATTCCAAATGGAATTTCGTATTTTTGCTCTTGGATATATTTTTATCCATTTACCCACCACCAAAACCAAAAACTCCATGACAGTATTAGAACTAGAAAAGTGATTAGCTTTATATCATCCTTCATAACTCATGTCCATTAGCTGTGTTCAGTCCCAACTCATCCCATAATATTTCACCTTTCTTGTTCTCTTTTCTACATGTTATACTATACTCACACATGAACTTGTTTACACATATACATATATTATTGGATAAATTTCACATATGAAGGAGAATGTACAGTTCTTTTCTTTCTGAGATTGTGTGGCCTTCCTTAATATTATATATTCTAAGTCCATCCATTTTCCTACACATTTTGTGATTTTTGTTTTCTTTAGAGTCAAATAGTGTTCTCATATATGCATATATGTATATATGTATGTGTGCATGCATATGTATGTTTATGTCAACTTAGTTGTCAATGAAAATTATATTTATACACGTGTGTGTGTGTGTGTGTGTGTCTGTGTGTGTGTGTGTGTGTGTGTGTGTCCTCCAGTCTCAGCCTCCCAGAGCTTAGATTCCAGGCTTTGTTTTGTATTTTCCTATGATGTCAGGCATCTTTTCACGCTTGTGTGAGTTATTTTATACCTTCTTGGGAAACATTTTATTCAATTTCTTTGCTCAAATGGCCTTGTCTTTCTTTCCTTGAATTTTGAGTTCTTTTTACATTCTGAATACTAGACTCTAAACTGTCACTCACTTTTTCCATCTTTGTTTTCAGATAGGATCTCATTATGTTTCCAGGTTGGACTTGAACTCACAAACTCTGTGATTCGGTCTCTCAAATGCTCGGATTGTAGGCACGCACAAGCACCACTACGGCCGGCTTTCACTTGCTTGATAATGTTCTTTGAAAAGTTTGTTTTCTTTACATTTTAAGAAGTTGAATTTATCTGTTCTTGGTTTAGTTTTTTATGCTTTTAGCCTTGTGGGCATCAATTACACCATTGCTATACACCTCCAACAGCTTCTAAGAGTCTAGGATGAACTCACATGACAATTATGGGCTCACAACACACACACACACATACACACACACACACACACACACACACACACACACACACACACACACACACACGCACGCACGCACAGATCCTCTGAAATGGCTGAAGTATTGAATCTGCGTTTGAAAACAGCACATTTTTATGCAAGAAGAAAACGGAACTTATCAGAGAGACATATCCTGGTTTGATCATTGGTCTTTTCTTAAGTTACAAGAATCATGAACAGTTTCTTCTGATATCCAAGCAAAAACAGGAAGACCTTCAAAAGGGAAAATTCCTTTTAGGTTCACTGTGCATTGAGTGTAATTTGAATGAACCCTCAAAAGTGTGTTATTTGAAGCTTGGTCCTCAGTGTGGCCATGCTGGGAGATGGAACCTTTAAGTGGCTTAGAACAAACTAATTAAGTCATGAGAACACTGCTTTCAGAAGAATTCATTGATAGATTAGCATGTGAGATAGTTCTCTGGGGAGTAGATTGTTATAACAAGGAAGTCCAACCTCCTTTCTCTTCAAGTTTCCAGAAACAATCTGTGATTCACCACGCATGCCCCAACACACATACACCCTCCTGCCATGATGCTGTTCATCAAGAAGCCTTCACCAGATGTCAAATCAATGGAACCATTGATCTTTGACTTTCAGCCTTTTGTGCTGTGAACTAAATAAATCTTTTCTTTTCAAATGACTCAACTTTGGCTATTTTCCTATAGCAGTGGAAAATTGACAAGTTGGGCTCAGGCTTTCTAAGAAGCAATATGGAGAACTAAAGAAAAAAAGTGTATGAAACTGTGAGATGTGTGTGTGTGTGTGTGTGTGTGTGTGTGTGTGTGTGTGTGTGTGTACAGTCACCTTGTCACTGAAGCTTAAAAGCTACAATGAAATGAGGCATGGAGGCTCGTGCTGATAGATCCAGCACTCAGGGGCCTAAGGCAAGCGAGTTGTTAAGAATCAGTGGTCATTCTGGCCATGTGGTAAGATTCTTTCCTAAAAATAAAAGCAAAAGCAACAACAGCAAAGTCTCTGCAATGCCACTTTAGTCACCAAAGCGTCACAACACTGACCAGTCTGCACTGCGCCACTTTCGGCAACCATTTCTCAACCTGAACCCTAAGTGTCTTGGAAACAAATGTGCTGTCTGCTCTTTGAGGCATTGGGCTGTAGTGGTGTTAGAAACAGATGCCTGCTTTTTATACCACCATACCTAGCTTTGCCAGGTATGGTTCACAAATTTCAGTACACATCAGAGATGATGAGAGGATTTATTGTCAGAAACACCTGGACCCATCCCCAGAGTTCCTGATTCAGAAGTCTGCAGTGGACCCAGACTTTCTCCATTTCCAATAGTTCTCACATGGTTGCCAATGTTGTGCTCAGAGAGCATACTTGGAAAAATCTACTCTGTTACCACAATCCCTAAATGTGGTTAAACACTTGACGCTCCTTGGGAGATTATCGTCAATGCCTGGAACTCACATCCAGCATATAATGGAGGTGAGTGGGTTTAGCACTGAGTTACTTCATTGTACACTGATGTCAGAAGCTACCACTCCAATGCTTAGCCATGTCTTCCTTTATCATCATTACCCAATGTCTTCATATGCATTAGGACCTGCATGTATACCAATGCCTTTACTTACCATGATTAGCTGAAGCGGGTCTTTGGAAAGTTTATCATGTTCTACTCCATTGTCCATAACAGTAGTCAATGCCCAGCCATTCCAAGGGGCTTTTCTTAGATGAAAGAAAGGGAGCCTTGGTGAGTCCCTTCCCTCATCCCTCCCACTTGGCTTTACAAGTGGAACAGAATCTCACTCCACCGCAGACATCATCTTGTCCCAAATCCCATCCACTTCTCAGAATCTCCACATGGGACTGAACACTGCTCTGTGATGTCAAAGTCCCATCGTGGAGAAAAGCTGGGAAGAGTGCTCAGAGACTCTCCCTGGAATTAGCTCTTGAAGGTCAGTCACATCAATTTCACCTCCTGTTTCCTGTGGCTAAGAACAACAAATATACCTATTTCTTGACCTGCTTAGTTCCTCATGGAAAGTCTGTCAAGTGTCACTTTCTCCTTACTTCAAAGGGATCCTTCAAGTTCAACAAAAACCTCCCTCTGCTCACACACAGTGCCAGTCTTCCAGGATCCTTCTCATTGAATTTCTCCACGGCTTTGGTTCCAGTTACCACTGGAGATGCTTCTGTGGCTTGGCTTAGGCCACACATGGTCTCCACTGACTCTTCTCTGTAGCTTCTGTGTTTATCTCTTTATCTTGGATCAGCCTCTACATGTTCTTTTCTTTGAGTTTTCTGATCCTATGCAATCCTCACCCCTGACTTTGTCCAGAACCCTTAAGGAATCCAAAGGGGGAGGGGTGCCAGTTTTCTCATTTTGGTGTATGCATGGTGTATATATATGATGTGTAATCCGAAGTCAGTCATTCCCTTCTGTTTCAGACACTTCCGGAATCGCCGATGATTTTACAAGTTCAAAATACATGAAAATAAAGAAGACTCTTTATTCAATAGCTCCCTGAGCTTCATGGTAGATTCTTAGGACTTGGGACAATTATGCCCTTTCTTGGAACTTCTATCTCATGTGGAAAGACCTATCCTATGAGAGATTCCTCTTTCTGGTCATCCACATACAGTTAATTAAAATTCTGACTGGGTTTAGGATCAAAGAACCCTCATCCATCGCGTTCTCACATTCCTCCTTCTTCTTTCAATGTCTTCCAAGATCTATTTTAAACTAGAAGTGTTGTGTGTTTTTCAGCAGCCCTTTGACCTGTTCCCATTAAATCAAAAGAGGGAAGAAGGTCTCAGACTTCACCTAACAGCCAATCAGGGCATGACAAACGTTTGGATAAGTTTCTCTGCATCCATGCCACATCCTGGGAAATGGTGTGCTTCCTTGCCAGGTGGTCGACACAGTTGTTTGGTAATCCAAATGCGCTTCAGCGGGTGATTTTTGGAATTAAACTCTTTGGGGGTGAGATGACACAAAGAATCACATCCCTAGAGAACCTCAGGCCTGAAGAGGTTGCTTCAAGGTGTTCCCAGTGCACTGGAAAAGCGTGGAAGGAAATGCAATGCCAGGGATGTTCTCCACTTCTCACCCCAGCACACTTGGCAGCTCCCATGATACTTTGACTTTCCAAATATCGGAAAGAAAAGCAGCCAAGGATTTATGCAAGAATGAAAAGTGCCCGAAGCACTTCAATTTCCGGGTGGTTAAACAAAAGAGGACACACACCAAGAAAAGCCACTCTGAGTGCAGAAGAGCCAGGAGGAAGGGGGAAAAACCCAGAGATGATCTAATTATTGTGTATAACAGGACTGCCATGAGGCAGGCTTACATAGGTTCTTTGCACTCCTTCTGTCCACGGGATATATAAGGTCCATGGTTCCCCCAAATTTTAACCACAACTTGGGAATGATATTCATCATGAAACACATTCACCACATAGAAAAAAGTTATTTCTCTTACTTCTTTTCAGTGCTGGGATGGAATCCAGGTCCTTAAACTACTCAGTGATTTTTCTCCCACTGAGCTACATCCCAGCCCCAGGTAATGTTTTTAATATACACACAGAGGCAGCTTGTTAGGATGTGGTCACATCCCTTAACAAAACCATAGTAACTGAAAATATCCTAACCTACCAGTCATCCCAGATGCCTCAGAACCCTGGATCCACTGGCTTCTTCACAGGCACACAATGGCTTCATGCTGCTCTGCCTACACCTCAGGCAGAACTACCCACAAATGCTAACTCTGTCAACAACTACAACAAAACAACCCAGGGTGGAAGAAAACAGATCCTATGGCCTTCTTCCATGTGCTTAGGCACCAGATTCTTTGGTGTATTGCTACCTGCTCTGTAATCATTATCTTACACATGAGTTGTCACAATTCACAATGTCTGCTACAGTTCTGATCTAAAGTGTCCAGACAGGTACAAGTGCTAAAATTCTTGTCCCAGTCTTAGCACTGATGAAAGATGGTAGAAACATTGAGAAGTGGGATCTAGGCCAGGTTTGGTGGCACAGGACTGCAATTCCATCACTCTAGAAGCTGGGGTAGGAGAATCACAAGCTCAAGGCCAAGGTGAACTACATAGTGAGATCCTGTCTCCAAATAAAATGGCATGGGAACTAGTAACAGGCTTGAGAAAACTAGAGACGTGACCTTGAAGAGAACTGTAGCACTGCATCTCTTTCTTTTCTCATTCATTATTCCCAGTGACTAGTGTTATTCCACTGGGAATTCCACTTCCGTCACTTTGGCAGAGGCCTGAAGCAATGGGCCCAAGCAGATCATGCAAGCCAAGGCAGACTGTTGCCTTTATAAATTGATTATCTTCAGCTAGAGAGAGAGTTCAGCAGTTAAGAGCACTGGCTGTACTTCCAGAGGATGTGGGTTCAATTCCTAGCACCCACATGGTGACTCACAACCATCTGTAACTCCAATTCTAGGGGAGCTGATGTCCTCTTCTGACCTCCAAGGGCACTTAGGTACTTACATGGTACACAGATATGCCTGCAGGCAAAACACCCATGTACATAAAATAAATAAATAAATATTTTAATTTATTATCTTGAACGTTTGTTACGGTAATGGAAACTTAACAACCTTGAACACAGTCAAGGATTTGAACTATATTCTTAAATACAGTTTATGTTTGTAATGAAACACATTTGGATATAAAGAATAGAGAGGGGGAGCACAGGAAACAGGAAGAGGGGAAGGGAGAGAAGAAATCATGGCCCCAATGTAGGTGAGAAGTCCTTCAGGGTGGTCCTGTCAGATGCACCACTGTCTGTGAGCCTAGATCCTAAGTTGCAGTGTTCTCTCTTCCTGTGAAGAACTAAAGTGATGTCCACACTTCGTGTCCATCAGTTTCTGTATTTGTGGACTGATATTTCCCAGTTACAGGGATCAGATACTTAAAACAGAAAAGCACCATTGCTCTACTGCCCCCACCCTAACCACACTAGCCATCCCTTGGCAGGTGTCCAAGGGGATGCAAAAAGAATGTATTACACCCTAGTATCACAATACATAGTGTTGGAGTGTTAGGTACAGAGGAAAATGTGTCTCTAAGCCCAGCAATAATTGATTAAAGGTCAGGAAGACATACAAACATGTTTCTCTTATGGGTTTTTGTGGGGAAAGTGCAAGTACAAAACATATTACATTTTGAGCCAGCTAGGCCTTCTTCCTAGACTAGAAGGTGCAGGCTGCACAACCCAACCTCAACAAGGAGTCCACCTTGAGAGGAAAGAGCAGCCCACTGTGCACCCTAAATGGAAAGAAATAGGATGAGGGGCCACAATGCAGCAAGAAGGCTTTTCTTCAACAAACTAACCTTGTTTTAGAAGCAAGTTTCTCCTAACATTTCTTTGATTGGGTTGCTTTTTACTACGTTTGTTACCATTTTGACTGATTTTCTATCATCCTCATCAGACCTCACCCTTCCAGCCTTGACCCTGTTCAGGAACACCAACTGTACCCACGTCTCACAGCCCAGCACTGCTATGGCGGGTGAAGTGTACTAAAGTGAGAAACAAGAGCCAAAAGGAGTTTGATGATCTTGTTGATGAGTTTTGTTTGGTTTTGGTTTTGGTTTTTTAATGTCTCAGATATTTACTGACAACAGGTTTTCAGAGAAAGCAAAGTGTAGTAATTGCACAAAAAGTTTTCAAATTCTCGGTCAGGGCTGCAAGCTGGGGGTAGGAGAGCAAAGCCAGGGGCCAAAGACATAGCCTGTGGTGATACCTTCAGTTCCACACAAAGGGGCCCAGAAGGTGGCAGCTGACAGAGATGGACAGGGTGGGTCCAGGGCTTAGGAGGACGTCACAGCCTAAGGCAAAGATGATTCTGAGGAACTACAAGAAGAAGGTGCCTCCCTACACCCAACTCAAATTTAAGACTAATTTACCTTGGCTTGACAATAATCCTAATTTTAATCCTACCTCTAATAGTAACCGCAATCCTACTTCTACCCTAACGCCAAACCCAACCCCACCCCTAGCCCTAATCATAGCCATAACCCCAACTCCTTGCCATACCACAACCACAACCCTAACCCTGTCCATGGCCAGCTGCGTATCCTCCATGACAGCTAGATGTTTAGCCTCTCACTGGCCTGCATGACAGTGAACTGAATGTTGAAAGCTTTTCATGTTATCCTTGAACTTAGACATAGCGGTGGTTTGAAAAAAAAATGGCCCCCAAAGAGAGTGGCACTATTAGGAGATGTGTCCTTGTTGGAGGAAGTGTATCACTGTGGGAGCAGGCTTTGAGATCTCTTTTCTTAAGCTTCACTCAGTGTGACAGTCAGTCGACTTCCTGTTGCCTCTGAATCAGAACTCTCAGCTCCAGCACCACATCTGCCTGCATGCTGCTGTGCTCCCTGTAATTATGATAATGGACTAAATCTCTGAAATTGTAAGTTACCGCCTCAATTTAATGTTTTCTTTGTAAGAGTTGCCATGGTCATGGTGTCTTTCACAGCAATAAAAAACCCTAACTAAAACAGACATTAATACATCAAAGGTTAGAAGGACTCATGATAGGCCATGAGAACAAAACTGAGATGTGCCACCACCATAAAGCTAAACTCTGAAGGGAAAATTTATTTGCAAATTCAGAATCACTTGACACAAGGCTGGTGGGGAAATGTTCATGAGTATTTGAAAGCAAGGTGGTTCTGTTCAAGCAAGGAAGGCCATCGCCTGCAAAAACTCGAACATTTAAAAAAGAAAAATCTCATTTAACCTGCTACAAATCCAATCCATTAAGTTCCCCTGTAAAGAGAGTTTATGGAGCATATGGAGCTTGCTGGCTTCTGGGGATATTGCAAAGACTTCTTGTTAATGGAGAATATTATGCACTTTTCCCTATTTCCTACCTCAAATTTATTATTTTCTCCTTTTAAAACATTTTTTTTTCACAGAAAGTAAACGTGGATCAAGCCCAAACCTCCATCTTTATGGATTTTACTCCAGAACGTATTGTAAGTAGACACCTGAAAATAAATGTTGAGGCACTTGTTCTCTTTTAATCCATACAAAGAATTTGAAATAAACTTGCTGAGACATGTATCATTTCAAGATGAAAAAAAAAACCCTCTTCAAACAAATGAAATCTCACTTCTAAGCAGAAGCTTCTTTACACGGCCAAATAAAACATTGAGTGTATTGTCCATCCTTCAGGGGTTGGGGAGGGGCTTTTCAGATGAATTAAAGCCAAGATCCTATTTTAATCTGAACCAAACTTGCAAAGTGCACCACAGAGCATCTGAAGATGCTGGCTGTATAGGGAATGGTGTATTTAGTGTACATTTTTCAGTAAAGCTTGAACTTATTGCTTTAATTTTACTTACTTTGCCTAGAAAGGTGTCTGTAGGTTGAAGACAAACATAATAAGCATATTACTTGAAATTTTAACTAGTAAACTATTTGAAATAAGTTTATCCCCTGTTCCCAGACTTTTTAGACAGCGTATATATTATTTTGGCTCAGATAGCATTTTACGTACTAATGAACTACATATGAGTTTCAAGATTCCCCGGCCAATAGAAACTGAATACATGAAGGTCCAACCTTGATCCAGGGAAAGGTGGATAAGGGTAAGGAACAGAAACTCTCTGAGCCTTCACACTAAATGACAAACAAACAAATAACAACAACAAAACCTTAAACAAAAATTACAGGCAGATTGTATTCCTAGTAAGCTCACAGTTATTGAAGTCTGGGGCTGCTCAACACTGGTCTGAGTCACACATTCATGGCTAGATACAAGCCAGTTATTTGTTCCTCTCTTCCACACATACTGAGTATCTATCCTGTAAATGAGGGCCTGCCCATCATTCTGCTGAGGACCCACGCAGCTTCCAAGGCTTACCCTGCTGCCAGGGGCCTGCCGTAAGCTGAGTCACTGACTACTCTGACACTGACCACTTAACCTGCTCCTGAGTGCTTGTCCTGATGCTCAGTGCCTACCCTGATGCTGGGTACCTGCCCTGCTCCTGAGTTCTTGCCCTTCTACCATGCACCTTGCCAGTTTTCCCAGCCTTGAAAAGGTCTGTTTGTGGTAGGCACAGGCTTCGGAGTGGCTTAGCCCTTGATGGAATAGAGCTGAACTTGTTGTGTTAACTTCCCCCTTTTCACTGAATACTGTAGAAAAGTGTGCTCACGAGACAGAGGAACATGGGTTCCTATGCAGAGCACAGCCCCTGGTCTTTTTGAAATACCTGTGGGCAGCTCCTGCTGTTAGCTGGCCTGGGACTTTCTTTGGACTCTCTTTAGGAGGCAGATAGAGGATACTGTTTATGGCCTCTGGCTAAGAAGTAAGCTCCCAGGACAGCCATCCCCACTTGCCCTAAACTGTAAACTCAAATTAAAAAGTAAGCATCACAATGTTACCCAGATTAAATTTATATTGCAGCTTAATTTCTGACTGGCTGCATTGTATAAATCTGGACTTTTTACCTAATTAGACTGTAATTTACAGTCTAAATGGACTCTGTCGTTGATTTATGAATTGCCAAGTATCAGCTTATTCCATTTAATATGATTTCTTCTGCAAACCTACCGAGGTACTCCAGTTCATTTTTTCTTTCTGAATCATGTATCTTTCCATAGCCAGGTATTGAAATTATCATTCAAATATGAATATATACACCTTGGGTTGTACTAACTCAAGTTCACATGTAGTCTAAATTTACTCTATATTTTCATGGGAATTTGTTTCAAGTGTTTTTCCCTGGCTTATGATGCATTGACCCCAGACCTTGGGCCCCATTCCTTATACCACAATCATATGCTCACTTACTATGTCCCTCCCTGTTCTCACAGGAACTCTTGTCTCTGTTATGTTAGTTTGTAAATACCAAACTAGGTCTTAAAGAACCCTACTATGAAGATTAAGCAGAATCATGAAAATCTTCATCTTAACAAAAGACCATCAATCATGGGATCCCCAATGTAACACACACAGGCCTGTGTCCTTCCAGCTTCAAGTTTGAATATTATAGCCAGATTAGTTATCCCTCATCTGATCAGAGAATACAGGTGTAGCAATGTCAACAAAGATCCAAAAGAATAGTCTGCTGTTCCATCATATAAAGTAGACACTAGGGCTCAGGTTATTTTTGTGTAGAGTTATAATCTTCCCAAAGCAATGCATTCTTCACAGAACACTTTTCCTCCATGCCTGAATCCAGCTGAGTAAGAGGGAGGGAGGGAGAGAGGGAGGGAGCTCTTGCGAAAATCCAAAGGGCTGGAGAGTTAATGTACGTACCCAGGAGCAGCCCATACCAAGTGATGGGTTCCAGTGGGATGATAACACCCATGTCCCTCACCCTCGGGCAAACTGACGCACCAACTGTATTCCATACTGTCTCCAGACTACGGTGGAAGCCAGTGTTAGTCTCCCTCTTTTTCTTTTCCTGTCTCACCTCTTTCACTCTCCCTCCCCTCCCCCTGCCCCGTGCTTCCTAGAATCAGCCTGTGAAGCTAGCCATCTTCAAACCCCTGAGAAGCAGAACTAATAGAACAGAGGGATGATGGGAAGGAGTGAGGTCAGAGTAACTGTAAGGAACTGGTGCTTGTGATTATAGAAGCTGCAAATGCCTCCCTGCTATCGGAAGGCTGGGTGCCCAGGAGAGCCAACGTGTTGTTCTGGTCAGAAGAGCTGCAGGGGATCAACGTGTTGTTCTGGTCAGTCAGAAGGCTTACACGTCGGGAGAGCTGCAGGGGATCCGTTCTAGGTTAAAGGCCCAAGCCTAGCCATTTCTGGACTCAACAGTGAGGCACAGAGAACAGACTGCCCCTTCTTTAGTTTTTCACCCTCCCAGGCCCGCGAGGAAGGGGACACTCGCCACCCACCTTGGGGAAGAAAATCTGCTGGACCCCTTCCACCAATTTAAAGGTTAATCTCATTCACAAGCATCCTCAGAAGAACATCTGAGGAAGACTTAACCAAATAGCTGAGCCCCCGAGGTCTAGTAAAGTGGACTCTGAAACCAGCCATCACCAAGCCCAAACATCAATGTCCATCTTCCCCACAACCCTGGGATTCTGGACCACATGAATGCCTCTGTCTCATGAGGTATATCCTAGTACCTGGTATATAGTAAGTACTCAAGAGAGGTTGGGGATTTGTCAGAACTGTGTCTGGTTTTGCCTTCTATTCTACAGTCAGTGCAGTAGTTTATTTCAGTAATGTATTTCTCAAATTGCTGAGAACTCTGTGAGGTGCAGTCCAGCCTGGTACAAGCTTTGTCAAGGGCTACAGCCACACAGTGCGGAAGAGGTTTCCCTGCTTGACCAACACAAAGCTCTTGCTTGTTTTATCACTGTCAGGCCATTAAAGCTGCAGAAGAGTTGGATTAAACAGTTAGTCAATTTTGTACTAAGCTTTATTTACTTTTCTGTAAAGTGAACTTGCTAATTTGGTGCCATAAAATTCCCAGGGAACATGAAGATCCTTAGCCCGCTATTCTCCCAAATGCTAACAATTTCCACTATACCATGCATGGCTCCATTTCAGCTCTATGCGAACATGCATTTAAAGCAGCCATGATAGCCCCATCTTTTCTCCCTGCCTGTCTGCCTTGGTTCTGCATGCCCCCACCCCCATCCACATAGAGCGGCTTATAAAAGAGATAAATGTTTCCATCGGGCAGTGATGCAGAAGCTGCATGCTGTTTGGATTTGCACTGTATCATTTTTGTTGTCTCCTCAGGTCATTTATAAAATTTATAAAATTTTGCAGTTGTGTGTGGGCGTGTAGGTAGAAAATTTCCAAGCATCTTGAATTCTATAAAATCCAGGGGAAACTTTGCCAAATCGATTCCCTTCTTGCTCTTTAAACTCATATACCTTTAAAAGGATATTCAATACTTTTGTTTTTGCCTCAGTTACTCATGGCCCATTAAAGTGTTGTCTTTTAAAAGCTATTTGCCATTCAAGGAGTCTCGGGAGTCCATTTACAATCCTTCTTAAATCTTTTTTTTTTCCCTCTGAAACAGGAAGTTTCTTTTTGCCAAGGGTAAACACACTCTGAGCTGAGACGTCAGACAGGCTCTGTGGACAGCCAGGGCACTGTGGCGACCTCACTGGGGGAAGCCTTGTCTGAAACAATGGAAGCCTCAGAGCACAAGCTTAAATGGCCAGCCAGGAGTTGGGGCTTCTTTGTGAGTCTGAGGCTACAGGTGACCAGAGAGGACATATGCTCTCAAAATCTGAAGTATGGTCATATTCAGAACAGATGTCACAGCTATCTGTGTGCCCTAAGCTCGCATTTAGGAAGGAAGTCACACAGCACACAGCCTGCCTTTCTTACTCTTAGAATTTCACTGTGTGTTTAGCCAACACACAGAGGGGATACATCTCAGACACATGTGCTGAATGACTGTGTTCCCCACCCCCCAGTTCTGGAAGCTAGAAATCCAAAATCAGGGTTTCCACCGGGTCTTGTTCCCTGTTGGAAGAATACTGCCCTGTATCATCTTCCTAATGCCATTTCCCAGCAGTGTTTGCTGTTTTTTGGCTAGCAAATTCATTAGTTCCAACTCTGCCTTCATTAGCTCAAGAGTGTCTTCTCCCTGTGCCTCTATCCTTTCTTGGGGAACACCAGCCATGTTGAGTTTAGTGGCCGCTCTAATCTGACGTTATTTCTAATTACAACAGCAGGTGCCTTATTTCCAAAGATGCTCATCTTACAAGATCCCAACAGACATGAGTCTGGGGAGGAATCTGTTTCAACACTAGCCTGTGTTCAGCAAAAAGAGAAAAAGAAGAAGATGGACAAGGAACCAAGTGACTTCATAATAGTACAGATTTAATAGTGGAGAGGGGGCACCGGGTCAAGAACCCAGAGAGCTTGCTCTTACTTACAGGCAAGGATGATCATAGGAAAAAAGGAGGAGATGGAAGGAGATTGAAAAGCTTCCCATTAGGGCTCATATTAAAATGTTGCCAGGGAAAACCAGAAATGGTGAGTGAAGGAATGTCAGGTGGTCCATAAGCACCTCTGCTGGCCACCCTTGTTGGGGTCCATAGGGCTGGCAGGGCAAGAATCTAGATGAATGGGTCACTTTACTCCTAGAAACCACATGATGTGGTCTCTGGACTCTACACTGCTCAACCAAAGTGGAGGGGTAATACAAAACAGTCATCTCGATGTCCCCACTGCGCACATTTAGCTCATGTGCAAAATATACTCATTCACCCCAGCTTCCGCAGTACTAATATGCTCACTTCTAAGTCTACCTGACAAGCTCAACCCTTGATTTCTTTGCCTTGCACTGGCCCTTCTCAAGGTTCAGGTTCACCTCCTGCACCTTTAAAAATGTACATTTTCAAGCCTCCAGGCATATGCTTGTAATCCCAGCTCTCTCAGAGGGTGGAAGCAGGACGATCCAGAATTCAAGGTCAACTTCAGACACACAAGGAGTGGAAGGTCAGCCTGAGCTCATGAGACTGTTCATAAATAAATAAAAACAAATGTTAAAAAGCAGTATGAGGCGTGAATCTTCTACCAAGGGTGCAAGGAACACACCCTGCTTTATGTAATTATTCCTGTGTCCTTTGAGTTTCTTTACAGTGTTCCTAAGTGACTGCATAGACTGTCACTTTGTCTGCAGGTCCAGCTGCTAGCCTAAGTCTGTGATCTGATGCGTCTCTTCTGGATATGTTTTATGTGTGAGGCTACTACAGAAATTTTTACTTCTCAGTCTAACTATTGGATTGTTTTTGCTGCTCCTAAGAAACCAGTTTCCTGGGTTCCTTAGGGTTAATTCTCAAACTAGCTTGGAACTGGGGTGGGGGATGCAAAAGAGAACTATTTTAAAATTTAAACAGCAATGGTGTTTGATTACAGCAACTAAAATTTTCAGAATTTAATCAAATAGACCAGTGATCTTAATTTACGTCATTCTGTTGCAAATTTTGATTCACACCGCTTTTAAAATGATTAATGTGTCTTACTTGCTTTATGACTGAGTTTTAACATAAAGCTTGTATGGTCTTGGTTTAGTAGTACATGTGTTTCTGTAAGCCACCTTTAGATATGTGTTAAATTACAGTTTACATGATATAATTATCCCCCCCAAAGATTCAAATTGTCTTGTGAGTGTGTGTAAACTTAGTTAAAAAACATTAATTCACAAGACTTAAACAAACATAATAAATTAATCATGTAAAGTTTATTGGTTAAAAAAAAATAAAAACATCCCTAATACTTAACTATTTCCCCATGTTATTATTGTTAAATATTTAAGATAATATCCATGTTTCCTGTGTTGAAAATATAGCTTCTTGGGTTTTCATTAAAATACCAAGTTATTGATTTATTTATGGTGATAGTTATAAAAATTGGATTAAAAAAACAAAGATGTTATATTTTATCAAGATGACTTCTTGTTTTCTGCTAAGTTTACCAGGCTTTTAGCTCAAGAAACTGAGTCATAAGAGAATCAAGATTTATTGAAAAATGTTTTGTCCAAGTTTATGTAAATATTTTATAAGAGACATCTGTTAAATCATTGTCTACTCTTCCAGACTGAGGTAACTGGCCTCTGAGTACTCAGCAGCTTTGCTTAGAGCCCAAAGCCAATGATGCCAAAAAAGTTAAGAGGACAAACAATATTTTGGCCCTTTCCCCAGGTTGGCCGGGTACCAGGGAACAACGGAACCTCTAACAGGATTCTACAACTGTAGGAAAGTCACCTGTCCCTCTTAAGGAGGCAGCCGAAACCCCAGAATTTCTAATCTAACCAAAGCACATTTGGAAAAGAGGACGGTCCCTTCACATGGGAAAATGTCCTCCATATTTGTACAGAGAAACCTCATAGTCAGCAAGATCCTGACCATCCATAGATGACATAGTAGGTGGAAACGGGAAATTAAAGGAGCCAAGGAGTTCTCTCAAGTCCCTGAAAGTAGTCCCCAAGATCCCCAAGCTGACCACCTGCATGATCTTACACATCCATCAGGAAAGTATAATTAAAAAGTAAAATAGGTAGTAATATTACAGGATGAGTTTTTGCTAACCCCAGGCAGAACTGTCATCCTGACCATATTCAGCAAAGGGACCTGGTGCTCCTATATACATACAAAGATAACCAGCTTTAACCAATTTGAAAAGGACTCTACCAGGTCTTATTAAATACTCCAATAGCTATAATAACTCTGGGGAATTACTAACTGGGTTTACCTGCCCCTGATAAAACTATTTTCCAGAAGGCTTCCAGATAAAAATACAAGACATCCAACTAGAGACTTGTACTTTCTCTTGAAAGGGGGACTCAAAGACCAATCTCGGATCAGTGAATCCGTAAACCCAGGATTCACAGCCCCTGCTCCTTCTTTTGGAATTTTCCTAGTGGGAAATGATCTGATGACACTTATATCTCCCTTGCCCATGCTCCACCAGGCAACTCATTTTCTGACTACCATTAAAATCCTTTTAAGATGCTTTATTCATTGTCTAGCTCCAAGGCCAACTGTTTAATACATCTTTATTATTACTTCAAGAAATCTCCATCCACACTGGGTCTGTTGTATGCAAGCTCAGACTAGAATGACACTACTGGTACTCAGAATGTGTCCTTAACTTCCTCTGCATCTGACTGTGGTGGACCTCCAGGTCATCCCCAGAGAAATTGGTACACACTAATTAGTCACATCTAAATTGGTTTCCTATCTTGATTCTCTCCTGTCTCATACAGCCTTCTGGAAAACCTGAATCGGCCAAACTTCAAGTGGCAGAATGGCATGACATGGCTACAGCCAACCAAAATAAACTGTCATTGGGTACCACAGGGCTGCACCCCTGTCAACCTGGCCGTCATGCAGAATCAAATCATGACTGGTGAGGACAGCCTTCATTTGTATTGCTGGGATTGTGTGTTGGACTTTCCTAACTAAAGAGAGCAATAGACCCTAAGTGAAAGCTGTCACTGCCCGTCCTCCTGTGCAGTCAGTTCTCTCACTGTCCTCTCTGCCTTGTTCTTGCAGTGTACGTAATAAATGCATTTTCCTACTATGGTCTGATGAGTGAATTCTTTCACTGTACAAATCCCCCACCATAACAAGCTGGTTCAAACTAGGCAGGGCAATTTTGAGTAGGTGTCACAGCCTGGGACTAGATCTGTGTGACTTGGTTGTGACTAACTTGGGGCTGTTGAGTCTCTTAGCAGAACTCCTGTCAGCATTACTGTCTGGACACCTGTTTCCTTCTTGTGGGATTCCAGAAGTCTGGCAGATTTTCTTTATTTTGCCCCAAAACAACTCCGCTATAGTCCTGCCTTTGCTTAGAGAACTGAGTGGCTTTTTTAGTTTCATGTCTCATCTCCTCAACAGATGGGAGCCCAGCTTCAATCTCAGCTCCTTTTTCAGAGCATCCTTGGTATTGGCAATATAAGCAGTGCAAGAATTTTCCAACTCATTCAATGCTAGTTCCTTCCATCTTATTGTGCTCAGGATGGAGCCCAGGGCTCATGCATGCTGGGCTGGCATTCTACTACTGAGCCACAGCTCAGCTTCTAGAATGTCCTTTCCCTCACTTTCTTCCTGGGAATACATTAGGAGGAGCACTAAGCTCTAGAAAAGAAGGTTCCATCTTGAATAAGTTCAGCTGAACACTAAACTGCTTGAATATTGCCTCAAAGAGATTGAGTTAAATGACTTTACTTAGTCAGCATTTTCCAAACATATGCATTTCCAGAACCAAGAACCTTACAGCTTGAACATTTGGGGTAAAGGTCTGGCTTTGGTTTGTGCACAGTGAGAAGGGCAGGGTAGAGATTTAGTTTAATCTTTCTTTTATATTTCACTATCTTTAATGGTCAATTCCTTACAACCAACTTGGTTAGTCATGCAGCTTGTACTGACTTACATTAATGACAGAAACTAGAGACAGAGATAATCCAAAACAGCAGACTGTAAGCCACTAACAAAGAACTAGCTTTGGAAGGAGCTGAACCCACATTATCATATAAAAAATGTGTCAGAATGGAGCACAAACTAACACACACATCTGAAATGATTTCCTAAATTGTTCCAGTATAATAAAAACTTGGGAGTCAGAAATTGAGATAAAGACCTGGTAAATCCAAGGAATAGCTGGGAGTCCATTGACTGACCCTCTCTCCATGCTTTTCCTGATCCACCAGCCCTGGAAATCCCTCTGAAATCCCTCTTCTCTCTTCCTGTCTCTCTCTAGCAGACCTGCTCAGTCCTCCAGCAACTCTATGGCTGATCTTGGTCAGCCAATCACTGACTCTGTTCATTGATTCGAGGTGGCTTTATCGGTCTAGTGGAATGGCCATACAAACAATTCTCCCACAACATTTCCCTTTTTTGTCTAAAGAAAAAGGAAAGGTTTTAACTCTAACATAGTAAAACTATATACAATAAGAACAATAATCAAGTAAGAAATACTGTTGTTGAAATCTTAGATGGTCTTTTAATAAAAAAAAAAAAAAAAAAAAAAAAAAAACCCAGAGCCAAATATCAGGGTGAAAGCTGAAAGACCAGAGAAGCAGAACAGCCAGCCACTAGTTCTTACCTCTACAAAATCCTCTACCTAAAGAGAGTGAGTTCCTGTTTCCTCACGCCTTATATACCTTTCTCTGCCCTGTCATATTACTTCCTGGGATTAAAGATATGTGTGCTTCCCAAGCAAAGGCATGAGATTTCAAGTGCTGGGATTAAAGGTGTGTGCTACCACTGCCTGACCTCTATGTCTAATCTAGTGGTTGGATCTGTCCTCTGATCCTCAGACAAGTTTATTAGGGTACACAATGTATCACCACAAAATACAGTCACAATGTCCAGTCCCTTAGTATTTGGCAAATCCAGAGAAAATATTCTGTTATCTATCCTATCTTGGTGATTCCAAAGTTTTATACATAATTTATTCTCTATCATAAATAAGGAACACTGTAACTAAAACTATCTAATCTTCAACCCCATCAGAGACCTGAGAAGGAAATATTACCTGAGTAAATAGGAAGTACAGAGCAAGCAACTTTCAAAACTAAGAAACAACAGAGACATCTGGTTTCCTGAACAGTCACCCCCAGGATTCTTCTGCAATGTTGGAGCATCCATCTTCAGCCTAAGAGCCTAAAATATCAGACAGACTTTCCTGTGAAGCAGGAATTTTGAAGGACTGTCCTACCTTGTCTTGGCTAAGTTTGGCAGTTGCCTTCTTTTGTGTCCTGCTCGTCCAATTTGGACAGCATACTGTCAGCAGTCGAGGTAAGAGCAGTTTCTTTTTCCAGTGCATAACTTTGCCACAAATGAAAGTTAACTCCGTATGGAAGTTCTTCAGTGTCCATTATCTTCTCTGAAGTATATTGGTGCTGCCAGGAGCAACAGCATCTCTGGGACCATGAAATAATTGAGATAAAGATCATGTTCTTGGAGAGCTAACTGTTATCCAGTTTCAATGTGATGGGAGACTGCAGGGCTTATTTGAAGTCCTGACTGGAGTTGTCTATGAGGCTGGACCATCTTACCTAACTGCTTTGAAGTTCTCCTGAGCAGTTTGTAGTCAATAGCTGGTCTTTGGGGGATATTTGTCAGCTTAGTAGTATTACCACAATCCAGGTGGATTCATCATTGTGGAGCTCCACCATCCTTTTGGAGCTCATGGTTAGGAATAGGCATGGTTCACTGCAGAAAACTTAAATATTTTAAATGTCATATGCAGCAGATCTCTGAGAGGTTAAAGGATCAGAATCTATTTAATACACCCGGAGTTTACAAACTTAGTTCTAGTTATCTGCTTCAGATTCAAGACTGAAATAATGGGCAAGAAGCTAGATGAAGCTTACTTCTAGAATTAGTACTCTATATGACCATTAATATCATAACAGAAGGTTTAAATATATATATATATGTATATATATAAATCTTATAAATTTTGAGATAATATTTATACCTTAAGAAAAGTTATAAAGAATCAAAACAAAACTAAAGGATTATGAGATTAGTGGCAATATAATAGTCCCCAATTTTGGTTTTTCTTCTGTTCCATACCAGATGGCTCTCCCAACATGAGACAGAGATTTTGGATTTGATTTTCTTTTTTTTTTTTTTTTTTTTTTTTTTGGTTTTTCGAGACAGGGTTTCTCTGTGTAGCTTTGCGCCTTTCCTGGAACTGACTTGGTAGTCCAGGCTGGCCTCGAACTCACAGAGATCCGCCTGGCTCTGCCTCCCGAGTGCTGGGATTAAAGGTGCGCGCCACCACCGCCCGGCGGATTTTCTTTTAACAAGCATACTTGGGTTTAGAGACAGAGAGAATCATGCTCCAATTCAAAAGCCAGATTTAATTTTTAATTGAATTGGGACTACAAAAAGACCGTTTGCCTTATATGTCTGGAGAGAACATTAAAAGCAAATATTTGGGAAGATTTTTATCCTATTGGAAGTATGCTATACCATTAGACCAATTTACTCTTTTTCTTGGGACATTTTCTCTGGATGATTCGTCCTTTTGCTTTAGATGTCTCATTTGTCCCGTGATCTTCAGATTCCTTAGTTGTGTGCTTTTAAATCTCCTAGAAAGACAAAAACAAAATCCTGCCCCAACCTTAACTTTGGGGAGCTCTTGACAGGTTGAATGACCATAGAGTTTGATGAACTATCACCTCTCCTAATCAAGAGATTTCTCCTGTTTGAATATAATCTTTATCAGTTTTGATGGTACCCACAGCTTTCTTCCCCTGGTGAAAGAAGAGCAAAACCTCTTCCCCAATGTAACACATATCCTGGTTTCCATTCTGAGGTCAACACACCTTTAAAGTATACAGGCTGTCTTAATCCAGTGGTTTCTTTCTACTATTCAATGTCTCTCTGTAGCTGTCCTTTCTTTTTTATTAGCATTTTTTTAAATTAAGTTAATAAAGCATTATGTAATCTATCACTAGGGGTCTTTATTACCCCTTCCTGTTCATTAAGAATATTTTAAGTGCAATTAAATCTTTTTATAACTATTTGTCGTGTAGGATTGTGTGGTATACCTGTAATATGCTTTGTTGTAATATGCAAAAAAATTGTTTCATTTTACTAGAGATGTATGCTGGAGCATTGTCAGTTTTAATTTATACAGATATTCCCATAATGGCCATAACTTCTAATAAATGTGTAATTACAGAATCAGCTTTTTCAGAACTCAAAGCAGTTGCCCATTGAAATCTTGAATATGTATCAATGGCATGGTGCACATACTTTAATTTTCTAAACTCAGCAAAATGAAACACATCCATTTGCCAAATTTCATTTCTTTGAGTACCCTTTGGATTACTTAATGCAGGTAGTGGAATTTGGTTATACAAAGAACAAGAAGGAAGTTTTCTTATAATTGCCTTGGCTTATTGCCGAGTGATAGAAAAGCCTTTGTTTAAACCCTTGCTATTAACATGGGTTTGTTATGAAAGTCTGAAGCTTCTATCACATTTCCTATCAACAGCTGATAAATTTCATCATTATCTTGTGCTAGAGGGTCTGGTGTATGGGAACTGATATGTATTATATATAAGGGACGACTTCTATTTTTGATTATTTCTTGTAATTGAATAAATAACAAAGTAAATTCTGAATCATCTGGAATAAGTTTAGTGGTTTCATTATGTAAAACAACTCTTTCTGCATATTGAGAGTCAGTAACTATATTAAGAGGTTCCAGAAAATCTAATAATGCCATGAAAATAACATATAATTCTGACTTTTTAATAGAATCATAAGAGCTTTGAGCCACTTTACTTAAATTTATTTCTGACTTATAACCTGACTTTTCTGATTTATTTGAATTAGCATAGAATGTAGGGCTCCAGAATTGGTATTCCTTGCACAATGAGAGAAAGAATCCAATCATTTCTTTTTATAATCTGAAGTCTCTTGCTTTTGGAATATTTGTTGCTAATCTCTCACAAGAAATTACTGCAAGCTCTTTGTCAGTGTTCATTTTCTGCCCATAATGAGGCAATGTCAGCTTTAGTAAAAGGTATTTCTGCTGAGTTTATTTCCGCTAATTGATGAAGTCTTGATTTCCTTTCAGAATCAGTTCAGAAACCTTT
This sequence comes from Peromyscus californicus insignis, assembly GCF_007827085.1. NCBI lineage: Eukaryota > Metazoa > Chordata > Mammalia > Rodentia > Cricetidae > Peromyscus > Peromyscus californicus. The sequence continues at coordinate 33,039,993 of NW_026294606.1, forward strand.
TTTACATAGGTCTTCAATTTTTTACTCTGTTTATGTGTCAAAAAATATCCATTTTAAAATATTATCTTCTCTCTGTATAAGAACTCCTGTATGAGAATTCGTAAAAGGTTATATGACCAGGATACAATCAAGCTCTGGATCCAAGGGATCCACATGTGCATCCTATAGTTTCTTTTCTATGAAAGCCAATTCTCTCTCAGCCTTGGTTGATAATTTTCTTGGACTATTTAAGTCCTTATCACCTTGTAAGGTTTGAAACAAATTACTTAGCTCTTGAGTTGTTAATCCAATTGTGGGCCGTAGCCAGTTAATATCTCCCAGCAATTTTTGAAAATCATTGAGTTCATAATTGATCTCTCCTGATTTGTACTTTCTGTGGTTTAACCTTTTTTAAACCTAGCTTATATCATAGGTAATTAATATAATCTCCTCTTTGTATTTTTTACGAGCAATTTGTAATCCCAGACAAGGCAAGACATTCTTTACTTTTTCAAACGTTTTTCCTAAGGCATTTGTGTCTGAGTCACCTGGTAAGATATTATCCATATAATGGTAAATTATAAATTGAAGAAACCATTTACAAATTATTTTCAATTGTATAAAATATTGACACAAGGTAAGGCTGTTTAACATCCCTTATGGAAGAATTTTCCACTGATACCTTTTAATAAGCTGGGAATTATTTTAAGTAGGCACTGTGAAGGCAAATTTTTCTCCATCATGTTTTTGTAAAGGTATAGTAAAAAATCAGTCTTTTATATCAATCACTATAATACAGCTTCCTTTAGGTAATAGGGAAAGCAAAGGAATTCCAGGCTGTAAAGCAGCCATTGGCTGAATCACCTTATTTCTGGCTCTTAGATCTGTTATCATTCTCCATTTTCTAGATTTCTCTTTAATGATACATATAGGAGAAGTCCAAGGACTGGTCGATTCTTTAATATGTTGAGAATTTAGTTACTCCTGTACCAGCTGTTCTAAGGCCTGTAAATTTTTTTATGCCAAAGGCCATTGTTGCACCCACACAGGTTTATCAGTTAACCATTTTAAAGGTAGTGTGGTGGTATTTTATTTGTGCTGAAATGTGATGATATTTTATTTGTATGTTAATAAATAAAATTTGCCTGGAGATCAAAGGAAATAGCAAGCCATACACAAAAGTCAGGGAGTGGTAGCACATGCCCTTAATCTGATCACTTGGCAGGCAGGGTCTCTGTGTGTTCAAGGACACATTAGGGAACAGCCAAGCATGGTGACACATACCTTTAATCCCAGTACCAACCATAGAGACCTGGAGGTCTGTACAAACAGGCAGTGACAAGGAAGTGAGGTAGCTGGGCTAAAAGCCAATGAGAGGGCAGAACAGCAAGGCAATAAAGGCACAAGTAGACAAGAAGTAACACACTTTTGCTAGCTGCAGAGCTGGAGAGGTAAGGTTGGTGGCTATCACTATTTCCCTGATCTCTAAGGCTTTCACTCCTATATTTGGCTCTGTGTTTTTTATTTAATAAGACTGTTTAGAAATTTGTCTACAGTAGGGCTGTTGGTACCTTTGAAAGATCACCAGCTGTTGTGCCCTGCTTATGTACAAACTGAACAGCCTGTGACCACTCTTGATAATACCTTCTAGTGTTTCTCTCAGAAGCATTCTTTATTTCACAGTTTGTTTCTGAGATTGGAGGAATGTTTATCTGCCATGTTTGCCATATTAGCTTTATCCTGACTATATTATTTTCTCAGTCAGTTTAGAGTCACCTGGGACTCCGTAGCCAAAACAAACATGACTGATATTCATAAGGCCTTAATTAAGGAGAGCAAGCAATAAATAATTTACATTTTGGAGAGATCAAATCATGATCCTTATACTACTTTTTCATAAAAGAAACCAATGTTTTTTCCAGGCCAATAACTTCAGAATGATTTACTGAATCATTCTGCTTCATTAAATCATTTACTAAATCAGGTTAACCTCAGGGTCAGATCTACAGTAGAATATTTTTATACTTTTCCTACAAGTCTTTTTAAAATTTATAGGTATATAGACTGAGTTGTAGGTCAATAGTATAGTATAATACCTGCGTAGCATATCTGAGGCCATATGTTCAATCCACAGGATCTCAAAGGAAAAAGCATAAGCGTGTGACAAAATCCAGAAATAAGCCAGATGTGGTGACACATACCTGTAATCCCAGATTCTCAGGAGGCTGAAGCCAGAGGATCACCTGAGCCCACAAACTCATGATCAGCCTGGAAAACATATTCAAACCTTCATCTTGGAAGGAAGGAAGGAAGGATGGGAGGGAGGGAGGGAGGGAGGGAGGAGGGAGGGAGGAAGGGAGGGAGGATAGAAAAGAAAGAAAGATCTATGCACTAAGACACTCACTAGGGAAGGAAAGGTTATTGAAGAGACCATTCACATGTCTGAGGACCATTTAGGGGTGTGGCAACATGAGGTAGGATGCTATTTAGTGATCTTTTGACTAATGATAGCAGGACTTCTTACTACTCTTCCATCTAAAAACAACAGGAAGTGTGATGGTTAATCTTGTCAACTAATAGGCATGCTTCTCTGCAGGGCTGTGAGGGAATTACCAAAAGCATGCAGCACTTCCTATGACAGACCAAATTTCAGCGTATCTGGTAAAAATCAGTGCTGCTTGCTTGCCTGCCTTTACTTCTTGATGATGAGTCCCTCAGCCACTTCTCCTGCTGCCAAGACCACCATCCTTCACTAACATTAGACTCTAAATTCTTTGGGTTCTCACATAAACTGAAGATTAACAACTCTGTAAGAACTTTCCAGGCCTTTAGGACTGCTAGGGCATCCACTTTATGGTATCTGGAATTTGTCTCCCATTCAGCTAAACCTAAAATTGCTGAAGATTCTTCCATGGTAGCAATGTATTGGATCCATGGAGGGAGAGCAGAGGAGGTCTGGGAGAATTGGGGCAAATTGTTCTTCAGACAAGAGATTTATTAACAGCAGCAGTACAGTGGGGGTCTGAAGTAGAACTTAAATACCCTCCCCTGAGACAAAGCAAGATGTTTTCTTTAGTAAGGTTCCTTAGAAGGAAGTAGAAAGAACCTGGTTCATATGTGTCCTGTGCTACTTGACAGAGGTAGAGGAGTGGGGCATGGATGACCTGTGATAACAGGGGTCATTCTTTGAGTAGGGAAGTAGAGCTTGGTTAATGTGCAACTAATGTTATACAATAAGTGTCATTTGTCCAGCCTGTAGTCAGTTGGCCATTTAGGTTTACTTACCCAGAAGGCCTGTTTTTAGGAGGGGCAGGCCTCCCCGTGGCGTGATGTTTACATTCCTAGCCTTCCTGTCCATATGAAAGAAGGAGAGGAAGAAGAGGCAGGGGACCTATGGGTTAGGGGCATTGAAAAATTGTTTTATCTGGTTCCTGTTAAATTGGATCACGACTGGATTAGAAGCCCCATCCTCTGCCCACCCTTACTGGGATCATGAGTAGTCAGGTGGTAGTTTCTGGATTAGAGGCTAGCATATGAATTCACATGTTATAAGGATACAGTGCACATGATTCTATGCAGCATGTTGGATGGAGTTCTGATAAATTGGGTTAGAAGACAAACTAGACCAGCACCTATGAATATAAGAATAAAAACAGTTATTAATGGTGTGACAACAGGTACAGGCCACGAGGTTCAGGAGGAGTTCTGAAACCATTTGCCCCATGATTCTGATGTCCACTGTCAGATCTTCTAAGTGCAGACAGCTAACATTTTACTGCTTGGCTGATCATGCCAGACTGATTTATATAAAAGCAGCATTCTCTCTTCAAGAAGAATCAAAGTCCTTTTACTGCCATCAGGGAATACAGGCTTCTCCTATCTTTAGAGTGACCACTACCAAGTCTATCCCCTGAACCTGAACTCTATTAAGCTCTGAGAAATTTCATCATGGCTGTGTGTGTGTGTGTGTGTGTGTGTGTGTGTGTGTGTGTGTGTGTGTGTGTGTGTGTGTGTTGAGATTAAGAATGGTAGTATGGAAAAAAAATTTCAAAACCAGGCAGTGGTGGTACACATCTTTGATTCTAGCACTCAGGAGGCAGAGGTAGGGAGATTTCTGAGTTTAAGCCAGTCTGGTCTACAGAGAGAGTTCCAGAACAGCCAGTGATACCCTGAGAAACCCTGTCTGAAAAGGGCGGGGTGGGGGGGGAATGGTAGTTTGTTACTGGTGTGACTAAATCCCCTATCCCTATGACCATACCTGCTGTTGTCCCTAAGGCCTAAGGAGGAGGCCTAAGGAGCTCCTCTGGATAAGAGTGGAGTCCATATCTGGTCAAGTGTGGGAGTGTGCCATTGTTGTGATCTGGGATCTGGCTTTAACCTGAAAAGTCAACCCAAGAACAGAGACCTGAGAACTTAGTGGCAGATAAGAGAGATGATTTATGATCCAGTCAATAGGACTGGAAATCTTTGGTTATTGTGAACAACATCTATATTTGGGAATGACTATGCATGCTAGAAGTTCAGTTGGTAGGAAAACAGAGCTGGACTTAAGCACTAGAGAAAAAAAAGATACCTTGTTTGAATCAACAAGTGATAAACTAGGGGAGGAAGAGATGGAGTAATTGGTAAGTACCTGGATTTTTGGTCAGTTCCTTTTCCCAGAACAAAACAGAGGCAGCTAAAACTATTTCCAAAAAGGCTGGATCATGGCAGTAGGTTTAGTGTTTGAACATTTTGGATGAGCAGAGAATATGAGTGTATGTCTAGATACTAGGATGAGGGTGTGTTAAGGAAAGGGAGGATCTTTACACAAGAATCCACAGATGGATTCTTCATCTACCAGCAGCCATGGACAAAGACTGATGTATGAACTTACATACCCCTACCAATACAGGAACCTAGTGGGAACCAGTCCAGTGGGTAGAGAGGTAGATATAGAGCCGGAGAAATGAAGCAGTTGAAGAAACTTCCAGTTTTCAGTGTGCAAGACCAAGTAGTGAATCCAATGAGAGAAGTGATCAGAGATAGACATTATAATACTGCTGAGAATCTAGAGTGAAAAATCCAGTTACCATAGTATTAGTTATGTTTTTATTGCTGTGACGTGATACCAGGACCATAGCAACTCTTATAAAGGAAAAAATTTAATTGGGGCTGGCTTACAGTTCAGATGTTTTAGTCCATTATCATCATGGCAGGAAGCATGGTGGCATGCAGGCAGACATGGTGCTGGAGAGGTAGCTGGGAGTTCTACATCTGGATTTGCATCAGCAGGAAGAGAGAGTGAGCCAGGAGGCCTGGCTTGAGTATCTGAGACCCCAAAGCCCACCCCACAGTGATACACTTCCTCCAACAAGGCCACACCTATTCCAGCAAGGCCACACCTCCAATTATGCCACTCCCTATGAGTCTCTGGGAGACATTTTCATTCAGACCACCACCCCATATCACAATGTTTCTCTAGAAAAGTTATTGTAAGACATAGGGGATAAGTGTCACCATTGAGGTGAATGTAGTGAGGGACTCAAAGATGGGGACTTTTTGGCATATGTTTAGGAAGTTTAGAATTATTTTGGATAGATGTGTCATATAGTTTGAAGGTACTGCCTGTCACAATAATGGCCTGTGAACCAAACACGATGTCTGCCCAGTTGGTCCCTTCAGTGTGAGGATTCAGAATGCTATCTTTGAATTTACCCAAGCTGACAAAGGGGCAGGGATAACTGTATGCTGATGAAGAAAGAATAGAGACAGCCATCGGTCATTGACCAGAATGGTGTGTTGGGGTTATTGAGCAAGTGACTGGAAAGACCAAAACCTCTTTAGTTGGAGCTGGACCACCAAAATGAATAAGGAGAAGGGGTAGAGCACAGGAGATGCGCGTTACTAATTAAAGTAGACTAGAATTATAAGGACAAGTGTGAGGAAGTAGATTTGGAATAGGGTAAAATCTAAGAGGTCTCCTTGCAGCTAATAGTCATTTGTGAAGTATAGTGGTAGGAGAATTTGATTATCGGAGGGTTGTGGTGGGAGAGAGTTCTGAGGAGATTACCCAAAAATCTCTACCTGGAGATATAAACACACTGGGGGCAGGGACGGTACAGAAGGAAAGGATCTCACCCAGTTGTTGCTGTTGTTAAATAGGAGTTTGAGGTCTCCCTGGAAGTCACAGGAGTAGCTGGTGGATGTCTGTCTGAGAGCTTCTCCTCTGGATAAGATCAAGAGTGGAGCCCATATCTGGTCAAGTGCGGGAGTGTGCCATTGTTGTGATCTGGCATCTGGCTTTAACCTGGAAAGTGAACCCAAGAACAGAGACCTGAGAACTTAGTGGCAATATGAGTAGTAAGGAGAACCAGGCAGGACTATGGATGTTGGAGGAATCAGATAAGAGTAGCCTGGGAACGAAGAGTAAAGTTTTTTTTTTTTTTTGTTTTTTTTTTTTTTTTTTTTTTTTTAAGGAAAGAAAAGGCCCTCCAGTAAAAAAAAAAAAAAAAAAAAAAAAAAAGGTTGAATAGATCAAGAAGCTCTTGAGGATCTCCTGGAGCCAACTAGTAGAACAGCCTGATGAGGGAACCAGACATGGGCACCCAAATGTGAAAACATTAGCTAGGCCCAAGATGGAAATAACTTCAGTCTTGGAGAGAGGAATGGGTCTTTCTGTGATTACCTATTTCTGGTTTGAGTGAGACCTTGATTTGTAGGTATTAACTTCAATTTTAAAGAATTGTCACTTTGAAAATAAAACTCAGTAGTACCCTTTTAGGCCAAGAAATTTGATAGGGTGACAATGTTGGCGATAGCTATGGGGGTGTCAATATGGTTGTCCACATGTTGGAGGAGAGTGATGGCCAAGAGGGAGCTCTCTGAGAGATCCTGGGATAAACCTTGGCCAGTGACACAGTGATTGCCCCAGAACACCTGAAGGACTATCCTGGTGAGCTGTTGAGCCATCCTATTGGAAGGTCCTTCTAGGAAAAAGTAAAGATGTCTTTTGAAGAGGGGTCAACGGGAATGCTAAAAACTTCATCTTTGCGGTCAATTGTATTAAAGTGAGAAGTATGTACACGTATTGAAGACAGGATGGTGTAGGGATTAGGAACCATAGAGACAATCCAATGGCTTAGCTGACAACCCTGGAGATTTTAACTAAGTGATACAAGTCATCTTGTTTACTTACTGACAAAATTCATGTATGATAGAGGGAACTGGCTGGCCTGAGAAGGCTGGGTTCAGGAGTGTGTTGAAGATTGGTTGAAATATCCTGACAGGGAGGGGGAAATGGGCACAACTGGAGAAAAGGTGGCAGATCTTTCAGACTAACTTTTAGATGGTCAGTGTCCCGGGCTATAGGATTGACTTGGTCTATCAGAGGGACTGCGTGTGAGAAAGCTGGTTATGATAATATCAGAGTAAGGGGAGTCTGTATCTGATTTCTGGGTAAATGAACAGTAAGAGTTGCCTGGGATTTAGAATGTCTCATCCTAGAAGTGGAGCTAGCTGGGCAGGAAGGAAGAATCAAGAAAGAGTGAGTGAAAGTTAGTTTGTCTAAAACACAGAACAATGGCTGGGCTTGGGAGGGAGTTGGAAATAAATAAGATTTGGAACATGGGATGACTGGTCACAAACACTCAAAGCTACATGTGCAGCTCGCATACCCAAAAGGAATGCGGTAAGCATATTGTACCCACTATATTTACCCTCGGTAATGGTGATGGTAATAGTAAAGGAACACCTTAGTGATGGTGACAGCAATGGAAGCTTCTAAGTCCAGACACCATCAGTCTTCATTGGCCAGTCCCAAGACATCAAGCTGAGAATCCCAGCTCAGAGTTCAGGTTTGCAGCACTGGCCTTTGCACAAAGCCTTGAGAACAATTCAGTTTTCAATGTCCCTTAACTTTATACAATGGACAGAGTCCCAGTGGCATTCATGGACTGGGGCACACATTGACCCAATATCCCTTTTGGTCACACTTCAAGCAAGGTCTTGGTGGCATTATTTTAAGAGGGAAAAGACTTTCTCTGGCTATCCTAAAGAGTAGTTGCAATTGATTGGTGTTTGGTCTGATCTATTTTCCACTTTCGTTGTTCAGTTTCTTTCTCTCTATTGTTAAAAATGTTGAATGATGCTCTATTGTGGTTTTTTTTTCCCTTGGAATTTGAAGACTGTCCTCCAGTCTGGGAAGTTTTTTTCTTAATGTCCAAGAAGAATAGGGGCATGAGCTGAGTATGTAAGAACAATGTTTTTACCTTAGAGCTAGGAACTAGGTTGGTGAACTTAAGGAAAGCCTCTGGATGATTTCTTTGGTCAAGGAAGGCCTTTTTCATTCACTTCATGAGGCAAGTTAGGAAGTAGGATTTATATGCCAGATCAGAGCAGGAATCAGGCTGACAATTTCATTTAGGGTTGAAAGCTCAGGTGACTATATTTCTGTTGGAGTGGCAATAAGGATCCTTGGTGTGAAAAAGCTCTTTTTAAAAAAGTCCAGCTGAAAAAAAAAAGTTCCAGATGAATACCCTATAATACCCTATACCTGAATACCTGAATACCCTATAAGTGCTTTTTTCTTCCAATATGGTGGCACAGGGATAAGGACATAATTGTCGTAGAAAGCTGAATTATAGGAGTGTAAGATGTGTAAGTATTCTTTAATGTATTGAGCAGGATCTGAAGAAAAGGGACCCAAACTCTTTTCAATCTTTGAAAGGTCAGAGAGGGAGAAAGAAGTGGTATGTGATGAAGACCCTCAGCTCTGTTGATGCTGGGTCTGGGAAGCTGGGAAGCAAGGAGGTCCACTGAGACCTGAGAAATATAGGACCTCAGCAAGTGGCAGGAGGGGAGAATCCTGGGACAAGGAGGGGTGGTCAAGGGAGGGTTGGAAGCAGGAGCAGAGGAGGAAAAGTATCTGATTCTTCACGGCATGGGAAGAGAATTCAGGGGTGGGTGGAGCCAAAAGAAGATCCAGGAAAGTAGAGAGGGTGGTTTAAAGGGTCACGGGCTAGGGAGGAAGAGCTGTAGGGAGGAAGGAAATGATACTCCAGCCAAGGTCAGTGAGGAGGCCTACTGCAGCAAGAGGCTGTGCTTTGGTTGGTTTCTTTCGTTTTATCTTGTGTTTTGAGAAGCATGTTTTTTAAACTTAAGTTCTTTCTCTTCATATTGGGGGTTGTGGTCTCAGGATGGGGTACAGGTTTTTCTGTGTAGTAACAGAATTTGAAATGTGGTGCAAAATTGACAGAGAGAGAGAGAGAGAGAGAGAGAGAGAGAGAGAGAGAGAGAGAGAGAGAGAAGTGGCTATGGAGACAGGAAAAAAAACCCAAGTGCAAGAAACTTCAAATTATTTGGCATTGCTCTATATGAAGTTATCTAAGTAAGAATTTTTAAATCAAAGGCTGTTCTCAGGCCATTGACTCTCCTTATCAGTTTGTACTATGGCCAGATGATATTATCGAAGACAATTAATTTTGTTAAGATGTATTTTACTTTCGTTTGTGTGTACATGTGTGTCTGGTGGGACTATATGCATGTGAATGCAGGTGTTCAGGGGGCGGAGATAGGGCAGAAGAGCCCTCAGATCCCCAGAGGTCAAGCTACAAGCCTGAAATGGGTGCTGGGAAGCAAACCCTGGTCCTCTGCAAGAGCAGGAAGTGCTTCTAACAGCTGATTTATCTCTCCAGCCCCACTAAAGTGAACATTTTGGGTTTAATATCACTCTCAAATTGAATGACTTAAGGATGTAAAGAAGGCAGTCAAGGGGACTCTTTAGGCGTGAAAGACTGAGTAGCACCCATTTGGGAGGCTGGTGATTGGAGTGGGGAAAAGGAAGAGAAGAAAACAAGTATCCTATCCTTCATGTTACTCTTAGAAGTGTGGTCAGGTCACCAGGGTGACTGAAGCCAAATTTCTGACAGCTCAGGACTCAGCATGCCTGGGGAAAGTCTTGAAAAATACGTGAGCTAGGGTTTATGATTTATGGCCAGTGTGATTGGCAGGGCTCTTAGCGGGACCCAGGAGACTTAGCAGATGTGTACAAAAGTCTGGTGTTGACGACAAAAGGTCCAGTACTTGAAGGCAGATGCTAGGGGAAGGCAGAGGCCAGTTAACAGAACACCTTGAATGGAAAGAATGCCGGGTCCTTTTGAGAAAGGACTTTGTTACAGTACCAAAATGTTTTATTATTACACTTTTTCTCATCTTCCCCCAAAGGACATGTGGCCTTTAACTAAGGTGACTGCACACTGGGAGAAAGGAAAGAATCAGACCCTTTGGAGCCTCCTGGAGAATTGACTCTGAACGAACACTGATTTTAGGAGACCCCAAAAGCACTGTGGCCTTCCAATTAAAGTAGAGGTATATAGACATCATGATAGTGGAGTTTTAGTCAAAGTCTGACTCGTGGTGGGCCCTATGAATCCTAGAACTCATTGTCTAGTTCTGGAATGTATAATTGAGATAGATGTACTTAAATGTTGGTCAAATCCCCACATCAGTTCCCTGATCTTAAAATGAGAGCTATTGTGGCTGGAAAATGGCTGAAGGTTGAGAGAGGGCACACTCCTCCAGCATCTGTCACTATCAGATAATGAACCAAAACCGATATTCACATCCCTGAAAGGATTTCAGAGCTTAGTGTCACTATAGATATTCTATTTTGCCTGTGCAGAAGATAGGTGGATCATAGAGGATGACAGGTGACTACTAAAAACTTAATCTAGCAGTGGCTGTAATTGCATCTGCTGTTCCAGGTGTAGTATTCTTACTCAAACAGATTAACTCATTTCCTGGTACTTGGTATGCACCTATTGATCTCACAAATGTAGTTTTCTCCACACCTGCCCATAAGAACCACTGGAAGGAATTCACTTGCAGCCAGCAAGGCCAGCAGCACATCTTTGCTGCTCTACTTCAAGGTTTTGTTAATTCTCCAGTCCTGTGTTATAACTTAGTTCACAGCAACCTCGATGGCCTGTCTCTCCTACAAAGCATCACACTGATCCACTATATTGATGACATTGTACTGATTAAACCAAGTGAGCAGGAGGTAGCAACCACTCTGGATTTGTTAGTAAATTATATGCAAGTCAGGGGATGTGAAATAAAGTCAACCAAAATTTATTGTCCTTCTACCTCAGTAAAATTTCTAGAAATCCAATGATGTCAAGCATCCTGGGATATTCCTTTCAAGGTTAAAGGTAAGTTGTATTTTCCCCACCCCTCCCATCACCAAGAAAGAAGTATGGTGCTTAGTGGGCCTATTTGAATTGTGAGGTACACATTTCTCACTAGGCATGTTATTCTGTCCCATATACCAAGTGACTCAAAATGCTGCTAGTTGTGGTTGGGTCTCAGAACAGAATCAGACTGTTCAAAAGCTCTAGAAAGTAATAAGGGCTGCTCTGCCACTTGGATTATATGATCTTGCAGACTCAATGGTACTTGAAGATACAGTAGTAGATAGGGATGCTGTTTGGAACTTTTGGAAGCCCCTAGAGGTGAATCACAATGAAGCCAAGTCATTTAGTTTAAATGTTTAGTTAGTTTAGTTAGTTTAGTTAAAGCCAAGTTTAAAGCAAGTCCCTATGTCATCTGAAAATAATTATTCTCCCTTCAAAAGATAGCTTTTTGTAGATGTAACCAACCTTCTTATTAAATAAGAAACACAGAACCAATGCAAAGAAGAAAGCCAAGAGGTCAGAGCTAAGAGCTAAAACCTTACCCTTCCTCCTGCAGTGGTCCTACCTCTCCAAACCAGAGCTACTTTCTGTGTTAAAGTCCTTATATAGAATTTCTGTTCTGCTTTCTCATTGGTTGTAAACCCAACCACATGACCACCTCGTCACGGCCTGTCTGTATAGACCTCCAGGTTTTCCATGATTGGTATTGAGATTAAAGGCATGTGTATCCAATACTAGCTGTATCCCTGAACACACAGAGACTTACCTAGCTCTGTCTACCAAGTGCTGGGATTACAAGCGTACGCCACCACTGCCCTGCTTTCCTATGGCTTGCTAATAGCTCTGACCCCGGGCAACTTTATTTACTAACATACAAATAACATTTTAATACAAATAAAATATCACCATAGCTCTTGATCTGCTACTGTAGCTTAGTAGAACCTGAGTGCTTGTAATGGGCTACCAGGTTATTATGGGACCTGAGCTACTATGGGACCTATCATGAGCTGGGTGTTACCTAACACCGATCCTTAAAATTGGACATGTACAACATCAATACATCAACAAATGGAAGTAATATGTACATGATCAGGCCTGATCAGTTCCTGAAGGCACAATCAAACCAACTTACATGGAAAAGTTGCCAGATATAAATGTTTCCTGTTCCTGTTACAGTGATTTCTGTCTCCAAGCAAGTACCTATGGCCTTAGGGGATATAGAAAAGAGAAAACTAAAGCTCTATTTCAAACAGTGCTACATATAATGTTGATGCCACCCCAAAATGGACAACTGACATATTGTAGCCCCTTTCTGGGGCAATTCTGAAGGACAATGGTAATGGGAGATCTTCAGCATGAACAGAACCTGGGACAGAAGTCTTAGGCAATACACATTGTCATGCATTTTTCTTACAAGAAAAAATGAGCAGATATGTGATTCATGGACTCTAGCCCAAGATATATCTGGATGGCCATGAACTTAGAAGGGTACAATTGGGAAAAAAAAAAGTAAGTAAGACATTTTGAGAATGGGCAATGAATTCGAAGATACTTGTGTCTTGTGTGAATAGTCACCAAAAAGACCAGAGAAGAGAAGGACTTCAATAGTCAAATAGATAAGATGGCCCAGTCTGTTTCCTTGGCCAATCATCGCCCAATACAGTCATTAACAAAGTTTTCATAATGCCAAGGATAGAGGTTATACATGGGCTCAACATGATCCTTTTACTCACTAAAGATAACCTGGATACAATCACTGCTAAGTATCAAACCTGACAACAAAGAAGAGACTGTGCCTCTGATATAGTACCATTCTCCTGGTGACCAGCCGTCAGCCTGGTGGCAAGCTGACTAAATTGGACCACTTCTGTCACAGAAAGGACAACACTTTGTGCTTATTTCAGCTGGTACTCATTCTCAGTGTGGATTTGCTTTTCTTACATGTAGTGCTTCTGCCAAAACTACCATCCATGGACTTACAAAATGCTTAATCCACTATCCTGTTATTTCATACAGCATTGCCTCTGACCTAGGAATTCACAGCCAAAGAAGTATGGCAGTGGGCTCCTTCTTGAGAAAGTCACTGGTCTTACCATGTTACCTGTCACTCTGGAGCACCTGGCTTGATAGAATTGTGAAATGACATTTAAAGATGAACTTGAAGTGCCAACGAGGTGGTGAGATCCTGGAAGCCTGAGGCAGAGTTGTCCAGAAGGTGTATGTCTTCTCAATCAGCATTTAATATGCATTGCTCTTCCTCCCACAGTCAGGATTCACAGGCCCAAGAAGTAATGGTGGAAATAGAAATGGTATCACTCACCATCATCCCAATAACCCACCAGCAATTATCCCTAGTAACCCACTAGTAAAATCTTTGCTTCCTGTTCCTGCAACCTTAGGCCCTACCTGTTTATTGGACTACCCAGCCCCTATCATGTAAGCCAGTCTAATAATTTCTTATTGTAATATATATCCATTCTCTTGGTTCTGTCCTGTAGAGAAACATGACTAAGGCAAGGGAGGATAACTTGCTAGAACACGAAGGGTGTCTGTTAGGAACTGTGGGAAGAAGGATATGGCCCTCCTCATTGCCCATCAGTGATCATGATGCTTCCCCATAGCTCCGGGTCAGTAGGGAAATAAATGATACAAAGAAACCGTAGCTCAGTGGTGTAAAAACAACAGAGAAAATCAGTGAAAATAAAATGGATTGAGAGGCTCACCAAAACGAATTAACTTCTAGCCAGACTGATCAAAAGAGGATATATGAGGAGCTGGTATGGGAATTACAGAGATTCTCTGTACTGCCAACTGATTTAAAAGAAGGGCAATATGAGAATATTATGAGCCAGATGGTGGTGGCACACACCTTTAATCCCAGCACTCAAGAGGCAAAAGCTAGTAGATCGCTGAGTTCAAGGCCAGCATGGGCTACAAAGCGAGTTCCAGGACAGCCATGGCTACTCAGAGAAACCCAATCTCAGAGAGAGAAAGAGAGAGAGAGAGAGAATTATGAACAATCTGCATATGTTTGAGTATATATTCTAACAACATTTCCAGCTTTTCCTTTCCTCTTTACATGTTGTCTAGTAAAGCAGACACAGCCAGCTGACCAGAGAGTCCTTATTACTCTATCCAGTTTTCAAAGAGGTCTTGTGACCCCCGTGACAGGTTGTTCACAATAATAATTCCACAGTGTTAAATGAGTGGGCAAGAAAATCTCCAAAACTCATTCCAAGGATGGCACCTTGTCAGTCTTGCAGCTTGGGGAGGATGCCTCTATCTTCCAGGCCTACAGAAAGGAGGGAACAGATAGTAGAAGGCAGTGAGGATGCTTTCCCTACCAGATCTAGCACAACCCTTCTATTTCCTAGAAAATTGGGTCTGGAAGTTCCAGTACTTTAAGCCCTGAGTCTAAGTCACATGAGTCTAAGCATCACAAGACATTCCAGTAGACTAATGTCAACACAACAAATTGTGTATCTTGAGGACATGCTCCCATGTAAGTACCTACAGCCCAACTCATCCTTCTATTTCATTTTTACTGGTGCCACAGCTTTAGAACACATTCCTTAGGGTTACTGTTGCTGTGATAAAACACCATGACCAAAAAAATGTGGGAAGGAAATGATTCAGTCAGCTTACACTTCCACATCACTGTTCATCAATTTAAGGAAGTCATGACAGGAACTCAAACATGGCAAGACCCTGGAGGCAAGAGCTGATGTAGAAGCCATGGAGGGGTGATGCTTACTGGCTTGCTTCCTATGGCTTGTTCTGCCTTCTTTCTTATAGAACACAAGACTACCAGCCCAGGGATGACACCACCCACAATGGGCTGAACCCCCCCTCATCAATCACTAATTAAGAAAATGTCTTACAGCCAGATCTCATGGAGGCATTTTCTCAAATGAGGTTTCCTCCTTTCAGATAGCTCCAGTGTGTGTCAATTTGATATAAGACTAGCCAGCACACCCCATAATTCTCTCCAGCCTCTGACATACCAAATGGGTGAGACTCTATCATCCTTGTAGAAAGATTATCTCATTCAAAATGAACCTTGTATTCTTCCATCCGTGCTCTGTTGTAATGTTTCTCATTATGGGCCTGGAAGTAATTAGGGTTGGCTAGGGCTTATAGCTGAAGAGAATCAGCACCCTTCTCTGGGCAAATTTCCTGGGTACATGCACTGAAGAGCATTTGCATGGGAGATGAAGGATTCTTTGGGTATACTCCTCAGAGGGCATTTACATACCAGCTGGGGAAGAAGTTACCTGGGAGCAGGAATTCCAGGGTATCTGGGGGCTGAGCATCTCAGCTTCTTCTGTCTCCCCAGATAGCCTCACTTTGTATTGCAGTCTGCTCCTTTGCTCCCTATCCTTCACCACAAGGTAAAGCTGTGTTTTCACGGGGGCTAGAACTCTACCATCCACAAGGTAATCCCATGCCTGTGCCTCAGCCATATCTGAAAAACAATAACTTCAGGAGGAGGGCATCTCTTCTGGAGTTTCTGTCTTTCCAACTTCATGTTTGAGTATATATTCTGACTTCCAGCTTCTTTCTGTATGTGTTACCTACTAAAGCAGACACAGTCAATTGACTGCACAGCCCTTACTACCCTATCCAGTTTTCAGAGGCCCTCTGACCCCATCCCTAACCTTTAATATCCAGCGATGAATCGTATCACCATGTGCAGCATCCCACAAGTCCCATCTCCTCCAGGCAAATTCACCTGTAGAATCTTCTAATGCCTGAGTAGCTCACAGCTAGAATGTCATATCAACAGTCTCTTTCCTGAATTGTTTTTCACATCCATTTCTGTGTCAATATAAAGCTACACCCAAGTGAAGTAATTGAGAGAATTAATAACTATTTTTAAAGATCTTAGATAAAAATAGATAGATGATAGATAGATAAGTAGATAGATAATGAATGATATATGATAAATAGATAGATAAACAGATAATGACAGATAGGAAAGTGACAGATAGATGATGATAGCTAGCTAGATATAGCTAATAAATAATAGATGATAAATAGATAAATAGATGATAAATAGACAAATGACAAGTAGAATAACAGTTGACAGGTAATTGATAGGTGGTAGGTAGATACTGATAAATGACAGAAAACAGATGAATGATAACTAGACCACAAACAAAAGATAGATGACATAAAAAGAAAGGGATATGAAATTTTCTCAATAATAGATAAGTAAGTGATATATAGACGACAGGCAGATAACAGACACATATTAATTATGTGATTGATAGACCATTAATAGATAATAGATAAATGGTGAAAAGAGAGCCAATAGGCAGCTGATAGATGAATGATGGGTAGATAAATAAACAAATGGACGTTAAATAGGATGATGATAGATAGATGACTGCCAAATGAAGAGATAGTAGAAATGTGGTAAACAAATGTAAATATATAGGTAAATAGGTAGGTAGCTCTGCTCACCTATTTATTGGGCACCAAGCAAGTGTTAGTTAAGTACTGTTACATCATTGTTAAAAGTACTACTGACATTAATGATAAATTCTTCCAGTTTAAAATGTAACTACTCAGGGCTGGAGAGATGACTCAGTGGTTAAGACCACTGACTGCTCTTCCTGAAGACCCGGGTTCAATTCCCAGCATCCACATGGCAGCTCACAACTCTCTGTAACCCAAGTTCCAGGGGATCCCACACCCTCACACAGAAATACATGCAGGCAAAACACCAATGCGTATGTAACAAAAATAAATGTTTAAAAAAAATGTAAGTGCTTCTAATGTTCCTTTTCCTGTAAATAAGCAAAGATCCTAGGGATGGGGCGATCTGACTACCTAATTAGTGGCAATTGAACTCCTCTTGCTGCCCAAGCTGCCTCGAACAAGAGACCACCCTTAGGCCAGCACTGCAGTCATCAGCATGCCACCCTTACGCCAGCACTGCAGTCATCAGCATGCCACCCTTAGGCCAGCACTGCAGTCATCAGCATGCCACCCTTAGGCCAGCACTGCAGTCATCAGCATGCCACCCTTAGGCCAGCACTGCAGTCATCAGCATGCCACCCTTACGCCAGCACTGCAGTCATCAGCATGCCACCCTTACGCCAGCACTGCAGTCATCAGCATGCCACCCTTAGGCCAGCACTGCAGTCATCAGCATGCCACCCTTAGGCCAGCACTGCAGTCATCAGCATGCCATCCTTACGCCAGCACTGCAGTCATCAGCATGCCACCCTTAGGCCAGCACTGCAGTCATCAGCATGCCACCCTTACGCCAGCACTGCAGTCATCAGCATGCCACCCTTACGCCAGCACTGCAGTCATCAGCATGCCACCCTTAGGCCAGCACTGCAGTCATCAGCATGCCACCCTTAGGCCAGCACTGCAGTCATCAGCATGCCACCCTTAGGCCAGCACTGCAGTCATCAGCATGCCACCCTTAGGCCAGCACTGCAGTCATCAGCATGCCACCCTTAGGCCAGCACTGCAGTCATCAGCATGCCACCCTTAGGCCAGCACTGCAGTCATCAGCATGCCACCCTTAGGCCAGCACTGCAGTCATCAGCATGCCACCCTTAGGCCAGCACTGCAGTCATCAGCATGCCACCCTTACGCCAGCACTGCAGTCATCAGCATGCCATAGGTCCCTGGAGACAGCTGTGCAGAGACTTCCGCTGATTGCCCTTGCCCTTGAGGCACAGTCCAGGCTGAGGTTGTTTGAAACCGTTTGTGCCAGACGTTTTGTGATCACAAGCACTTAATGAACCATTTCCACGCTGGCCAGAAGAAGAGCACTTCCCTTGGTGGGAAGAATAGTGTTAAAAAGCACAGCAGTGATTAGCCTAAAACTTTAATGACTAATGGTGCTGAAAGGCAACACTATGATTGGTCGAAAATCGCCCTTATGACTATATAAAGAACAGCTAAACAGGCTTACTCAGTAAGTGAACGGGAGGCAAGTTACCATGCTGCCTCTACTGAGTTACCTTGTCTTGCATTTTGTTTAGAAAACATGAAACTCATAGAGAAATACGACTCAATAAAGCACAGGCAGCATCTTTATTCTTTTTTCCAGCAGGAAGCATATCTTTATGTTTTCCATTAAGTCCAGCGTGGTGGCACAAGCTTGGCATCCCAGCCCTGAGGAGCTAAGATCAGGAATTCCAGACCAGTGTGGGATACCCTGCCCCAAAATAAAAACGTTATTTGAAACCTGTACTGTGTTACTTTTAAAACGCTTCCAAATGAGGGTAAAATTCCAATGGGAATTATAACAATTTTAACTGTTAAAAGTCATGTTCACAGCAGACATCTGTTCATAAACCTTGATGAGCCACTGATACAAACATATTGTCAAAGTCTGGGAAGTTAAATAGTCCACTCTTCCCTGTTTTCTGTAATTACTCTGTGTTGTAGACTTACATCTGAGGATTTGGAGCTAGGAATGTCAAATGAAAGAGTGAGTATATTGGGTTTGTCTTTCTGAGGCTGAGTTACCTCACTCAATACAATCTTTTCTAGGTCCATCCATTTACCTACAATTTTCATGATCTAATTTTCTTCACAGCTGAATAATATTCCATTCACTTTTAATTGAAGTGGTAGGTAGAGAAATAAGACAAGAGACACAAATAAAGGGATACAAATAAGAAAGGAAGAAATAAAATGCATTTGTTTGAAAATGGTATGATTCTATACATAAGTAACTCTAAAGATTCCATTAGAGGGCCTGGAGAAGTACCTTAGCAGTTAAGAGCAGTTAAGTTCTTGTAGAAGACCTGAATTTGGTTCCCAGAATCCATGTCACACAGTTCATGGCTTCTGTAACTCAACTCCTGGGAAATCCAACACCTCTGGCTCACCTTGGACACCTGTACTCATATGTATATATAGCCCCCCACACACACCACATAAATAAAATTTTTTTTTCAAATTCCATCAGAAAACTCTTACAACTGATAAACACTTTTAGCAAAGTGGCTGAATACAAAATTGACATACAAAAAAATAAAAAAGCAGTCTTCCAACACAAAAGACCTCAAATAGCCAAAATAGAACAATAGAGAGGAGGAGAAAGCAAGCTGGAGGAAACATCTGATTTCAAGTTATGTTACAGAGCCATGGTAAAAGCATGGGATCAACACAAAAATAGACATGTAGCTCTATAAATCGGGGTAGAAGATCCATGTGTAAACCCAGGCAGCTACAGCCTCTTTAATGACTTATGCTGGGAAAACTAGATGTCTAAGTGTTGAGGAATGAAAGTAGATCTGTATCTCTCGTCTTGTACAAAAACCAACTGCAAATGGAACAAAGGCCTTAATTGTATGTCCTGAAACTCTGGAGCTGTTAGAGGGAAAACACATCAAGTTACAGACAGAAGTAAAGACTTTCTGAATAGGACTCCAGTCGCTCATGAAATAAGGCCAACAATCAACAAATTGGACCTGATGAAATGAAAAGGTGATCCATGCACTCTTCTGGCTATTCATATGCCTAGTCGGTGAGTCTCTGGAGCCCAGATTCTGTGCACAGTCAGACCAGAGGGGAGGCTGTGAAAGTTGAACCTAAGGTGAAATCTAAGAGAAGTAACGCTGTTGCAGGAAGAGGTTGAGGCCAAGGTAGACGAAGAGGACATGGCTGCAGCAGAGGAAGAGGGGGTCATAGGCGATAATGTTTCTCAAGATTACTGTTTCAAAGTAATAAGGAATTTGGGAATAGATTTTTGTACAGATTTTGTTTGTCGGTTTTTAAAACATAAGTGGAGGGTGGGGTGGAGAAAGGAAATGAAGGCTTTCGAAATGCAGCAAACGAAACAGGTAACTGAGCCAAGAGCCAGCAGGCAGAGTTGAAGGAAACTTTTACTGGATGTGTATCTGATGGAGGATTAGCACCTAGAATATACAAAGAACTCAACAAACTACAAGAAAACGGACAACCCATCCAAAATTGGCTATAAAACTCATCAGAGAGTTCTCAAAAGAATAAACGTAAATGGCCAGTATTTATTTTTAAAGGTGTTAAACATCCTTAGCAAACAAGGAAATACAAATGAAAACTACATTGAGATTCCCTCTCACCCTAGTCGAAATGGTGAGCAAAATGAATACTGTGCTGGAGTTTTACCATCTTGGTCTCAACAGGACCACAGAGATGTAGTAATAAAAACAGCATGGTACTGTCACAGAAACAGACACCTAGATCAAGGGTATAGAATAGAAGACCCTGATAGAAGTCCAAACAGCTACAATTACTTGATCTTTGACAAAGATTCCAAAAATATTTACATTGGAGAAAAGACATCTTCAGAAAATGGTGCTGGGAAAACTGGTTGTATACATGCAGATAAACAAATCTAAGTCCTATCTCTCACACTATCCAAAACTCAACACCAAATGGGTGGAGGACCTCAGTGTAAGATTGATACCCTGAAACTGCCAGAGGGAAAAACAAGGAATACTCTTACAGGTGCAAGCAAGGAGTTTTTGAGTAAGACTCTGAGTGCATAGAATTTAAGACCAACAATCAACAAACTGATCTCATGAAACCCCATTTTTTTTTTGTACAGCAAAGAACAACACAGAGTGAGTTAATTAACAGCCCACTGAATGGTGGGAAATCTTTTCCATCCGTTTACTCATCCTGGTTTGCTTTCTGTTTCTGTGATTAAAAACCATGAACAAAAGCAACATGGGGAGGAAAGGGTTAAGTTGAATTATACACCCATTCATAATTGATCATTGAGGGAAGTCAAGGCAGGAACCAGAGCTCAAGCAGAGGCAAAAGCCATGAAGGAAAGCTGTTTACCAGTTTGCTTCCAGGCTCACAGTCAGCTGTTTTTCCTATATCTCCCAGGACCACTTGCTCAAGGGTGGGACCACACATTGTGAACTAGGCACTCCCACATCAATCATCAATCAAGAAAACGCTCAACAGACATGCCCACAGGCCAATATGATGGAATTGGTGCCTCAATTGAGATTTCCTCTTTCAAGATAGGTCTAAGTTTGTATCAAGCTGACAAAAACTAATATACAAAGAACTCAAAAAAGAAAGCATTAAGAAAATAAACAACACAATTTTTAAAAGATAAGCTGTGGAAATGAATAGGAAATTCTCAAAAGAAGAAACACAAATGGACAGCAAACACTTTTTAAAGGGCCTAACATCCTAGGGCATCAGAGAAATGTGGATTTAAATTACTTGAATATTCCATCTCATCATAGTCAGATGGCCATCATTGGGGACACAAATGCAAATGTTGGAGTGAACGTGGCAAAGGGGAACTCTTACATGCTATAGGCAAGAGTGTAAATTAGTGCAACCACTTTGGAAATCAGTCTTTTCAAAAACTGAGAACTAGAACTGCCATATGACCCAGTTGTATAGCCAAAGATTATATCCTACTGCAAAGAATCTTGTACATCCATGTTCATTCCTGCTGTATTCACAATAATTGAGAAATAGAATCAGCCTAGATGTTTATGAATAGATAAATGGATAAGCAAAGTGGACTATATATACACAATGGAATATTACTTATGTGTAAGGAAATTAAATCACTAAATTTGCAGGTAAATTACTAGAACAGGGAAAAATAAACTGAGAGAGGTAACTTTCTCATATGCAGATCTTAGCATCAAATTTTTAGTTTGGGGTGTTTATCGTAGAGCACAAGCAGAAGCCAGGAAACCAGTAGGAGCTTTTGGGGCGGTATGCATTAAGGGAGCGGAAGAAGTAAATGATACTTAGAACAAAAGCAGAGAGGTGGGATACAGGAGCAAAATGGCTTAAGCAAAAAGGGGCATGCAAGTATGGGAGAACAAGAGGGGAATGGGGTAGGCTAACCCAAAGAGTGGGTAGATTTTTTTTAAAAGCCTTATGGAAGGCTACTCTCTCACCAATTTAAAATGTATAATTGAGCCTGGTGGTGGTGGTGCATGCCCTTAAGGCTGGGGGATTTCTGCGAGTTCAAGGCCAGCCTGATGTATAAATCGAGTTCCAGGACAGCCAGGGCTACACAGAGAAACCCTGTCTTGAAACATCTCCCCCACCTCTAAAAAAAATAATAATAATAATTGGAGAGATCTTAGAATACATGTGATATGGGAGATGAGGGAGAAATACAAGGGTTAAAGGGTTAAATGGGGGTGGAGGACTGAGAGCAGGAGGGAAGGGAGGAGTAGTGTGTGGTTTAACCACATCCAAAGAAGAAATACTAAGACTTGGATTGATAAACAAGCTATCTAGGCAGAGCAGCAGAAGGAAAAAGCAAAGAGGATTGTGGTGGTTTGAAAGAAAATGGCCCCAAAGGGAATGGCACTAGTGGGAAGTGTGGCCTTGCTGCAGTATGTGTGGCCTTGTTAGAGGAAGTGTGCCACTGTGGGGTTGGACTTTGTGATCTCCTTTGCTCAAGCCACACCAGTGAGACAGACCACTTTCTGTTGCCTGTGCAGGATGCGGCACTCTCAGCTCCCTCTCCAGCACCATGTCTGCCTGCACTCTGCCATTTCCCACCATGATAATGGACTGAATCTCAACTATAAGCCACCCAATTAAATGTTTTCCTTCATAAGAGTTGCTGTGTTCATGGTGTCTCTTCACAGCAATAGAAACCCTAACTGAGACAAGGACCAAACAGGAAACACGATGCTGAGGCACTTATGCCTATTTATAACTGTCATTTTCCTGTTTACATTTACAACTCCATCTTCAAAGACCATCACAATGAAAATACCTTACAAACAGAACAGATGACCAATTAATTCCTTGTATTCTTCTCTCTTTTCTACTCTCTGCTTTTGATGCAAACTCTGTGATTATTTTGAAGTCCACCTCAGCTGTACCTTAAACCACCTAAGAGCTCTGAAAATGCCCAACCAATAAAATTAGAATCTTTGCAGGATCTGAAGGCTAGTTTACTTAGGAGGGTAATTGTCCAAAACTGGCAGATGTGTGCTGTGGGCTTGTCTTTCTGTACACTATGAATATGTGTTGCTACCATTGGTTAATAAAGAAGCTGCTACAGCCTATGGAAAGGCAGAATAGAGCCAGGTGGAGAATCCAAGCAGATAGACAAGGACAAGAAGGCAGAGTCAGAGGAGATGCTGAGCGCTGCCAGGGGAGCAAGGTGTAATAGAACACAGGTAATGCTACGAAGCCACATGGCAAAACATAGATTAATAGAAATGGGTTGAATTAAGTTGTAAGAGCTAGTTAATGATAAGCCTGAGCCATCCGCCAAACAGTTGGTAAGTAATATTAAGCCTCTGAGTGATTATTATAATAAGGGCAGTTGTGGGGCCAGGCAGGACCAGGAAACTTCTGGCTACAGATATGTCTCTCCTGCTTTGTATTTTTGGCAAGGCACCCTTCTGATGAAATGGTGTGGCAATGATAAGAATACTAAGCAAGGTTTCTGCTGTGCTTATCATGTAATAGGTGACATCAGCTTCTTCAAATAGAGCCACATTCTCAGCATCTTCTCAAATAATCATCTTCTCTTGTTTGTTGGTAAGGTAACATCTACTCAGTAAGTAATGTTTCCTTTCAAAGACAACATTAAAGCCGTTGCAATTGTCCACACGGGAAAAGAAGCTATAGTCACCTGGAAAGCTGCCAGTGTGGTTTGCTGCCAGTGGCCTGAAAACTAAATTAGGAAGAACTTCAACACACAGAGGGAATATGTATTTTATTTTTGTTTAGTTTTAATTAACAAATATGAATTGCACGTGTTCATAGGGTGCAATGAGTGTTTTGATCAGCTATAGATAAGCAACACAGAAAATCAATCAATCTAATGAACTTGTCCATCACCTCAACAATTTCCTTCTTCTTCTTCTTCTTCTTCTTCTTCTTCTTCTTCTTCTTCTTCTTCTTCTTCTTCTTCTTCTTCTTCTTCTTCTTCTTCTTCTTCTTCTCCTTCTTCTCCTTCTCCTCCTCCTCCTCCTCCTCCTCCTCCTCCTCCTCCTCCTCCTTTTTCTAGTCTGAGGATTGAATACTCTACCCCTGTGCTATACCTCAAGATCCCCAATTTATTGTGTTTGTATGCAGCTAGACTATTAAACTCTGTTCTTTCAGTTGTTTTGAAATACAATACATTGCATGTAACTACGTTCTCATGTAGTTCAGTGAATGCACTCCTCCAGCCTAACTGTGAACATAAATTGTTGATCCATCTTCTTTTCCCAACCCACCCATATTGTAAGAAATCAAAAGGCATCTTCTCTTCCACCACATTAGCAGGACCACACCCTGCAGCCAATCTTGCCATAACTTTAAATTACCTGCTGTTTTGTCCTTACGTTACTTGAGTTCTGTCACTGTGACAAAATGCCAGGGATACGTTAATTTGAAAGAGAAAGGAGTAGTGATGGGTGTGGTTAAGATACACTGGACACACCTATGAAATAACAAAAAAGAGAGTGAGAGAGGAGATTTATTGGCTTTGTGATTTCGGTCCACAGAGGTTGTTCCACTTGGGGGGACCTGTGGGGACAGGGGAGTGAACAAAGATGCTGACCTTGTGGTGCCAAGAGGGAAAGAGAGCAAGGAAAGGGCCAGTATTCCAGCATTCCTTTCTTGGACAGCACCTTCCCAATGGGTTGACTTCGTCCCACCAAGGCTCACCTCCTAAATGTTCCCCTACCTCCCAGTAGCATCTCAGGCTGTAGACCAAGTCTTGAATTCGCAATATTTGGGCCAGCACTCCAGATCCAAACCATAACCCTCCCCATGACTTACTTGAAATGTGTTTGCAAGCATACCCCTACTGGGCACCATAGCCAACATTCTATGCCATCTTTAAACCACACTCAGACTTCTTATCTTCAAAACAACCCACTCACAGCAGCCAAGAATAAAAACAAGGTTGTTCTTTAGGGACTTGTAAGTAAAAGGTTACAGAGTTCTCAGAAGGACTGCAAAATCTCTCCTCACATTTTCAGTGGACCCAGGACCTAGCACACGCTGAATGAGTGCCGAGCAACATTCCTAGCTCACTCAGAGTCCCATTGAAGTAGTTTTAATATACTCAAGGATTTTATTTCCCAAAACTACTTCAACTTCCCTCTTCACTCTAAGATATGTAAAAATTGCTTCCATCAAATCCATGTGTCAAACAGGACCCAGTCAGCAGAACAAAGTCCCACTGGTAATATATTGAGACTCTGTTACTGTTCTTGGCCATCTCTCCCAGGACAAGTGGCCTATCAGAGCACATATCCAGTAAAATCTTCCAGTAAAAGCGAGCATAATTCTTCTTCAAAGAAAGTAAATTTTCCCATTCTTGTGTGTGCAATGGTACTTGTTTCAAAAAGAGTTTTCTAGAAACCACATACATTCATTGTATCTATGAATCTATAACTTTCCCACCACTTATGGATGTAGCAGGAAGTTCACTGTAAGTGGCTGATCCATATGGAAAAGCAATGACAGGTGGAGCTTACCTAGCCTTCTAATAAGGCTGACCCAAGGTCCTTCATCTTATTTTCTTATCCACAAACCAAAGGTTTACCTTATCCTTGAAAATTCACGTGACTTCTTTATGGACACATGCTGTGAATATGTGCATAGCCCGTTTCTTAGAAGAAATATACCTAATCAGTGCAAGGCACTACTCTAATGGAGATCTGAGTTTTGACACCTGATACATGTCAATGTCTGATGTCATATATTTCAAAGCAAACTGAGGTTCAACATTGTCAGGGTAAATCAAGCATGTGAATTAACTGAGGCATAAAAAAAAAGAAAGAAAAAAAACTTTTTGAAAGAAAGTGAAAAGGAGGAGGGCTTTGGCAACTTGATTAAAATAGGGCACAACCTAAGTACTTCAGTCTGTTGGTGCCTCTGACTGCTGATGGGCCTGGGAAGGGCTGAGAACACTCCTTTAAGTTTTTAGGCTTTTAAAAAGACCTGTGTATAAGATTGCTCATTTTTCTCTCAAACCCTCCAAGCACAGAGAAGAGAAAACTGAAGTTATCACCCAAGCCAAAGCAGATAACCCATCTACCCCACCCTTCCTTCCCACCTCCACTGTGTACCTATCTGCATCCAACAGCAGTTGAAGGCCTGGCCATTAAGTCATCTTTCTATAACATGACTGGTTCTACTCCCCAAGAGGATGATGACATCTCAAAACACAGACGACAGTTGGCGAATGGAATGGCATTAATTTCATGGCCAGAAATCTGAATTTGAACACACGTTTGAAATATATTTGTCTGGTACAGGGGCGAGATTGGCATTAAAGTAAACAACTAGCAAATTGTTCATAGCGACGAATTTGTGCAGTGGCTTTTCGTTCCAAACCTTAGAAATTAGAGACTGCTCACCAGATGTTGGAATTTTTTGAAAAACTAATTTAACTACTAAATTGCTAAAAGGTACACCCTGGTAAGTTCTCTGTAAGTTGAAAATGTCTGTCTCTGGTTAAACATTTATTGAGTAGCGTAATTATATTGCTTTTGCTGTTAAATGATATTGACATTCTCAAATAAGAAAGACTTTTATTCAGACAAGACGAAATGTGAACATCTGGCAGAAACCTCACGTGTAACATGGAAACAAACAGCAAACGTGGCCAGCGGGTTTTCTTTTTCTTTTCCTCTTTCCCAAGTTCTCTGGATGTGAGTCCACATCAGAGAACACTCAACCATGAGGACTTCGTCACTTGTCATTGAAATGTTCAAAGGAAATCCTTGGCAAAGCTGGTGGCTGCCGAATTTGAAGTCCACTTAACCATGAAACAGCCACTTCTCAGACGCTGAGCCAGCTGCTTGATCCGTTTCAAATTATTGTGATAGTACAAGAGGAAAAGATTTTAAAATGATAATAATAATAATAATAATAATAATAAATCATTTGCTGTTATATTACACAAGCTGAGATTCTTTGAATAGTAAGTTTGGAGGAGCTGTAAGACAGCAGAAAAAATAAATTAATTTCTAGACGGCAGTGCCAGTTTTTTGTGTGTTTTTTATTTTTCATCTACACAGAATGTTTCCGCTTTAGGAATCACTTAACTTTATCTGCTCTGTGGTTGAAAGGTCGGCAAAGCAGCTGCAGTTAGCCTCCAGAAACTATCAGCAGAGGGGCGATTCGCTCCACTCCCCGTACTTTCTTCTCCTTCCCAGTTCCCACTGGGGAACGGGATGACATGCAGTTGGCACTCGGCACACTGAGAACCCTTTGTTAATTTAAAGGCAATATTTTGATGTATGTACAAGAAACAATAACATATATTCCTGAGCGTTCCACAGAGAATCTTCAGGGCAGACTTTTTGGTTCTTTTAGGTTTCCTTGCCAAAAAGCAGATCTGGACACCCAAGTAAATCAAATATAATCAAATTCAAATGCCTAACACAGGTCAGTGATACGTGGCCAGGCAGCTGCTAACAAACCAATGCTCCTAATCTGCATCCGCGTCGGAAGGCTTTTTCAGTCGCCTGAAGTATCCACATGACTCTCAGGAACGCCCAGGCTAGCTCACTTCTCAGCCTCCTATTTGCTCTAGCTTTCTGTGTAGCCACAGTATAACAAAATGAAACCAAAAGACTTACCCCTTCTTCTGCCCATCCACGCCGCTGGAGGATGCCCCTAGGTATAAGGAGGACCATCCGATCGTCTCTACCACAGTTAGCATAGCTTGAACACGGCAGGCTTGAAAAGGTAAAGAGAATGATAGATGTGGAAGTCGGAAGTCATGAAAATACAATATAGAGCAGACCCCTCAACTTAGCCACAGTTTTCCTCTTGCAATTTTTCTGTTACCTGGCTTGCAATCTTAAGATACTAAATGGAAAATTCCAGAAATAAATACTCTCCAAAGTTTAAGTTGCATATAGTTATGAGTAATTTGATGAAGTCTCACACTGTCCTGCTCCATTCTTCCCAGGACATAAACTATTCCTGTGTCAGTGAATCCATGCTGTATGCACTACCCACCCATGACTCTCTTACCCGTCATCTCACTTACACACTCAGCTATCAGTTGTCACAACAGTGCAATGTTTGGATTGAAACAATACTTAAGTAATTGCCCCGAAGCATAAAAGTGGGGATGCTAGCAATTCTATTCCAATATATTTTAAAGTTTTTATTTTAGTTTAGTTTTTAATGTTAAATCTCTTTCAATGCCTAGTCTATAAATTAAACATTGTGTGTATGTATGTGTGTGTATATATATATATATGAAATATATATACATGGAATATATATATATGGAATATATATATATATATATATATATATATATATATATATATATATATATATATATACATGCATACACACACATACATGAAATATGCTCCAGGATCCTAGTGAGTATCTGAAAGTCTAGAATGTTTTTCAGGTGTGTTTAACCTGTGACCCACAGACTTGAGTGCATTCCAGCAAAACTGCAAATGTGGCCCAACATGTTTGTAGGTGACAAATACCATGCCCAATACTCCCCTTCAGTAACTAACTCCTGTGTTTTTTTAAAGCTGTACTATTATCTGCTCCTTGGTCTCATTGGCTGACTGTACAAATCCATCACATTCCTCTGCAAGCTTCAGTCATTTTTATCTGTTGTATGATATTTTGTTGCATCAGTAGTTTTAAAGAATTTATTCATCCATTTTTCTAGAATGGTTATTTGGGCTGTTTATTATTGTGAATCTCAGTATTCTTGTTTGCAGTAATATACAGTTCAAATACTTTCCGATGGATTATACACACACACACACACACACATATATAAATATATATATATATATGTGTGTGTGTATATATATATATATATATATATATATATATATATATATATATATGGTTAAAATGGTTCCTAGTTTTATGTATACATTCTAGATAACTCCTGCCAAAAATCTCAATGGATAAGATACTCCTTAAATTTATGAGGAATAATAAAGAGCTAAGAATAAATAAATATACCCAAGGAAGAAACAGAAAAAGAACTAAAAGAAATTGACACACTATATGCCTAAAATCAGTATAGAGCTGCTGAAATTAAGAAAGCAGAGTTTGACACAGAGATATAAAAAACTGACAAAAATAACAGAAACTAGAACCTGGGAAAGACATGTGCATTTGTAGTGAAGGCAACATTAAAGATTTGTCAGTGGGAAAATTACAGCTTATCAATATATGGCTATGGGACAATTAGTCATCAATAAGAACAAAATGGAAATAAATTTGTCTCTCTATCTCATATTACATGCAATATCATTTTATTTCTGGGGGGGGGGTGTGGGTGTGGGTGTGTGTTCACACACTCCTGTGCCGGGGCAAACCTGTGGTACTCAGAGAACAACATGTAGGACTTCCACCACTTAGGTCTGAGGCATCAAACTCATACTGCCAGGCTTGGCAGAAAGTGCCCACTGCCTTGCCAGACCTTCAGATGAAATCTTTTCAAAGAGGTAATGTGTCTAGAAACTAGGAAATGGTTTGTGACAAATATAACCGACAAATGACTCATATGCAGAATACAAAAATTGTAAACATGAAACAAATTTTTAAAAACAAACAACCCCATGGGAATACTAGTAAAAACTTAAGGCCAGTGTTTCACAGAAGAAGAAATACACACACGATGATGTTCTCGGCCTCAGAAATCACAGGAGTGTGAATTAAGACCCCAAGGAGACAAGACGATGGCAAGAATGAGGAAATCTGACGACATAAAGCAGTAGTGCCTGTAGAAGTCACAGAAATTTCCTGACCACCGCTGTTCAGAAGAGGGAAACCCTGGGCTGGAGACGCTCAGCGGCTAAAGAGATTACATGAGAATCTGAGTTCAGTTCCCAAATGCTGCATGCATGGTGGTGTGCGCCTGTCATCCCGGTACCGAGGAGGTGAGACAGAATGATCTCTGGGCTGTTCGGCAAGCCAGTCTAGCCTCATTGGTAGGCTTCAGGCCAATGACAGGCCCTGTCTAAAAGGAAGTGGGCAGTACTCTTGAGAACGACACCCAAGATTGCACACATACACACACACACAAACACACACACACACACACACACACACACACACACACACACACACACACACTTTAAAAAGAATTAAAATTGAGAAACAGCCAAAATATTCAATGATAGGAAAATAGATGCATTGATATTTTTTCTATTTGTACAATGGGCTATTATACAATTTAAAACAGGTGAGTTAGACATGGCAGGAAAAATTCACAGAAACACAATAGTGATTATAGGAAGAAAATCCCAGAGAAGTTCTTTGCTAAATTAAATTGTTAAGAATTGGGCTTACCAATCTTCTGAGGCCAGGACAATATGGCACCATCCCTGAAGTGGCCTTCGCAATTTGGAAAAGGTACAGTGCCCTTTTCTTCGAAGGCAGCTGAATAGGCAGTGGGCCGATGGCTTCTGATGTGCAATGGAACAGCAGCTGAAACAGTTATTCTTGAAGAGTAACTAAGCTCACGCCTCGCAATAGTAAACTGGCATTTGACAGAGGGATGTGGAGAAGAACGGGATGTTAAGATGAAGCCATATATACACAGCCAAGAATGGACAGCTGAATTAAAAAATCAACAACAATTTCCAGAATTTAAAATCCTGAATCATGACATGACACTAGTGGAATTCAGGTGTTTCTGGTACATGGACTGCTCTCACCCAATGTGAGGTTG
Source organism: Peromyscus californicus insignis (assembly GCF_007827085.1). Classification (NCBI taxonomy): domain Eukaryota; kingdom Metazoa; phylum Chordata; class Mammalia; order Rodentia; family Cricetidae; genus Peromyscus; species Peromyscus californicus. Next base: position 33,070,794 of record NW_026294606.1, read on the forward strand.
AACTGTCGACCTTGTGTACATCCTACTTCACAAATGAGTCTGTCAGATATGCTAAGCCTATAGGCTGAAGATGATGCCCCAACACTGTGGAGAAACCTCAGGTGACTGTCCAGGCAGCTGGCTGTTTCTGTCAACTCACAAATTTTTTGGAAGTTGCTTGCATGCACTTTCTGTTTTTATTTTTGTTAGCTAATATTATTTCCTTCTTGGGTCTCTGAGGGAGTTGAAGATTAGTTAGTTATAGTTGAAGGTTAGTTAGTTATAGTTGAAGATTAATTAGGATAGAAAGTGAATTAGATACATTTTGGACTTAACAAAATAGGATAGATAATGAAATTATTTTCTCTGAATTTGTCAAATACAAATGGACTAGACATTGTTTAGACATTTATTACTTGTATATATTGTATATAGTCATTGTACTTTTGTATATAGTTTTTCTTTTGTTAGTTATAACCTTTTTCTTTTTTTTCCTTTTTATTAAAATAGAAAAGGGGAAAAAAAAAAATGTGGTGTCCTCCTAAAAGCCTAGAACACAAACCTTTGAAAACTAAGTTATGGGAGCATGGGCCACATGTTCTACAATGAAGTCATGTTTTGATGGAAAGCTGGATACTGTATACATGACATCAATCATTAAATTCACTGTTTCAAAACGTGAAAAAAAAAAAAAATATATAGGGAATTGCTGTGGGATGGTCTGTATGTCAAATGTGTTGCTGATTGGTCAATAAATAAATCACTGATTGGTCAGTGGCCAGGCTGGAAGTATAGTCGGGACAAGGAGGAGAAAAAAACTGAAAAGTGGAAGGCTGAGTCAGAGAGACACTGCCAGCCACCACGATGACAAACAACATGTAAAGGTGCCGGTAAGCCACGAGCCATGTGGCAAGGTATAGATTAATAAAAATGGATTAATTTAAGCTATAAAAACAGTTAGCAAGAAGCCTGCCACGGCCATACAGTTTGTAACCAAAAAAAAAAAAAAAGAATTGGGCTTACCAAACGGATTCTAACTGAATGCGGCACCTCGGTCCTATGTGACAGCCCGCTGGAGATAAGAGAGTTCCGTGGTGAAGCATTTGCTCATCTCTGGTGAGGCCCAGGCTTCCATCCTCAGCATTGTGAAACAGGAGAGAAGCAGAGGGAGACTGAGAGCTGAGCTGAGTTTTATAAGCTGCAGATCTATTTTAAAACAATAAAGTTACTGAATTAGTCTGTTCATGTATTTGTTTTCAGAAGTAAGGCCAAACAATATTGTCAGGCCAGCCTTGAACTCCTGGCCTCAAAGGATCCTCCTGCCTCTGCCTGCTGAGTGGCTAAGATTCCTGAGAGCACCACAGCTCTGGAGTAGATTTACTAGAGTGCTAACAGGAGGTGGAAAATTGACATAAATAGAGATTTTTTTTTTAACCACTAGAAACGTTCCTAGACTCTCTATTTGTTATATCAAGAAAAGCAAATAATTAGCATTCTGCTTTGATGTTGTCACTAAATTGGCACCAGAAAAGCATGTTACTCTAAAATAATTTTCTCTTAGTATGCTTAAGCACTCTTTCTGCTTGCCACACCCTAATGTTATCAGAAACCTCTTGTTTTTCCTCATTACAGAACAAGAACACAGGGCTGACCAGGATCTTGTTGGCCTTCCTCTCTCCTGAAATTACCGGAGTCATGTAGTCTAAGAAAGTGTACGCTGAGTAAGAAGTCGAAGGTATAACAAGATTTTCTTTCAGAACTGGTTATTATTCTTAAAGTGTGTGACTTGATTCTAATATAAATTACAGTAAACTAGACGTTCAGAGAAACCATTTCTGGGACATTACAAGGGAAAATGCAGAAAAGGAGGGAAACCGAGTACAATGTATGACTGAGCTGGCAGAAAGGGCGGAATTCCTCAGAAGCCAGAACAAGAAAGTGCCTCTCCATAGAGGAACCAGGCTCCCAAGTGGAGTTTGCCAGGGTCTCTATGCCCGGTTCTGGAGGCTGGGGTCCTGGATTTTAATGGAGAGACTGCAAAACCCAGATCTGACTGCTATGGATCAGAGTCTGGACACACAAGCTGGGGAACAGGGCTTCTTCCTGCCAGGAGGACTGTGATGAAGAAATGCACAAGAAGCCGTAGAGGTGCTGTTTCCACTCCACCACTAATTTGGAAAGTGGCTATACGGGTGTTCACTGTAATGCTGTTCTTTAAATTATGCGTGGATTCTTTTAATAAAATTCTTATTTTAATCTCAAATAACTACTGACGTCAAAATCATGTTGAAATATCAAGGATAATTCCAGTTTTGAAAATAATCTTCATTTCTCATTTTAAAAAAAGCACAGTTAGTATGCCGTACTGGATAGTTCTATGTCAATTTGACACAGAGAGGAGAGAATATCAATTAAGAAAATACCTCCAGCCAGGTGGTGGTGGTGCATGCCTTTGATCCCAGCACTCGAGAAGCAGAGGCAGGCCTGTGAGTTCAAGGCCAGCCTGGTCTACAAAGTGAGTTCCAGGACAGCCAGAGTTGTTACACAGAGAAACCCTGTCTCAAACAAAAAAAAGAAAAGAAAGAAAGAAAGAGAAAGAAAATACCTCCATAAGACTGGGCTACAGCATGACAGAGCTGATCCTGTTGGAAGGTGGGCACCCATGAGCTGCCCCTGAGGGCATGAGAGTAGGAGAGGTGGCCCTGCCTGCCTCTTACCTGTCATATGGTGGTAAGGGTGAAGGAAAGATGCCCTCCCCCTCTCGCCCCTTGCCACCTGTGGCAGGAGGGAGAGCTGATCCAGCCCCTCACCAAGTGCAGCACTTGGGAGAGCGAGCCCTGCACCTCTCCTGGGCAGCACTGTAGAACTGACCACGCAGAGGCATGGGGGGCCAGCCTGCGCTCTGCCTATAACAGGTGGGAGAGCTAGTTCTGAGGTCTTGAGAGCCAGAGAGCTGGTCCTGCCCTCACCAGCTGCAGCACTCTGGAGAGTGCCCCTGCATCTCACCTGAGCAATATAGTGGAGTTGGCACTGGTGGTGTAGGTGTGAGTGAGCTGGACTGAGGGCCTGAGAGCAGAAGAACCTGCCCTGCCCTTGCTGCTTACTGCATAGGGTGAACTAGCTGGGGCAATGCTGGAGAGCTCATCCTTATGGTGAGAATGAGGGAGAGACAGCTAGCTGACCAACTCAGCAACCACTCAGGTCCAGAGTTGGCCCATCCCAATATCCACCCCATCTGTGATCTGCCTGGTAGTAGTGACACACACCTGTAATCCCAGCCTGGTCTACAGAGTGAGTTCCAGAATAGCCAGAGATAAACAGAGAAACCCTGTCTCAAAAAAAAAAAAAAAAAAAAAAAGAGTCAGAATAGTTCATCGCACCCCCTGCTACCAGGCCCTGCCCCCAAGTCCAGCAGAATTCTCCCACTTAGTCCCAGGCCACACTAGTCAGAAGAACTGAGACCCCATGCTGTACCAAAGGCCACACTCACCGCCAGAAGGCCAGTACCCAACTTGAACAGACTCCCTACTAACACAGGCTGCCAGAAACCCAGGCCACAAAAACTAGAAAACCAAAGAAGAAACAAAAACCAAGAAACAAAACAATAAAGACAAACTCAGAAATCAGGGCCTAGGCCTAATCATCCCAAACTCAGATGCCTAAACGCCAGTGTGAAAATACAGTCAACAACAGCAAGGACAGTACGGCACCACCAGACCCCTGCTGTCCTGTGACAGCAAGACCTGAATATTCCAACACAGCCAAAGCATAAGAAAACGACCTTTGAAACGACTTTAAATATGATAGAGATCCTTAAAGAGGAAACGAAAAACTCCCTGAAAGAAATCAAGGAAAAGAAAACCAAAAAATTGGAGGAAATCAACAAATCCCTTAATGAATGCCAAGAAAGCAAGAAAAAACAAACAAATGGGTGAAACTATTCAAGACATGAACATCAAAACAGAAGCAAAAAAAGAAAACACAGACTGAGGGAACTGAGGGAAATCTGGGTAAGCAAACAAGAACTACAGACACCAGCATCACCAACAGAATACAAGAGATGGAAGAGAGACTATCAAGTGTTGGATATATAGTAAAAACAGATTCATCAGACAAAGAAAATGTTAAATCTAAAAAACTCCTAACAAAAATCATCCAGGAAATCTGGGAAACCTAAGAATAATAAGAATAGAAAAAGAAGAAGAATACTAGTTCAAAAACCCACAAAATATAGTTAACAAAATCATAGAAGAAAATTTCCTTAACCTAAAACATGCCTACAAGGTATAAGAAGCTTACAGAACACCAAATAAATTAGATCAGAAAAAAAAGTCCCCAAGTCACATAATAATCAAAACACTAAGCATACAGAACAAAGAAAGTGTTAAAGGTTGCAAAGAAAAACAACCAAGTAACATATAAAAGCAGACCTATTAGAATTACAACAGAGACTCTAAAAGCCAAAAGGGCCTGGACAGATGTCTTGCAGACTCTAAGAGACCATGATGCCAGCCCAGACTACTATACCCAGCAAAACTTTCAATCACCATAGATAGAGAAAACAAGACATTTCATGACAAAGTTAAATTTAAACAAATCTGTCCACAAATCCAGCCCTACAGAAGGTAATGGAAGGAAAACTCCAACCCAAGGAAGTTAACTACACCCACAAAAACATAGGCAATAGACAATCTCACACTAGCAAAATCCAAAGAAGGGAAACACACACACACACACACACACACACACACACACACACACACACACTGCCATGACTACCACCACCACCAAAATAACAGGAATTAACAATCTTTGCTCATTAATATCTTTTAATATCAATGGACTCAATTTGCCTATAAAAAGACACAGGCTGACAGAATAGATACGAAAATAGTATTCATCCTTCTGCTGCATACAAGAAACACAACTCAGCATTAAAGATTGATATTACCAAAAATAAAAAATAAAAAAAAAAAAGATTGATATTACCTTAGAGTAAAGGGTTGAAAAAAGATTTTTCCAATCAAATAGACCTAAGAATTAAATTGGTGTAGCTGTCCTAATATCTAAAGAAATAGACTTCAAACCAAAATTAATCAAAAGAGATGGAGAAGGACTCATACTCATTAAAAGAAAAATCCACCAGGCTGAAATCTCAATTCTGAACATCTATGCCCTAAGTACAAGGGCACCACATTTGTAAAAGAAACATTACTAAAGCTTAAATCACACATCAAACCCCACACAGTAATAGTGGGAGACTTCCACACTCTACTCTCACCAAAGGACAGGTTGACCAGACAGAAACAAAACATAGAAATAATAGAACTAACAGATGTTATGCCTCAAGTGGACTTAACAGATACCTACAGAACATTTCACCCAAACACAAAAGAATATACCTTCTCCTTAGCACCTCATGAAACCTTTCCCCAAATTGATCATATACTCAGTCACAAAGCAAGTCTCAACAGATACAAAGAAACTGAAATAACCCCTTGAATCTTATCAGACCAGCATGGATTAAAGCTGGATTTTAAAAACAACATAAACAACAGGAAGCCTACAAACTCATGGAAACTGAACAACTCTCTACTGAATCACCACTGAGTCAAAGAAGAAATAAATTAAATATTTCCTAAAATTCAATAAAAATGAATGCACAACATACCCAGACTTATGGGACACAATGAAAACTATGCTAAGTTCATAGTACTAAGTGCCTACATAAAGAAATTAGAGAGATCTCATAACAGCACACCTGAAAGCTCTAGAACAAAAAAGAAGCAAACACATCCAAGAGGAGTAGATAACATGGAATAATCAAACTCAAGGCTGAATTCATTAAAATAGAAACAAAAAGAACAATACAAAGAATCAGTGAAACAAAGAGTTGGTTCTTTGGGAAAATCAACAAGATATACAAACCCTTATCCAAACTAACTAAAAGATGAAAAGAGAATATCCAAATTAACAAAATCAGAAATAAAAAGGGGACACATAACAGGCACTGAGGAAATCCAAAAATTCATTAGGTCATACTTCAAAAACTTATATTCCACAAGTGAATGGACCTGGAAGTTTCAACCCCCATTGAGGCTTCGGTAACTGTCACGCCTACAAGGTGGGGCCAAGAGAGGACCCTGAAGACCTGAGATCTGGATGCACCGGCTCTCTTGGTTCCTGGACCCTGGACGCTGGAGGTAGACCGAGCAGAGTTCTCCAGAGAACAGCGCCGGACTATGCTATGCCTTTCCCAGACTCTGTAAACTATCCCTTCACTTGTAAGTTACCCCACAAAATAAACCTCCCCTTTAACTACGTGGAGTGGCCTTAATAATTTCACCAACAGACCTCAACATAAAACCAGATACACTGAAATTGATAGAAGAGAAAGTGGAGAATAGCCTTGAACACACTGCCACAGGAGACAACTTCCTACACAGAACACCAAATATGCAGGCACTAAGATCAACAATTAACAAATGGGACCTCATGAAACTGAAAAACTTCTCTAAGGCAAAGAACACCATCAATAGAATAAAATAGCAGCCTATAAAATGGGGAAAGACCTTCAACAACTTCATATCTGACAGAGGGCTAATATCCAAAATATATAAAGAACTCAAGAAACTAGATATCAACAAACCAAATAATCCAGTTATAAAATGGGGTACAGATCTAAACAGAGAATTCTCAACAGAGGAATCTCAAGTGGCTGAGGAACACTTAAAGAAATGTTCAACATCCTTAGCCATCAGGGAAATGCAAATCAAAATGACTCTGAGATTCCATCTTACACCTGTCAGAATGGCTAAGATCAAAACCACAAGTGACAGCTCATGCTGATGAAGATATGGAGCAAGGGGAACACTCCCCATTGCTGGTGGGAATGCAAACTGACACAGCCACTTCGGAAATCAATATGGCAGTTCCTCAAAAACACTGGGAATCAATCTAATTCAAGACCCAGCTATACCTCTCCTGGACATATAACCAAAGAATGCTCTACCATACCACAAGTACACTTGGTCAACTCTATTCTTAGCAGCTTTATTCATAGTAGCCAGGTTGGAAACAACCTAGTTGTCCTTCAGCTGAAGGATGGATAAAGAAAATGTGGTACATTTACACAATGGAATATTACTCAGCTGTAAAAACAATGACATCATGAAATTTGCTAGCAAATGTATGGAATTAGAAAATATCATCCTGAGTGAGGTAACCAGACACAGAAAGATAAGCATGGTAGGTACTACTTATAAGTGAATATTAGCTGTAAAGTAAGGGGTAACCATTTTGCAATCCACAGACCCAGCAAAGATAAGTAGCAAGGAGTGCTCAAGGGGAGATGCATCTCACTGTGAAGGAGAAATAGAAAAGCTATTTCTGTTGGATGGGAGGACGGCTGGGGGCGGATAGGAACAGGAAGGATCAGGTAAGGGGAAGATGGAGTGAGAGAGTACTGGGAGTGACAGTTGTAATCCGGGGCATCTCTGGGATGAGTTAGAATTTTAGAGCAATGGGAAACTCCCAGGAATCTATGAGTGTGACCCTAGCTAACACTCCTAGCAAAGGAGGATAAGGAGCCTGAATTGGCCATCTTCTGTAACCAGGTAAGACTTAGAGTGGAGGGACTGGGACACCAACCCATCCACAAAAACTTCGACCTACAATTTGTCCTGCTATAAGATGTACTGGGTTAAAGGTGGCTTGGGGGAAAAAAAGTGTAAAAATAAATAAATAAATAAATAATAATAACAAAGTAAATCCTTGAGCGTTTGGCTCAGTGATGGAGCACATACCCAGCATGCACTGCCAAGGCTCAATCCCCACAGGGGCACAAAATTAAAAGTTAAAAGCTTTTATTATTAGTATGCTTTTCCTGCTTATACATCTTTTTAAAAAATGGTGTTGCGTGGCCATTTCAGACTGAAATTATTTTCCTGTCCTCTAGCTTCAATCACAGCTCAGTTTCTGTGGCTGGCTTACCAATGAGAAGAATGAATGCAGATGACTAGATTACAGAGTGCCTTTTCAGCGGGCACACTGGCTTCACACGGTGCCCCTCCAGCTGTCACTCCAACACAATGCCTCGAATTCATGGCAGCTGGCAGAACGCAGGTATTGGATGATAGGCACATGCTGTGGAATGAAAAGAAAATGATGGCACTCTCTAACTGGCTCTCAACAGGGAAGTCAGACAGAAGCAGCAAACAAAAGGAGCAGTATGTGACGGTTGGTGTCACTTGTCCTGCAGAGCTCAGAAGACAGTATAACACATCTAATGGCATAGTAAAGTGTGTGGACAAACCCACAAGCCCATCCCTAGGGACAGCTCAGCGTCAAGAAGGGCAGGGCTTGCCTGTAATGGACCGGGATCATTTTACATAAAAATCATTCTCATTATGTGAATTGTCCAGAAAATGCCATCCCTTTGCTTTTAACTATACACAGAAGAGGGACATAGTATACAATGTGCTATCCCCAGGAGATATTCTCATCTCCTTCTTTGCTTTTAACTATACACAGAAGAGGGACATAGTATACAATGTGCTATCCCCAGGAGATATTCTCACCTCCTTCTTTGGGGGCGGGGGGTGTCTGCTATTTTCAGCACAGTACTCTCATTTCTTTTAAAGTACTTTTTTGATATTATAATATAAAAATGTATCATTTTCCCCTTCCTTTTCCTCCCTCTAAATACTCCCATGCACCCCAGCTTGCTCTGCCTCTTTTTCTTTTATTGTTGTTACAGGCGTGTGTCTGTCTGTCTGTCTGTCTGTCTCTGTTTCTCTCTCTCTCGTGTATCTATGTGTGTGTATGTGCATGTATATGTGCTCATGATGTCTCGTGTCTTAATAATGGTCTTTAAATCTTCTCAATGTTTACTTTACAAATCTACACTTATCCTATTCCAAGCAAGTCATTATTCATTTGAGTCACTCATTTATTCTTTTTTGAGCATGTACTTCATGACCCAATTTGGGACATCGGAAATAACAGCTGCGACTAAAATAGACAAAGTCATCTCACAAAGGTTTTGTCTTAATGGGGAAGAATGTCAGTCAACAAATAAATACATGGCATTTCATAAATATGTTTCAGCTCCATACTGTAAGGAAATCTAATGACCTGCAAGGAAATTGGAGGAAGTTGTGCAAGCAGCCGCTCAGGGGCACTGTGTGAAGGTGGCCTGAGCCTAAGGTTTAGGAAACTCGTGTAGCTGGGAGGAAATGAAGGGGACAAGGAGACCTGGGCGTGAGACTTGAGAGTCACCAGGGCCTGATGAGAAGGAAATGGATCTCCTTTTGTGTCTCAGGAGGAACAAGTGGAGAACTTTTAGGCAGAGAACAACAAAGTGTCTTCCCCTAGTCGTTGTCAAAGTCGTCACTCAGCCTCAGCGTGGAAAACTGGCTTAGAGGAACAACAGTTCCGGAAAGCAGCTGGGAGGCTCCTGGGGTCCAAGGGAGGCAGGTGGTCGCAAAACCAAATTAGAGAAAGTAACAATTGGCTAAGTTTTTTCAAAATCAGTATAGATGCCTAACAGTTAGGAAAGATTCCTCAACAGTTAAGAATGAGCACTGCTCTCCAGAGGATTCCAGGTGTAGTTCCCAGCACCCACTTCACATGGCTCACAACTGCCTAAAACTCCAGCTCCATAGGACTCCTAAGCTTCTGGCGTCCTGAGGCACCTGCCCAGATATGCATAAACACACACACACACACACACACACACACACACACACACACACACACACACACACTTTTTAAATATTTATCTTGAATATTTAAGTAAAGGTAAATAATTAAAAATTGTGACGTTCCTTCATGATCTATCCGAAAGCTAAAGGAATGTGCATATATATGATAGAATACTATTTAGCCACAGAAAGGATGAAACCCCATCATTTGTGACAAGTTGGATGGACATGAAGGCACTGTGCTCACTGAATTAAGCCAGTCAGAGAAAGAGAGACACTGCCAGCCATTGCTCAGATGTGGAACAAATCTGGCTTCACAGAAGTGCAGAGTCCAGCAGGAGCTGTGCAGCAGGAGGATACAGACAGGCTCTTCATCAAATAAGACACTATAATTAGATAAAAGTAATAAATTCTGGTGGTCTGTTGCACACAAGGTAATATAATCAAAAATAATGTGCCATGAATTTTGAGATAGAAGAGAAATGCTGGAATAGTCTCATAAATAAATGACAAATCCATGAGATGATAAATGTACTAAATACTCTCATTTGATCACTATACAATGTATATCAAGATATAACCATTATGAAAAATTGTTACATTTTAATTAAAATGTCAATAAAAAGAAAGCATGGCATACATGGGTCGGTCCTTGCCCGGACACTAGTTCAGTGGGTCACACTTAGACTTTGGCACCAGATGCTCGGGGTTTGGTCCAGGCTGCTTAATTCATTACCTGGACAACCTTTACAAGTTACCCCATCTTCCAAAGTTTCTGATTCTTTTTCCAGATAATGAGGATGCTGTCTGATTGTCCTCTCACAGAATGATAGAGGTACTTGACCCAGCTAAGCAGGTCATGACCATCCTAGTTAGCTTTAATTGCCAACTTGACCCTGCCTAGGGTCATCTGAGAGGAAAGCCTCAATTGAGGAATTGCCTAGATCAGATTGGTTTATGGGCATGTGTAGGGGGGATTGTCTTGATTGTTAATTGATGCCAGAGGGCAGTACCATCCCTAGGAGTTGGCCCTAGGTTGTGTAAGAAGGCCAGCTAAGCTAGAGCAGGTGAGCAAGCCAGAGACGGAGACAGCAAGCATAGTGCCTCCACGGCTTCTGTTTCAGGTTCCTGCCTTGAGCACCTGCCTGACTTCTCTCAGTGATGGACCTGTGTTCTGGAAGTGTAAGCCAAATGAACCCCTTCCTTCCCAAGCTGCTTTTGGTCAAAGAGTGTTTTATTCAGCACAACAGGGATCCAACTAAGACACACTGTATATCTGTCACAATAAAATTAACTGGACATAACAGCTCTTGTCCCAGCTTTTCACAGTAGCCACAATCAGCATTGTGTTTACCTCATAAGCATTTGCTTATTTATTGAATTTCATTTCCTTGATTTTATGCTGGGGATGGAGACCATGGTGGACTCCTGCAAGCTGGTTAAGTGCTGTGGTGCTGAGCTGCACTCCTAGCTCCGTTTACTTATTTTCAGTTACCACAACTATTCTCCCGTCTTCTCTTTCCCTTTGGATACCCAAAGATCAGCGTTAATATAGTGCTAGGTTTCAGATGCAGGTTCCAGGAGCCCCATTTTTCCAGGTGCCTCCACAGGTGAAACAACATCGGGAACTCCCAGAGTTTGTGCATGAAGGCTCTGTGTGAAATGTGGTGAGGCTAGCCCAGGTGTCTGGGCATGCTGACAGAAGATAAACAGAAGCACATGGGGAGCTAGGTGCACAAGACTCGGCTTCTAGGGCGGTGACCTATGAAACCTGCTCAGCTTTGTTCTGCAATTGCCTCACACCTAACGAGGACAAGAGGCTGGTCGAGCCCAAGACCCTGTGCACCTGGATTCCCTTATCTCGTTTATTATTATTAACTGCTTCAAAAACACCTCATGGATTTTAAAGAAAGGGGCAGATTGTGATCTCTACGCAGAGTGTGGTCCCACCAGGAGGCCAAATGATTTTTAAAAGTTCCTCTAGTGACACGGTCTGTCTTAACTGATACTTTCCTTTTAAAAACAACTTTCCTCGGGAGGGGCGCCCAGAAAGGATATTAGGGATTATGTTGGAATAAAAACAGGAACTTGTTTTCCTATTCCTCTTTGGTCTCCCCTTTCCCCAGCTAAGGAAGAAATCTTGGAATGTGGAAAAGAAAAATGTTTGAGGATACTAATTCCAAATATCACATTGCTGCTCTTCCTCAGCCACAAACCAGCCCAATAACAAAAGCCCAAACATTCTTAAACTTGTGTTAAGAGACAGAGGAGTCACCTGAATGATGTGACTGTCCTGAAAAGGGAGAGCACATGAGCATATACATACACTCTTAGACAAACTTATCAGAGGAGGCCTGTGTAATCCCAACCCCAACAGTTCCAATCCTAATAGAAAATTCTGCTTCCCCAGGTTTCACTCAGTTATAACAAATATGGAGTTGCTCTGAGCTCTCCTGTCTGAAAACAATCTCCCATGATTCCTATTCCACTGTATTCCAGCCTCTGAAAGAAGGAGCCACCTATCAATCCTCTCTGCCTCAGTGACATGAGAGAGCCAGGAACATGGGACCACTTTGGGGACTGGTAAAAGCTAGGTTCCTCTGCCTGCAGCATTTCTTCATACAAACTCGTACTAAGCGAATCATTCTACATATTAAAAAATGCAATATGGCCCAATTTATGAAGAATTTTATAGCCAGAATGTCGAAATAGCATATCCAGACTATTTTTATGAAAGTGCCAAAAGACATAGTAAATTAAGATTGATTTGCATGAAACTTTGCAGACACCAACATAATATACTTTTATAAAAAAGGAAACACACTTTGTTTGAACTCTGTAGTGTTGCATTAGATCTCTCCCCTGTCTGTAGTCTATTCCTGTTCCCAATTTAACACCTGTAAACTGCTATGGAAATTGTACATAAAATGTATGTTTCATATGGAAAAGGTAGGAAGCTTGCTCTAAGTGAGAGTCAGTGTTTTATTATAAGTTATTCAGCTCATGCCTTGCAATCCTTTTGGGGTCTTTTTGTTTCTTACTTTCAATATTTGTAGTTGCCAACCAAGTCAGTAAGGAGAGCCCAGAGGCATCACCAGGACCAGGAAGTGTGGCAATGAGATGCATAGAATGAGTCTGGACTCAGTCTTTTGATTCAAGTTATTTAACTTCTCCCACTCAAGATTTCCCCAAAGTTTCTGTTAGACAAATGGGAAAAGCAGAACAGATCACAGCAGTGGCAGTGCCTCTCAGCCCTGGGGCAGTGGCTGACAGGGCCTCTGTGCAGATGAGCTGGGCTCATGAGTATGGAAGGATGTGCTCTGAGGCTTTACTCCTGTGACTCTCCATATTAGCTCTCTTCTTTCCACCAATGGGGCTTACTGATTCACTGCCAAAAGATCTGAAAGCTAAGGGGCCACTCGGAGAAATCACACACACATACAAAATACACATGCATGCACATATACATGAACACACACACACACACACACACACACACACACACACACACACACACACACACTACCATGCTCTTATGTGCAAGTCCTGAAATGTCTCAGAAACTGATTTTTCAACAGGAGTAAGCGTGCACAGTGAAATCACACCCCTGGGTATTTACCTGATGGACTCCAAAGTTGCAGAAATACTTGCATATTGAAGTTTATTGCAGCACCAATCATGTTAGCTAAATTATGGAGCCCACCTAAATGTCCACTGACAGAAGAATAGATAAAGAAAATGTGGTGCATATGCACAGTGGAATTTTTCAGCCATAAAGAATGAACTTGTGTCGTTTTCAGGAAAACAGATGCAACTGAAGATATTAAGTGAATTAAGCTAGTCTTCAAAAGACAAATGCCATGTGTTATCTCTCATATATGGTTCCTAGGTTTTATATGGATCCATAAAAATACGGCTGCATGTGACATGAGAGCGGAAGGAAAACTCTCTAAGGGAATAACTGGGGACCAAAGGGAGGAGAAGAGGTGAGAAAATGGAGTAGGAGAGAGCAAGAGAAGATGTATTCAATGTAGACATACCCTTATATGAAACACTGTTCCATGTATGATGAATATATACAGTGAAAACACTTTTAAAGGAAAAATAAACCATGCTTGCCAAGTGCCAACTCTTCCAGCCCTTACGCCTTTGGTCTTTTCTGCTTTCGTGCATTTCGACATTCTCTGCATTTGCATCTCTGTGTCTGTCTCTCTCCATGTATCTGCTGTTCTCCCTCAGTTTGGTTGACATGTCAGCAGATGGAGGGTCCTTCCAAGCACAGAGAAATTGTCAGAGGTTTGCTGTCCAGTGGCTACAAGGCAGAGCAGCAGAGCTTATGGTGGCTGCCCCGAGCTTTTGGTACTGGAGCACACACTTTAAATTGCTTTTTATATTTATTTATTTATTGTGTAGGTGTTTGTGTGTATATGCACACTGGATGTAGAACTTCAGTGCACATGTGGAAGCCAGAAGACAGCATGTGGGAGTTGGTTCTCCCTTTCTACTATGTGGTTTTGGGGATCAAACATCTCCAGGCTTGGCAGCAAGTGCCTCGACTTGTTGAGTTGTCTCAGGGATCCAGGAGCCCACATTTTAGCCAAGCAATGTCTGTCCACCTGCTCTTGAGTCCTATGTCTCAGGCTCTGCGGCATAGAGAGCAAAACCTGGGCAAACTGTCACTGCTACACTCCAGGGTACACTGCTTTCACTTAATAAACATACCCAGTTACCCAGGATTTCTATCTTGGTGCCATAGTGAGAGGCTGCCTCCTAAGCATGCATGCCAGGCAAGATGGGCCCTTCCCAACAGGACTCAAATTCATCTTTTACTCTGGTGCTCTGGATCTCTCTACCTGTGTCTAGGTTAGTGAGACGTGTAGCATGTGATTCATATGAGTGAGTTTTAAAGACTCTAAAGTGCCACAAAAATGCTATCATCATTATGAAAAATTCTGGAAACAAAAGTTACAGTCCCCCTTACCTTCATGTATATTGCAAATGTGTTGCTCAGTTAATCTGATGCTTGTGTGTGCTTCATGAGCTTCCCGTATGTGAAAACACTTGAGTTTCCGTCCTCCAGCACCCTGGAGATCCACAGGTGTGTCGTGACATCACTAGGCAGGTGGCCAACAGAGAGTCAGATAGCTACGTTTTTCACAAGCCTCCAGATGGCTGCCTTCCAGATGAAATCCTTCCCCTCAAATATGAATTTCTCATTCTTTATTTCCCAGTTTAAAAAATTACTAGTCAAAGAGAAAAACGTCAAGTTTAACCATTCAGGTGACTTATGAAAAGCAGTTAAAGAAATGAAAGTGGAAAACTGAGCTTGCTTTTATCTTTTCCCGTTTTTCCATCACTGGAGCCTGTGGTTCAAAGCTCCCCTTTCCCCCTGGCACTCGTTTTGCATCTGTTTGACCTCCCTAGAACCAGCTTTCTCATGAATCAAGCCTCTGTGTCTTAGCAGCTGCAGACTGGTCAAAGCCTTTTCCTGGCTCGTACTTCCCAGCTGGGAGATCCTAGATGACTGAGCACCTGTGGACTAGAACTTGGTGAAGCCACACTCCTTTCTGAAGCTCAAAAAGAACTCACTTCTTGGCTGGGGAGATGACTCATGGGTAAAAAGCTCTTGCTGCACTGTATGGAAACCAGAGTTTAACCCCAAGCTTTTCCTTGAAAAGCTCACAGTAGGGAGCATCTGAAATCCCTCTGACATGCCCCTGCCTCAAACACAGAAGGCAATGACTGACACCTGAGGTTTTCCTCTGACTTCCAAACAAATATGGGCCATTGCCATGTGTGTGTGTGTGTGTGTGTGTGTGTGTGTGTGTGCGCACACACACACACACACACACACACACACACACAGGGCTCACTTTCATGCTATTCTTCTCAGTTATTGGACCTTGTCAGGTGACTTGATTTGTATATATCAACTTATTTATCAGGGCCATAACTGTGAACAACAACCCAAATTCATGAATTACTTACCAAAGCAAAGTCCACAAAGCTAGAATGTATCTCTCAGTGGCAGAGTGCTTACCCAATGGCTGGAGGCCCCTGAACCCACTCCCAGCACTGAAAAAAAAAGAAGCCTGAAAACAATGTAGACAACTAGATAAGTCCTTAGAACAAATCTTCACATTAATTTCCTCACACTGTTCATTAGTAGGTGATCATTTCCAAATGCTAGTCTTTCCACATGCTCCCTACATACAGTACAGTATGGCACAGCAACTTCAGGACACGAAATCCAAGTGGGCCATACATATCTACTTATAAATTATAATTTCTCCTTATGTATGTGCAAGAAAAAATCGAAGACTTATGTAATTCACATCCTTAGAAATGAAAACAACTTATTTTTTACTCTACTTTCTCAAATTGCTTGGACGTTTAAAAAAAATCTTAAACGGATAGTATCATTCAACACTGCATTGATTTCTCAGCTTAATTTAAGCATAGAAATGATGTGCCAGATGGCATGATCAACATGTTCTGTTGAAAGATTGCAATTTTATTCTTGTAAGAAAAAACAAAATAGGCATTTTCCCACGTGGTCTGCTCAGCGGGAAAGAGAGTTTATATAGGCTCGCTCCAACAATGCCATCTTTGACAAGGAGAATGACAATAGCTTTGAATGTATTAACTGAACTATTTTGAAAGCCCAAATGTACTTGGTTTCATTCCACCACGTGTATCACACAGGCTCTGTGGTTAATAACTAGAAACGGTCCTATGAATGATCATGAATACAGTAACATTTATCTTTGCACAGTTGGACAATTAAATATGTTCTGCAATGCATTTCATTTTCAAACATGAAATAGCTGTATTTCATTCAACATCCTGAGCCACGGAGCTGTAAAATCTGAATGTGCCTTCTGCTCCCTGCTCCCAGGGAGGTCATTAAATGATTTGTCTGTCTTGAGGGAGGTGAGAACGGCCAGCTTTTGCAACTCATTCCTTTTTTATGTGACATTTGTATTCCCTGCACTTCCATAACACATTTTGACAAGGAACTTCATCAGGAGCAAAAGAGAAAAGCATGATGTTTATAAGACGGATGAGTCCAAACAGTTAATGGATACAAGCATTTGAACACTTGAGCTATCATGGAAAGAAGAGGAGGGGACAGGGCAAGGCAGAGGAGAGAAAGGAAGGGGTGGGGAGGGAAAGGCTCAGGAGAAGAGAAAGGTAGATAGAGCAGAGAACCAACAGAACAAATGGGAAGATATTCTTTCCTAAAACTATTCATTATGACCTGAAAAAACAAAGGCTGCCTTGACTATAACAAGTGAATCTCAGACTTAGAAACTGAGAGGTTTATGATTACTATAAATGCCTTAAAAGAGTATTAAGACAGATACTTCCAATGAAATGTTGTAGTCTAAAAGCTTAAAACCACTCAGTTTAATAAATTTAAAAACAAAAGCGAGAACGATGTTCTTTCTTTGGCTTTAGGTTGAAGTTTATTTCCTCCTAGCTTTAAAAACATCTGTATTTTGATTCTTAGGTATTTCTGGCATAAAAATGTAGCCCACTTGGCAGTAATATGCTAAAATAGATTTTTAAATACCCTTATATAGAAATAACATCATTAAAGATGTGTCTATTTATATTATCAAATAAATTGCAGAACAATATTGCTTACGATTGTATTAATATTCTAAGACTTACGTCTGGATTGTTGAATGTTCTCTCTGCCATGCTTCTCATGACTAAATGTACTTTGTTATAATTTCCTACCCAGGATTATATTGTGTGATCTTCTTCCCAGCAATTTACTAAAGGTCAAATGGATCAGTCTGTATGTGGTCCAAAATGACAAATGATGCTCACTGACACTCTGATCACATATTCTGCATTTTGGGAGTTGCAAAGAGCTATGACGCATGTGTAGAGTTAGGGGTGAGTGTCCTAGGCATTATGGTTTAAGTCCAAAATATCCTCAGTAAAAGCTCATGTATTTGAACATTTGGTCCCCATCTGGTGGCACTCGTTGGGAACCTTTAGAAGATGTGCCTAGTTAGCAGAAGTGAGTCACTGAGGTGGGTTTCAAAGGTCATAAACACTTCTGGTTTAGCCCAAGCCCTATGCTTGCTGACTCATCCAGATGTGACATGCTGTTATCTTGCATTGTACTCCCACCACTGTGGCCAAAGCCTCAGTCAGTTCTTTCCCACCACAACCGACTGAGCCCTCTCAATTTACAAACAAAAGGAATCTTTCCTCCTTTATGTTGCTCCCAGCAGGTATGTTTGTCATGGGAAGGAGCACACTTGACACCAGGTGTCCCAGATCCTGCCTCTACCCTGAAACAAATGGAAACAGCATGGGTTAAGGAACTTCATTTTTAAATGGGTTGTCTCCTAATGTTTATTTTAAAATAAGGCAACTTCAGATAAATAGCCCAGATTAGTGGAACATGGAAAAAAATAGTATTTATAGACAAAACGAACAGCCAAACCTCAGTGGTCTTTGGCAAAAAGTTGAAGAATGGAAAAGAATGAAGATAGGAGCATGTTCCCTAGGGACCAAGAGCTTTTCTGTCACCTGGAATGTGTGACTTGGTTGTCATTTGGCCTGTGGTATTGCAATGCTCGTGTTCAAATAACTCTCTTTTTCAGATGTGTTTGTTTGTTTAGTGTGTGTGCATCCACAGGTGCCACTGCTTATATGTGTTCTCTTCTTCTACCATCTGGGG
Organism: Peromyscus californicus insignis; assembly: GCF_007827085.1. Lineage (NCBI taxonomy): Eukaryota > Metazoa > Chordata > Mammalia > Rodentia > Cricetidae > Peromyscus > Peromyscus californicus. The sequence continues at coordinate 33,089,181 of NW_026294606.1, forward strand.
TCCAGGATGGAACTCAGGTTGTCAGGCCTGTAGCAAGCACCACCTGCTGAGCCTTCCCACTGGTCCTCAAGCAACTCCTATTTTACATAGTATGGCCTCCAAGGTATAGAAATGGTGTGCATGCTCATTAGTACAACACTCAGGAGCCAATACAGAAGGGCCACAAGCTCTCATGGATAGCCTGGGCTGAACTGTGGGTTCCAGGCCTGTCTAGACTATGTAATGAGACCTTGTTTCAAAACCACACACACACACACACACACACCCCAAAGCCACAAAACAAAACAAATAAAAAATTACAATTATAAAGATGGCTCCAACGTCCAAGAGTGATAAGACTGGCAATTCAGACATGCCGAAGAGAAACCAGGAAGTACTTTATTGAAAAGTTCTTTTTCACCGGGCGGTGGTGGTGCACGCCTTTAATCCCAGCACTCGGGGAGGCAGAGCCAGGTGGATCTCTGTGAGTTCAAGGCCAGCCTGGGCTACCAAGTGAGTCCCAGGAAAGGCGTAAAGCTACACAGAGAAACCCTGTCTCGAAAAACAAAAAAAAAAAAAAAAAGAAAAGTTCTTTATCAATAAAAAAGTTATTGATTTAGTGAGGAGAGGGGAAAAATAGGTAGCTAAACCTTACCCCAAGCTATTGATGACCTCTTACTAGACCTAATTTATAGACTGAACTTTATGATAGGTCTATGTATATGAAAATCAAGTATCTCTAGAGTCAATACTACTCACGGTCTAAGTCATCCACTGGATGTCTTGGAATGTATCCCTATAGGCAGGGGGGAATCACTCTAAGTAACAGTAGTAGACCTGAAAGTTCAAAGGAGGCCAAATCCTCATTTTCACAATCTTCCTTTCCAGTGGGTATATATGTAAAGAATATTTATGAGCTGGGCAGATACCAACATTCTACAGTATTGATAAAGACTGACCTAGGATACTTCAAGGAAACCAAAAATATGTAAGGCATCAGATGGTAGTGATTTGAGGATCTAGACTTAAAGTATGGGAGCCCAGTGTAGCTCAGAATATCCCAGAGGACCCTGGCTAAAATTCTAATTGTCAGGATCAGTTTTGCGGTTCTGAAGTGACCTGTGGTTTCACATGAGAAACATCCACAGCTGCAGAGGAAACCACAGAGGTCTGGAAGCTGCAGGCAGAGGCAAACAGAACCACAGTGTATTCTCCAGTGACCATGAAGGACCACAGAGAGCCATTGGAGGGAAGGAAGACACACTTCCATGTTGGGGAGCTTACAGGGTTTAAAAGCCGGGAACAGACTGGGAAGAGGGAGAAGGCAGCCTCTTTGGATTTACTTCACAGAAACAGAAGAGACTATGCAGTAACTTCCCACTATGGCTGGTTAATTACGGAATGCAGCAGAGGGGTTGATTTCGTAATATTTCATTTCATTTGAAAACAACTTTGCCGGGCGGTGGTGGCGCACGCCTTTAATCCCAGCACTCGGGGAGGCAGAGCCAGGTGGATCTCTGTGAGTTCAAGGCCAGCCTGGGCTACCAAGTGAGTCCCAGGAAAGGCGTAAAGCTACACAGAGAAACCCTGTCTCGAAAAACCAAAAAAAAAAGAAAACAATTTTAATTTAACATGTTTATTGGTTCTTTGGGAGTTTCACATCACGCACCTCAGTTCTACTCACCTCCCAGTCCCCTCATGTCCTGGCCTCACCCCTGCAGTGACCCCCAACAAAAGAAAAATTTTTTAAAAGTATCAAAACAAAACAAAGCAAAGCAAACAAACACAAAAACAAGAGCAAAACTTTTTATTTCATTTTTTAGCCTCTGCAGATTTCATAAACTTATGTCTTTGCGAAAGTTTAAAATACCAAATATTTTTAACCCACGTGCTTTTTACAAGAGAAATGTTCAAATAAAGAGGAAATGTTAACTTTAGGTGTTTTCATATTTTTTGTTTTTGTTTTTTACTAGAAAATTTCTCCTCTGGAGAAAGGTAGCTACAAGGAACAATAATTGTTATGAAACAAAGTTTGTTTCTTTCTGTTTAGCTTTTTTTTTTTTTTTTTTTATGTTTTTAACAAGTCTCTTCAAAGGAAAGTTGGAAAGTTTCTTTTCCGTTTACGTGAGGGTCTTTTCCAGCTCCCTCTACTGGCGAAAGCTTGACGCGCAAGAGAAATGGGGCGTCCCGAAAACAGCCGGAGAGAAGCGGATTGGTAGAGCTGTTTGCCTAGCAGTGCCGCAGCTGTCAGGCTTCAGTGGGGCATGGTGGTGTACCTGTAATCCCAGCCCAGGGCGACTGTGGCCAGAGAATTCTGTGTTCAAGGCTAGCCTGGCACACACATCTGTGGGGTTGAATTTAGTGCTACATTTAAAGCATTGAAATTGGTCTATTGCTGTTGCCTCCAAAAGCACACATCTTCCCCTTTTCTCTTTATTTCTCTGTTTCCCCCTTTCTTTCTTTACCATTTTTTCCCTTACTTTTTGACGTAGGGTCTCACCTCAGTTTGAAGTCCAAACTGGCTTCAAACTCCTAAGCTCGAACAGTCCTTCTGCCTCCGCTTTCAAAGTAGCTAAGCTACAAATGTGTGCCAGGACCTAGTTATTCAGTCTGCCAGTAACAGACCAAAAGGCTTGTCACTTTGTGGTACGTTTCTGGTATAATATTTATAGCCGTTAAATTATTCTTTAAAATAATAATTAGGATGACAATGCCTACAATCAAAGTCATTTATATGCTATCACTTGGCATATGTTTAATATCTTACATGTATAGACAAAATCTTTTTGTTTATTTGAAATAAGGTCTCATGTAGCCCAGGCTGTCTCAATTTACTTATTATATTAAGCGCATTATGGCCATTTCGGAAGGCAGGAAAGCCTTCTGTCACTCAAAGACCATCATCTTTTTTCAGTTATAAGCACAGAATCCTTTGACTTCCAAGCTACGCTCACAAATGCTTTATGCCAACGTGTGCACATACAGAGGTGTGTGTGTCAGTTTGTACTGTCAGATTCCCACTCTTCTCTGGAAGGCCTGGGAGGGTTGAGAACCCTTCGAGACTTACTACAGCAGTGAGTGTGTGTGCAGCCTGAGCTTGCCATACTGGGCAGATGGCAATAAACTGGAGCCCAGGCTGGCTGTCTCCCTTCCAGGGTCCTCTCCACACTCTGGATGCTCGTGTTCATCATGACTCACCATGCAGGCGTTTGGTCTCACGCAGTACTGAAGCACTCCCTTCCCTGGTCCAAGGCTGATCTTCCCTTATCATCTCCCACTGTCCAACATCCAAACCCACTGGTGACTTCTCAGAAGGATGGACCAGAGAAAGATCACACCTCCTTCTCAAAGCATGGTGTCCCTTGCCCATTCTTCTCCTTTCTCCAGTTCCTCGGTATTCCTCGTTTTTTGTGACCCCAGCTTGGAAGACCAAATTTCTATCCTAGATTTGACTTCTCCCAGGACCTCCAGATTGCTAGGCCCAGTTCAGCGCTTCAGTTCTGAAGTCTATAAAGTCTCCAAAGTAATTTCCTGATATTTTGCTTAAAATCACTCCTTCATTAATCGTTCTCATCTCAAACAAATGACACCACATTTACAGTCACCTTTTTAGTGACAATTACTAATACATATATGTTTAATGGAGGTCAGGTTCTGTTCTAAGTACATTATATGTGCGTTATTTATTATACATCTAATATATAAATATTAGTAGAATAAAGTACCTGAAGCTGGGTATTTTATAAAAAGAAGAGGTTTATGTATCTCACAGGTTTGGAGATTCAAATCCATAATGTTAGCATCAGCTCCACTCAGTGAAGGCCTTAGTGGAGATCTGTCCTGGTGGAAATAACATGAGGAGCTGGGAGACCAGACAGAGACACAGGGCTCAGGCTCACTCTTTGTAACTAATTCTCATCACAAGTAACTCACGGTCCCACAAGAACTCAGACCACATCATAGGAACACACATACCTAATTCACACAATGTCCAATTGACCCTGTTGCCAACTTCATTTTCCAAACAAGTACAGACAAGTTAAATAGTAGACCCAGATTTATACACCAAGTAAGGAGCAGAGGCAGGATTGGAGTGAATGGGCACTGGTCCCAAGTCTGCTGCAGAACACCATACTGTAATATCTCATCTTTTGTCCTCCATCCCCCTATGTCCTCCCCCAGCAAGTGTCCAGGTCTCCCTGAAATAAAGCCACTTCTCCCACACACCCTGCATTCACTCTCCCAAACAGGGCCCAGTGCCTGCCCAGGCTGTCATCCCCGGTGATCCTTGGACCCTGTGACACGATAATTAGTATTTATAAACATGATTTGTGATACCTTTCTCCTTCCCTACCAGCTTCAGGTTTCCAGAATTCCTTCCTCAGTCCCCTCAGCACAGCTCAGCCTGGCCTTCCAAGTATGCCTCCCTGAGCTCAACACACATCCTGACAATTCTCCTGTGGTGATTGTCCTGTGGGCTGTAATGCTCCTCTTCAGCCAGGGGTGGCTGTGTCACAGGGCCTTTGTACTTCCTGCTCCATTCTGCTTAGGCTCTTCCCTTGAAATCCTCATGGCTCACTCATTTGATTCAGGTCTCCTCTGGAGTGTAAGTTCTTAAGAGGTCTCCCCAGTCCCTCTGTGTGAAAAAGGCTCCTGTTTCCCTTCCATTTTTCATCTTCCTGTCTTGTTCTCAGTTATGTAAGTCAAAAGAATCAAACTTGGATATTATGTTAAATATGTGCTTGTCAGTTGTGGCTACATCTCTCAAGTGCTTGTACCACATGTCGAGGAAAGGATTTTGCTTTGTTTGTGGCTTTATCAATGGTCTAGAATGGAGTCAAGTACAGAGCAAGAAATCAAATGCTTATTACATGAATGAAGGAAGGAAGGAAGGAAGGAATGAGTATTTGTACTCAGATAAATGGCTTACTCCTGGAGGTTTCATGACTTTTATGTGAGCTTCCTTTTTGTCCTTTTCTTAGGAAGATTCCCTATGAGCAGTGAAGGAGCATGTTCAAGTTACCATGCCCATGAGCCCCGCTGCTCCCAACTCCCACTCCTCTGGGCTAAACTGTGGAAGCTGGAGTGCCATCTCTGGGCCTTGCTGGCACCTTAATCACCCTCCCCTTCCTAGGCAGATGCATACTCTGCTTTGTGTAGTGAGAATTGGCTGATGACAACACCATAGATATTTTACAACTAGGCCAACAAGAAGTCATGCCAAAGACATTGTCTTTCCAAAATTATAACAAGATAAATGAGTAAGAAGTACAGCCACAAGAAAGTGTGTTAGCCAAAACCAGAGCTAAAGCCCTAAGGTAGCCATGATCCAAGCAGACTCTACGGTGCTCCCCGCTAGGTCTTATGTCACTGCTTCTCAGCCACAGAAAGCACATTCTGAAAGAGGCCACATGTCTGAGCACTGCGATTGCTGCGAACATGCTCTTTTGCCTCGGATGCTGGTGGCCATCGCTCGCTGAAGGGCTGGGGCCTGCGGTTCCATTGCATAAGCAATCCTGGGGCTGGGTAAACATGCCTGACTGATTAATGATAACAGCTCTTAAAACACCGCAGACGTTTCCAGCGCCCAGAAATGTTTATTTTTTATACTAAATTAAATTCATTTTCCCTCTCATTCCCTCTAAGGAGAATGGTGACAAATTTAAATTCAGAGTGGACGGCTATATTGAAGATGGCCATGTGCCACAACCTCTAAATAGGTTATGGTTTGGTGTGTATTTCATCAGGAGGGTGGTAGGTGGGAGGATATCCAGAAGTGGAAGGAAAAAAGAAAGTGCTGGATGGGCCCCCGAGCCTCTGGACAATTAGCGCTGAGCCCTCTCTCTGCCTTGTGCACAGAAGGGGCAGCAGATACCCTCATTTGCCAAATACAGCAATAATCCAAAGCAGCAGTGATTACCACATTGGAGAGCATGGCAGATGCTCATTTACCATGGGAAAAGAGCAGGAAACAAATGCTTAAAGAGCCTGTGCTGAGTCAAGCCCCACAGTGCCAGCAAGCAGAACTCGTCCCAAAGTATGATGGTTCAGCGCAGCGGACAACAAGCTGGTACTGTTCCTTTGCCCAGAGCAGCACTGGCAGAGCAGAATAAACCAATATAGCATCAGGGGGATTCCCCAACCTGTTTGCTGTGGGTATCAGCACTGCCTCCAGTGAGGAGGGCAAGAGATACCTGCTATTCACAGTGTCTATTTGTTGTTGTTGTTGTTACTATTCCTGTTCACCTGCCATTTTGGCTACATTTAAACTGGTAAACCAGATATCTCCTAACATAAATATATTGAACTAGCCAGACCACATCATCCAGTGGTGTGTTTCCCATGTTTCCATGATGCTGGCCATTCTCTTGTACAGAGAACTGGTCAGAGGAGCAGGCTCCTCTAGGAGACAGTTGTCCCCAGTGACTAAAGGGCATAGTCTGTGACTGCTGAACTTCCAAAGACCCTCACAAGGGAAGGAAGATAAAATGCAGATTGTTATAAATACCATGGTAGAGCATGGAGCTGAAATAAGCAAGTAGTTTATAAAACAACTTCATGATGTCCACTGTTTTTATCCAATTTCTAAAATATTTAGCCATCAATGGTTTCTGAATGGTACATATGGTTACATGTACAAGTGGAAGACACATAGTCCAGCTGAGAACTATGACTTAAAAGAAGGCATTTGACTTGCTCCTCAGGAAAGGTCCTCGTTACTGTTGGGCAAATTTTTACAAGAATTCTAACTTTTTCCTTCCTGTTAAAAACAAGAACATAATCCCTTCAGTATGTAAAACAGTCATGTCATCTAAATATGAAAAAATAGGGAAAGCTAGTGGTATTATTAATTTATTCTTCAATAGGTGTTTGCTACATGCTTGTTTATGTTAGGAACTTGCTAGGTTTCAGGATGTGTTAAGTGCCTAGCAAAGCTCTCTCCCTGCCCTTGACTGTCTCCATGCTCAGGGTGGAGAACACACGTAGAAGCTGAGAAACCATCCTAAGTGGGTGACCAGTTCCAACATACCAGCAACTCTCTGTAAGAAACTCAACAGGAGCCCCTCGCAGGAAATTCAGAGCTGCTTCCTCCTGCTTGGAAAACAAAAAATGACACTGGACCTAATCTAATAAGTGTGTTTGCATGCTTAATGACAGTTTTTTTCAGTTAAGGTTTTGTTCTTTATTAAAGGGCACATGCTCTTTAATAAGGAGCAATAAGAACTAGATGAACTGAAAGCCATTCTGAACGCCTTTTTAAAAATAGTACTGGGGACTGAACCCAGGGTCTTGCACATGCCAAGTAACGCATCTAGTGTTGAGTTACTTCGTTGGCTCTCATCAGAGTCTTTCCAGACAATGCCTCTGATCTCCAGGCATTTACTGCAAAGGGCCATTTCCTAAGATCCAAGAATGTTCCAAGAGAGAAAGCACATCTTTCCATCCTTTCTGGAGAATCTTTCCCTCTTAGGCAGCTAAATGCTACTAAAATTCTATCAAATAAAAGCATTTCAAGGCATGTTCACTGGGCAATGGAATCTACAGCCTTCCAGCTAGGCTTCTGTCCACCTGAGCCCATCCTTTAGAAATCAGACCAGCCTATGACAGCAGAACAGAGCAGTGGAAACCTCTGCTCCACAAACTCCTCTACAGAGCATGGTATAAAAATCTAGACTCACTCAAGCTCAGTAGCAGAGTGCTTGCTTAACATATGCAAGGTCTTGAGTTTATCCTCAGTACTGCACAAATAAAAAATAATAATCAAGGGTCACTTTATTATTGACTTCTCCCCAGTTAAAATAATAACTTCTCCCATAATGACTTCTCCCCAGTTAAAATTTACAGAAGAGAATTAGTAACTGCTCCCTTTTAGCAACAAAGTGACAGACCCATCTGCTGAGCTGTGTCCTGTTGCAATAACCACCATCGCAGGGTGATTATAGTAACTTCTCTCTTATTCTAACTACATCCATCACTATGACTTCATTTCATGTGTTTTTTGTTTGTTTGGTTGGTTTGGTTTTTTTTTTTTTTTGAGACAGGGTTTCTCTGGGTAACAGCCCTGGCTGTCCTGGAACCCACTTTGTTCTGAACCAGGCTGGCCTCAAACTCACAGAGATCTGCCTGACTCTGCCTCAAAAAGTGCTAGGATTAAAGGCCTGTGCCACCACTGCCTGGCATCTCTTTATCACAGAACCTAGGCAGGAAAAGTGGCCTTTATCTGGGACATTGGGAAGGAAGGGAAATGTTTGCAGATAGCACAGACCATATCTGTTCCCATTCTGTTGTTGAAACAAGCCACAGACAAGTTGTTTTGAGTAGAATGAAGGTGTAATTCTCTCAGAGAGAGAGGCCTCTTGGAGAGGCCATATTTGGACAATTTTACCCACTGTGGTATACAAAGATGATTTGGATAGTGACATAATCCAGAAAGGACACTTAGGTGAACCGGCAGGTCATGTCAACTGGCTTACTCTAAGCCTTAACTTTCTCATCTATACTCAAAGGTTTGGTTTACAGGGCGTCAAAATCTCTTCCAGTTCTGACATGGAGACAAAACCTTTGTATTATGGTTACTTTTAGGGTCAATTTTATCCTTGTGAAACGTGCCAGTATGTTGTCTATTATTTCTGAGACTTCACCAAGCAAGGCGCTTCGACACATTTGCTGGATAACTAAGTTAAATCCTACCAATTAAACTTACACTTGCCGGGCGGTGGTGGCGCACGCCTTTAATCCCAGCACTTGGGAGGCAGAGCCAGGCGGATCACTGTGAGTTCGAGGCCAGCCTGGGCTACCAAGTGAGTCCCAGGAAAGGCGCAAAGCTACACAGAGAAACCCTGTCTCGAAAAAACAAAAAAAACAAAAAAAAACTTACACTTACTCCTTATCTGTTAGAAGACTTCCTGGAAATAGGTTTGATAATGTAATGTGAGAGTGAAGGAGAAGGAGACAACAGGCACATGAAGAGAGTCTTCAAGGAAGGTCAGAGAGCCAAGGCCAGGAAGGCTGTCGGGTTGTCTCAGACATTAGCTTTGTGCTGAGCTCCTGGCTTATGGCAGGATACTAGTCTTGATCTGCCTGTAACTCCAGACTCTACAACCTGCTTTATCTAAAAGGCATGCATGTTTTGAAACTATGTAAATGGGGAAGGCTTTCCCCCTTCCTTATTTTGTAAAGTAAACACACACACACACACACACACACACACACACACACACACACACACACACACACACTTGAAAACCACTAGAATTCAATTAGAGGAAGTGCTACCACATTGTACCAAAATGAAATTCTGAATTTTACTGTGAAAAGGAAATGATAGCCCTTCTGACCTAACAAAATAATTGATTTGCCAAGAAAATGCTCTGAACTATAAGAAACTAGCTAAGAAGAGATGCACAGTGGATGCTTTTGTTTCCACAGTCTTTGTGAGGGGACACGTATCTTTTCAAAGGCTCTCCTGCGTTACCACAAACTCAGAGCATTGAGAGTCGCATAATTACAAAGCACAATGTGAATTTTGTACTTGACATTCAGCTGAAGTGGGGCTCATTTGTCTCCCGTGGGCTTCTTTTCTGCCCCACACAATAACCGTAGGAGATTACTAGCAGATTTCCTTAACCACACGCAGGAGGGGCTCAATTAGTTCATTTCTGGATTTTTTTTTTTAAAGCAGCCTGTGTCAATTTGCTTTTTGTTTATCAGTTCACTGTGAATGGGGATCAAAAAACGTTGGTCTAGTTCTAGGTTTAAAAATAATTAGCCCAACATCACTGGAAGGATTCATCCAGAATAATAACTGCCTTGTGGAGGAAGCAGCACCATTCCACTGAAAAGCCACCCGTGTCCCTCCTCTCCTGACCAACTCCAACATGACGAGTTGGAAAATTCCAAACTGTGGTGAAGAGCTGAAAAGTGAAACAGAAAGCAGGTCCCAGATAGAGAAGCAGACCCCTGGAGGGCCTGGGAAGAATCCATGCCTTTAAACTAAGGATTTGAACATTTCAAACTCCCCTCCACCAAGGAGGGGAGTTGCCAACCTGACTTCTCTCTTTCGCAGGGATGTCAAAGACCCTTCCATCCCTTGATCACTGCAGAGGTCTGACAGACTCTGAGCGCAAGACCACTCCTGCACCCCGCAGCCTACAGACAGTGGCCTCCGGGGTTCCTGTGGCATTAGGCAAGCGGTAGCCAAGCCATTGGTAACAATCAGATTTCAAAGTCCGACTCCTGGAATCAAAAGCTCTTTTACGATTTTCGTCAACCGACCGGAGCGTTGCTGTTCCCGGCGGCTAACGTGCCACGCTGGTACCGAGCTAGGAAATAGGAAGTTCAGGTGCCGCTTCCCTGAAGTCTGGCATTGCGGGCCGGGGTGAAAGGCGCCGTCACAGCCTCCGGGCTCCTCCTGTCCCCACTGCCTCTCCACGGCCCAGGGCGCCGTGGACGGATCGCATGCCATTTCCTGCATGAAGCTGCGGCACTAATTGAAAGTTTGGGTGGCCTTGCTTATTTATTTTCCTGGAATGCGGCGGGTTATATTTTCACGGCATTTTCTCAGCAGTGTGGCGATTCAATTTCAAACTACAGCAAGAAGAAAAGCCAGTCCCCCCGTCAGCAGCAGGCGCAGGAGACTGGCTCTGACTGCGAGTCCTACTTCTGCTGTCTGTCGGTCGGGACGCCTGCTGTTCCAGGAGACTGCGGGACCCTCGCTCCGCTTGGTACAGACACCTTCGGGCCCGGGGGACAGCGCGACAGGCTCATCGCCCTGACAACCGCCAGTCAAGATGGACCTGCCACCACGTAACAACTGTTCTTAAAACGTGCTGGCTCTGATTTCTGTTCTTTTAATGTTGAAGAGCAGGACTTATTTCAGCATTCTGTCGCGCTGAGGTTGGAACAGGTCATGTTGGACAAGCATTTTTACTTAAGAATACGAAAGCTAACAGTGTAATTTTAATTTTCTCGAGTCTGCCAAGCCACGTTGTTCTAATAATCTACCATTTTGTGGATCTTGTATTGCCTGACAGCCAAAAAGTCTCAGTGGGATTGTATAAAAACACAATGTGGGCAAAATCACATTTACACACGTAGCTCAGAGAATTTACACTTCATAGTTGACTTTCGATTTTATCCTGTGTACGTGCATCCTTGATTTCTAAACTAAAACTGTGGAGAGCAAACTTTAAACATTTTGCATATATCTGTTAAGAGAATTTTAGAGTGGTGGAACGATCTATAAATGTTTAACAGGTTTGGCTACTGGAAAGGATTGCTTTAATAGTCGAATTAAAAGACTCCAAAAGAGTGGCAATTGAAGGGGCAGTCAATTCCCACTATCCTTGTCTTCAAAGTGAACTGGATGTAGCTCCCTTTCTTAATCTTGGGCGGTCCCTTCCCTTCTTTCAGACCAATTTCTGCTAGCAGGTAACTGACCTGTTCACAGTGCACATGGATTCACCTCAAAGACGAAAATATCTTTCTGTGGAGCAACAGTCTACTTGGGAGCTAAAAGGAAAGTCTTAAAAAAATACCAACTCTTTTTAAATTTTTGGCTGATTCTGAGAGGTTAAAAAAAAAACTTTATCTGTGCATTTTAATAAAAAATAGTGGTATGAAATGAGTTACTTTTTATAGAAATAGCTCCAAACTGTCAAAAATCATACCTTTAGATAAAAATAAATGAAGATATAAAGATATCGGACCTCTTGAGTGAAAAAACTTACTAATGCCTCACTATAATCCTCAAATAGAATTTGTTTTCAATATAAACTTTATTCTTTCTTTTTCTTTTCCCTTCTTTTGTGCTGAGTTTGAACCCTAGTCCCCTTACCTCCTACATCTTATCTCATAGTTAAAGGAGTTCATGAGGGGGGAGATCTTTGGTTATGCAAATATTGCCTAGCAAAAAAGCTCTTACTTTGTATATACATATGCAGGCTGAATAACAATCAGTTTGCACACAGTATTGGTTATGCATTTGAAACTCAATACCTAAGACATGCCCTACATATAATAATGGCAATACTTTTTGTTTATATGGCTTTTCATAAACTATAAAAAGTTTTTTCCAATATATCTCATTGAGATTCATAATTCTCTGAGGCTAACCTATTTGAAAAATGTGTTAAATTCAATAAGAAAAAATATAAAGGAAAATGAGTCTATATTTCTTTACGGTAAACACTTTCAGAGTAGAATCAGCATGAAGCACAGGGAATGTGTATATTTAACCTTGGATGGCTATGCAGAATGGTTAATCTAGTGAAGAATAAAATTATTGAATTCTTCTACTTTAGCAAATAGTTAGGAAAAACCCATTAACCGGGTAAATGTAAACATGATCAACTTGTCAGACTTCCCATGTGATCTTTTAAAACAGAAAATGTTAAAAAAAAAAAAAGTAAGTCACACTATTGCAACTACAGGTTTTTTAAATTTTCTTCTTTCTTTCTTTTGTTCCTTCTTTCTTTCATTCTCTTTTCTTTCTTTCTTTCTCTCTCTCTCTCTCTCTCTCTCTCTCTCTCTCTCTCTCTTTCTTTCTTTCTTTCTTTCTTTCTGTCTTTTGTGTGGTTTTTCCCCCCCCTTTGCAGTAGCATGCTAAGCTCTGGCCCATCTGTATATGTCATATTGTATTTTAGAAAAATAAATAGCACCTAAGTTATAGTCTATTTAGAAGCCTGGGCTCTTGTAGATAAGTCTGAGCAGATAGAAGAAAGTCATGTTCATTATTTTTACATAACGCCACAAAATAAAACTAGCTTCTTTTTAATATTTTTATTATCATATTCACTTTCCTGTGATTAACAATAAATTTTAGAATGTCTGAAGTAGTCCCCTTGGTGTCAAATAACAAATCTAAAATGTTTTTCAAAGAAATGTATTTCATTAGCATGGATAAAAACAGAATCATCTTTCCTGACTTACCTTCTCCAGGGTGGGGCTCAGAGCCACCATTTCATTTTAACAGAGATATGTCACTTCACAGAGTGTTTTATAATTTGCAGACTCAACTCACAGCTGGATTTAGGTATTGTACAAAAGAATTAATTTCTAGAATTTCAAAACTGTGCCTCCTACAAATGCAAAAAGGACTTACAGGACAGAGGACAGGCCATCATCTGTAGTGTGCCTGGGACAGGAGAGGCTCCTAAATAGTGCCATGAAACAAAACAACAGAACAGCCCAAGTATGAAACACCTTCTCCTCTTTGCTCTCTCTTGAACCTCAATGACTTAGACAGAAAACTGGAGCATTCGTGCTGTGTTAGATTATACAATTATTGGCTCTTTGAGTCAGCTTTCTACATCTGACATCCAACTGTAAACGACTTATAACTCACCTGATTCAGATTAGTTTATCCAAAGCACAAGGCAAAATAAACCAGAGTTCCTTCAGAACCCTTTCTCATAATAGAGGCGGCAAGAGGCAATGTAGTTAAGAGAGCAACAGACCTGTTGGCCCACAGACTGGCCAATGCGAGCTGTCAACTCACTTTCAGATTGAAGATGCCTGTGGCCAGGAAGCCCAAACCTTCCCAAACACAATGCTCTAGTGACATATCTATCAAGTGATCTGCAGAGCTGGTGAAAGCAAAGAACCTTTGAACAATCTTCTTGTGATGAGCCACAAAAAGAAATATGTTAATTGGAGAATTAAAATAAAAAGTTGGAGCCCTGCTGTCAGTGATTGAGCTGAGCACCAAAGTCATGTAGGAAATAAATATTGAAATTATGATAGATGAGAAAGGAAGATGAAAGACAGACTAAAACATGGCTAAGTGAAATAGAATCTAAACACCCTAAAGGCGGTGATACCCCACAGTTTCTGACACCCACCACTTGAACTCATTTCCAGTGGGATCTACCTCCATTTATCCACTGAACTCTTTGCAGGAGCTTCTACTTCCAAATTCTGTTTAAGTTTTCATCTTTTCGTGTGTGTGTGTGTGTGTGTGTGTGTGTGTGTGTGTGTGTGTGTGTGTGTCTGGATACATGTGACTGTATATATGCATTGTGTATGTATGTGGGTATGTAGAACATTATGTACATGTGGGTCAATAACAAGTGTATATATGAAGGTACACATGCGCACATGGACATGCATATATGTCCTTAACACATATGCATGTGGGGGTGTGCACAGTGTGCATGGGTGTGTGTGGGTGTGCTGTGAGCAGTCACAGATACCTGTTACTGTTTAAAAATGAAATGATTTCTGGCATCAGGAAAATTGGTTCTGCTTAAGATACGAAAAGGAAGGAAGGAAGGAGGGCTGGAAAGAGGAAGGAAGGAGAGGAGGGGAGGGGAGAAGAGAGGAAAGGAGAGAGGAGAACAGAGTATGGGAGAGGAGGGGAGGGGAAGGGAGAGAAGGGGAGAGGAGAGGGAGGAACTTGAAACTTTTTCTGTGTTCACTTTCCTTCCCTCCCTCTATCCCTCTCTCTCATTCTCTTGTTAACCAATAATTCAAACTTGTATAGTACCAGCCAGTTGGGAGTCTGTAATAGCCTTTCTCTCCTTAATATAGAAATGGCAACTTTTAGAGGTAATTCTCAGTCTTTATGAACTGGAGATGAATTCTTTATGCAGAAAGAATGGGAAGTGGGGAAACTACCTTCACAAAGGTTGAAATGTTTGCTTTGATTTTGTAGAGTATTCTGGTGGCCAAGGATACCCCGAGAGCGTGAGCACTCCTGGACTGGCCACTAGGGTGTGCAGTGTGTTTACCATGGTCTGAAACAAACACAAAGGTGCCCTAACGAAACTAGGTGGAGATTTGAACACTTGCAACTCCACACTCTGGTGTACATTAAGCAGGTGTCTAGCTGTTTCTTGGGAATGGAAGGCCTTTATCAGTCACAACTCTCAGAAGCAACACTATCAATAGCAGCAATATTAAAGATATTAAAGAGACAATGCAGCAGCGTAAGTTCATTGATCAGAGTTACTCGGTGGCTTTATATTTAGTCACTTCATATCTAAGTAAGCAAATTGTGAAGATTTTGTTGAAGAATAGTTCATTAAATGATGTGCTTTTATTTCCTAAAATGCTTCTACATTTAGAAACATTTTGATTTCTATTTAAGAAATGTTAAGGGCTCCTGGGCTTATAAAAATTAATTTAATTATAAAAATTAATCAATTTATATGCCAAGAAAATACTGGATAAAAGTAGAAGGCCTTAATTCTGTGAAAGAATTTGAATTCTATAAAGAAACACAGAGAATCCTAAATTATTTAGGTTCTTTAATGTCATGAAATACATAACATTTCTGATAAATTTAAGCCAGATAATATGCAATTATTAGTCTTTTTATTTTATTTTTTTTGACACAGAGTCTCATTCTGCAGCTCAAACTGGAACTCTTATCCCAAGCTGGCCTTGAATTTATGGTAATTCTCCTGCCTCAGTACTTCAGTATCTCAAGTGCTGGTATTGCAAGTATGAACCAACATACAGTTATTAGAGTCCTAGCATCTACATGCAGTTTTAAAATATATTTGAATAACTTGTTGCCACTTTATAAAAGTAGTCATTAAGTGTATATTTAACAGTATAGCGATTTTCATGTGAGGTTATATGTGCCTATTTCACTTTCATTTTTTGAAAAGGAAACTACTTTTTTTTGTAGTATTGTGAATGGAATCACAGGCACGGACCATGCTAAGGCAATTAATTCTTCTAATACTGAGCAACATCTATATCCACCCCTCGAATGCCTATCATTTTGCATTTCAACAAGCCTCAAAATTGAATACGCAAATCATGTGAGTTATTATATTTTCCAATGTGAATAAATCCACCTTAAAAATCCTGAAGACTGATGGCTATAGGACAGTCAACATTTTAAGGTAGTAAGATATCCACTGTAAAGAGATTAACTGTGACAGTAGCCTTGTGCATAGAATAGTTTCCACCCTCAAATCCTTCTTACATAATCAAGTTTCCATGTGAACTTGGTCAACAGTAAGATCCTTTATTTGGTCCCACACAGAATTTGTTGATTTTAACACATCTGAAAAGCAAGCAGAATTTTGAGTGTTTCAATGACTGTTACCTTAGTTGTTAAAGATATTCCTCTAAAATTTTTCATAAGGCAAACTTATTTTTATCAGCCAGCCTCAACTGTAACTGCTGACCAAACAACAAAATCTGATCATAAATGAATTATAGACCAAACAAGATTTTTCATTTATTTTCTCCACCTCCTGATATCCAGGATTGTGTTCTGGGAAACTATTACAGTTGTTATTTGTATTTCTCTGTTTTGATGGCAGATTGGCTTAATGTATAGAGAATAAGAGCTAATGTACAGAATATGAATAATGTCATGCATATAAGAGGTCTCAATCAGGGGCTGGAGAGATGGCTCAGAGGTTAAGAGCACTGGCTGCTCTTCCAGAGGACCTGAGTTCAATTCCCAGCACCCACATGGTGGTTCACAACCATCCATAATGAGATCTGGTGTCCTCTTCTGGCCTGCAGGGACACATGCAGGCAGAACACTGTATACATAATAAATAAATAATTAAAACAAACAAACAAACAAAAAAAGCTTTTTGGCCGGGCGGTGGTGGCGCACGCCTTTAATCCCAGCACTCGGGAGGCAGAGGCAGGTGGATCTCTGTGAGTTCGAGGCCAGCCTGGTCTACCAAGTGAGTTCCAGGAAAGGCGCAAAGCTACACAGAGAAACCCTGTCTTGAAAAACCAAAAAAAAAAAAAAAAAAAAAAAAAAAAAGAGGTCTCAATCAATATTCTCGGAACTGAAAAGAGTTTGATTTGAATTGCTGCAATATGCACATACTGAAGATCTCTCTGTATTAGCGACTGGAAAGTTTACATTTTGTGCAGAAAAAAAAACCTTTTTTGGGGGGAGGCGGGTAAAGTGCTTCCTAGAATTGCCTCTAGAATCAGCAGAAGCAGGTTTCTTAGACACCTTTAAAGGAAAAGATTACTGTGTCTTAAGTCATTAAGGAAAACAATGTGGAAATTCTGAAAATATAGACCATCAGCTAAATATGTTAAAGGTCCCCTGTCTCTGTGATGTGGGATGCTGACTCATCTAAGGCTGAGAAAGCAACCCAAATACTTGGAGCATTACTTGGTATTTTATTTCTGTTCAAACATGCCCAGACCCATTTGGAGGAAGGGCAGAAAGAGCACTACACTTAGTGCCTTTTTTTGCCTTTGACTCATATTCTACTTGACTTACAGAGTTTCTGGCTTGAGATGTTATTTACTGGAAAAATCTCTGCCAAATGTAGAGTCAGTAGTTATCAGCCTTTTTCTGTAAAGCAAGTGCCTAAGAAGCTGCATGGTGTTTAATATTTTTTCCTGGATATTGATCAACATGGTGACTTGTCACACCATGCCTAGTCATTTTTCCATTAGGCAGTTGAAGAGGATTGGCACTTTACAGCAAGCCAGAACTGTTACCAAGGTCTAGAAATTTCCATTCAAAACTGATTTTCCTAAAGAAATGAAAACTTCCTTCTGAATGTGTTTTTAACAAATGCATGCTTTCAAATAGGAGTCACTTAGGAGCAGTAACAATTATATTTAAACAGATCTAAAACAAAATGACATGACGGAGCAAATAGCAATCATTGACATTTATTTTTGTTTTCCTAAAATGAAGTTTCCAAAGGCTTATCAGCTATCAAGGGTATATCATTTGCAGATGTATACTTTTAATTATCTTTGTTCTTAAACAAAACTTTATAAGAATCCTCACATGTCCATAAGGTCAGGAAAGCTATTGTTTATCTGAAGGAAGCATACCATTCATGTCCATGCATTCATCTAAATTTCTAATCTGTTAGTAGGATGGGTATGCATAACACTAAATAGAAAGAAAACATAAAAACAGAACCTATACATCTAGGGTTTGAAGAATGTGGTCAAGCATAGGAAGAATTACTTAATGGAAAAAGCAGAAATTCAATAAAAATGAAAAATTGAAAACACAGCTCAAATATTTATCGTTATATTGTTTTCTTTTTATTACTTTACTTCACAGTTAGCCCTGTAAAATGCCTTTAGAAGATTGTACCTTAGCACAGCAATTATTTACAGGGTGGGAGGCTAACAGGGAGGTGTGGATGTGCCTGAGGACGAGGGAGCAAAAGATTATAGAAGCAGAGAGGTGGAGAGCTCCATCTCGAAGTTCTGCTTAAAATGGATTGTATTATAGGTAACCTAGTCACAGAAAAAAGCCTCTGGGGGACCCCACCTTTCAATTGAACAGCAGAGTAATTAGTGCAAGCCACTCTCATGGCATACAGAATTATTTGGAAAAACTGCACTAACACCACCCATATGCCCCATTCCGCCCAGATGGCCAGACAGAGGTGCCAGATGAGAGGGGCTTGAAGCTCTGCCAAAGCTCCTTTAGAAGGTTGTTGCTGAAACCTACTTGTGAGATTTCAGGGCCTAAAACACTTCAGGCTCTCCGATCCAACCACCTCATTTTAAAAACGAGATAACTGGAACTTTCCACAGGTCAAAGACTCAGGGGTCACATCCTGTAGGAAGCAGAATGTGGGTTTTGGATTTTCAAAGTAATTTTCTTTTAATCAACAGTGTTATTGTCAGTTCTAGACTTTTTCGGGGCTAAGGATATTTTTGTTTCCTGTGGTGATCTGCTGTTGAACATTTTGAGTATTTTTCACTAGGAGTGAAAAATGAAGCACTTCTCGACTCCACAGTCTAAGTGTCTTTGTTACAAGGGTGCAGTCAGGAAGAACAAAGGTTTCACTTGGCAAAAGTGGAAAGCATATGTGGGGTGGAAACATTCCCCAGCATTTATTTGTGCATGTGCTCCTCATGTCTTAGGACCCCAGAAATAAAAAAAAACAACATTCGGACAATGGGCTGCTTCCTGATCTACAGGATAGACACTTGAGGAAGAAGACATCCTGAGTGCCCAAGACACAGCTACCTTTTCACATAGTTTCTCATGTGCTGAGTAACAATGCTGGTGTCCTGTCACTGCCTTGAGAACCCCAGGTCAGTCCCTGTGAGAGACACGTGTCTGAGCCTTCCAATTCAAGAGAGTCCTGCTGAACATAGAGAGACCTGTCATCATGGACTGAAAAGGTGGGGATAATACTTTTGTCATTTTGGAATTTAAAAAAATGAGATCTGAAGACAAACTGGCAAACTGTATGCGAGCTGACACCCTGACCAGCAGGAAGCCTTCCCAAAGGAGGGTAGCAAGAGTCAAGTCTTTTACGCAGCATGATACCATAGCTGATCCTTCTGGTCCCAGTGGGAGAAGACCTTGGCAGCAAGCCTGTATTTCTGCCCAGAACCTTCATCCTCACAGGATGCTACCATACCCATGGGTAAACTGGTAATATGTTGCCATTTTCTATGTCAAGTCCTGTGGCCACTGACATTGCTGACAAAGTGCAAATTTATTTTGTTCAAACTGAACCAGGTATGCCTGTCTCCAAGTAGAAAAAAAATCCAAAATACCTAATGTCACACAGACAGACAGACACACACACACACACACACACACACACACACACACACACACACAGTCACCTACTCCTAGCTAGCAAACTAAACTAAATTAAAAGTGGGTGTGATAGGGCATCCCTATAATCCCAGCACTTGGGAGGCTAAGGCAGGTTAGTTTCAAAGCCAGTCTGGGCCACACAGTGAGACTCTTTCAAAACAATGATAGCAAAAACAACAAAATAAGAAAAACTAAAAGTAATCAAAATGGGATCATACAGTTAGTTAGACCTCCCCTATTTAGGGCATAAATCTTAATTCCTGTTCACATATAATCACAGAATTTGGTTGTTTCTGCCCTCTGGGGACTGAGCAAGGATTGGAGAGTACCCTCCTGGGATGGTAACTGAGCTCTTTCCAAATTCTGACTGAGTTCCTTTTTCCCCAGGTTATATGGCTCTAATATATCTCTGGCAGAAAGAGCCTTTCCTCAATTTCTTCATTCCCTCATGGACCACCTACAGACATAACCTACCGCCAGAGACACCCAGATATAAACACAGGTGTTCAGCACATCTGCACTATCGCACTGGATGGCAGTAATAGCCATATGGTCGAGGTAACAGTAACACCATGCCTCTTCTTTAGAGACAAGTTTATTTACAATTTTCAAATAGAAATATGCAAATTTCAAGTAAATAAAAAGCCCACAGGGCTCCATTTCCCTGTAAAATTGATCAGAGACATATGACTATGTTGAGGACTTTTCACACAGAGATCTAAGGCCAATGAGAAATGAAGATGGCTAAGTCCTTACCAAGGCATTTGCTAGGAGCACACAACAGTTAAAAAGAAGGTAAAAAGAATATGAGTCAAAGAATTTCCTAAACCAAGAACTGTGGCTAAGGAATTGCTGTAACAGCTTGGTATTGTGACAACCTTGAAGGATTTCAAATCCTCTCTGTAGCTTTAAACATGAAGAATGTCAAATTGGTGGTATTTGCTAAAGCATGTCAGCCATCACTATACTGTCAGGACTTATTTATCAAATATTGCCCCCCCCCCCCTTTTGCATGGCCATTTAGTATATTTTGAAGCAGACGACTGGAAACAGGTCTCTCCCCCACGGCTCTGGTGTTACCATAACAAACACTTGAACTTCAGCTTTTCATCCAACAGGTATTTATCTAGGGTGAAAGCACACAAAATCCCTTCCCTCAAGATGTTCAGGGGTAGGACAAAAAAGTAAACAAAGACAGGACTCTGTTGACAGGCTATGGCTACTGGTCTTTGGATGGCCAGCTTGATGGACTGAATAACTGTCATAGTGGATTTCTGTGGTATATACTATGACAATAAATAAGGCAGGAATGTGTAAGGACCTTGGAGTCTGTGAGTTAAATGACTAATCATTAGCTTCTGCTAAAAAGGAGCATTAAGAGATGGCACATTAATAGTTGTGTTGAGGGCTAGGTTGCATGCTAACTATGGCCCCTTTCAAACTGATGTGCCACGCAGTACTGAGTACTTAAGGTGTTGATGTAAGGCAAAATAGATACATAAATTCTCCAAGGAGCAGAGCAGAGTCTCCCAGTGTGTCCAAAGATTGTTTTGGAGAGAACGAGAAGAACTGCGTCAAAGTCCTTCTTTTTAGTGCTAATGAAATCTGAAGCAGTGCTGAAAACATAAACCTATACAATGGCTTGTAATTGCCCCAGCAGCTACTATTGCAATTTTAGGTTTAATGATTTTATTTTCTGGCAGCCTCTGCACCACTGTTTGTTAGTTGGCTTAGAGTTAGGACCAGAAACTTGAGGGTGGAGGTGGGGGGCTGGGGGGAGAAAATTGTACCAGTGTTCTTTATAATAACAAAAGAGTTCCTTTCCTCTTCTGAGTGTTTCTGTTTCAGTACTATGGCATATTTATTATTAGTTTTTGATCCAGGAAAAATCTGTGAGTTCTCAAGACTCAACATTCTGGCTTTGATGGCAGGACAGCCTAACCTGAGAAATGGCGTGTCACTGAGACCCAAAGGGTTTGGTTTCACTGTGAAAGGATGCATGATTGCCAGACATTTCTTACAGTATTTCCTTAGGACCTCTGCTGCCAAGTCTCTCGTTCACATTTAAAGAGTGTCCCCCTGCTCCTTAAGATGGATGGTTCTGGAAACACTTTGATATATCTTCTCACAAAAAGGAGAGAAAAATGAAGCCATACTATAGCTCTGTTATCTGTACAACAACAGCCCCTCCATGAATGTACTGAGTGCATAATTCAGCACAGAAAGGTATTTGAAAAGTAATAGCTTAGGCTGTTGTTGGTCTTCAATAATGATACTCTTGACCAGCACCCTGCAGCTATTTCCCTCCACAGCCACAGCAACACAACAGGAAGCAGACCACTGTTCTCTGCCTCCCCCATTGTCCTCTGGTGCAGACCACTGTCCTTTGTTGCCTGGACTGCTATAGAGGAAGCCACAGGGAATGTTTGCTTCTATTCAGCTGGCCATCTCCAGAGCTCCAGAGCCCAGCCCACAGGAGGGCACATTCAAAGTTTAGGACTTCTGGGCTGTAGATGGGAGTCATTTCTAAAATTCTGGAGTCTTGTGAGTTTGCAAGTCAATTTACCTCTCAAGCCTTTGGAACGCCAGAGCTCTGACCTTTGGGGTTCCTTAATATGGCAGGCACTCCAAGCTGGATGCAGTCCTCTGACTGAGGTCTGCCTCCTGACCTGGTGCTGACCTCTGATTCATTGAGGACCCTTCCACCAACGTCTACAGTGACCCTAACCCACTGTACCCTCTTCCACTCCCCACCCCCCTTTCCTCTCCTAATCGCAGGCTTCCACTTTCTCTCTCCTCCTTCCTGCTTCCCTCCTCCCTTTTCTCCTTTCCCCACCAACTCCTCTTCTTCTTTCCATCTCTTCACCCTCCTCTCCTTCTCCCTTCTTTTCCTTCTAGCCCTTTCCTCTCCACTTCCATTCTGTCTGTCTGTCACCTCCCTCCCACTTCCCTTCTCCTCCCTCCGGGTTGGAAGAGGCAGTCCATCCAGGGCTCGGCGCTCGGCTAGGCGGCGGATCGACGCGCTCGGCGCTCGCGGCGTGCGGAAGTGCGGCCCTCCGGCTGGCTGCTGCGGCCCGGAGCTGGGGCGCGTCGGCGGGGACCTGACGCTGGCTGCAGGCAGTGGACGCTGGAGGTGAGTGTCGCGTCCCGGCCGAGGATGTCCCGGGTCCGGCGGGGAGCCGCGCGGTGTGGGACCGTTGGGTCTGGGCGACCTGGGAAGGCGCGGTGAGGAGCTCGGGGCGCGGTGCTGCGTGCGGCAGCCGCCAACCAAGCCTTCGGCCCGCCGCGCGTCCGCCTCCGCGCAGACCGCCGGGCTGGATCCCTGGAGGAGCGGCCGGTGTGGACCGGTCGGCTTTTAATCTGCTGAAGACCTCCGCACTGATGCGGGTGGGATGCCTAAGTGGTATCTTCACGACTCTGTGAACCGACTTGGTGAAAAGCAGCAAGTGCGTGTTTCTAAGTCAGCCACACCTCCATTAGGCCATTTGGTGTTCTGTACTGAAAAGCTAATGTCAACTGGGATCACTCTACTAACGCATAGTAAGACTTTGTTTATAAAGCTTAGCATGTGATGGCCCATGCTTGGTATCAGATTCAGTCAGTGGCAAGGAACTGAAAGTCAAAACAAGGATGACCTAAGTGTGAATGAATTAGAGATTAGCAAGGTATAGGTAAAGACGCTGATGCGTACTCGCTGCTTACATGTTTTCTTTTGTTTGACTCAGTGGACAGTATTTTTAAGTAGGGAAACAATGTTCCCTCATCTGTTGGGAACAACCCTTGGAGTCGTTAGAAAGTGACGTTTTTTTTCTTGTCAATTATTTAATTTCCTGTTCCAGACATTTTGAACTATTACCTTTCAAAAGGTGATAAATAACCTCGTAGATTAAGTTCAAAACATTTTGTAAATGTAGTATTCTAATTCGGGGCTTCTTCAACTTTTTCCACTTAAAACTTTTCAAAGAGTTTCCATGACCTTGTAAGTATCTATGTAAGTATATAAAATAAGTAGACAATGTAAGCATTCACTAACTATAAATCACAAATTTTTATTTTAAAACAATTTTTGAATACATGTAATTTTACCTTTTATTAAAGATGAAAGTATAGAACTGGATGTACTCATTTCTTTTTACATAAAGAATTGTAGTAGCCATACATGGTAGTGCATGCCTTTAATCCCAGCACTCAGGAGGCAGAGGCAGGTGGATCTATAAAGAGAGATCCAGGACAGCTTCAGCTGTTACACAGAGAAACCCTCTCTTGAAAAATCAAAACCAAACAAAAAAGAATTAAGTCTTGGTTAAATATTTGATACTACAGGACATTGAGCATCTTCAGTGTTTTTCAGACTTGATTGATATTTTAATTTTATAATCGTCAATACTAAGAACATTGCTCTGTATAAATGTGTAGTACAGAATTGTGGAAGTACAGTTAGGAACATTTTGGAAACTGTTGAAGATTTGTCCTTACTGCCATGCAAAAACCATTGGTGATCTTTTAGAAGTTCATATCAGCAGTTCAAACAGCAGTTCTTCAGATCAAAATTCTGACACAACTCCAGTCAAAGACCCACTCTTTTGATAATTACGTGCTGAGGAATGCCAGTAGGGAAATGTATCTAGTCTTTGCTTTTGGTATTCAAAGCGTTTTCTTTCTTTAGGAGCAGAACCCTCTGTATACATGTGTGTTAGTGTTTTGGTTGTTGTAACCAAGTACCTGCCAGAAGCAACTTCAAGGAGGAAGGGCTTACTTGGGCTCCCAGAGAGGAAAGCATGGCAGCAGGCAGCTCCATGGTGGCAGGACTGTGTCCTGGACTCCTCACTTCTTGGTGGAACAGGAAGCAGACAGAAGTCAGGATGTGGGGCCGGGCTTTAAAATCTCAAATCCCTGCCTTAGTGACTTCCTTTCCCAACAGGGATCTTCATCCTGTAAGTGTTCAGAGCTACCTGGAACAGTGTTAGGAGGTGGGGACGAAGTGTTCGAACATTTGAATCTATAGGGGATGCTTTATATTCAAATAGTAACAAACAGTGAAAACACTACAATTCATCACATAAGTAAATTGACTCTGAATTGAAGTGCTTCAGTTTAATATTCTTGGGTATTAGGTACATGTACAGAGAAGTTCAGAACAAAGGCTGATGAAGTTGGATTGGGTACTGCTGGCTAACAACACCTTGGATTCACTATGGGTTTAATTTTTGAATTTGTTTTTGATCCTGTGTGTTCAGAAGACTTTCATTTTGCCTTTTTTCTTTTTCTTTTTTTTCTTTTTTCTTTTTTTTTTTTGCTACCTCCACATTCAGTTACATGGCCCTGTGTAACTTACAGGATTACCAACCACAGTTTAAGAATCTGCATTCTGGTAAAAGACTTTGTATTGACTACACAATCTCTCAGTGTGTAGCAACAGCAGGTTCTGACCACATAGGAAATGCTAGCGATAAACTTGTCTCTCAGTTACTTTTGCACATATTTTCTGGTTTACTTTATTATTTCTTTTGAGATGGTCTCACTGCTCAGGCTGATCTTGAACTTGTTGACTCAGCTCATCCTTAGACCAGAGTTTCCTCAGTGCTAGGACACACACCAGCATGCCTGGCTTTTCTTTGCTCACCTTTATTGGGCCCAGGTTCCTAGTGGTACCTACTGCATAGTATGCACGGTATGTTTTTTAAATGTTTACCCCGTGGATGAGTTTGAGGCTTAATCTGATAGTAGGTGATTTTGAGATTGATTGGAGTAGGAAATAACTTTGATTACTGAGCAGTATACAGAAGTGTTGAATGATCTTAAACCCTGGGAAGTATATGTGTGGACCCCCTGGACTGTCTGCAGAGCTGGAATGGTAGAGGCTGTTCACTGTAATCAAACACTTTACAGTATACAGTATATTTGTGTTGATTAGAGGAATGATTGCTAGTGATACAAACACACACTTGAAATAATGGTAGTGACACTGTGAATTTTGAAGTTGTGAATACACATGTAGGCCCTTTTGGTCTCAGTTTGGAAATTAGAGTCAAAGTTCTTTTGGTATAGGAGTGAAAGCGACCATTCAGTGTTCCACGCACTACCACCAGCCAGCTGCATAACAATAGCTGTGGTACTCAGCATCTTTGGGCCTCAGTTTCCCTTATTTGTGTATTCAGACACTATATAAAGCTTGATTATCTCAGCCATGTGTAATGGTGTATTCCTGTATTGTCAGTACTGGGGAGGCTGATGCAGGAGGATGCTGAGTAAGATCAGCCTGGACTACAAATGTTACCCTGTCTCAAAGCAAAAATAAACAAAATGGACAAACAGGAACAGCAAGAAACACCACCAACTCGATTATCTCAATCTTTGAACATTAAATTCCCACTCCTGTGACTCATGTTATCACATTATCACTTAGCACTTGTCTTATTCCTAGTATGAGTGCTGTGATGATCAAGAAAACTCAACTGATACAGGAAGTAGTTGTAGTCATCCCTACATCTCCCAATTCTAGCACATGATAAGGCATTCAAAATGACGTCAGCCTGGATTCAGAAGGGCATTTTTGTCCTCTCAAAAGACAGCTTGAACCAGACTGTTGTCATGGTTTGGAGAAGAAAGGGTCTGGTGGCACAGAGTGAGAGGGAAAGCTCTGAGGAGTTCAAAAAGCCAAGGAAGGCCTGTGAATGTGGGTGTAACTCGGACTGCCTCTGAGGGGCCAGTGAGCAGGCATGGGCAGGTGCTCTTTGGGTTACTGAGTGCCTTTGGTCAGGCATGGAGTTTGGAACTGACTTGCTAGACAGCTTCCCTGCCCCCCAATTACATTTGGTCATTGAAAAAGCTTCCTGAATGTTCTTAAACTCAGTACTGTTGGTGTCTATTACCACTGAAGTGGAGTATTCATTTTGTTTTTATTTTTAGAGTACATCTTGTTCTCCTGGACCTAAGGAAGGTCTAGATTTTAGTTAATGAGAAAATCGGCTACTCAGGGTGGATCCAAGTACCCAGAATTGTATACAGTGTTGAAGGTGCTCCCTTTCTCTGCTAGGAGGTTCCTCTGGAAGTTTAATGGTTCGTTCATCCCCCGCCTCCCTTTCTCCCTCCCTCCTTCCCTCCTTCTCTTCCCTTCCTTTCCTCTTCCTCCTTTCCTCCCTCCCTCCTTCCTTCTTTCCTTCTTTCCTTCCTTCCTTTCTCTTTTGAGGTCTTACTGTGTAGCCCTGTAGCCCTGGCTGGCCTGGACTGACCAGGCTGGTCTCAAACTCAGAGACCCACCTGCCTCTGTCTCCCAAGTGGTAGGATTCAATATGTTTATAAAGGTCATTTTCAGTTTTAATGTGACTTTGGAAGTTACATGATTACATTCATTATATTATAATTTTACTGAGCGAGAAAGCAAGACAAATAGCCTGAGTTATTTGCTGTGGTTTCATAATGGGAGCCCCATGTGAGTGACATGATGTATGTGTATATAAGTCAGGGACTCTGCAGGAATCAGAATTCATGCCAGATGGTTCAAATGAGACTTTAATGAGGGGACTATTTGGAGAGGTGTGGCTATTTGAGAGATGGAGAGTCTCAAAGAGAGCAAATAGCTGGAAGGTACAGAGGGAGGAAGTAGAGGCTGTTCAGGGCTGGAGGCAGGGAGGAGTACCATTTAACTGGGCTATCAAGGAATCTTCTAGATTATCACCCACTTTCTGATCTATGCAAAATCCAGTTGAGCATTTTTCCTGCTTTTCAAACTGCTCATCCATTCATATCTACTCTTAGTAGGTGATCTTGCCACCTGCTCCAGAAAAATAGAACTGTCTGAGTAGAATCCCATGCTCCTTGTACTAAGACAGTTTCTTCTCCAGTTACGGACAGAGACACATCTCTGTACCTGGCTGGGGAGCTCATCTGCTTCTGCCTGACTGTCATTCTGGTCTTGCTAACATAACAGCCTTGGGCTCTGGCCTTTGTGTGTGCTTAGAGGCTGCACCAAGAAGGGCACCTGCAGGAAGAAGTCAGCCCTCCCTTGATCTCAGACTCTTGTTACTCATTTGTTTCTGTAATTCTTCCCTGCCAAGCCATATTTTAAAAAACAATTGCTGATATCCTTTTTCTGTTCAGCTGTCACACTGCCATGACCCTTCTGAAGGCCGTGGTCATTCTTGGCCTCCCGATTTTCTAATGTTACTTCTGTCCACTGTAGTGCCTGGGCACACAGCAAGCCCTTGGTGAGTGTTTTTACTGAACAAAGCTTTTCACAGTCCTAGTTTATCTTTAGCTCTCTCCCTGTCCCTGGGATTTGGGGACCCAACCTGTTGAGGTTCCACATGATCTTTTTCTTTAGAACCCGAATTGTCTCAGTGACGTAATCAGTGATTTTATTTGCTAATGGCTTCTTCAATCTTTTGTGGATGATTTGTCTTTTAGGGTTGACACCTGAACTTTTTTTTTTCTGAGAAATACAATTTCTGACATCCCAGAAATTAATTTTTGTTGTTCCACGTGGGTCTAAGAAGAAGAGATTGTTGTGTACATAAGATACAATTTGCAAACCCCTCTGAGTGAATAATGTTGTTTTTATGGAAGCCACCCTTCCTTTTCCTTTCCTTAAGCAGTGTGACTTCATTGCTCACAGTTGGTCAGCATCCAGTGGGGTGAGGAGAAGCCAGACAGCTTTAGACCTCGGGCTTTGACTGTGCAGTGTGGGAAGATGCTTAGCTGCCATGCCAGTTCTGGGGAACGAGGTGGATTCTGAGTGGCTCTTCCCGGTGAGTCCATGCTATTCTGTGAGAAAAGCTGGATAATCCAAGTTTATGTAAAAGATGAATTGCGTAGGAACATTGAAGACCTTGTCAGATTTGCTCTCCTGTTCTGGTCATTCTTGCTTCCTGGCCACCCAGGTGCATTCTTTTCCCAGTTCCATATGTCCAAATGGAGTAGGAGGTAATAGTTTTTCTCCATCTATAAACAAATAGACATGAGATAAAATAAAAAAAATTACGTGCCATTCATTTATTGTTATTTTAATTACCATGTTTTCCCCATAACAGTCTAAGATGTAAACTAAAATGTAATGTTTTTCATTAAAAACCATAGATAACATATTTTAATTCTTTCTCATTTGTGGAGGTAAAGAAAGAAAGATGTTCTAAAGAGAGAGTGGGGAAGGCCAGGCAGGAAGCTTGTGGCACTCACGCTGCATTTCTGCAGACCATTTGAGACCCAGAGTCTGACCAGGCCCCGCTGCAGTCCACTTTGGACTCTGTGGCCTCTTTGAGGTTTGAGTTGGTTTTTGTTTTTGTTAGCTATGGTTTTGCATTGAGGCCTGAGGAAAAAGATTAGTCACTGATTATTGTACAATTTCTGACATCCTAGGAATTAATTTTTTGTTTTTGTTAACTATAGTTTTGCATTGATGCCCGAGGAAAAAGGTTATTTTTATTTATTTATTTTCTTGATCCTAGAACTCCTTCTTGGTTATAATTTAATTTTCTGACTTTTTCCTAATATTATTTCTGCCAGTTAATTTTAAAATGTACTTTTAATCTGAAATTCTATAACAGGCAATAGCAATTTACTTTCTTTTATTCTACTAATAAGTATTTTGGAAAATTAAGTTTATGCCTCAATGCAATAAGGGCAAGTTATAAAATTAAAAGTTTCTGATTCGCCGGGCGGTGGTGGTGCACGCCTTTAATCCCAGCACTCGGGAGGCAGAGCCAGGCGGATCTCTGTGAGTTCGAGGTCAGCCTGGGCTACCAAGTGAGTCCCAGGAAAGGCGCAAAGCTACACAGAGAAACCCTGCCTCGAAAAACCAAAAAAAAAAAAAAAAAAGTTTCTGATTCAAGCTGGGGAGCTGGCTTAGCAGGTCAGGTGCTTGCTGTGTTAAAGTGAGGACCTGGGTTTGGATCTCCATCACCCGTGGAAGAGCCTGGCATCTGTTAGTCCAAGACTGGGGGTTGGAGACAGGCAGATCCTGGAGCCAGCAGACAGCCTAGCAGAGTGGTGAGCTCCACCTTGAGTTGGAGGGACTGTAAACCAGGAAGGTGGAGAGCAACAGGAGAAGATTCCTGACTGACCTCTGGCCTCCACACTTGCATTCGTGGGCGAGCACACCTGCACACATATCACACACATACACACATGTAGGCACACGTGCACACACCCTTCTTTTTCCTCCTGATCTCTGTTGCAAAAACCCTTTAATGTTTGTCATTAATGGGGAAGAGATAGACTGTATAACCTGTCCCATATAAATCTATAAAGAAATGCAATTATACATTATAAATTATAAGGAAAGATGGCCTTTTGACTTTATTTTAATGAAATGCTTTTATAGTAGTGATTTTCTCTTTTGACCTGTGATGGATAGGAGGTTAATTGATGTTAAATGGATGCTTTGTTAATCCTTCATCAGCTACTAAATTGGTATGGGGGAGTCCAGGTCAGGACTGCACAGGGCCACGACCAGATTGTTTTCTCAAGGAGGGTTATGGATTCCACCCTCCCCATCTCCCCCAAAGCCCACACTGCTCTCCAGCTGTCTGTGCAGGGGCCTCTTCCATCTCCTTTCCTGCTCTCTGCCCTCCCTTCATCCCTCTAGCTCCCCCCACTCCCCCCTCTGTTCCCCCCATCTGCAGAGTGACAGCTTGTAGATGTTGCGTGCGAGTGAGCTGGACTGGCGCTGTGTGGTCCGAGTGTGTGGTCTCCAGCTCCGCAGAGAGGCTGCTAACAGGGTGGATGAGAGCGAGCAATACTGTTTACTTTAATTTATTTCGGATGCTGGAATTGTGCTCAGGGTTTCCTAGGCTTGCCCTGCACTGCCTGCAGCTTCCATCTCTCACAGCTGCAGTGCAGGCTGAACTGCCCTGGCCTGATTCTCAGACAGGCACTTTCCTCGGCCTCTGCCTGTTTAATCCCCTGTGGCTCAGAAATGTTAATGGCACTGCTGAGTGCTGATTATTTCCTTTCACTATGTCAAGATATATGGCCTTGAAGAAATTTCTTTTGAGCTGGAGCTAGACAAATAAAGCAGAAATTGTAAGATAGCAACAGCGTTGATGTATTTTTAGAAATTGGGAAAGCTATTATTCAAAATTTGGATCGAATTAATCCAACTGTGGTCATGTAAAAGAATCTGGGAGTTAGGTGACATCTGCCATGTTTAACCATTTTAATAATATAAACCAATTTAAGCTGATGGTTGATTTCTTGACCTTCTGTGGAAACGCCCATTGATTTTGGCATGCCTGTTTACTGCTGTTTGTCAGGGAATATTGCCTTATTTTGTCTTAAATGTCTGACAAGTTGAGACAAACGAAACTTTGTTTTATATTGTAGTATACACTAGGGCAGTATCTTTTTTTCCTAGTGCTAGGATTATGAATATCTCAATAATATTTCTTTGGTGTTATTTCTGAACATTTTTGTTGAGGTGCTCAAGTGCATTGTTATTTGAATAAATAGCTGTAGACTTTTGAACATTCCTTGGGATTTGTGTGTTGTTTAGCTTTTCTTTTCTGTCCTCCTGGAAGTCTTGTTGGAGTGAGATTCCTTTGTTGGTGAGTTGTCCAGTGAGAACAAGAAGTCTAGGCCAAGGGCATCTTTTCAGAGAGGCCCCTCTATTCTGCACCCCATTGCACCCCCACCTATCATTGGCCCTGAGTTGTAGTATATGAACTCATTTGGCATCCACGAGAGGGGGAGCCTCCCCGTCCTCCTCCCGTGTCTCTTCAGTGAGGACATGTTTCTCCTTAGCTTCTGTGTCTAAAATCAGAAGACTTCAAGTATGTAGCAGTGTTGGATACTTTAAAAACATTTTTTTTAATACAGCCATCTTGATATTTCTTCTAGTGTTCAACTTTCTTGGGATTGTGTATTTGTGGTGTTAATGATGTTTGTTACTGTAATATAAAAATCATGAAGCACAGTTAGTATGTTCTCAAAGTTGGGTGGCTGTCATCATTGATTCTAGAATATTTTCTTTAATCCAGAAGAAAGACCTGAATTTATCATCAGTCCTTTAACATCCTTTGTTCCTATAACTACAACTGATTAACTTGCTTTTCAAAATGTAGTTTTTACATTTATTTATTTATGTGGGGAGGTTCATGTGCCATGGTCCATGTGTAGGGATCAGAGGACAACCTTACCATATGAAGTCCCTGCTGCTGTGACTGAGGAGCCTATAAAAGAGCCAATCAGCAAGCTCTGTGTTCTTGGAGCAGTGCAGTCCAAGCACTCTTCCCAGGGAGTCCAGCTTCATGGAGGACTAGCAATTCTCATGACCTTCGTGGTCATGCTGCTGAGATGACTCCATAGGTGTACCTCACAGGAGAAATGAACAAGTGCAGGGCAGAGTGATCACAGGGATGACCTCACGTAGTCCCCTCCTTCCACTGCATGAGGTCCAGGAATCAAACTCTGGTAGTCAGACTTGGCAGCAAGCACCTTTACCACTGAGCCATCTTGTGGGCCCCACCATTCTACTTTCTGTGTGTTTTGAGTTGATTTGTTCCCAACTTTCTGGTAATTTGGCCCTTTGTGTTAATTATGGTAAAGTAAATGAATAGTACTAGTCATGACCTGAGACATTTATTTAAGAAGTAAAAATTTTCTTTATGTAGAAAGGAAAAAAAAAAACAACACAAATGGTGGCTAAGTCAAATAATGCTAACTGAAAGTGAACTTGTCTTTTGGGAACCTGATGGCTTTAGGTTTACATATGACAGGAATGCCGTGGGAGTGCACTGTCTCTTCGTTGCCTACCACCCACAGAACAGCTAGCTGTACAGGCGCCTTTGAAAACCTTCCTTGGGCTTTGCACTTCAAGTACTTGTTGGTTACAGATAAATTGTCAGTACTGTCCCTTCCTCTTTCATGGATGGCCGTTTGAAACTGAAAAAACAAACCTTTTTTTGTGATACTAGTGACACAAGGTCTCGTTTGTGCTAAGCAAGTAGACTCCCACTGAACTGTGTCCTCAGCCCTCTTTGCTTTTTGTTTTGAGATAAGATGTAGTAAGTTGCTCAGGGCAGCCTGGAACTCACTCTAACCAGGTAGGCCTTGAGTGATTCTGCTTCATCCTCCTGAGTAGCTGGGTTTATAGGCTTTGGTCACCAGGTTGGACAACAACAGATTTTCTGATATCAAGATTGGTGGAGGGGTAGGATTCGTTTCAGTGAAATAATTAAGAAAAAGTTTTAGACCTACAGATTTGAATTTTTGGTTCTTCAGGTGATCAGAGAACAACAGAATATTGATCTTTGTACCTCTTGTGCCCTAGGAAAGGAACTGTTCATCTCAGATCGTGGTGCTTAAGTGGAATCCATCTCATTTTTTTTTTTTTTTCCTGTAGCATGTTTCTGTATTGGTGATCAAGAGCAGCTGTCGTGATTGATTGCCAGTGTAAGATGTGTTTAGCAAACTCAGCTTCTATGGTAGCTTCTGGTGATTGTTATTATGAAGACTTATTGATTTAGCATCGGCAAGATGGCTCAGTGAGAGCAGGCCTGACAGTCAGAGTTCAGTCCCCAGAACCTAACCTACATAAAAGTAGAAGGGAAAATTGACTCCACAGAGATATCCTCTGACCTACAGACACACACACACACACACACACACACACACACACAGTGGTGGGGAGAGTGGGAGGGAGATGGAGAGGGAGGGAGGTGTTGGCAGGGCAATGGCAAGGTGACTCAGTGGGGGAGGGAGCTTCCTGTGCAAACTTCATGACTTGGGTTTGATCTCCAGGATCCACATCAAAGCTGAGAGAGAGAACTGATGCCACAGAATTGACCTCTGACCTCCACATGCATGTCTACATACATACTGATCATGTGTCCCTATACACACACACACACACACACACACACACACATACACACACACACACACACAGTGGTGGGGAGAGTGGGAGGGAGATGGAGAGGGAGGGAGGTGTTGGCAGGGCAATGGCAAGGTGACTCAGTCGGGGAGGGAGCTTCCTGTGCAAACTTCATGACTTGGGTTTGATCTCCAGGATCCACATCAAAGCTGAGAGAGAGAACTGATGCCACAGAATTGACCTCTGACCTCCACATGCATGTCTACATACATACTCATCATGTGTCCCTATGCACACACACACACACACACACACACACACACACACACACACACCAAAAAAATACCCAAAATAAAAACCTACAGTGCATGTGGCACACAATCCAGAGGCAAAGAATGGCGTCTCTTCTGCACTAGAACATCTAGCTGATGTTTCCCTCAAAGAATGGCATCTTTTCTGCACTAGAACATCTAGCTGGTGTTTCCCTCAAAGAATGGCATCTCTTCTGCACTAGAACATCTAGCTGGTGTTTCCCTCAAAGAATGGCGTCTCTTCTGCACTAGAACATCTAGCTGGTGTTTCCCTCAAAGAATGGCATCTCTTCTGCACTAGAACATCTAGCTGGTGTTTCCCTCAAAGAGAACATCTAGCTGATGTTTCCCTCAAAGAATGGCATCTCTTCTGCATTAGAACATCTAGCTGGTGTTTCCCTCAAAGAATGGCGTCTCTTCTGCATTAGAACATCTAGCTGATGTTTCCCTCAAAGAATGGCATCTCTTCTGCATTAGAACATCTAGCTGATGTTTCCCTCAAAGAATGGCATTTCTTCTGCATTAGAACATCTAGCTGATGTTTCCCTCAAAGAATGGCATCTCTTCTGCATTAGAACATCTAGCTGATGTTTTCCTCAAAGAATGGCGTCTCTTCTGCACTATAACATGTAGCTGGTGCTTCCCTCAAAGGCCTCATTTCATGATTTTGCATAGCTGAAATTTCACATGGTCTATGAGGTCCCTGCTGCTCTGGTTGAAAAACTTATAAGAGAGCCAAAGCGGTGAGTCTTGTGTCCTAGGAGCTGCACAGCCCGGCACTCTTTCCTGGGGGCCTGGCACTGTGCTAGATGTAGGAGTTCATATGACAGTCCTAGCCATGCTGCTGAGATAATGTCATAGTCATACCTCACAGGAGAAATGAGTAAGTATAGGGCAGAATGACAAAGGGGACAACCTCACATGGTCACTGGTCCTCTACTCTCTGCCTTAGGGTCTCGGCATGTTTATTCAAGGCCCACCTGAACTTCTAAAATTGTATGTTCATTCTCACAGTCACAGGCAAAGTATATAGAACTCTATTGAAAGCATCTTTTTTTCTGACCCCCTCCATCCCTCTCTAGTGTTAACCTATGGTGTGGCTCTTTCTCATCCTTTCTCTGTGTTCATTCAGCATACATACATATTTGTAGTAAGGTAGCTTTTGTTTTGTTTTCTAAAAAATCAGATAGTATTAATTTGATCCTGATTCTGACACATTAGCTGTGACAGTTGTGGGGATAACATGTAAAACATTTATATTTGAGCTGTGTATATAGTTCTTTGTAAGGATACAAACTGAGATGTGTGGATATGGCAATATGTTTTGAAGTACTCATTCAGAAAACAACATGAAAGTTTGTCAAAGTGGAGGGATGGCTCAAAGGGGAGAGAAGACGCTGGATGATGGAGTGTAGAGGTTCTTATGTATATTTAAGATTTTCATAGTAGAACAAAAACCAGTTAGAGGAGAATCAGAATAGTGTGGGCCTAATTTTAAATCCCAGTTCTGCTACTCTCTTAGTCAGTGTTCTGTTGCTGTGAAGAAACACCATGATCATGGCAACTCTTTGTTTTTTTTCTTGTTTAAAGTTTTTTTAACTTTATTTATTGTTTGTGTTTTTCACATCATACCTCCTGATCCCACCCATAGCCCTCCCTCCCAGAATAAAACAAAATAAAATTTAAGAGAAAAAAGGAAAAAAGAAAAGGGGGGAAAGGGAAAATCTTGTCATGGAAGCTGCAGTGTGACACAGTGAGTCACCCAGTAAACCCCTTTATCCATATATCTTTACATACATGTGTTTATCGAAAAGAATCACTGGTCTGGTTTAAGGCCCCTAGTCTCCACTATACTGTTGGCCCTGGGCCCTCACTGGGACTCTTCCTGGACATCCTGTTGCTGCTCTGTGTCATGGAGATCCTGCAGCCTTGGGTCCACAGGACCAACCTCATCCTCACTCCCCACCTCCACGCTCCAGAAGATCACAGATGGGGTGGTGTTAGGGTGTGCCAACATATAACCCTGGTTCTGGGCATGGGTAGTTGCAGGGCTGGTCAGCCCAACAGCTCTCCCCTATCTTCACCACCAGGGGGAGCTCTCCAGCTCTGCCCTGGCTAGTTTGCCCCCTGTAGCAATGAGCATGGGGCGGGGCCAGTTCTCCCACCTTCACATCCTCAGGGTTGGTTCTCCCACATCTGTACCTTCAGGGCCAGCTCTACTGTGTTGTTCAGGGGAGGTGTAGGGGCCACTCTCCTGATTGCTGCAGTTGATGTGGGGCAGGGGCAGCTCTCCTGTTATTATGATCTCAGGGCCAGCTCTTCCTGCCTCAGGCATTGATGGGAGAGGGGGGAGGCATCTGTCCCCTGCCCATGCCAACATATGAAAGATGAGTAATGGGGACAGCTTTCTAATACAACTTTGGGGCTGGCTCAACCACAGCTCTGCCAACAGGGTCAGCTCTATTGTGCTGTCCAGGCGAGGTGCAGAATCCATTTCCTGAGTGCTGCAGCTGGTAAGGGGGGGAGGGTCAGCTTGCTTATCTGTTGCAGGTAGTCAGGGGTGAGGGGTCCTAAGAAGGTGCATCTCTCCTCCACCCACACTGCCTTATGACAACTAGTAGTGGGGACAGCTCTCCCATGCTCACAACTCCACCAGCAGGTTTGGCTCTATTGTGCTGCCCAGGCGAGGTGCAGGGCCTGCTCTCCCAAGTGTCACAGCTGGTGGGGGGGGCAGGGATAGCTCTCCCATTCTTATGATCTCAGGGTCAGCTCTCCCACCTGATGGGTGGGATGGAGGGTATCTTTCCCCTGCCGCCATGGCAACTCTTATAAAGAATAACATTTAATTGGGGCTGGCTTACAGTTTCAGAGCTTTAGTCCATTATCATCATGATGGGAAGCATGGCAGCATGCAGGTAAGGTGCTGGAGTGGTAGCTGAGAGTTCTACATCTGGATTGGTGCTGAGAGTTCTACATCTGGACTGGCAGACAGCAGGAAGAGAGGGAGAGACACAGGGCCTGGCTTGAGCATTTGAAACTTCAAAGCCTACCCCCAGTGACATGCTTCTTCCAATAAGACCACACCTTTTAATGCCTGTCAAGGAGCACCACTCCCTAATGACCAAACATTCAAATCTATGAGCCTGTGTGGGGCCTCCTTACCCAAACCACCATAGCTACTTTATAGTGATGCCCTTGAGACAAGTTTTACTTTTTTCTCCTGGATGGCCCAAACTCCTAGGCTAGAGCCATTCTCTTGCCTTTGGCTTCTGAGACATAGGGACTAAGTGTATGTATGTATGTATGTATGTATGCATATTTCCAACTGTAACTCTGAACAGTTTTTTAGTTTCTGCTAGTGAGATAATTAAGCATTTTAGAATACTTTGAGGATCAGCCTGCCATCTAGCTAATCCTGCCTATCACAATCTAAATTTATATCTTTATTTACTAATTTGATTTAAGTCCTCTCTACTCTTCCATAGTTTTCATGTTTTATTTGCTGTGAAGCATTTCCTTGGCTGGACTTTACTGGTGCTTTAAAGAATTTCCTACTTGTTGAGGATGTTCCCCAGCCCCTGGCTCTAATAGATGAATGTGATTGCAGGAATCTTTGTGCCTAGTGATCTTCTTAGTGTAGATTATTTTCATCAGTGTTCACTTCTCAAGAATGTTTGAAGTCAGTATAGAAGCATAGCTAACTAAGGATTTGGCACATTTTTGGCTGAATTGTAATTCTCCGCAGTATTGAAAGAGCTTGTATTACTGCCAGCAGTAATAGAAGTTCTCCCTAGAGTCATTGGGCAGCCATGAGCCTTCAGACTTCAGGTAAGAGCCAGTAATGCCACCTTGGTTCTAGTGCCTCTGAGGTTGAGTTTGTTTTTCACATACATTTGTTTCAACTTCTCTTTTGTGAATTGCCTGCTCTATCTTCCTTCACCCCTTTTTTTGAGGATTTTGTGTTTCAATGATCTTTGTGAGCTGTTTATAAACATTAAGCAATTTGTTTTGTTGTTTTGAATGTTTTCTCAGACTTCTTGTTGGATTTTAATTTTGGTTGTCTCTCATTAACCTGCAGAAGGTAGGCTGTCTATGGCTGAGCCATCGTGTACTCCCCTAGTGAGTCATCCCTAACGCCCAGAAGTGCTCCTTCCGTCCTCATAGCTGTGACACGTCCTTCACTTTAGGATTTTCTAGTTGATTTTGGTTTAATTAAAATTACGCTTATGTTTGATATTTAAATAACCATGACTTTTTAACTCTAGATATTTAAAATAATGTAACCAAGAAAATTATGCTGGACACTGAAATTGAAGTGTTTCTGTGTTGAAGTTAATAGGCAGAAGATACAAGTAAAAGGATATGCTTATCTAAACCATCCCTGTAAGGATGTGGCTTCACCCACCGCCACTGTCCAGGCTTCATCCTCATCTTGTAAGTTGTTAGAGCTGTGTAAAATCTCCTCCCTGGAAACAAGTTCCCTCTCTGGCTGCTGCCTTTTCCTCCTCCCAGAGTCCCATTTCTTTGGGGTTCATTGTTTTTATAGTCTGATAGTCAGATTGAGAGACACAGGTGTCTCTTTAGAATACCTTCATTTCTGGGAGGCCTGTCATTGAGCTCTGCCCCTTAGCCTGAAAAGTATTTTAAATAAAACCTAGAGCCATGTTTATTCCTGAATGCGTACCTCAGGTACCAACTGTGTAGTACACACAAAGACTTCAACCTCGTAATTTTGAGATCTCAAAGTCTCCTCTGTCCCAGGTTCCCATTTCTTAGAATGGAGGCAATCTGTATGCAATCTGGAGAAGTCAGGAATCAGGGATTCTGGATCTTTCTGTCTGCTGTTACTGTGTGAAAAATTTTAAAATATATCATGCAAACAAGACAGCTCTCACCACAAAAGTAATGAGAGTTTATTCTAAGCCAAATGAACGACCATGGCCCAGGAGCACAGATTCAGGTTTCCCTGAATGACATGTTTCACTCTGGAAGTGGTCATAGGAACTTTATATACTCACAGAACAACAACAAAATCGTAAGTGAAGACATGTACTAAATGTCGTGGGGACAACAGTTAGGGGACTGTGTAGCTAGAGTTTTCCTGCCTGGCCCACAGTCAGGACAAATCTCTCTCACCTGCCAGTCCTGCAGCTGCTCAGACCCAACCAAATAAAGACTTATATTGCTTACAAACTGTATGGCCGGGGCAAGCTTCTTGCTATCTAGTTCTTCTATCTTAAATTAACCCATTTCTATTAATCTATACCTTGCCACGTGGATCGTGGCTTACTGGTATCTTACATCTTGCTTTTCATGGCAGTGGCTGGCAGTGTCTCTCTGACTCAGCCTTCCACTTGCAGAATTCTCCTCTCTCCTTGTCCCATCTATACTTCCTGCCTGGCTACTGGCCAATCAGTGTTTTATTTATTAATCAATCATCCGCAGCAGGACTGTTTCCTAGGGGGACAGCTGTGGGGTAGGTCTCAGGTGCTGCCTGACTTATGCCTCAGAAGGAGTTGTGCAGACTCATGAATAGTTACGGGAAGGAGATAGTTTAGTGGAGAGACAGGTGAGTTTGGCATTGCATACCAGACCTGCACCTGGGTGGTCTCTCTCCAAGAGAGGAAGAGGCAGGGCCATATGACTTTTTATGATTTATTTATATACTGTGCACATTTTTCTGCTGTTTCCTAAGGGGAACTAGCAGCCCAGGTTTCCAGTGGCCCCTGCTGAGCCTTCTTTCATTTGGTAATCTCTGCATTCTCTGCCTCCACCCTTTCTGAGCTTTTTATTGCCTAAAGCTAGTGGTTTACTAAGTTACTGCACTCCAAACGTTTTATCTCCCCCCCCCCCCCCCCCCCCCCCCCCCCCCCCCCCCCCCCGTGACCAAGGTGTTAGGTCAGATCTAGAAGGAAGGCAATGGATGGACATTAAGTGGACTAAGGGGTAGTCAGTATAATTTTGCCTCTGGATCTGTAACATTCCAACTCACCACAATCAGGAAGTTCTTATCAGTGAGCCTTGTAAAATCTTCAGAATAAAGTGCAACTTTTTCCTGGGAATTTAAGTTCATAATAGCTTGCTTTTTGTCCCCTTCCCAGTCTCCTCTGGCTTGAGATCTTCCTTCTTTGGAGAAAACGAAGAGAGGGTTGACGTTGACCTAGTGGTCCAGGGAAAAATTGGAAAGGGAAAATTTTTTGTTTTCATTTATTAAATGAAATACATTTATTCTAAAATTAAATGGAAATCCATTTTATAAATGTAAGTTCAGTTATTATTTGATCCTATCTGATCCTAGACAGATCTTTATTTCTTTTTAAAATTTTTATTGATGCCTTTATATGGAATAAAGTGCTTCATTTTGGCACATTCATAGATGCAAATAACATACTTTCACCATTTCTGCCTCTTTCTGTAGGCCCAGCTGGCTTCTAGTGTACTGGGTCACAGGCTGGAGTCTCTGAGTCAGTCACTCACTACAGTCTGCTCTAAGAGACTTTTAATGGAGGTGTGGTGAGTCCAGTGGAATAGGAGAGGGCTGCTATTGCAAAGGTAGTTGACTGCTAGTAATTCCTAAGAGACAGGGCTGTGCTAGTCTTCCCAGGTAGCATCCAGATAAATCAGGAAGCAGAAGGAGCCGGGGGGTGAGGGTGGGGGGTGGGGGGTGGAGGGGTGGGGGGACGACACCTAGGCCAGTGCCCTTATTATAGAGAGAACAGGCAAGCAAGGATAGGCTATACCATATAAGCAAGTTTAGGATTGTACATTTTAATTATTATTCTTATG
Source organism: Peromyscus californicus insignis (assembly GCF_007827085.1). Taxonomy (NCBI): domain Eukaryota; kingdom Metazoa; phylum Chordata; class Mammalia; order Rodentia; family Cricetidae; genus Peromyscus; species Peromyscus californicus. The sequence goes on from NW_026294606.1 coordinate 33,129,592, forward strand.
TGCTCCTGCCTTGTGCTGCTCTTGTTGGTTGGTACCCAGGATGTTTAATGGAGGTTCTAAGTGTCTGGACTATGGGCTCCTGATTTAAAGGGAGCTTGGACTCCTGATTGTTTGGTTTGCGTATCAAAGGTGTGTAACATCTCACTCCTGATGTTTTCTGTTCCTAGGAACTAACCAGCTTTCTGTTTAACGGTCATGAATCACTGAAAAGAAAATATGATTCTCATACCTAGAGGAGTTTAAAAAAAAACATTTATTTTATGTGTGTTTTGCTTGTATGGGGAGGTCAGAAGAGGGCATCGAATCCCCTGGAACTGGAGTTATGAATGGTTGTGAGCCACCATGTGGGTGTTGGGAACTGAACCTGGCTCCTCTGGGAGCCACCAGGTAGGTGCTGGGGACTGGTGCTGGAGAGATGGCTCAGGTGATCCATCTCTCCAGTCTCCATCCTACTGGAAAGACATTGAACTGCAGCTTCAGGATCTAGAAGCAGTGTAGAGAGAAAGGAGGTTATGGGCCCTAGGAGGCATGCCTTGGCCTAGGGAGAGGGAGCCCAGGGAGCCCTACAGCCACCTGCTGCTCCTAGACACTTTGGGAGTCTTTATTTTGCAGATTTTCCTTTCATTTTGGGCTAGACTCTTTAAGAAATGTTCACAGTTTATGCAAGGTGATTTCTTAAAAATTTTTTTACAGAGTATTTTGTGAACTCTTCCAAGGAAGCATGACCTAACTCCTAGTTATTATCAAAGCAAAACATAACTCTCTTCCTCAAAGAGTATAAGAGTGATTATTCTGGATCCAAATGTGAGTGACCATGGCCTGGGAACATAGATTGTCTGCTCCAGTGTGTTAATAGTTTCATGAAGTTTTAGTGAAAGAACAAAGTCATAAATCAAGGCACCTTTTAAATACATTGGTGCAAACATTAGGTATGAGAGTTAAATAAAAGCAAGGAAATCTGTTTTAGGCCTCAGACTGTATCTGAAGACATTTGCCTTTTGGTTGGTAGAGTTAGTGGTCTGTTGTGAATAGATTGATAAAAGTTTTGTCTCGTAGTTATAAGGATGTGTAGTCAGCAAGGATGGCTACTGAGGAGGCCGAAGGTAAACTGTGATAACTTGTGGTTAGGCTCTGGGCCTGCAGCATTCCAGCCTAGCTTCCCATCAGTCACTAGACCCTGCAGGAGGTTCCATGGCAGGTACGCTTCCTTCCAGGAACTCTTGCTCATGGCCATCGCCTAAGAGTATGTAGCAGGCTACTTCCACTGCTAAGCAAGTGCTGTAAGTTGTTTTTACTGAATTATGAAGGGCAGTGGAGTGACCACGAAGAAATCTTGATCACTTATTTTGAACTGCTGTCCCGTAACTGTCACTGCAGTAAAGCTGGCTCTGTTAGGGCCCAGTGTCGGGAGCACTGTGCAGTCTGCATTGTAAGGCGTTTGCCCTCCCTCCGTTTTAGGAAGGCGCACATACTGCTAAAGGTTTGCTTGCTCTGAGCTGCTCATCAGTTGAGATGTTGTTCAGAGGATTGGTTTGGAAGGAATCACTGGCCTTGGCATTGGGAACTCCTTCCCGCTACAGAGAGGAGGAGAAGCGTCCCGATAGCACAGATCTTGGGCTTAAGTTGGACCATCTGACCAGAGGGACAAAAGTAAACTGGAAATGACTGACTACCTTTGTTCCCCTTTCTGTTTAAACCACTGGCTAACGATGAGGTGGAAGAGCTTTAGGGTGATAATGCACTGTCTTTTCAGGTTTCTGACTGCTCCCTCCAGAAGTCACAGCTTAAAGATTCAATTCTTGGTTTTTGCTTGTAGGTCAGGGAGCAGGGTCACTCAAAAGTTTGATGTTTGGATCCACTTAGTTTTTTTTTTTTTGTTTTTCGAGACAGGGTTTCTCTGTGTAGCTTTGCGCCTTTCCTGGAACTCGCTTTGGAGACCAGGCTGGCCTCGAACTCACAGAGATCCGCCTGGCTCTGCCTCCCGAGTGCTGGGATTAAAGGCGTGCGCCACCACCGCCCGGCTCCACTTAGTTTTAACGATTCAAATTTGGCTAGTTGTGTTACCATAGCGTTGGAGACCATTGAAGATGTAAGGGCTCTGTTGAGGCCTATTAACGCAAGCTGTTACCTCCTGGTCAAAGAATGCCATCTACCTCTGACCCTGGGTGGAGATATGACATTCTGATCTGCTCCAGAGATTAGAATATTGCACACTATTGTCTCCTCCCTTGAGAGCTGGCCCTATCAATCACCTGGTCAAGAGACCACCCTCCAGGAAGCCTGGTTCACCTAAAGCCAAGCCAAGGAGGTAGTAATAATTACCCCCTCATCGGGATAATTTATTTACCCTTCCAAGAGACTTTTCCTTTGTGCAGCATTTGCATAGCTTCCATCATCTAGCATGGATACCTGTTGGCGTTTTTGGTTGCTCAGAAAAGTGTTACTTTTAACCTTTTCTTCTTTGGGATTGTTTTATTTCCTTTTGGGTGTTTGCTAAAGTTTGGGCATGCTTCCTGCACACTCTGCTTTCTAACCCTTTTCTCAGAAGCCCCACTCCCCTCTGTCATAATTGCTTGCTGTTCTTCATTACCTAAGCTGCCTGCCTGCTTGCTTTTTGTTTTGTTTTGTTTAAAGACTGGGTTTCTCTGTGTAGCTTTTGGAGCCTGTCCTGGAACTCGCTGTGTAGACCAGGCTGGCACCGAACTCACAGAGATCTGCCTGCCTCTGTCTCCTGAGTGCTGGGATTAAAGGTGTGTGCCACCACCGCCTGGCTGCTGCCTGCTTTCTTAAAGGCATGTCTTTCTTCCTCTTCTCCATCCTCCTCCTACTGGTGACTTGTGAGGTTTTCAGCTTGCTGGACCTGTTAGTTTTATCTCTCAGACCCTTAATAAAATTGGCCTTGGGCTTTCTTCCAAGTCTTTCTAAATTCTTCCATTAATGGGACTAAGAACTTAAAATGTAAGCCTTAATTTCCCTGTGACAATTATATGTGAATTATGACTAATTTAACTTTTTTTCCCTTAATTTCTTGTTTAGAATTTATTAGTTCTCTTAGGCTCTGGAATAGCAATATAAAGCTTAATTAGGAATAGATTCCACTAGTTCTTAGTTTGTCCTTTTTGAATTATGGGACATATTCAGCTTCCTGTTTTATTATGTAAGTCACAAGCAATGCTTTTTGGTCATTGTTTGATATCACATCTACTTGTCTAGAGCCTAGTGGCTAAAACTGGTACAGAATAGATGCTATCACAGCCATAGCATTGTCCTATTGTCTGCTCGTTCCTTTTTAGACAGGGATCCGAAGGTATTATAGATGGAGCTTAGATTCTGGGCATGTAGGATGCGAGGAGTTAGGTTCCTTCTGTGACCAAAGGAAACATAAGACATAATTTCAGAAAGGTCATGATGTTACCATAAGGTTGTGAATTTGAGGGGCAGTGCTGTGTTGTGAACCTCAAATTTTACCTTCTGGTGTGTGTCTGAGTGCTTGGTCTTCAGCTGTGTCTTAGTGTCACTTCTGTTGCTGTGATAAAATACCCTGATAGAAAGCATCTTAGAGGAGAAAGGCTTCTTTTAGTTCACCATTTCTTTTAAGTCCATTGTTGTGGAGAAGTCAAGGCAGCAGGGACCTGAAACATTTAGTCGAATTACACTGACAGCCAAAATCAGAGAGAAATGGATGTGAGCATGCTGCTTTGCTTTTGTGTTCAGCTTAATTTCTCCACTCTTACACAGCTCCTGAGCTGAGCTACTGGCATAGTGCCTAGGGACGAACTATGCTGTTCAATGTCTGGCCACACACAGAGCAGCCTTTACCACAAAGATTGGTCCTGTCCAAACTAGGATTATTGCTGCAGTGGAGGACTCCAGTGTGGGATGAGCGGAGGACTCCAGTGTGGGATGAGAAGCACGAGATGCTCTGGTTCTTCCTGGCTTAAGACAGGCCTGAGTGGCATTTGAACATCATGAACATCATCAGAGCTCCCATCCTGGAGAAGGCTTCCAGAACGGAATTAACAGAAGGTTTAGATAGCAGGAAAGTCAGGGAGAGTGACCATCAGGCAAGAACAGTGCAGAGATTGAGAGATTTGGAGGAGGCTGGCCGGCACCCTGGTTTTAATAATCAGTAAGAGTCTGACATCAAGTAAGACTATAAAAAAAAAAAGCTTATTAAACACTGCAGTCTGAGGCAGTAATCTAGGAACATGCCCAGAACAGTCATTAATGTGCATGGTAACTGAAAAAAAAATTTATGGTAACTTCTGTGATGATTTTTCATTTCTTGCTGTGCTGGGGATTAAAACCAGAGCTTTGCCTATGGTAGGCAAATGCTTTACCACTGAGCCACATTTCTAGCCCAGAATTTATTAAAGGTGAATTTTGTCCCATGTAATACTAGAAAGGCAAATGCAGAGTGGAAACATCTTGGCCAAAATCCTTGAAAATTACAGATACATTTTTAAACTACAAAACCTCTTATTTAGAAATTTCCTTTATGGAGAGTATCTCATTATTTGTGACCTCTAGTAAGTGAAACCTTGCTTTATTATGCTATATTTTGCAAACACATTTTCAAAAACCCTCATTATTATTGGCCTCTAGTAAGTAAAGCCTTGCTATATCATGCTGTATGTGTGCAAACAGTTTCAAAAACTATTAGAAAGTTTCTGTCCCTCCTCATCCTAAGTGTTTTGTGGGTCTAAGAAATCTTTCGACTTCTAGGTAGTAAAAAAATTTTGTTTTGCATTTTTATCTCACATGTATGTGTATGTGCATGCATGTGTGTGTGTAGATGCCTAGGACTGACATCACACATCTTTCTTTGGTCTCTACTTTTTTACTTTTAGAGACAGCTTTCACCTTAAGGCTGGCATTACAAGTACATACTGCTATGCCCTGCTTTTTACAAGGGTTCTGGGGATCTGGACTCAGGTCCTTATGCTCAGCTGAGCCATTTTCCAGCCCTCATGTCTTATTTGCTTTTCAGTTGATAAGAGACACAATTACCAAGGCAACTTACAGAAGAAAGAGTTTATTGGTTTTACAATTTAGAGGATGAGTCATGGCATCATGGCAGGGAGCATGTAAGCAAGCAGGCCGGCATGGTGCTGGGGGCAGTAATTGAGAGCTTACATCCTGAGACACAACAATGAAGGAGAGAGAGAGAGAGAGAGGAGAGAGAGAGAGAGAGAGAGAGAAAGAGAGAGAGAGAGAGAGAGAGAGAGAGAGAGAGAGAGAGAGAGAGAGAGAGAGAGAGAGAGAGAGACAGGGAAGGGAGGGAGAGAGAGGAAGGGAGAGAGGGAAGTGGGGAACTGGGAATGGTTGTGGGCTTTTGAAACATCAGGCCTGTCCCTTAGTGACACAGCAAGGCCACACCTTCCCAAACAGTTCCACCAACTGGGGACCAAGCATTCAAATATGAGCCTATAGAGGCTATTCTCCTTCAAACCACCACATCTCACCTTCAATTTTTGAATAGCTGGAAATATTACAATATACTGCTGCTGTTTGTAGCTCATTTGCTACATTGGTCAAGCCTTATTTGATGGTACTGCTTTAATTTTACCAATAAAAATACATACAGTTCACAAAATACATACAGAATATGATATTTCTTTCTGTTAATCTTTCTTTGGTAAATATGAATTTTAAAACACAACACACATACTTCTGGTTTTCAACTTTAATTCAATACATACATATTCTGTTAAAATACCTTTAATTTTTACGTTGCCCTTATATACTAAAGTTTGGGTATAGTATAAAGGCTATTCTTGAAGTTTAGTAATGTAAATACTATAAAAAATACTTTGCAATTTCTTGTCTGGGATGCGAGAAACTTGGAGATCACTCCCTTGTGTTCTTCTAGTAAGAAAAAACTCAGTTTTTAAAATTTTTTAGTATGAAAGTCCCTAACTTATCTCCTTCTTATATTTATCACAAGGCAGACTGCTGCCCTAAACATACAGAGACAAACAGGTAGATACAGAGGTTTTCCACTGCCAGTATAGTAGCCCCTTCTCCATGGTTTCTTAGCACTGGATTAGCCAGCATACCATGGGCAACAATTTGGAGAAAAAGCAAACATTACAACCATGCTTAGGTACAACATGGATGTGAGAATTAATAGCTTATAACTACAATTAGATGTCAAAGGCTCTAGTGAAAATAGTACCTGATATAATAGCAGATAAGTAATGTAAATAGACATTACATCCTACCCTATCCTGTTCCATTCCATCTCATTCTCTCACCCCTTTTTATTCCAGTGTTGCAGCTCATCCCTTCACTTTCTAGCCCATTCTATCCTATTGTATCCTATCCTATCCAACATTTCATCCCATCCCTACATCCCGTTCTCTCCCAACATTCTGTCATTTTGTTCCATCCCGTCCTAAAATTCCATCCCATTCCAAAATTCCTTTCCATACCAACAGCCCGCCCTTTCACCTGTGTTGGTCAGCTTTCTGTCACTATGATGATATACCCGAGACAATTACAAAGAGAAAAGGTTTATTTTGGTTCATATTTTTGAAGGTATGAGGGCAGGCAGCACATTATGGCAGGCACGCATGGAGGAGCAACACCAATTCTCTCATATTCCAGGGAGCAGAAAGAAATAGAACAAAGTGAGAATCCCACAGTCTCTTTGAGTGCATGCCCCAGTGGCCTGAGGGCTAGGCCTCACCTTCTAAAGGTTCATTGCACCTCCCAGCAGCACCACCCTGGACATCAAGAGTTTAACACATCGACTTTTGTGGGACACTTTACGTCCAAGCTATAGTAGATGCTGACCTAAACATCCATCTCACGGACTTTGGTATCTGCAGTGTGTTCAGTTCTAGAAGCAGGCTGGGTACCATATACTATGCTCCCCTTCTTCTGGGACTGAAAATACAAGGGCCCCGTGGTAGATACAGCAAGTCTTGGAGTCATCCTCTATATGGTGGTCACTGGGTCCCTGCCTTTTAATGGATAGAACATAGTGTAAGTGCAGAAGCAGACAGAAGATTATAATACATTCCCTTGTGTCTGTGATGTATGAAAACTTGAAATATCTGACCCTCAAAAATCTGATCATCAGGAAGACAAGTATGTTAGAGGAAATCCTGAGGGTACCCATGGACCATTGGAGGTCATGAAGAGTGTGATGGTTTGAATGAGATGGCCCCTATAGGCTCATATATATGTGTTCTTAGTTTTTAGTTGGTGAACTCTTTGGGAGGGTTAGAAAATGTGTCCTTGCTGGCAGGCTTTGAGATTTGAAAAAGCCAAGCCAGTCTCAGTCTGTGTGTGTGTGTGTGTGTGTGTGTGTGTGTGTATCTTGCTGCTGCTGCTGCTGCTGCTGCTGCTGCCTGTGGACCAAGGATATAAAGTTCTCAGCTACTGCTCTAACCCCATATCTTTCTGTTTCCCACCATGATGATAAATGGACTAATTTAAACTGTTAGCAAGCCCCCAATTAAATGTTTTCTTTTAAGTGGTAGTGGTGGTGGCGCAAGCCTTTAATTCCCGTACTCCAGAGGCAGAGGCAGGCAGATCTCTTGAGTCCAGACTGGTCTACAGAGGGAGTTCCAGCAGGACAGCCAGGGCTGTTACACAGAGAAACCCTGTCTCGAAAAAACCAAACCAAAACAAACCAAAAGAAGTTTTCTTTTAAAAGAGTTGCCTTGGTCTTAGTCTCTGCAGCAGAACAGTAACCAAGACAGAGAGGAACTGAAAGATTACCTAGTGCCACTGATTGCTATAACCTCCTAGCCAAGATGCTGCTGTCTTTGGGCTAAAATTGGGATGCGATTCAGGACTCGTTTGGGGCCAGAAGTTAAGATGAAGAAGTAGCCAATTGTCAGATTGTGGTCTCTAAGAGACCTTAGTTAGAGGCTTCGCCATCGCTATCTAGTTGGGAGCAGTGGGGCTGAACAAACATTCTGCTGTAATAGAGTGAATATAGAAGTTTGAGCTGCATACTCAGTATTTCACATGACTCAGGACTCTAGGAGCAAAGAGAAAAGACAAATACACTTAACATGTACACATCTAATATTTTTTAAGTACAAAGAGCACCATAAACAATATGAAAGCCAAGGACTAATCTGGGAAGTTTTATAGGGACAAAGGGTTAATGTTCTTGCCAGAGATTTTATTCTTTTGTTTATTTGAGATAAAATCTCACTATATAGCTTAGACTTGCCTTGGAATGTAACCCTAGCTTTCCTTAAACCTGTGATCCTCCCTGCCTCTAGCTCCCAGTGTTAGAATTATTGGCATGTGTTACCAGCCGGACCTTACCAGAGACCTTAAAAATCAAGCAACAAACTCCATAAAAAGTCATGAAAGTAAAATTGACATACATATCTTGCAAGTTGAAGCTGTGTTATTCTACCCATCACATTGCTACATACAAAATAGATTGTTATGCGATGGTGCTGTTGGGAAGGTATGTTGATAGAACTTTCTCTGCGATGGTTTGGTAACATAGAAGAATTTTATGTGTACATGCTGTGACCAGGAGTTTCCCTTTAAATTTAATGCAAGTAAATACTGACAAAAGTAAAAGTATTTTGTATAACATTCATTATTATCCTACTAATAGGTCAGAATTGGACCATGTGAGTTCCTCTTGTGAAATAATTATTTTATCAATGTAATGGAACACCAAGCAGCCAGTTACTGTTTATTGATATGGAATGATGCCATATATATATGGATGTGTGTGTGTGTGTGTGTGTGTGTGTGTGTGTGTGTGTGTGTGTGTGTATGTATTTTAGGTGCAAATACCAGGTTGTAAAGTGCATGTCTAATTTACCACATTGTATGACACATGTAGTGACGTTTGCAAGTGATGTCCGGATGGAACAAGGCTGTATATATTTGGTGTATGTATGTACCAAAATGTTTTAAAAGGGCTCGTTATCTCACTGTGGTCACACTGTGAAGAGTGTCCTTCTTATGAGCAGACCAAAAGCAGTGAAGCATTCAAATAGGGCAGGCAGGTGGGAAGGTGAGGATAGGTCCAGAGGCCATCCTTCCATAGCGATTGCCCTAAGTGGCCTCAGGTGGAAGTGGGCCTGCATGCAGGTGGAACCCAAGTGTAGGTGGTGCTGGGGCTGGAGGGAGCGGCGGCAGGGCACACCCCAGGCTGGGTAGGTGAGCCAGCTGCGCCCCAGACCGGAAGGGTAAGGGTAAGCGGGCGCACTCCAGGCCGGAAGCGTGAACGCTGCCTTGTCTGTCAGCTTTCTTCTCACAGCACTCTGTCTACCAGCTAGGCGCCATGAAGTTTCGGGCCAGGATCACCAGCAAGAGTTTTCTAGAGCTCTTCATCCAGGTCAGCGGCACCGTAGCGAGGCTGACGAAGGTCTGTGTGCTCCGAATGTGTCCTGACAGTCTGTGCTTCTGCCCCACAGGGCTGCTGGGTGAGGGCCAGCTGTGGGGTGAGGTGAGGCGGGGAGTCTTCCGCCACTTCTGCATGGAGGGTGTTTCGGAGGAATTCAATGAGATCTATCTAGAGCTGAAGTCTGAGCATCTGGCCAGAGTCGTGAGGAATGCGGGCAGCGCTTCATCCCTGAAGCTCCAGCTCACCAACAAGCGTCGTCCCTGCCTCACTGTGGTGGTGGAGCTGGCGTCGTGCCCAGGCCACACCCGTGCCGTGGTCCACGATTTGCCTGTGAAGGTGCTTCCCAGAAGGTGGTGGAAAGAGTACACAGAGCCCCGGGTTCGGGCCTCGGATGTGAGTGTTTATCTGCCAGCTTTGAAGACCCTGAAGAACATGGTGGAGAGGATGGCAAACATGGGCGATCGGGTGCTGGTAGAAGCAAATCTCAACGGCAGAATGAACTTGAGTGTAGAAACTGATGTCGTGACTATTAAAAGCTATTTTAAAAATCTTGGAAATCCTCCAAAGGCCGTTCTGGGTGTGACTCAAGGTGAAGACCTAGAGAACATGGTGCAAGTGAGGGTGGACAATAGGAAGCTGCTTCTGTTTTTCGAAGGACAGCAGATAAACCCCACAATGGCCTTATGTAATATTTTGAGCAATACTCTGCTTCATCTTGTTTTGGTTCATGATGATATCTCTCTTCAGTATTTTATTCCTGCTTCATAAATATTCAAGCAGCCCTAATTTTCTTCTTCAAAGAAATCTTAATTTAAGATCTTTCCAGAACTGAAACGCTGAGTTATTTGAATTAAGAGGCTGCACCCCTGTGGATTATGTAGGGTGTTTATTTTGTTGAGTGCTCTCTTTGTAAAATGTTAAAAAACAAATGGAGAAATAATTGGATAGTTCGTGTGCTTGTTTTTTGGCCTTGACAGTTAAATTATATTCAACTTAGTTGTTTTGGAAAAAAGGATTATAATAAAATAAAATAACTGAATCCTGAAACAATTGTCTTATTATGAAATACTATTGTGAAAAATGAGAAATGTCTCCTTTTAAAATAAACATACATTATTTTGAGAGACTTTTAATTTAATGAACTCAGTCTCTCTGAAAGGTATAAGATAGATTTTTGTACTTTTGCTTATATCACATATTTGTTAAAATATGTTTTGTCTGGTTTCAGTTTTGGGGGGCCATTTTGAAATACTTTAACAAAAATACATAAATATATGTAGATTATAGTCTTGACATTCAGTACTATAAAGTATATATACATCTGCTAAGTTAACATTTATCAATGCTTAAGTATACAGACTAAACATGGTGCCATTCACAATGGAGACAAATGTAGATATGCAATATGGCCACATAATATTAGCTGTGGTACATACTATAGTACTGTAAATTAGTAGCCACCTTCTCTTACGTTGTGGGAAGTCTGAGATTATTTACAAATTTTCTGTTCAAGGTAAAACAGTGTATGGTTTTGGAATTATCATATACAAAGTTTGAGTTGGCTGTTTATTTCTCATATTGTATTTACTTAGGAGAACATTGTGTGACTTTTCTTGGGGAGACATGAATAGTATATGTTTACTGCAGGTAGGGAGGACATCTAAAAGCCTAAGGAGATTCAGTCCAAGTATAGCTTAGAGAATCTGGGAGTGTATGTGGGTTTATAGGAGCATGGATGACTGAAAGGCATCTGTGTCACTGAAAAGTCCACCCAGGAAAGCCGAATCCCTGGAACTCCCTGCTCATCTTGAACCAAGATGTTGCTTATGGGTAATTTTTGAGTAGACCAAGTTTCCTGTTTTTATTTTTCCTTTTGTCCATGGTGTTCCATTATTTCCACTTAGAGAATAATTATTTATTTTATTTATTTATTTTTATGTATATGAGTGCCTTTCCTTTTCCTGCATGTATGTAAGTGCATTGTGTGTGTGTGCCTCATGCCTGTGGAGGCCAGAAGAGGGAATTGAATCTACCGGAACTGGAGTTACAGACCACTGTAAGCTGATGTAGGTGGTGGAACTGAACCTGAGTCCTCTCGAAGAACAAGTTCTCTTAAAATTGCCCCTGAAAATAAATCTTGGTATTTCATTACTTGAGGAATGGAAGATATTATAAAGTGTTAGTGCAGTGATGAACAGTCTCATTGAGATTAGGTTTGTTATTTCATATTAAATTTCAGTTTTACAAATAATAGTTAAATTAAGACTGTGGACTTGGTAGCTTTTATTTTTGTGTATTTAGCAAATTCTCATGACTATATTTTGATCAGTAATGAATAATTTCATATTGGTTTTGATGATGGAATATTTAGAATTATTTCTAGTTGTTTTGCTTATTTCTAAATTCCAGTTGTGTTATGGAAAGGACACAAACATTGAACCTAGACAAATAAGTTGAAATTGTCTCATTAAAGTCTCTTGATTCAGGGAGATAAACAATTGTTTTCTAAAGGTTTTCAGTAGTAGTCTTTACATTATTGGTGAATAGCCATTTCAGAGGCTTTAAACTCTGAAACACTTTACTTTCTCACTTCTGAATCAGATGTGTGCATTTATTTTGGTGAATATTTTAAAAAATGTGTGTAAAAGCCATTTTGGAAAGCTTCAGGAGCTCCAGGTTGTGTGTGTATATGTGTGTGTGTGTGTGTGTTCTATAACACAGACATGGTGATTTCTTTTGGTAAGGTCCAACACCATGGCCAAGGCAACTTATAGAAAGGAGGATATTTTGACTTGTGGTTTTTAGAGTGATAAGAATCCATCATGGTAGGGAATGTTGGCAGAAGGTGACAGTTGAGGTGCAGATAGCTAAAATTTATTGCATATCACTGGGGCACAGTTTGTTCAGATGAAGGACTTGGCATTCATCGGATTGATGCAATGTCTTCTTTCTTGGTGAATACCAGTACCCTAGGGGCAGAGACAGTCGGGGCCCTATAGAATAGGTTCCAGGCCCTCTCGAAGCTATCCTGTATTTTCTATCTGTTTATCTCCACACTCTAAATCCTTCTGTCTATTATTTCCTGCTGCTCCCACTCAAGAGCACTCTGGGAAATGTGGGGATGGTGGGTGCCCCTCTATGTCAATTAAAGGAGGTGTTTCTTTTGTCAAGAATTGGTGTGTGGATGGTAATCCATGAGACAAATTAATTATTCAGCCTTTTCTAGTCTATTTTCCATGCATTAAGTGTTATAGTTCTTTGGGACAATATGGTTATTTGTTAAAACAGTTGTTAGAACTCCCACACCCCAAATATATTTTTTTGTTTGTCCTTAAATTTTTATTAATACATTACCAGGCTAAATTCCTCATTGTAGTTTCCAAGCATATACTTAAGTATTTGAAAAACTCATGTCTGCTTTTAGAGGACTAGTCAGCAGTACTTATCCCTTTAAAAGAATAATTATTTGTAAAATGCTGTTTTATATAAATTAACTTTACTTTTAGGCTACTGATTTTCTCTTTTATTTAAAATCAATTTATTGGTTGCTTTGTACATTTTGTTAATGTTAGGTATAAATATATTTATCGTGAGATTTTTTTTATTAACATGAGCTAAATAGGATGTTAATATGTTGTGGTTTTTTTTTTTTTTTTTTTTTTTGGTTTTTTGAGACAGGGTTTCTCTGTGTAGCTTTGCGCCTTTCCTGGAACTCACTTGGTAGCCCAGGCTGGCCTCGAACTCACAGAGATCCGCCGGCCTCTGCCTCCCGAGTGCTGGGATTAAAGGCGTGCGCCACCACCGCCCGGCTTGTGTTTGTGTTTTAATTTAGAATAATGTCAAAGCATTGTTTTTGATAACTTTGTTTTGAGATAACTTCAGAATTAAAAATAATTCAAGAATATTAAAAGTAACAGTTCTTGCCAAGCCCTTAACCAGATTATCACATACTTCCCTTTGGGCCCATTTTCTTTATCTTTTCCATTTACCTGTTTATTTTGTCTGATGCCATTTGAAAATTGTAGCTGGTGAGTTTTCTCTCTGGATCCCACCAAACCCTGGCAGTCCGACAGCCCACTTATAAAATAAACACACAGACACTTATATTATTTAAACTGTTGGCCTAATGGCTCAGGCTTCTAGCTATCTAGTTCTTACATCTTAAATTAATCCATTCCTGTAAATCTATACCTTGCCACGTGGCTCATGACTTCCTGGCGTCTTCACATGCTGCTTGTCATGGTGGTGGCTGGCAGTGCCTCTCTTCCCTTCCTGTTTCCTCAATTCTCCTCTCTGTTAGTCCCGCCTATACTTCCTGCCTGGCCACTGGCCAATCAGTGTTTTATTTATTGACCAATCAGAGCAATTTGACATACAGATCATCCCACAGCATTTCCCCTTTGCTTATCTTAGAAAGGAAGGTTTTAACCTTTGCACATCTCCAAAGACAGCTTGGTATATTTGGGAATTTGGGTATAGCTTCTCTTACTACTTCCTGCTGGAGGGGGGCGCTGTATCTTATGGGGACACAAAGAAAATTTTAGGATTATGGAGTAGTCCGTGAGGGTGTATCGTCTGAGCCAGTTGCCTTGAAACGGTTCTGGATGTTGGATCATCTGGGCCATGGTGTCATCAGAGACCTTTCAGGGGGTCTTGGTTGGTCAAATCTGATGTATCTTAATTTGGAACAAATCCATAGCCTCTGGCTTTCTGTGGAAACAAGAGCAGAGTCTCCTTTCCAAAGCAACATATCCTTACATCCAAATTTTGAAGTCAAGGTACCTTTAAAGTATACATTTTGGCATAACTCAACAGCTTTTACAATCAAATGTTTTTCTTCAGTTACGAATATCAAAGAGAACATAATCCAGATTCTCTGTGTGATAGCTATCTTTACGTGGCTTATTTTTTATATTACCTTGAACCTATTGCTTTAAACTGCAGCATTCTAAGATTGAAATGGCGCTGTGGCTGCTGGCTCCACCCACTTAAGCTTCCCAACAGGGCGGTGGTACATTTTCCACCAGCTCTGGGAACCATCAACTCTCAGAAATAGTGGGTCTATGCTTATTTCAAAGTAGCGTGTAGCCCAGAAACCTCTTTTTTTGTTTTGTACTAGCAAAGGCTAAATCCACCACACAGCTTAATGTGCCACTTGCAGAGGCCTCATTCCCGCCATACTGCAGGTCGAGCACGCACACCAGGAACCTGCCATAGTAGCTTAAACACTCAGGCTGCCGCTAACTTGAGAGAGACAACTAGGAACTGTTTTTAGCTCCGTTTTAGAGTCTTTTTTTTTTTCCTCAGGTTTTAGGTAGAAACTTTTGCCAACACGTATTAATTTAAGATGTAAGAACTAGATAGCTAGAATCCTGAGCCATTAGACCAACAGTTTAAATAATATAAGTGTCTGTGTGTTTATTTTATAAGTGGGCTGTCAGACTGCCAGGGCTTGGTGGGATCCAGAGAGAAAACTCTCCAGCTACAGAAAATAAAGAAAACACTTCCTAAATACTTTAGTATGTAGTCACTAAGCACAGGGTTCATATTGTCACAGTACAGTTGTATCAAGTACATCACCTCCTAAAAACTTTAGTATGCACTTACTAAGCATAGGGTTCATATTGCATAGTGCAGTTATATCAAGTACATCACTTCCTAAATACTTCAGTATAGAATCACTAAGCACATGGGTTCATATTGTCACAGTACCATTATCCGCTTTAGAAAGTTTAACACTGATACCATACTGCCTAATCCCAAGTTCAAATACAGTAGGTGACAATCCTTCCAGTTATGTAGTTGATAGAAAATGTCCTGATCTGGGATCCCATCCAGTAATCATTACTAGATGTAATGAATATTTGACTCTAATGTCCTGTAAGTGGATCCACCAACAGAGGATAGATACTCAGTCTTCTAAAATTTTTCCTTGACCTTGGCACTTTCTGAGTGTACCTTGCAATTCTTGTATAAAATTGCTTTTCATTATAGGTTTATATAATATTCTTACTAATTTGGTTTGGGTGATATACCAGTTTCCCTTAGAAGTTCATTTATAGGGAGATGTTTAAATGCTATGTAACTATCCATTTTTTAAACCATGTACTTGTTAATTTTAGTGTTCCCTGAGTGATTTTTCTTTGTAATTATGTATTAGTGGTCATAGGATAGTAAAAGACTTTCCACAGTAATCATTCTGTGAATCTGTTCACTGATTATATTACTAGGATAGAGTTGTATGTTTTAAAAACATAGAGAATCTATTGCAACTAGTTTTGTTTTGTTTTTTTCTTCAGTGTGTGCTTTTAAAAGCAGGCAAGGGGTGCAGGGACACCCAAGAGAGACCTTTCATGTATTGGGCCTAATATTGTAACACTGGGGGACAGAACAGGAGAGCCACCTGGACAATTTCCTTTGGATGCTAAATTTTCCCAGGTTTGGACACTAGTTGTCTTCTAGTGAGGTCCCTACACCCTTGACATGTCTCCATTGACCACTTCTTTACTGGACCATGTTCCTTGACCACTTCTTTACTGGAGCATGTCAGTGTGTCAGAGCTTTTCTTATATATGTCCTCTTTTAAACATAAGGGCCATCTTTCTGGAAAGAATTTTAATAGTTTGTTGTATACAAGGTGATTCAGAGCACATGGCCTTTCTGAAGATATCATTTCTTAGGTGATTTCAGCTTGAAATACTCACTATGGCAAATGCCTAAGTACTTCTACCAATTGTATGCATTATATACATGTTTAGTTATATAACTTATGCATTATAGATATGTTTATATTATTCATATAAAACTTACTTAGAAACAGGTTCTCACTGTATAGCCCAGACTACTTCTTCAGCTTCCTGAGTAC
The DNA here is from genome assembly GCF_007827085.1 of Peromyscus californicus insignis. NCBI lineage: Eukaryota > Metazoa > Chordata > Mammalia > Rodentia > Cricetidae > Peromyscus > Peromyscus californicus. The sequence continues at coordinate 33,145,794 of NW_026294606.1, forward strand.
TGGGATTACAGATGTGTGCCATCATATCCCCAAACTGAGTTTATTTATCTTCTGTGAAGTGTCTTCAAATCTTCTGCTTATTTAAAAAATATTTTGCTATTAAGTTGCACCAATTCTTTGTATAAGCTACTTAGTTATATATATAATGAAATTTTTTCCTCCCCAGGAAACTTATTAAAGTAAAGAAAAAAAAATCAGTTTTAAAAAAACTTCTGGTCCATGAATTGTGATGTAGATCTTTACCTATCCTTTTTCATAGTTTGTTTTTGTTTGTTTGTTTTGTTTTTGTTTTTGTTTTTTTGGTATAAGTTCTTGTATGTTTCATTGCTCATATTTCCAATTAAAAATTTTTTTTTTGACACAAAGGCTCATTCGTACCAGGCAGAGTCACTATGTAGCCAAGGATGACCTTGAACTTCTGATCATCTTGCCTGTATCTCTCAAGTTCTGAACTTACAAGCAAGGGCTACCACTCTCAGTTTATGCAGTGTTGGCGATTCAACTCAGGTCTCTATGCATGCTAGACAAGCATTATCAGCTGAACTACATCTGTATTTTGTAAATAGAATTTGAAAAATTTTTATTTTCTAATAGTTCTCCTCCTAGAATATTTTAAATAGCTGAATTTTAAAGGTTCATTTGTATTATTTTTAATTATGTATATGTATGTGCATGTGAGTACATGTGCCCACACAGGCTAAAGACATCAAATCATCCTGGAACTGGAGTTAAAGGTGGTTATGATCTGTTCAACATGGTACTTGGAACCAAACTTGGGTCCTGTGCAAGAGCAGTATGTGCTCTTAACTGCTGAGCCATTTCTCCAGCCCTAAACAACTGGTTTTTATATATGGATGCTAATTCTAATATAATTAACCTCAGTTATTAGTGCTGAGTTGATTTAGTACAGTTGATTTTGCACTTTTTCTGCTTGTGACCTCTATTTACTGAGATGTTTGTAGGCACATAAAGTTGATATATAAACACTTTCTGATAACAAAGCATAAAGAAGTTTTCTTTTGAGCCGGGCAGTGGCGTATGCCTTTCATCCCAGTACTTGGGATGCAGAGCCAGGTGGATCTCTCTGAGTTTGAGGCCAGCCTGGTCTACAGAGCGAGATCCAGGATAGGCACCAAAACTACACAGAGAAACCCTGTCTCGAAAAGAAAAAAAAAAGAATTTTTTTGAAACAGTCTTTTGATACAGAATTTTGCCAATTATTAAGGATGAATATTGACTTGCATATTAATGAAATGGATGTGTTTGTTAATGTTTACGTAAGGAATTAAGAATTGGCTAACCATTTGCTGCTGTAGATGTAGAGCATCTTTAGCATTTTTAGAAATGGTTGTTATTCTGGTTTTGAGTATGAATGAAGTGGCTGAAAATGGATGAGGAGAGGTAGAAGAGTCTAGTTCTGACAAGTTTTAAATACAGCACAAAGTATTTTGTGAACTGTGGGTATCTTACAAAGGTTTTTAAAAGCAAGGATTGCTGTGGGATGTCGTTCAGTATGCTTTGAATATGTGTTGCTCTGATTGGTTGATAAATAAAATGCTGATTGGCCAGTAGCCATGCAGGAAGTATAGGTGGGCAAGCAGATGAGAATTCTGGGAAGAGGAAGGAGTCGCCAGCCAGACACAGAGGAAGCAAGATGACAAGGCAGAACTGAGAAAAGGTACCAAGCCATGTAGCTCAACATAGATAAGAATTATGGGTTAATTTAACTGTAAGAGCTAGTCAGTAATAAGCCTGAGTTAATGGCCGAGCAGTTATAATTAATATAAGCTTCTGAGTGATTATTCTATAAGCAGGCCACGGGACTATTGGTTGTAGTATTAAGTCAACTCCATGTAGTTAAAAGGGAGGTTTATTTTGTGGGGTAACTTACAAGTAAAGGGGTAGGTTACAGGGTCTGGGAAAGGTGTAGCGCAGTCCAGTGGTGTTCTCTGGAGAACTCTGCTCGATCTACCTCCAGCATCCGGGATCCAGGAACCAAGAGAGCCAGCACATCCGGATCTGGGGTCTTAAGGGCTCCTGTCTCGGCCCTGCCTTGTAGGCATGACAGTTACCGAAGCCTCAATGGTGGTAGTACTTCCAGGTCAAAGCTGGAACAGCTACGCACTACATGGGACTGTGGGGGCTTGGTGGGACCTGAGAAATATCCAACTACAAAAGATGAAATTGATTAGGTGCTTGATTGGAGAACTAACCGATCATTTCTGAGAGTGGAGGGTACTGGGCAGAGCAACCAGAAAAGAACAAAAGCCTAAACTAGGTAAGAGAGATTGACATTTAGATTCTGACAGAAAGGTTTTGACTGTTTATTTGATCAGGGGAAGGTGCCACATGAAAGGAGAGGATTCAAGATAGCCTTAAATCATCCTAGTTGAATGAGTTGTAATTGCATTTGGCTTTAAAAAAACGTGGTGTTAGGCTATTTTGTATGTAAAAGAATTTGCATCGGTGTCGTTAAGTCATTGGCTATGTGATTGAACTTGTTTCCAGGCCTTCTTCTCCATAGGTAGGTGCATGTTTCCATGCCTTCTCCATAGGTAGGTGCATGTTTCCATGCCTTCTCCATAGGTAGGTGCATGTTTCCAGGCCTTCTCCATAGGTAGGTGCATGTTTCCAGGCCTTCTCCATAGGTAGGTGCATGTTTCCAGGCCTTCTCCATAGGTAGGTGCATGTTTCCAGGCCTTCTTCTCCATAGGTAGGTGCATGTTTCCAGGCCTTCTCCATAGGTAGGTGCATGTTTCCATGCCTTCTTCTCCATAGGTAGGTGCATGTTTCCAGGCCTTCTTCTCCATAGGTAGGTGCATGTTTCCAGGCCTTCTTCTCCATAGGTAGGTGCATGTTTCCAGGCCTTCTTCTCCATAGGTAGGTGCATGTTTCCAGGCCTTCTCCATAGGTAGGTGCATGGCTTTCACTTTGCCCAAGACTTCAGTCCTGGAATCGTGGCCACCTGGCAGGTCACAGTCATCTTGTTGGTTTGAGGGGCTCAATAATGCCAAAGACATCCTCGTCCATTGCTTGGGAAGTCCTAAAAATTAAATTTTCCCTTCCAGAAACGAAGGGGGGAAGGCTAGTCAAATACTTGATCATATAGCCCAGCCCGACTCCCGGAGCCCTGTCTTCTGGCACTCAACTCTGCATGCCTCTTCCTCTCACCTCCCATTTCTCGACAGTTAATTTTGGACATTATCTGTCAGCCTCCTGTTGCAGAAGCTTAAGCAATAGTCCCCCCTTCTTTCCTTTTTGTCTCCTAAATACACGGATGCCTCTTGGAGACTTCCGGTGTACAAAGTAGTGAGCTTTTCCTGTATTATTAGGACTGTGTAAATCTTGCTCCTTTTGAATTTTTTTTTTTTTTTGGTTTTTCGAGACAGGGTTTCTCTGTGTAGCTTTGCGCCTTTCCTGGGACTCACTTGGTAGCCCAGGCTGGCCTCGAACTCACAGAGATCCGCCTGGCTCTGCCTCCCGAGTGCTGGGATTAAAGGCGTGCGCCACCACCGCCCGGTCCTTTTGAATTTTTTAAGAGCTCTTTTTTTGTGTGTTAATTTTTTTTTTCATGGCATACTTTCCCTTCAGGGATAAAAAGTTTTCTTTCTTAGCAGATAATCATTTGTTTTTAAATTTTCTAATCCTTTTGTTACCTTCTTTTGCTATGGCTGCCATAACAAATTCCTTTAGACAAATGTCTTAGCCAAAGAAATTCATTTGTTCACTGTTCTGCAGGCTGGAAGTCCCAGGACAAGATGTGGTCAGGCTGTGTTTCCCTGGAGGCTCTTCCTTCCTTGCCTGGCAGGTGATGTTTTCCTGGATCCTCACATGGTCTTCTCTCAGCGTGTTTCCTGAATGCTTCTTTAAGGACACTGGTCATATTGAATTATAGAACCCCAGTGACGTCATTTTATCTTTCTTACCCCTTTGAAGTCTCTTGTTTCCAAGGTTGCAATCTGAGGTATCTGGGTTTAGACTTAAGTGTCTTAAGTTTGGATGAAGGACATGGGAAGGTCACAGTTCAACACATGTAACCTTGCAATGTGTTTGTCTTCCATCTCTCTCTCCCATGTATTTTTTTTTTTTGATTTGTGGATTGTCCTATATTTTAGAGTGAGACTGTTGACAACTGATTGAATTTAGTTTGTGTGTGCATAGTTTACCTATATGTTACTTGTGATAGCTGGGGACATGTTCATGCAGGATCTTTGGGTTTTTTTTCTCCTATAGAAGAGTGGAATGGGTTCTCACACCAGGAACAGTGCTGTAAGAACAGGAGGTGTGTTGCTAGAGTTTTCCTGCCTGGCCCACAGTCAGGACAAATCTCTCTCACCCGCCAGTCCCAAGCCGCTCAAACCCGATCAAGTAAACACAGAGACTTATATTGGTTACAAACTGTATGGCCGTGGCAGGCTTCTTGCTAACTGTTCTTACAGCTTAAATTAATCCATTTCTATTAATCTATACCTTGCCACGTGGCTTGTGGCTTACCGGTACTTTACATCTTCCTTGTCCTGATGGCGGCTGGCAGTGTCTCCCCGACTCAGCCTTCCACTTCCCAGCTCTATTCTCCTCCTTGTCCCACCTACACTTCCTGCCTGGCCACGGGCCAATCAGTGATTTATTCATTGACCAATCAGCAACACATTTGACATACAGACCATCCCACAGCACCTCCCCTTTTCTTTTCTTAAAAAGGAAGGTTTTAACCTTTACACATCTCAAAAGTCAGCTTGGTATATTTGTTCACTGTTCTGCAGGCTGCAGGAGATGTTTAAGGATTCCACTTTACTACCCAGGTTCCCTCTGATCCCTGTTTTCAACTTGTCCTGATCCTCCCACACCCATCCTATGACTTAAGAAACCAAACTTCTGATCTACCTGACTATGTAGAAGGAAAGAGGGAACCAGGGTCCAGCTTCCTGGTCTATAATCATGCAAGTTTTTGCTTTTGCCTGTGAGTCTGGTCCCTACCTTCTGAAGCATCTAAATCTCCGAATCTTTGGGGAAGGCAGGGTTTATTAGTTACCTCCCATATGCCATGTTCTGTTTCTAAGGATTTTCTATGTAATTTCTGTGATAACCTTATGGAATGGGTTCTACCATTAGCTTCATTTTGCATACAAAAAAAGCACCACTCAATTAGAACAGAATTAGTAAATCCAAGTATAGGATTTGAGCATACCTCCATTTGACTTCCCAATGTGCATTTTATTCATGTTGCCTGTTCTAATCTGTAAGGAAATATGTGCTTCTGCCCATAAATCTATGCCATAAATTTTCAGAAAGCATTGGTAGTTCATATGAGGACATTTGTATTATGAGTTGTATGTATATGTATCTAGTGTGTGATAGAAAACATAAACTGTACAATAATTCAAAATGAAGTAAATTCCGACACTTATTAGAATATAAATGTATTTTAATTACAACTAGAGTATGTTTCTGAGAAAACTTGGAGAGTAGAACAATAGGATGATTTTATGTGTGTATTTGAGATTTAGTTCTGTAGGCCTAGAGCTACACAGTGACACTATGTTGAAAATGTTTGGAATGCAGGGCTTAGCTCTTTGTTTCTTTGGAATATTTTTCACAGTGCTAACAAGTAGCCATCATAAACTTCATCTTTTTTTTTTTTTTTTGGTTTTTTCGAGACAGGGTTTCTCTGTGTAGCTTTGTGCCTTTCCTGGATCTTCTGCTGTAGACCAGGCTGGCCTCGAACTCACAGAGATCCGCCTGCCTCTGCCTCCCGAGTGCTGGGATTAAAGGCGTGCGCCACCACCGCCCGGCATAAACTTCATCTTATTAAATGTTGATGGATACACTGAATGGCCAAACCAATCAAAACTCTACAACTGTAGTGAATGAATTCTTTTTATGTGTTGATACCAACTGTCAAACATCTGTATGCTTGTAGTCAGTGTTACATCAATTGGCACTAATCTTCCTTCTTTTCTTTTAACAGGTTGTTTCTATAACCTGATCACGTGTTTGCTACATAAAGCACAATGTCTCGATCCCGGCAGCCCCCACTTGTGACAGGCATCTCTCCGAATGAAGGGATACCTTGGACCAAGGTCACAATTAGAGGGGAGAACCTGGGTACTGGTCCCACTGACCTTATAGGTAAGGGCATGGCCTCTGATGCATTGTGGCATGCTGGGTTTTATTTTGAATTGTTAAGGTAGGATACATAGTTTTGAAGTAGTGATCTCTATAAAATGACCTGAATAAAAATGAATTCTTTTTTTGTTGTTGTTGCACAAATCCTAAATGGTCTTATAATAAAAACCTGGAGCTAGATAGCAGGGTGAAAGCTGAAAGATCAGAGAAGCAGAGCAAGCCACTGCCACCACCTCTTTTTACCAACTCCTCATCCTGATAGAGCCAAACTTCCTTTCTCCTCTCACCTTATATTCCTTTCTCTGGCCAGCCATATCACTTCCTGTTTCAAGCTTTCTAGTGCTGGGATTAAAGGTGTGGGATCCCAAGTGCTAGAATTAAAGGTGTGTGCTACCACTGTCTGGCTCTGTTTCTCTTTTAGACTGGATTAATCTCGTGTAGCCCAGTGTGGCCTTGAACTCACAGAAATTCAGACCGATCTCTGCTTCTGCCTCCTAAGTGCTAGGATTAAAGGTGTGTGACACCACTGCCTGACCTCTATGTCTAACTCTGTGGCTAGCTCTGTCCTCTGCTCTTCAGGCAAGCTTTAACAGAGTACAACAAAATATCACTACATTTTGTGTGTGTGTGTGTGTGTGTGTGTGTGTGTGTGTGTGTGTGTGTGTGTGTGTGTGTGTGTGTATGTAAGTCATTATTTATCAATGATCTTTATGCCATCTTTCTTCAAATCCTTCAGAAATTTGTCATGGCTGAGATTTGTTCCTGCTCCTTCAACTTGGAGTGTCCTGCTTATTTTGCTAATGATAAAAGCTAAATACTGCTTTAAAAATAGAAGTGAACGTTGGATAGTTGGGCTAGAGGGTGAATTTAATATATAATCTTATGATCGATATATGAACTACAAAGGAGGGTGTAGAGGTACATTCTCAGTCCATGCTGTTGGATACAGTTCTAAATCTTTCACATGAGTTCTTTCTAGACTTGGCGTTCTTTCGACTGTTTTCATAACTAGAGTCTGAGCTGGAGCTGCCTTCCCATGTTAATTGCTGATGACTAGTTTTTGACTATCCAGAAAAATTTCCTTTTTAGAGAAAGCAAATTGAAGTTTAGCTTTGTAGCTAATAATTGAGGTTTGTGCTTCTCAGATAATCTCTTTGCTAGTGTTATTTAACTATATTATGTATAATTTTCTTTTGTCTCCCCCCCATAGTTTTTGATAGTTAGGAAGCATCTTTTAAATTTATTCTTACAAAGATAAGTGAGTGAAGAGGATGACCCTGATCTTTTTGCCTCTTCCTACCAATTGCTGGGATTGTAGGCATGCACAACCATGCTTGATGTATGCTGTTTGAAGGATCAGACCCAGGGCTTTGTATGTGTGAGGCAAGCATTCTACTGAAGGAGCCACATTCCAGCCCTAAGTCAATGTCTTGGCTTTTGACATAGTTCAGTCTAGTTGTTTCTTTATCTGTGTTGGGGGGAAAACCTTGGAATGCATGAAAACATACCTATAGATGGAATTCATTACTAAAATTGTAACCTATGGTGTCAAAATATGAGTTAACAGTCTCTGTACATTTAATCTTGCTTCATTTTTGGACGGTGCTATTTTTATGTGACCAAATGGATATTACTTTCATAACCTTGCTGGTTTAGTTTTTACTCTGTCTCATCTGTTGCCAAGAAACCATTTTTAAAAAAGAGCAAACTCAACTTGTTAAATAATTTCCATGTTTTAACTGAGATGACACCTGTATTAGTCAAGTTACTTTTTAAAACCTGAGGCTAAACCAGAAATGATGGTATGCTCGTTTGAGTCCAGCACTTGGGAGTCAGAGGAGGCAGATCTCCGTGAGGGTGAGCCCAGCCTGTCAACATGGAGTTCCAGGCCAGGCAGCACAACATAGTGAGACCCTGTTTCACTGAACAGTGTCAACAAAAAACTCCAGTGTTCTCCTAATAATAAAAAATGATGCTATTATATTTCATGAGATAGATTTGTTAGTTTTTGTAAGTAAGCAAAAAAAATGGGCTTAAGAAATAAAGAAAGATCACATGATGATCTATTTTCATTCTGTGATATTGAGGATAATTGTTGGAATCTGTATCTAAATTATGTACTGATTATTAATCTTTGGAGTAAAATGCAGATTAGATACTAAATCAAAGGAACCTTGAAAACAGGTATGAGCAGATGCATAACCTTGTTCTTGAGTAGTTGACGCCCCCTGTGTCTTCCTCGATATCTTTCATAGTTACTCACACGAAGTACATTGAACTCTGCCCATTCCTCAGTTTGAATTACAGAGTTGTTACCTGGCAGGATAGTTATAAATGTGCTTTACAATACTGTGTTTCTACACCATGCTCTGGCAGTTAAGAGTTGAGTCTGGCTGGGCATTGCTTTCAGTTGCTCCTTGTCAGGGCATGGAGATGGGCCTGAGTTGGGGTGCTGGTTTACTGGGAAGCTGAAGAATGAAAGGCTAGGATAGTGACAGTTTTGTTAGAAAAACACTAAAGCAGATAAACTACCACTGAGCAGCTGCTGTAGAGATGTAAGAACTAAGTAATCCAGTGGTGGCCTAGAGTGCGTCTATGAGTCACTGTGTTCTAGTCTATGCATGAAATACATTCAATACCCAGTTCAGTCCACTCAGTAAGACTGTGTGTAACTGAACAGTGGAAGAAGCACATACAGATTCTTTTTAGAACATGACTAAGTTTAGAATCCTTTAGGAAATGGTTGCTAAATGTCTCTGTGTATTTTATCACCCTGTGTCAGTAACTTCAACTTGGAATGGTAGCAGTGCTTTCTGGAAACCATTTAAGTCTTAGAGTCGAAGTAATGTGAGTGGCCTGGACTTAGCTGGAATCCTTGCTTGTTCTAATTCTGCTGAGTGGGAGAAGTTTAATACAGTCTAACAGAAGTCTTAGGTGTCAGAAAGAAAACCAGGGAGATGTAGTGGAGTAGTGGTGAGTCAACAAACCCCTGTGTCTGTCAGGCACTGTCTGTCATCCCACCGCCTGTGTCTCTTGGAACAGGAAATGTGGGCTTTTTTGTTTGTTTGTTTTTAATTGTTCGTATTCATGCTTTTACTTTCAGGCTTGACAATTTGTGGACATAATTGCCTCCTCACGGCAGAATGGATGTCTGCAAGTAAAATTGTGTGTCGAGTGGGGCAAGCCAAAAATGACAAAGGAGACATTATTGTCACAACCAAGTCAGGGGGCAAAGGAACCTCAACAGTGTCTTTTAAGCTACTCAAACCTGAAAAAATAGGTAAGACTCATAGTGACTATCCTAAAGAAAGAATATTGGCTTTCAGGTGTTAAAACTGGTAGAATTTGCAAAACACACAACTGTCTTGTCTCATTAGATGTAGTGTGTTCATTTTGATGATACCAGGGTGTGTCTCAGTTTGCATTACCTTTCTGGTTCATGACTTTTGTCTTTCTCATGATAGAGCCTTGCGGACTGGCTCTGAACTCACTGCGCACCATTCTTTGAAAGGCAGTTTACTAAGTTGCCTGTCATTGTAAAGATGACAGTTGTAAAGAAGTGTCTTACAACTGATAAAATCTGTCCCCTTGGCAGTTTGGAATACTAGTTTTGGCTTCTTGATCTTGAGCATATGACATTGTTTTAACACTGTTACATGGTTAAGATTCAGAGTGCTATAGCTTCTACTGTGGCCAAATCTGTGGCAGTCTTATCTGTATCATATTCCCCCTGTCTTTATGCTTTGTGTCCTTCCAAGGCCAGATGAAATGTAGCCTTCTAGCTTTCCATGCTCTTCTCTGTCCCCCTAAAGTTATGTATGCTTCCTCTCTTCTTGGGTACTTACCTCCTGCTACCTTGCAGCGCTTAAGATTTGGGTTAGCGGAACCAAACTTCAGATTCTGAACCTAGGCTCTTACCACCAATGGCTGTGTAGGGCCAATGTCTGTTTTCTGTGAATAAATGCAGAATGGTAACATCTACCTCACAGGATCAGATAAGTTAGAACATAAATGTAAAGTGTGTAGCACTTTACAGAACAAATTAGTAATTTTAAAATTATTCCCATGGATACGTTATCTCTCAATAAAATATTCTTAGTTCTTCATTGTGATCCTGTAAGGTCTTGCATAAATAAACAAATAGAAAATTTTTGTGTACTATAAGAACAGCAGTCCTAATTAAATTCAGGCAGTGCTCTCACTATAGTGAAAAATAAGGTTTTCTTATCTATCTCAGCTCATAGAGCTTCCCTACAGTGCTGTCCTCCACAAATCCTTTATAGATTTTTGAAGTAAAAATGTAAGGAATAGAGGTAAGCTAAAATTTGAATTAGTATATGATTTCTATATGTATATATAGAAATATAACACCATTTAAATATGTATATATTTTTCACATCTTCAGAAAGTAAACTCTGAAATCAAAGCATGGACCTGTTTTACAGCTTTCTGGCGGAAGTGTACATCTTTTGATAAAAGTCTTATAATATTTGTTTATATAGCATATGAAGAAAATTTTGGTGAAAGTACCATTTTCTTCTGAACACTCAGCCCAGGGTATTTAGGATGACTCATAAAAGATGCAATGCAGATAAATGACAGAGTCTCAGTGTGTTGGACTTCTGTATAAGCTTGTATAGAGCCCTTGTTAATGTCTACTATGGCTGCCGGAGTGCTCTGTTTGTACAGTCCTGTTGCCTGGTGTTCAGACAACCTTCTTCTGGGAAGCCTCAGCCTCTGCTGCTCCTGGTGCAGCCGCAGGGCACACTTGCTCCTGCTCTGTTGCAGCCCAGAGTCCCTAGAGTGGTAATGGGCATGTGCTGTACTGACTAGGGCAGTACAGAGCTTGGTCCCATGAAGAAGAATGCTGTCTGTAGAGTTTGTATCTTGTTTACAGGTCTGTACCCAGTCAGCTTGCCCTGAATAATCTAGCCATTTCCATTATGGAAGCCATGCATTCTTTAACCATTTTAATTGTTCATTTGATATTTTGTTGAACTTACCAAATCAGCCTAAACTAGGGAAAAATGCTTTTTTTTTTTCTTTAAGTATCATGTAGGACTTTTCCAGCCTTCTGAATAATGAAGAGAATGAGAAATAACAAAACTATGTTTTTTTTTGGCATAATTATTCATGAAAACATGTTAGTGTTTAGAGAGATAAACAATGTTAAAAACGTGCATTTTACCTGTAGTAAAATGACTTTAGATTATGGAAGTCAGGAAAAGAACCTCAGTATTAAATACAAGTCATACATGTGACTGCTTCTCCTTAGTCATGTTCAAGAAGCTTTCTATGGAGTAAATGCTTAGCTTGAATGTTTGAGTCTTGAGATTTTTCAGCCATTTTTTCCCCAAAAGTTGACAGAGTTCAGAGTATTTTCTTGAATAAAGAGTTATTATAAGTCATATCATTGTATCTTATGTTTAACTTTTCAAATGTTATTATCAACATAATCATTAATACTTAACAGTGTACAAATAATTTTATGTGTTATTTGGAAAACATCTTTTTTTCAGAATGTTTTGTGAGTGGCTTAAAATCATCTTCGTTGAATAATGTATAGTGACACCATAAACCAAGAGATGTTACTTTTGCCATTCTGTAGATTCTCAGTATTTTTTATAAAGCCACTGGGCATGAAAAGAATTTGAGCTGTAGTGCCCTTAAATCTCTTAAAAAATAAAGCAGTGTGATAAGATGTAAAGGTGCCTGGATGGTCTTTATGTTATTGAATGCATATTCCTAACTTTCACAGGCATTTTAGATCAGTCTGCAGTGTGGGTGGATGAAATGAATTATTATGATATGCGGACTGATAGGAATAAAGGGATTCCTCCCTTGTCTCTCCGTCCTGCGAATCCGCTTGGCATTGAAATTGAAAAGTGAGTACCATCTGGCTCTTTAATTTCCAGCTTCTAAGTGTTTTATGTTCTTGCAGTGGAGGGAGTCACATTCAGGGATGTCCTGGAGAGCACAGGTGAAGGCAACTCAGCCAAATGGATTGTTTACTGTTATTATTTAATTATTAATTATTATTTTTGTGGTAATCTTTATGAAGCTTGATGAGTTTTGCCTCAATGTTTTCACTAGATAAAATTTTTGACAAAATTATTTTGTTTTTTTTTGCGGGGAGTTTACATTTTGTGCTTAAAAAATGTTTTGAAATTTTAATAGCTGCTATCTTTTTGTTTGGGGTTTTGGTTGTGGAATGAAGGGCCCTTATATGCTAGGCAACTATTGCACTATGGAGCTTCCCTGGTTTGTAACACACTCTTAATTAATGATATGAGCATTAGTACATTTTCATATGTTTAGATGATATTTAAAATCAATAGCATTATAATCTATTCATTTGCTTCACTTTCTTAGAAATATTTTAGAATAATTTGATCCAAAGTGATCTTTTATGTTTAATAAGTCCTGCCTAAATTCTTATTTAATCCAGACTTATTTAACTTTATTTGTCAGAATTGTGCCAGTTGAGTGATACCTTGTTTTACAAGTGAATTTAAAGTTTGGTTTTCATGATCCCAAGTATGGCCACTGTCTTAGTTAGTGTTTCTATAGCTGTGAAGAGATGCCATGGCCACAGCAACTCTTATAAAGGAAAACATTTAATTGGGGTGGCTTGTTTACAATTTCAGAGGTTCAGTCCATGAACATGGTGCTGGAGGAGTAGCTAAGAGTCCTACATCTTGAAGGTAACAGGAAATCTACTGACAGTCACACTGAGCAAAGTTTAAGCAAGAGAGACCTCAAAGGCCGCCACCACAGTGACACACTTCCTCCAACAAGGCTATATCTATCCCAACAAAGCCACTCTTCCTAATAGTGCCACTCCCTATGACTTTTTGGGACCAACCACATTCAAACTACCATAGCTACCTTTATCCGTATATCTTAAGCAAGTCATCTAACATATTAATTTTATCTAATCTATTTTCTGGCCTTAGTGATCTGATTACAGAATTCCATGATATGAATAGTTATGGAAGGTAGCAAGTTCTGTTAGTGCCTTAACCATATCCATGTTTTTGGTTTTCTAAGAATGAGGAATATTTTTACTAATCTTTAAATACTGAACCTTCATGCCTACACTTGAAGATAGATCATTAATGCTTTTGAGGGAAAAGTGCATTTTCACTGCTGTAGTATCCCTGCTCAAGGGGATGCGGGGATGGGGAGTGGAGTGGGGGAGTGCGTTTTGGGCCAGAATTGTTTATTGAAAAGCCCTGACATTTAGCAGCTTTTAGTGAGCTTGGGATGTCTAGGTAGCATATTTAAACCATTGGACATTCTAGAACTGTTTCAAGGGTTTCAGTATCCTGTAAATTGAGATGGAGATAGTTCCAACTAGAAGCGCAAGGGGCTGCCAAGCATGGATAAATAAGCTCGCAGTTGACAGAAAACCCATGAGTGCTGTGGGATGTGTTTCTCTACACTGTGAATATGTGTTGCTATGACTGATTAATAAAGAAGCTGCTCTGGCCTATGATGAGTCACGTTATAGCCAGGCAGGAAATCCGGGAGAGACAGGAAGAGGAAGGGCAGAGTCGGGAGTCACCAGCCAGACACAGAGGAAGCAAGATATCAAGGCAGAACTGAGAAAAGGCACCAAGCCACGAGGCTCAACATAGATAAGAATTATGGGTTAATTTAAGTGTAAGAGCTAGTCAGTAATAAGCCTCAGCTAATGGCCGAGCAGTAATAATTAATATAAGCTTCTGAGTGATTATTTTATTAGCAGGCCACAGGACTGTGGGAGCCTGGCAGGATTGGAGAAAACTTCCAGGTACACATGAGGGGCTGGGAGAAAGTTAGCCCTTCTTGAGCCTGCTGTGAAGCATGGGAGGGAGGAATCATTCTGACTGACTGTCCTTTGCCTAGAGGACTGCTCACAGATGATGGAGATTGAGGGGAAGCACATGCTGTGTAGGAGAGTCAGACAGACCAGCTGTATTAGTAAGAGCTTCTGTTGCTGTGATAAATACCATGGTCAAAAGCAACTAGGGAGGGAAGGGTTTATTTCATCTTACAACTCTCAGGTCACAGTCCATCACTGGGAGAAGTCAGGACAGGAACCTTGAGGCAGGAACTGATGTAAAGGCCACAGAGGAATGGTGCTTACTGGCCTGCTCCGTAGTTTGTTCAGCCTATTTTCTTACAGCACCCAGGACCTCCAGCTGTGGTGTGACAGAATTTTTCCTGGGAAGATACACCACCCATGTTTACTCGCCCCAGATAGGAATTCCATGACAGACCCAAGTATGGATACCACCAAAGTCCACTTGGTGAACCAATGAGTTTTATTGGGGTTACTTACAGGAGCAGAAATGTCTCAAAGACAGATGTATTACTAAAGCCCACTCCAGTCTGGGTGACAGCTCACACAACTGGGAACCTGGAGCACACTGCACAACCTGCAGCTAGCGCAACAGGTTGGAGAGTGTCCTTTCTAGGTGCCTCAGTTGGTCTAAACCTCTTCTAGGCTGGTTTCTGCTCCTTCCAGGCAGCTGCTCTGGTCTCAGAGTCTTCTTTGTAGCTTTTCTCTTCCCAGAGTCTTCTTTGCAGCTCAACATCTCTTTGACTGAGAGGGACTCTCAGCTTTTACTGCTTACTCTGGCTCATAGGTGCCTAGTGAATCTGGTCAGTTTCAGGGATTTCCTGAAGCTATTTTTCATTCTTTACTTTCCTGCTTAAGGAGTGTTCCTGAGCGTAGAATGTTTTAATATTGGAGGAAACTGTTATACAACAGGGTGGTACTACCCACAATAGGCTGGGCCCTCCCACATCAGTCACTAATTAGGAAAATGCACTATAAGCGTGCCTACAGGCCTGTCTTCTAGAGAATTTTCTCATTTGAGAGCCCCTCTGTTCTCTAGCTCGTGTCAAGTTGATATAAAATCGACCAGCACAACAGCCATGTTAGGATTTGGCCTGATGCTCATTGTCCTAGTGGCTGCCCTCGTTTTCATTTTGGCGGGTATCTTTTCTGTCTTAGTTGTTCTTGCTGTCTTGTCCTCTTCTTACCTTTTGACATTGCTGCTGCCAGCCACAGAGCAGTTTGGTGTGAACCATGTCTAGTGACATTTGTAAAGTCATGAAGGCAGGCAAAAAAAACCCCAAAAAACAAAAAAACAAAAAACAACAAACCAAACGGCATGACGAGTGGCTCAGCTTGCTTCAGACTCCCTTCACCGTCCTCTGAAAAGGTAGTGTTGTGTGACTTGGAGCCAAACCTTCCGGCTTTTAATTAGGCATTGAGGGCTTACTACTGATCGATCGCCTAAGATCAGGCCTTCCCTCAGGCTGTTGTGAGGGCTGTGCATGAGGACAGGTGGGCACTGCAGCCATAGTGGGTTGTGTGCTTATTATTGCCATGATACTTTGCTTCTCCCTGACTCAGGACAAAAATCTTTTAAATAAATATTGTAGTTTCGTTCTACTGCTATGATAAAATACCCTGACTGAAAAGCAACTTAGGGGAGAAAGAGTTTATTTATTTGACTTAAAATTCCAGGTTATAATCAGTATAGTATTGTGGGGAAGTCAAGGCAGGAACTGAAAACATCATGAAGGGTTTTAGTAGGCTCAAGCATGGCAAACATGGCTCTGGCAGTCCTTCCCTCCCACCCCCCATTCCCTCTTCCTTATTAAACTGTTAGATTACATTCCTAAAGCTAGCCACCAAGGTCTATTCCCTTATTTGGACACTTTCTTATTCCAGACTCATTCCTGAGGCTGACCACCAAGGTCCAGGTTTCAAAGTCTTGACTCCAGCAATCAAGAGCCCCCTTTTGGCTACCCTAATTAACATGCCCAATCAAAACAATTCAGCTCATCCTAACATGGGAACCCCTTTTGCTCTTTATAAACTGCCATTTGCCTATGGGACATGCCTGCCTCTACCTTATCCAGAGGCAGTCTTTTTTCCCTCCAGGGCAAATATCCCTTCACTCTCCTCTCCCTTTACCCTTTTCTTCTTTCTCTTGTCTCCCATCCCCTGTCTTTGCCCCTGCAGGGCAAATACGTCTCTTGTGCTGAGAACTTGGTCTTGGTGTATCCTGCGCCAGCTCTGGTCCTTTTACACTATATCCACAGTCATATACAAAGTAAGAGTGCTTGTTGCTCAGTACTCAGGTAGTTCACTCTTAAGCAGTCCAGCTCATGACATGGCACTGCCCACATTCAAGGTAGTTCTTCCCACCTCCACTAACAATCAAGACAATCCCCCATAGACATGCCTTCCAAGGTGATTCTAGGATGTGGCAAGTTGACATTTAAAACTATCACAAGTAAGTTTATACAGTAATAAACTGTTAAAATTAAAAATAGATATTATTTATTCAAATAGGTTTTCTCCCCTCCCCCTCCTCTATTGCTTCCTCCTTCCCACCTGACAAAACTCCATGGATTTTACTGAATTCTGTTCCTTGAGGATTTGTTTCTCCTTTTGGTGTGCTGGAGGTGGAACTAAGCATGAGCTCTATACTGAGTCCTACCCTGGCCCAGGTAGAAAAAGAGAGAGGGGAAGGAGAGGCAGAATGTCAAACACTAGTCTGGGGCTGTTTTCCTAACCCACTCAATAGTATTTAGTAAAACCCTTTGGCCCTGTAGAGAGTGATGTTGCGTTCGGATTAGAATCCTTACTGCCTTTGGCTTTATTATGTTGTGTATGAATTTCTTAAGTCATTTAAGAATTTTAAACCATTAAGTGAGGAACATGGGGATTTTACTATTATTTGCTAGTGGAAAAGTAGTAATTAACAAGGTCTGAAGAAGTATAAATGCATAGTATAAAATAATCAACTGTGGTCCTAGTGACTCCTTGGACTAGTGGGAGGCGGCCTTTGGAAGATGAGTCAGTGCCTGGTAATTGGCCTGTGAGTATTAGAGGTTCACTGTAGCCACTTAGGTGTACAGTGGAAGGGTGAGGACCCTGTGGTGCTGTGCCTGCTTTCTTTGACTATGAAAAAGCGAGTGAGAATAACATAATATAGGCTCCTTGTTGCTTTTGGTATGAGTCAGGTTTTAATATATTTTATTGGTGGACCCAGCATGCATGCCGTCATCTTTCAGCCCACAAGTTTTTAACAACTGGCATTTATTGGTGTCTTTGACTGTTAAAGTCCTTCATGTCCCTAAATTTTTAACTAATGTTTTTGCACACATGGTGCCATGGTACTTATAAAAATGTTACTAATTGCTCTGAAAAGGTAACTTCACTTTGACCAAGACTAGGCTTTGCTTGTAAAAGGTCTGTATTTCTGATTTACTGTGCTGGTTGTCACAAATATATATGTTCTTGCCTGGTTTCAGTTATAATGGATACAAACTATTTAAGCTGTAAAATAAGATAAAAATAGGCTCCTAGTAAGTGAAAGTCTTCACTAGATTTTGTTTCTTGAAAGTCCTGTTCGCCCAAGGAGAGTGTTTATCGAGACGTCTTGGCAGTGGTGCTTGTATGAAACGAAGGCAGTGAAATGGAGTGTGGCTCCTGTTTTCAATCACCTCCCATTTTTGAGTGAGCCATTACAGAGGAATGGTGTCTAGAGCATTCAGTTGATGCATACGTACTATCTGTTTTATTTCTACATGGCTTTTGGGCAGTGTACATCTGGCTCTGTTCTTATTGGGTCAGATCTCCAACAGAAAGAAACAGTGACCAGTTTCCCCAGGTCATTTAGAAAGCTGCCTTTACAAAAAAGACAGGGTGACAGCAGAGTCATTCCTAGGAAGATCATAGAAGTGTCTCGAATTTACCTTTTAGAATTTTGTAGAAGTAGATTTGTGGGCTATAGTATAGAGCCTAAGTACAGAAACTATACCAGATAAAATAAAACTTTTCCTATAATATTTAATGTAACATTGTAAATTATGTTGTTGAAATTTAAAGCCAAGAGAAATGAGTGTAGCACATACCTTCAAAGAGCAGCGTCAGGCCATTAGCTGTCAGCAGCCCTCCTGCCCTCCATCGCCACATCAAGGAAAGTGTGCAAGCCCATATCATGTTCTCTAGTATGTGTTTTATGAACATTCCTGTTATGTATCTGTCTACTTGGTCAGATGCCTGAGGCTGACCCTTCTGAGATGAATTCTGAGTTTACACTGCCATCTAATGGAAACAGTTTTAGGGGCAGCAAGAGTCGCTAGTGATTAAACTGCTTTGATTCCTTCATGAAAATATCTTGCGAGTTTTCATGGTGCCTCCCAGTCTCTCCTTCCCAGCTAGTGGGGAAAGTGCAGATGGAGTCTGAATACTCATCTATGGCTGTTGTAAAGAAAGTGGAGTGCCACTCTCCCTTAGAAGAGCCCACATCATACTCTGTCAGATGTGTTATATTCTTCTTGGTCCCTTCTCCTCTCTAAACTATGTGTCCGTCTGTGTTGAAGATGTCTTTTAAGAAACCCAGCTCTGCTTCACAGTAGCTCATCCTGAAATTCTTTTCTGTGTTGAAGGCCAGGATCCAGTTTACCCGAGTTAAGGTCTTAAAAATGTAAGGGAACTTCTCAGGCTGCTGCGGTGGCTGTGTCTCAGTTCCTGTTGCCTCTGACATGACCGCATTAGGAAGGACAGATAAAGGGTTCCAATGATCTCAAACCCATTTTCAGGTTACTGGCATGAGCTTGAGGTTTCAAAAGAGGCAGGATTGGGATAAGGGACAATAGATGTATATGATTAGCCCTGGCCAAGGTGTGCTCTGAATGGTTACTGTTTCAGTTTAGATTCTGCAAGGTTGTTGGAAGAAGTTCTTGTCTGGTGAGTGGGTCAGTCTGCTTCCTAGAAGGTGATTGCTTTTGCTCCAGGATGCAGCTTTGCTGTCATGGACAACAGTACTTGTCTGGGGGTGATTTCCTAGGTAACTGCAGATTTAGGGTAAGGACTCCTCTGCCTTCAGTTATCTTGTGGGCCTAAGTAACGAGTCAGGACAAAACCAGTTCTTTCTTTCTGTCTGTCTGTTTTTTGTTTGTTTTGTTTTTTTGAGGTGAGGGTTTCTCTGTGTGTCCAGGAACTTGCTCTGTAGACCTGGCTCAGAGATCCGTCTGCCTCTGCCTTCTGATTGCTGGGATTAAAGGCATGTGCCACCATGTCTGGCCTGCAAAATCAGTTTCTAAATGCCCGTTAAAGCCTACAATGTGATATAGTAGCTAACAGGAAAGATAGTCTGTCACCATCTACCCACCCTGTAACAGTGAGCCTATCAAGTGTTGATCATGGCTGGGAGCAGGAGGCAAAAGTATTACCTTGGAGTGAAGATGAAGCATTGATCACAGTGAGGCTCCTTTGTGTGTGTGTGTGTGTGTGTGTGTGTGTGTGTGTGTGTGTGTGTGTGTGTGTGTGTGTGTGCTGTATATGTAATACTCAGATACTAAGACTCGGGACATAAATGTAGAAATGCTGAAACTGTCTGTGTTTTCTTTTAGCATAGGAGTAGTTCTCATTGAATAAAATGTAAATATCTATAAAGTGACATACCTTATAATTTGGCTTGGGCAGTTTATCAGGCCGGGGAAGCATTTTTGATAAAGGGTTCTGCAAATAAGAGAAAAAAAATACACACAAGTGTGATGTGTACCAGAGAATATAATCTCTTTGAGGCTCTGACACTTCTAGTGTGAGAACTAGAGTTGCAGAAATGAATCTTAAGAGATAAGCAGGTTCAGTACAGGGAAACCCTTGAGTGTGGAGCTGAGAACTTGGACTTCATCAGGCGAACAGGGAGGTGGGCCAGCAGCAAAGCTTGCAAAATTGCATGACTAGGGGCAGGGTCCAGTCACGGTAGATACAGTGTGAACTTTTCCTGGGGAGCAACGAATGTCTCTTCACCTTAGATAGGAAAATGACAGGACAGTGTTCCCCTCAGATAAGACAATGACAGGGTGGTGTTCACCTCAGATAGGACAGTGACAGGGCAGTGTTCCCCTCAGATAGAACAATGTCAGGTTAAAGAAATGATTCCACCTGCACTGGTTAATTTTAAATGTCAGCTTGCCACAACAATGTTTACATGGTAGGAAATCAGCTGTAATATAGAAAGTATATTCCATACTGCGTTCAAATATGTCCTTGATAGCTTATTGTATATAAACATTTTAGTTTATTGTGTAGTACTTGGTGATGCTAGTATCTGTATCAGTTGTAATGAATTTTAACTCTTTTTCTGTCTAGAAGTAAACTTCCTCAGAAGGACTTAGAAGTGTTGTTCCATGGCATGAGTGCTGATTTTACAAGTGAGAATTTTTCAGCTGCCTGGTATCTCATAGAGAATCACTCCACCACCAGGTTAGTGGACTTCAGACCCTGAACTCTGAGGGGCTTCAGACAATGGGCTTGTGCAATAGCACTGACTTAAGTCTGACTTTGCAGATGGTAACATAGCTGTAGGTTTGTGAGTTCTTTGACTTTGGTGAGTTCCTGACAGTCAGTTTATCTGTTTCCTTGTTTGTAAAATGTCATTCTTAGATTTTTATTCTTCACCCCACCATTTGATGTTTCATTATTTGTGCAACTCATTAACATTTTGTAGAAATAAAATGGTATGGTCTTATTTGTTGCTTTATTACAAATGTTAAGCTAGCATACACAATAGCGGGTTTCATCATGCTGCTTCACACATGTATCTCATGTGCTTTGCCTCTTGCTTCTTGTTTAAATTGTGAGTTGACCACAGGCTTAAGGTAATTTTGTCATTAAGGACAGAGGACTGTATTGAGGGTGAGATGAGCATTGTGCTCAGTGTTCCAGGATACTTGCATGAGTGAGTGGAGAAATCTACCTTTGAACAACTGCCCCTTTGAACTGCTAAGTGGACCAGCTGGGTCTCCTGTCAGTCATAGATACTCTGAACCTCTGTCTGCCAAATCATATATATTATAATACCTACATTTGTACTTCTTAGGGGCCTGACATACTTGGAATTATCATCTGAAGCTGTAAGACTTGTTTTATATCTGTCAGGCATCACAATAAATAAAAGGTTTAATCTAGATAAGAATTTGAAAGATTTTTGTTTTTATGTGGTTATTAATGTATATGCTTCACAGAACCTTTAGCATTCCTATTGCTTTACATTTAATGGAATCTTGTCAGGAATCTCAGACACTTGATTTCTTTTAATTGATTTCAGTTTTGAACAGCTCAAGATGGCAGTCACCAACCTCAAAAGGCAAGCCAATAAGAAGAGTGAGGGCAGTCTGGCCTATGTGAAGGGTGGCCTCAGTACCTTCTTTGAAGCTCAAGATGCTCTCTCAGGTAAGGCAACCCTGAGAACCATCTGCTGGGACTTCCACTGTGGAAACCTGACACTGTGCTCCCTCATGTTTATGGGGTGTGACATTCAGTCTGTATTTATAAAAGTAGAGGTTT
Organism: Peromyscus californicus insignis; assembly: GCF_007827085.1. NCBI lineage: Eukaryota > Metazoa > Chordata > Mammalia > Rodentia > Cricetidae > Peromyscus > Peromyscus californicus. The sequence goes on from NW_026294606.1 coordinate 33,167,290, forward strand.
AAAATGTTCCATAAATATTTGTTGCAGACTAAGCTGGAATCTCTTTGAAGACAAATACTGTAAATATTTGTCTCAAAGGGTCTGTTGACCCATCTTACATGTGAAACAGGAGACTCCTATACCTCTCCTTGATGCTCAGTCTTTGGGGCTGATAAGAAATTGAATCCCAATGGGCAAAATTCTAGAATTCTTAAAATCCTTTTACAGACATCACATCTTATTCATGTGCCTAATTCTAAAAATGTTCCCCATTATGTGTTTTATTTGTGAAGGACTGATGATAATGTGGCATTGTTTTTAGCCATTACCCCAGAAGCCCCCAACATACACAATCAACTGCCTGCTCTCTGACATCATCATTACAAGAAACGAAAATTGTTATCAAGAGCTTTAGATATTGCACTGAAAGACATTGAGTAGGATTCTAAAAACTGCCTTTAGTTTTTTTGTATATAATGAGTTCATTTGTATATAGTGAGAATACAATATGTATTTTTATATATTATTAGTATATGTAAATAAACATGAATAAAATTTATCATAATTGCTTTTGAAAATGAAGGTCCCTATAACTAATTACTTACATGCTATTAATAATTTATCTGTTCATTTATTTAGGTGTGGGGGTGTGTGTGTGTGTGTGTGTGTGTGTGTGTGTGTGTGTGTGTGTTCACCATAGCACTTGTCCAGAGGTCAGAGAACAACTTGTGGAAGTCAGTTCTCCTTCCATCATATTGTGCCTAGGGTTGAAACCCAGGCTGTGAGGTTTGGTGGCAAGCACTTGTGCCCACTGAGCTATTTTACCCGTCCATAACTCTCCATCTTTCTTCACTGTATATTAAAAGGCTGCACCTTCTTCAGAAAGACGGATTTCTAATACTTAACATGTATTAAGAACTCCTTGTTTTTTAACAATCAAATAATTCTGTCCCTCTCTTCACTAAGTGTGTATCTCATGTCGCCCCTTCCTTGTAGGTGGAGGTAGGACTTTGTTTGGGTGACATGTGCATGCTGGGAGGGAGTAGAACAAGGAGAGTCTCTTCTTGGATGACCCATGGTGCCCTGTGATTACTGATGTACCATTGCTGTCTCTCTGCATTACCAGTAGTAGTTCTTATGGCAACAAGAGAGCCCTGAGCTTGTGTGAATAGTTTTGTGTTGTAAGGTACATACAGTATTTACCAGACGTTTACTCTAGAAGAACGTTGGGAGCTTTAGATTTAGCAAAGATCATACTGACTAACTGTTAGTAATTTAATGACTTATCATGGTCAATTTAAAAAAATTAGTAACATGCCATAAATTTGGCTTCTCTGTTTTTTTATAGAAAGAGAAAGCATATTGTTGAAAAACAGAAATAACTAACAAGAGTTACTTATTGGTAGAGGTAATCATATTAACATTGTGATGTATTTTCTTTTGGTCTATTTTTCTTTGATAATGTTAAGCATATGTTAAAATGAGATCATACCATATATAGAGTTGTATGTACTAGAAACCTTTTGTTTTTTCATTAAGTTATTTTACCTGTTTATATTCATTGTGCGAAGTTGTGTGTGTGTGTGAGTGTGTGTGTGTGTGTGTGTGTGTGTGTGTGTGTGTGTGTGTGTGTGTGAGAGAGAGAGAGAGAGAGAGAGAGAGAGAGAGAGAGAGAGAGATCAGGATCTGCTTATTTCACTTAATAAGATCTCCAGTATGTCTGTTTTCCTATAAAGAAACAATTTTGTCCTTAACTGTGGCTGAAGAAAATTCTGCTGTTTATTTGTGTCTATCTCTCTACGTATCTTATCATCTATCTAATCTATCACATTTTCTTATCTTTGCATCTGTTGGTGGACACCTATGCCAATTTGATAACTTGGCTATTGTGAGTTACACTGCAGTAAACACGAATTTGCAGGTCATCTCTCTGGTTTGCTGACTTAGATTCCTTTGGATGTATTCCCAGAAGTGGTATATTTGGACCGTATGATAGCTCTATTTTTAATCTTTTGAGCAGTCTTCATAATGACTGCACTGGTTTACATTCCCAGCAGTGTATAAGGGCTCTTTCTCCTGCCAAACCCTTGCATCCTTGCCAGTACTGTTTGTTGCTTGTTTTTCTTAATGGCCATATTCTGATGAGTGAGGTGGAATCTCAGTGTAGTTTCCATTTGACTTTCTCTAAGGACTGAAGATGGTAGTCATTTTCTCCTGTGTCTGTTGGGCCTTGACACTTCATCTTTTGAGAAGTGCTCTCTCCTTTCTTTTTCCATTTATCAGAATTATATGGGGTTTGATACTTTTTTTTAAGTTCTTTATATATTCTAGATATCAATACCCTGTAAGATGAATAGTCAGCGAAGATTTTCTACATTCTGTAGATTATTTTCTTTACTGTGCCAACATTTGTAATTTCATGCAATCCCATTTGTCAAATTCTGGTTTTATTTTCCAAGCAATTTTAGTCATTTTCAGAAACTCCTTGCCAATTCTGTATTTTGAAGGGTTTTTCTCTTTGTCTTTGATCAATTTCACAACTTGAGGGCTTACAGTAAAGTCTTGATCCTTTTTGTGCAGGGTGTTTGGTTTTTTTAAGTAGGTGAGAGATAGGGATGTAGTTTCATTCTGTGGATATCCAACATGTGGATATCATTTTCCCAGCACCATTTGTTGAAGAAGCTGTCTTTTCTCCAGTATATGTCTTTGACACATTGGTCAAAAATTAGGTAGCTGTAGCTGTGTGGATTTATTTTGGGGTCCTCTATTCTAGTCCATTAGTTTGTCTGTTTTTGTGCTAGCTGCATGCTGTCTTTCTTATCATGGCTTTACAACTTCAGTAATATGATACCTCCATTTCTTCTTTTTGCTCAGAATTGCTTTGGCTACTCAAGAGTGTTTTGTGCTGCCCTATGAAACCTAGAATTATTTATTTGTGTAGAGAATGATAATCGAATTTTGATAGAGATTGCATTGACTATGTAAGTAACTTTCATTAACATAGCCATTTTCACAGTACTGATCCTGCCACTGTGAGCATGGGAGAGTCTTCCATTTTGTAATTGTCTCTTCATTTTTTCCTCCCAGTGTTTTGAAGTTTTCACTGAAGAGCCCTTCTAGTTTCTTGGGATTATTCCTAGATTTGTTTCATTTTGTTCAGTTATGGGGGCCATTGTGATTGGAATTCTCTTTTTCTGATTTCTATTTTGTCCAGTTCATTATTGGTATATGTATACTAAAGTGATTGACTTTTGATATTGATTTTTATCTCTTGCCACTTTGCTGAAAGTGTTTCTAAATCTAAGAGATTTCTGGTAGAGTAACATCTTTTAAATATAGGATCTTACAACACACACATGCATGTCTGTTCATTCCAGAGAGGGAACCAATGACAGACCAAAGTAATGATTGCAACAAGTCAAACTTGGTGAACCATGAGTTATTATTGAGTTTACTAACAGAAGTATGGATGAGGATTGCTTAGAGGAGCAGGGGTGACTCAAAAATCCAACTGCATCACCAAAAAGCTAATCCCAACATGGGTGACAACTCCCAAAAGTGCCTCCTTGGTGCTCTCTGCTCAGCTTGCAGGTAGCTGTACAGGTTGAAGAAACTCTCTCGAAGGAGCTTAGCTGATCAGTCTCCCCCAGCACTTATTAACTCTGTCCCTAAAGCCAAGCAGGGTCTTTTGAGAGACTCTTTCACATTTCCAGTTTTCCAGCTGTGACATTTTTTTGTTTGTTTGTTTTGCTTTTTGTCTTCTGAGTTTCATGAGCCTCCCTTTCTGTTCTGGAGAAAACATTCCTACAACAATTGCACACAGTGATAATTTAACTCCTTCCATTCCTGTTTCTTTCCCCTTGATTTCTCTTGCTCCCCTCGCCCCCAGCTAAGACTTCAAGCACTGTACTGAATAACAGTGGAGAGAACCAAACAGCCTACCCCAGCCCTGACTTTAGAGGAAATGCTTTCCACCTTTTCTTGTTTACCATAATGTTGGCACAGCTTTGTTGGATATAATCTTTATTCTAGGGAATGTTTCTTCTATTCCTTTTTCTCTCCCTACCCCCTTATTATAAAGTGACATTGAACTTTGTCAGAAGCCATTCTGTGTTTATTTAGATGAACTTGTGATTTTTTTCCTTGAGTCTATTCATGTGCTGTATTACTTTTGTTTGAGAATTTCATAAATGCATATAATATGTTTTAATTTAATCCACCTGCATTCTGTCCCTTCCAATTTCTCCCCTTTATCACTTGTTTTCTCCAAACTCCATGTGTTCTTTTTTAACGCCTTTAAATCAGTTAGTCTATTTGGTTCTACCTGTATGTTCATGGGTGGGTGAGGGGCATCTAATGGAGAATGAGTAGCACTCAGGGCCTGCATCGCTGATCAGCACTATCTGCTGTAGTGGTTTGAATGAGAAGTCTCCCACCATCTCAGGCATTTGACCTAGTTGGTGGTGCTGTTTGGGGATGCTCAGAAGGTGTGGCCTTGTTGGAGAAAGTGTGTCACTGGAGACAGGCTTTGAGGTTTCAGAGCTTTACACTATTCCCAGTATGCTTTTTTGTTTTATGCTTTTAGTTCAAGATGTGAGCGCTCAGCTTCCTTCTCTTGCAAACATGCCTTCACTCTGTCATCATGGACTCCTAACCCTCTAGAGCCATAAGCCGAAGTAAACCCTTTCTTTTATAACTTGCTTTTGTCATGGTGTTTTATCATAGCAGTAGAAAAGTCACTGATACAACCTTCCCTCCACAACATCTGTCAATTTCCAATAGCTCCTCAGATAGGGGTAGAGCTTCATTACCACTTTTCCATATCTGTATTGGCTTGATATTGCATAGGTTTTGCTCATGCAGTCCCAGCCCCTGTGAATTCATGTGTGCAACAGAGTTGTCATATCTCACAAATACTGGTTCACTGCAGATGTCTATTCCCTCTGGCTCTTACAATCTTTTTGTGCCTTCTTTGCAAAGATTCTTTAGCCTTGGAGGAAGGAGCTCTGATGCAGATGTCTAATTTAGAGCTGAGCAGTCCAGTTCCCTTGCTCATCGACCAGTTGTAGGTCTCTATATTGAGAAGTGCACTAATCTATGCATATAAAGATAAGAACTTGCCGGGCGGTGGTGGCGCACGCCTTTAATCCCAGCACTCGGGAGGCAGAGCCAGGCGGATCTCTGTGAGTTCGAGGCCAGCCTGGACTACCAAGTGAGTTTCAGGAAAGGCGCAAAGCTACACAGAGAAACCCTGTCTCGAAAAACCAAAAAAAAAAAAAAGATAAGAACTTAGGGGGCAGGTTATTACAATGACCATTTTGCAGAATACTAGTACTTGGTTCTTCTCTACGGCCTGTGACATTGCCAGCCATGGTGTTTTGTCCCACTTAACAGTCAGATACAAGTTCTGGCAGAAAGTGGTTGGTTACTCCCATGGCATTCATGCCACTGTTGCACCAGTGGGCATATTTTGCCAGTTATTGTGGCTCACAGAATTCACATCCAGGTAAGAATGTTGATGAGGTTTCTTCAACAAGCATGTATAGCACCTTCCAGCACCATGAAAGAAAGCTAGATAGTAGAGACGATGTTTCTAGGTTAGTACCAGCATGATTTTTCCATGTCTTTCATCAGGTTCAGGAGGGAACCAAGAACAATGACAGTAGGAATGGTAATGAGAAAAAAATATTTTGGAGGGGTTCTTTGGGACCCCATTGACCAACAACTTGAACAGAAGTGGACCACACCCTGCACTCAAGTTTTTATTTGATAGTCTATGGCTTCTGGCATTGTGCCCCACCCCCAACTATAGAGTAACACTCCACTGTGCTACCTGTACATGTGTGCATGCATGCATGTGTGTAGATACGCACATGTATAGATGTATATGTTTTATGAAGGTTCTACAAGAATTAAGTTTCCGTATTGCATTTTCAAAGATCCTGTGTTAGTTATCTCTTTCCATGTCTTATGATGAAATCTTTGATCATTGAAATTGAGTTTTATTCAGAGGAGAGATAAGGATTTATTTACATTTTTTTCTACACGTAGCTATCCATTTTAACCAGCACTATTTATTGAAGATGCTGTATTTTCTCCAGTGTGTATTTTTTGGCTTCTTTGTAAAAAATCAAGTATAGATACATAAACATATCCAGGTCCTCCGCTCAATTCCATTGATCGGTGTTTCTGTTTTCAGTCAGTACTATGCAATTTTTAATACTCCAGCTCCGCAGCAGAGCTTAAAATGAGAGATGGTGATACAGTTCTTTTTATTGTTCAGGATTGTTTTGACTACTCTGAATTTGTATTTGTTTCTATATAAAACTTAAGATCTTTTTCAATTTCTGTGAAGAATTGTGTTAGAGGATTGATAGGAATTGCATTGACTCTGTAGGTTCCTTTTGATAGGATGGCCATTTTCATAGGTCTTTCCATCTTCTGGTATCTTCTTCATTGTCTTAAAGGGTTTATTATATGTCTTTCAATTTCAATGGATTTATACCAAGATTCTGGTTTTTTTGTTGTTGTTGTTTTTTTATTTTTTGTGGCTATTATAAATGAGATTGTTTCTCTGATTTTTCATTGTGTTTGTTGTTAGTGTAACCAACCCCAATATACCAGAATTTCATTTACAAGTATTTTTCTATACTTGATTTATTTTTAAGTTTGATTTAGTTTTTGAGATTGGTTAGTTTATATTTTATGATATATTTTAAAACCAATCTCAAGTAGCATGTTTTTTTCCCTTCATGCCTTTGTGTAAGTCCCTTTCTTAAGACCATTTACATTTGTAACTATAATACTTCTCCAACAACTAATAAAATTAGCAAGAATTCTTCATTTTCAGCTCATCTCTTGAACTGGAATAGTTCCTCTTATTCCCTACCCTTTTAATTTTCATATCATTGAAGAAGCAAGGCCGTTTACCTTGTATGGTGCTCCACTCTGGGAACCACTGACTTCCACCCCATGCTGTCATTTACTGTCACTGCATTTCTTGTCTCAATTTTAGTGTCTTGGTCTGAGATCATGTTGTTCTTGTTACACCAGAGGGCTTAGTGTGTGGCAGGGCTGGTGATGGGGATGGTTAGGTTTCATCAGTCTCTCTCTCTCTTACACACACACACACACACACACACACACACACACACACACACACACACACAAATACAAATACAGAATTGGCAAATACAGAATTTCCTAGAAAAAAAGATTTTTTTTTTTAGTATTGCATTATAATTTTCAAATTACTTAAAATCTGGGTTATAGGCCTTGCCATGGTCTGTTTAGTTTATCTGTATATATTATTTTACTTTTTTCCTTTTATTAAAAAGTTTTTTTTCTCATAAATATATCCTGATTACAGTTTTCCCTTCCTCTACTCCTTCCTACCCACCTCCTTTCTCTCCTTAGAAAAGAACAGGCTTCTAAGAGATAACAACCAAATATGACAAAATAAAATATAATGAGATAAAACAAAAATCATCACATTGAGGCTGGACAAGGCAACCCAACAGAATTAAATGAGCCCCGAGAGCATACAGAAGAATCAGAGACCCACTCGTTCACATACTCAGGAGTCCCACAAAAAACACTAAGCTGAAAGCTATAATAGATACATAGCGGACCTAGTGCAGGCATGTCTCAGCCCTGTGCATGCTGCTACAGTCTCTGTGAGTTCATAGGAGCTCTGCTCAGCTGATTCAGAGGGCCTTGTTCTCCTGGTGTCCTCCATCCCTTCCGGCTCTTATACTCTTTCTACCTCCTCTTGAGGTTGTCTGAGCTTGGAGTTAGAGGGTGAGGGGGGATTTGATGTAGACATCCTATTTAGAGCTATGCATTTCAAGGATTCCCTCTGCATAATGTCTGGCTGCAGGTCTCTGCATCTGTTCCCATCTGTTGCAGCAGGAAGCATTTCTGATGATGACTGAATAAGGCACTGATCTATGAGTATAGCAAAATATTCAGAATCATTTTATTGCTACATTCTTTTAGTAGAACAGTAGTATTTGGTTTTACTATAGTTCCCTGGGCTATCTAATTTCAGGTTCTCTACCACCCAACCAGTGTCTGGTGTGTCCATCTCCTGGAGTGAGCCTTAAGTCAGATTAGATGGTTATTCTCACAAGCTTTATGCCACCTTTGTACTAGCATATCTTGTAGGCAGAACACAATTGTAAATCAGTCTGTATTGTAGCTGTATTGGTGTTCGCTTTTCTCCTTTGGTAGCATGCAGAGTATGTAGGCAGATTTTTCTGTCCCTCCTGCCGGCTCCCAAATCACTCACTACACAGAGACTTTTTACTAATTACGAAAGCTTGGCCGATAACTTTGGCTTGTTTCTAACTCATGTAACTTACCCATTTCTATTAATTTACTTTCTGCCTCGTGGCTTTATTACCTTTACTTTGTACTGCCCATGCTGCTTTCCTGCTTCTTCCATCTCTGGCTGGTGACTCTCTTTGTCTCGGCCCTTCTTCTTCTCAGCATCCTCTCTGCTCCCCAAATCCTGCCTAGCTATTGGCATACAGCTTTATATCAAACCAACCTGAGTGACAAATCTTCACAGTATACAAAAAACAAGAGTACCGTCTTGTAGCAAAGATATTAATATGTAGGGATGAAGACTCTTTGTAGATGCCAGCTTGACTTCTCCATGTTCAGTGAGTTGTGTAGTTGTTGGCCTCAGCAATTGGATCCACTTTTCAATTTGTGGAGAGCAACCCATTGTCTTGGCAGTCAGCAACTCAATTGAATTCAACCCAGTCCTGGCACTGGAAGCCTTGTTTTGTAACAAGAGATGGCCAGTTGGGACTCCATCTCTCTCATTATTAGGAGACCTCACTAGGATTGCCTTCATACATTTTGGGAAGTTTCCATTGTACTAGGTTTCCATACCATCCCTCAAATGTCCCTTAATTCCAGCTGTCTCTTTCCACATTCCCTCCCTCAACCCTATCTCTCCTCCCCATCTGATCCTCTCATACCTGTCCCCCGCTAGTCCATCTATAAAATCTATACTATGCTTCCTTCCAGGGAGATCCATGTGTCCTCCCAAGTCCCTTCCTCTGTACCTAACATCTCTGGGTCTATGGTGCTGTGGATATCGCTCTGTATAAATAAAATGCTGATTGGGAGCCGGGCGGTGGTGGCGCACGCCTTTAATCCCAGCACTCGGGAGGCAGAGCCAGGCGGATCTCTGTGAGTTTGAGGCCAGCCTGGGCTACCAAGTGAGTCCCAGGAAAGGCGCAAAGCTACACAGAGAAACCCTGTCTCGAAAAACCCAAAAAAAAAAAAAAAAATGCTGATTGGCCAGTAGCCAGGCAGGAAGTAAAAGTAGACAAGCAGAGAAGAGAATTCTGGGAACAGGAAGGCTGAGTCAGGAGATGCTGCCAGCCGCTGCCATGAGTACCAACATGTAAGCCATGAGCCATGTGGCAAGGTATAGATTTATAGAAATGGGTTAATTTAAGATAGAAGAACTAGATAACAAGAAGCCTGCCACGGCCATACAGTTTGTAAGCAATATAAGTCTCTGTGTGTTTACTTGGTTGGGTCTGAGCGGCTGCAGGACTGGCTGGTGAGAGAGGTTTGTCCTGACCGTGGGCCAGCCAGGACTGGAGAAAACTTCAGCTACACTATGGATTATAGGTTGCTTATCATTTATTTAATGGCTAATATCCACATATAAGTGAATACATACCACATTTTATATTTTTACATTAGTTCTTGTATTGGTACCCTTTTTTTGGCCTCCTTTTAAAATATGTAATATTTGCTCTTAGACTAGTAGTTTGTATCAGTTTTGTCTTTAAATTGTGTTTCTGACTAACTTTACTGTCAACAGAGTATGATTTTTTTTTTTTTTAGTATATGCCAATTTTACATAACTGTATAAAAATAAGAACAAGGAAAGGCCTGGGAATATATCACCTATTAGATAATTTCCCTAGACCCCTAGGTTCTGGGTTTTATGCTCACCATTACTCCACCCCACCCCCCATGAAAAGGAAGGAAGAAAGAGATGGGGTGGGGGAAGAAGTCAGTTTCTTTAGTATGACTGATTTGTTACCAATGCCCAGATTAATGACATCACTTAAATCCACATTATTTGTAATAAAACTGGCAGATAAATCTCTCTCTTCAACTTAGTCACTTTTCTTTGTGTATAGAATTTAGGTAAACTTATTTTGAAAATTTGGTGTGTGTTTTCTTGATGCTAATATTATGATTATAGCAATTGCAAAGATAAGGATAGCCTCTGGGTGACCTTCTGGCTTGGCCACTTGCAAGAGTATCTTACAGAGCTCATTTAGAGCTCTTGTAGTCCTGTTAATCACTGGAGAAAGTACAGTCTAGTTAGCTGTGGGAGAGATTATGTGTTGAATGGAGTTTGGGGAACTTCTGTGGGTGGAGCTTTCTGTTCTACCTCCAGAGGATTCAGGGTTAGCCCTGGCTTCCGGTAACAGCCAATAATATCAGCAGAGGACTGCCAGCTGAGGAATCTACCTGAGCCACTGGACTACAAGATAATTATTCCAGGAGGCATTGGTTCCAGTGATGGTGTTATTGAGAAGAAATCCTGAACCAACATGGTTCTTTTATCTGTATATAAATTAGTTGTTCACCTCCACCAAAATGATTGAAAGATATTTGTGTAGCCTTGAATTAAAAAGGAGGAAGGCAGAAGGGAGAGACAAGATGGCACGTGCCTAACAGGACGTACTGAAGTGTTTTGTTGCCATTTGTTTATTCCAGTGCTTGCTAAACTTTGGAGGCTGCCATCCAGTGTGTTCAGTTCTCAAAAACAGTATTTTAGATGTCATAAGTCATAGCTTTCAAATCTCAAAATAGCCTTAAACAAAGATGTAGTCTTGTCCCTCTACACCTGGTAGGAGGTGCCCAACCTGCTCAGCCCTTGTTCTGTCTTTTTCTTGCCGTGCTGTGTGTGGAGTTGTTCTTGAACTGGCTGTAAAAGGCAAGGCTTGCTGGAGGCGAGAGAGTGGGGAGCAGGACTGAAGACAGCTCTGCAGAGTTTCTGCCGCTGCTCCGTGATGTCCTGAAATTGTAGGACTAGATAAAGGGGCAGGGTGATGAGCCAAAGCCCACTCCTCTTCAAGATGTCCTCGGTGGGTGGTTGTCATTGTCTTCCTTTCACTGTGTGGACTGTTTGAGAGCCAGTCCAAGTCTGCTTTCTCAGTCGATTCAAGCAGCTATGCGGTCTGAAGTCTTTGTTCTCTTTGCCTGATTTTTTTTCTCATTTATTAGTTTTATTGCCTCTGTGTATGCCCACCACTGTTTTAGTCAGAACTTGACAAGTATTGTGTCTGACATCACCTTTCTTTACCATAGACTGCCAAAAGCATTTCCAGTTCCAGGCAACTCTTTTCCTGGCTTCCACTTTGCTGTTTCCTCCCACTCTTTGGAAGTCTTGATGCACCTGAGGGTCTCAGGCTGCCGTTCAGGCCAGCCCCTAGCGAGCCTCTAGCTTGAGAGATGTTTCTGCTGCATACATTGATGTGGGAGGCCCTTCTGAGGTCCTTGACACCTTTGGCTCCACTCCTCCGGTTCATCACCATTTCCCTGAATGCCCTTAGAGCTCGTGCATTTAGATCTGTGGAGTCACTTTTACGGTAGCAAACCAAAACTATGAGTGTTTTGCTTCTTTTGAGAACTATGGCCAAATTGAATGAATACTCTTGGCAGTACAGAAAAAGACCAAAGCAGGATCCAAAAAGACCAAAGCAGGATCCATACACAAGCAGCTCAGTGCATTGCTTGCATGTTGTAGCAACTCTAGGAAGCCTGAAGCAGAACCGGGATTTTGGCATTTACTATTGTTGGTGTGTGTTGATGAAAGGTGGGCAGCATGCTGTCCTAGGACTCAGTTATCCAAGTGAGTCATTCTTACCTGTTGTCTTTATGTGGCAGCTGAGATTGTTTTATTATTTTTTATTTGCAATATAATTAGTGAGGAGAAAGAATCCGAGGTTGCGTAGTCAATTTAAATGTAACATATATGGTTTAACCGCTGTGTGTGTTAGATTTCTGTTACTGTAATGGAATATTTGTGATAATTGACTTATAAGAAAAAGGTTCATTTTGGCTCTTAGTTTCAGGGGTGTTGTTCTGAGTTGCCTAGGTTTGGGGGTAGGTGTGGCTTTGGTCCTCTAATGAGGCATTACATCATGGTGGGAGTGTATGGCAGAGCACACTGAACAGAAAGCTAAAAGGAGCCAGAGGCAGGGACCCAGAGCAACAGTATTCCCTTTAAGGGCATGCCCAAATGACCAGTAGCACCTCCTAGTACCACCATGTGCAGTCAAACCTTTCACATTCAAGACCTAAACTATAGCACTGACAGAAGTTTTCTGTGATAGCTAATAGAAACTATATGTATAAAAGGCTTTTTAATGAATTTGAATTAACAGTATAGTTAATTGTTCACCCCTTCCTTTTTTTTTTTTTTGTTGTTGTTAAGTATAACTTTCAGAGTCTAGGACATTAACATGATGAGGCTACAGCCTAGCTGTATAGGCCTGGAACAACCATGGCTATCCTTTTCAGATGGCTGTAAGGAAAAAAAGTGCTGATGATAATGACTACAGGACAGGGGCTGTGACATCTTCACTGTGTGGTTGTTTATGGAAATAGTTTGATTGTTTCTCCTCTGGCTTTAATGTTCTGTCTCAAAGAAGGCTAGCAGCAAGCATGGTGTCTAGAGCAGATATATATGTATGTATCTCCTTACCTGGCAGTGCATTCTTATCAATCCTGACACAGACACACACATACTCCATTCTTACTGACTCATTTAACAATGACATCTATGTAAGTGCATGTTCAGACATTGAGGCATTTTGAATTTTTGATTGAAGTTGCAGTTTCATATTTTGCTTAGTGCATGTTTTACTCAAGTTAAATGAAACGATGATACAGTTCCAATGAAATAATAGACACTTTCCTAGAACCTGAATTTTTCTTTGACTGGTGCTTTTATAATACCTTTTTGTTTCCTAAATTTAAGCTTATGATGTTCAACTGCTGCACATATTTAAGTTTTTAATAGATTAGAAACAATAACAAACCTGTGATCATATACCCAGTTGCTTATTGAGTTATTCTATTTAAAAATGTTTTCAGAGAAAATAAAAGGTCAAATGAACCAGACACTGGGTTATTTGGTTTAATTTTCTGGAAAATAGGATTGCCTTTATCAGATCCCAGTGTCTCTTAGTCCTCATGCTTGGCTGACAGCTTGACAGTGGTTCTGCTGTGGTAGAGATGGGCAGGAGGAAGTTGCTTTGTCAGCAGAAAGGGCTGTAAACTGAGCTCAGGGAACCAGGTCACCTCATCTTGACCTGCTGATTGCTATGGCTTATATCAGCATCAGAAAATGTGGCTGCACAGTTTCCTTTAATGTTAATTTGACTTAAGAGAATAACAATTGTTTGTAAAACGTGCTACCTTCCTGCTCAGGACAGGCCACGCGTGGTCCTGCACAGTGAGCCACACACGTGTCAGTTCTGCTTTTGCATCCAACCTTGTCAGAGCATTGCAGCAGCATGGAATGTGGTGTGGGCAGCTCTACTCCCCTGGAGCAGTGTCTCTGGTTTACCTTGTAATGCTTAGATGTAGGAACATTCTCTTCCATTTAACTTTACAAGTTGAATGTAAGTTTAAGCTTTGATCTACAGGAATATTCTGGGTCACTTCTACCATATAATTTAAGTTTCAGACAGTAAAGAAATCACTTTTTCTTTATTTCAAATCAGTGAAGACAATTAAAAATATGTAGTGACTGTTCCTCCTCCATGTATTTGTTTTTCTTTTTATGAATGTGTTTGTTCAGTTCAATACAGGAGCAGTCTGTTTTAGAATTTAAAACAAAACTGAGGTAGCATTACAGGAAAATGTAGTATTAAGGACAAAATTAGGATTAAAAACTAATTATAAGGAGCAGAAAAATAAATGTTCTCTGGAGTTGAGAACATATTTATAAGCATTTGAACACTGGATTTAACTCTTGAGTTTTTTAAAAGACCAATAGGTCAAAATGAGTTATATAGATCTCATAAAAGAAATAAACACATCCACATTTGCATGAAGCAGGCTTGTTTGATTGTTTGTGTAGTATAAATCTGGCACCTGTGCCTAGGTAATCAAGCAGAATCTGTAACAGACTCACCATTGGAATGTTAGTGAGTACCTAATATTTAAGAGTGATGTTTATTTCACTATATTAGTTCTGAAAGACCACAGAGTGAAACATCTTGGATTTGGGTTTTCACTTGAGCAAATTGTGTGGAAAAGTAGAAATCTAGGCTGCTTCTGCCACTGTTTTGAGGAGAAACTTCTTTATTACAAGTGAATACAGTTCCCTAAGGCACAGTAAGTTTACTGGTGTCATTTTACAGACATAAAAACAGAAGCCTAGGTAGCGTGAGTTACTGATCTGCGCTGTGGGCAGCATGGGATGAGGTTTTAAGGCCTGGTACCAGGCTGCCTGAGTTCACATCCCAAGTTTGCTCTGTGACCTTTTCAAGCATGTTAATTGTGTGGAGCCACAGTTTCTCATCCTTTCAATAGAAATACTGGGATGTGCATCACTGTCAGTGGGTGACCCATGCGCCTCAGAATGCAGTGTTTAGTGCACAGTCACAGGTTATCTAATGTTGCTGTGCTGGCTTCAGAGGTCACAGTTTTAAAATCTGAAATTATAGTCGTAATCCCTTACCCAAAGAAGCCTGAGAACTGTTTTAAACCTTCCCTTTCCACTAGGTAGCAGCTTTAAACATATATTACTAAGTGACTCATTCCCCAATATTCTCTATCAGAGTCAAGGATTGTAACAACACACTGTTATCTGTCCAGAGTTGGTGCATTGATACGTGTTGCGAAATGTTCCCTTGGAACTTCCAGGATTACTGTGAATATAAGAGGAGTACTATATATTCCCCATGTTATAGTCTGGACCCAAAATTAAATTTTTGGGGTTGGTAGAGTCCAAATGGTAGTCCTTCTATTTTACAAAGTAAAGCTGAGAAATAAGACTGTTTTCCTGTGGCCACATTTGAAGATCAGGCTAAAGGCCTGAAATCCCACTTTTCCTTTTCCTCTTCTCTTTCACTGTGTCTTGAAGACCAGAGGAGTGTATGTTATGTACTGCTTGAACAATGTTAAGCTGTGAACCATGTAAATGGTGTCATCTGTGTGTGTTTGTCCATTCCAGAATATTGCATATATATGTTCCTCTTGAGTGGTGAAAATAATAGAATAATTTGTACAAATGGCTTCAAAATGTTATTTTGATGAAATATCTTTCTGCCCATTAAAGTAGCCCACATTTTAACTAGATTTGTTTGTTTCTTCCTAGCTATCCATCAAAAACTAGAAGCAGATGGAACAGAAAAAGTGGAAGGATCCATGACACAGAAATTGGAGAATGTCCTCAATAGTAAGTTTGCTCTGCCACCCAGGACTGTTAATGGCTTTGATAGCAAACTATAGAGCCGTTCTGAGGGATTTCCCAGGGCAAAGTTGGGAGTTGTGTTTTAGCATTCACTTCTCAATAAGGACTTAAGGAACCTGAAGGTCAGTGGAAAGAGTGAAATGAATCTGTTTGCGTTTTACTGTAATCTGGTTATATTTCTCAAGAATTGTCATTTGCTCCCCTGAGACAGGGGCACTGAGACAGCAGCCAGGGTTACCACTGAGCAGACACTGAGTCCCCATCGTGGGACGTGCCAGTGCGCAGTGCAGAGCCTCAGCTCCTGTACCAAGCTCCTGTACCACAGCTGCCCGTTTCCTTATACGCTGAGTTTTCCTGCAAGGTTATACTCTGGAACATGTAGAAGTTGTAGGCCCAGCAGACCCCACGTTTGCTGTTCCCTCCCTCCATTTCCCTTTTGTTCCTTTTC
Organism: Peromyscus californicus insignis; assembly: GCF_007827085.1. NCBI lineage: Eukaryota > Metazoa > Chordata > Mammalia > Rodentia > Cricetidae > Peromyscus > Peromyscus californicus. The sequence continues at coordinate 33,183,192 of NW_026294606.1, forward strand.
TGACATTCCAAGCTGCTTGCCCTCATAACTTAGAAGAAACTCATCAGGTGGATTAATTCTTGTTGTAATAGAAGTGTTTTAAATGTATCACACATGTAGTCCATGTGCAATCTGAAGCAATGATGTCCATAAGAATCTCCTTGAATATATGATTTTTATCAAGAAGGGACAAGAAAACCCAGGCAACCTCACATAGATGTTTAGAGATTTTTAAATGCAGGATTATGATACAAAGTTAATTTTGTATTTATAGTTTGGTTTAGTCCCTTGAGTAGAACATTCTGGGCCCTTATGTAACCATCTCTTCATAGACCTGTGGTGTCAGGAAGAAAGTATTTTGTAGAAAGAATGTTAGCTTTGGTGTAGGCTTTCCTTGGTGTTGGAATTGGAATGCTTGGACATTTCTTTCTAGGTTTGTGGGTTAAACAGGACTTCAAACCTTTCCCTTTGTGTATCACTCCTGTGCCTATTGCTTGCCTTGGGGTTTGCTGTGCTTTTGCTTCTGAGACAAGTCACAGCCTTTGTTAAAATGAATATGTTCTGAATTTTACCCAAACAAATATTTACCAAAGCCCTTTCTGTATCGGTGCTGCTAGATCCTTCAAGGTTTGGAGGTGTTTCCTCTCAAAGGGTGTTCTTTGTATCATTGGAGTTGTCATCATGCTACAGTGTTTGTACAAAAGAGTGAGATTCCCTGAGTAACTTTAAAAGGTAATAAGTATAGCACAGTCACTGACACAGTTACTCCTACTGATGCCTAAAAATCACTTTGTCGTGTTTTATCCTGTGTATCTGTTGCCATGGTGCCTCAGAAGGCCTTCCTATACTGTGCTGTGCTTCTTTGGGTAGAAAGAATACTTGTCATTGGCTCAAATCCTGAGCTTTAGTCCTTGGCTCTGTGTAGCTAGAGTTTTCCTGGCTGGCCCACAGTCAGGACAAATCTCTCTCACCTGCCAGTCCCACAGCTGCTCAAACCCGACCAAGTAAACACAGAGACTTATATTGCTTACAAACTGTATGGCCGTGGCAGGCTTCTTGCTAACTGTTCTTACAGCTTAAATTAATCCATTTCCATTAATCTATACCTTGCCACATGGCTCGTGGCTTACCGGCATCTTCACATGCTGTTTCTCATCATGGCGGCTGGCAGTGTCTCTCTGACTCAGCCTTCCACTTCCCAGCTTTATTCTCCTCCTTGTCCTGCCTACACTTCCTGCCTAGCCAATGACCATTCAGTGTTTTATTTATTGACTAATCAGCAACACATTTGCCATACAGAACATCCCACAGCAGCTCTGTAAGCATTTAATGAGCCCTCATTAGTATATATCACAGGAATATAAAGATAGAGCCTGTGCCTTGTGTCTAAGTGTGTGTCACTGCTTGGAAACTATAGGCATGTAAGCAGGTTATTGAATCATGCTGTGTTAGCATCAGCATCAATACATGTTTTACTGGCGATAATCCGGGAGTATATCTGGAACTCACACAAAGAGCACCTAACTGAAATGTAAGGAATCTGGGTTGGAGTGTCTCAGTAGCATAGCTCTTGCCTCGCACAAGTGAGGCTCTGGGTTCCATCCCCAGCATAGTGCCTGTTTTCCCCTTGCCTCACAGTGGAGAATATGAAAATCATCACATGCACCCTGAAAGAGAAGTAGGATGCAGCCAGATAGTTAAGCAGAGAGGAACAGGTCCGCAGTGAAATAAGTGGATACACGTGTGTGTCCTGACTGGTCACCAGTGTGAAAGGGAGGCAGTGGTTCTAGAAAGGGGATAGGCTGAGTCAGGAGTGATAGAGATGCCTGCTGTGCCCACCAAAGTTCTCCTTAGTGTAAAATTAGTCTTGAAGATGGTGAGCCCCTAAAGGAGTGCAGTGAGGAAGCTATGTGATGGAGTGTTGAGGAGAGTAGCCTAGATGGTACCGCTGTACATTCAAAAGGAGACCGGATAAAGGGCAGCAGTCAGAGTGAGCTCCACAGATGAAATAGACCATGAGCCCATGGCAGGGCAGAAATAAAGATGGCAGTATTGGATCATTGCAATAAAAAAGGGAAAATGGTTTGTGAGACATTTACATTTTGGTCCTCAAATCAAGGAAAGGGGAGCTGGTTTAGGACACAAGGACAGAGGAGAGGAAACAACTCTTTTCAGTTTATGTGTAACCTGAGACTGGGATTCCTGAGAGTTGATCACTGAATGTCTTCCTGACTCTCACTACTTCCTTGTATTAAATAGGGCAGATGAGGTTTGAGTGCTTTCAGAGTAGAAAATGTATCAACAGTCTTACCTAGAACTGGACCCAGCATGCAATCAAACTGACCCAGCAGGCTGGACATAAACACTAGTGCAACAGCGGAGTTACTGTTACAGGGTGACAGCCTCTTTGTGATTTTCAAACTCATGCCTGACACTGCAAAGTTGGTCTGAAGCCCATGGCTGGAAAGGCCTTAAAGCCTGCTGGGAAACTTATTTTCTTGTTTTATTAAATGGTTCTGTTGTCAAGCTGCCTTCTAAATAAAGGTATGGAATGTTATCATGAACTCATAGTAGCTGTGGTTATCTGCACAGGACTTGCACAAGATGAAGCCAGTCAGAGCTCCAGCATGGATTGGGGAGGGCTCATGAGGTTCCACCCTTAGCTGAGGTGATATTGACACAGTTGATGGCTGCTATAGGAGAGAGTCATTTTCTGTGAAGGTGTGGCCATTGGTAGGATTTTCATGCTTCAGTGGATGACCCTACACTTGTGTATATGGGCAGCACTAATTATACTCAGTGAGTTTAATAAAACATGTATGAAGTTGATAGGTTTAAAAAAATATGAAGTTGGGGGGAACATGTGTTAGGAGGATCTGGGTAGGCTAAAGGGGGGTAATGGTGGGTGTATATGATCACATTGTATACATATATGAAATTCTCAAAGAATAAATTTAAAATATTTTAAAAAGTTTTGGGCAGGTGAGGTGACTTGTAGGTCAGTTGCTTCCCCTGTGAAGTGAGAAGAAGCATTGTCTATCTTGGTGGTGTGAGCATGTGCACAGTGGTGTGTGTGCTTCCTTTAGAGTAGCATGCCCTGTGAAGCAAGCCTATGAGCTGTCATTGTATGTCTAGTAAAGATAGTCTAAAGATTTACTCTTAAGTTCACAGACACATCCCGAGATACAGAGTTGGGGGTCAGCGGCCTAGAAATGGTAGTTGAGGCAATGAGACTGGGTGATGTAATCTAAGTAGTATGTATAAAATGAAAATGACCAAGCTGGAGACTTAGAACTCTAAATAGGTGTTCTAAGTAAGAATCAGTAATTCTCTGTTAAGAATCAAGTCTATGAGAAACTGAGATCTACTAATTGATTGGCTCATAAATATTTAGGAAGTTTCATTCAAAAAAGAAAAAGATGATCCAGCCCTAATTTTAGCCTTTCTCAAACTTGTGTTGAAACAAATTGGTTCATGAGAGCTACCACCTTCAGCTCTCTCATTCCTGGTGAGACCTTCTGTGTGTGTGCACATGATGTGGATCTGTAAGGCCCCAGGGTGTGGCATGGCTGTGAGTAAGCAGTGCACACCGTCTCAGGCATTCTGTTCTAGCACTCAGTTACAGAGAGCAGCTAGCTAGTCATCTTGGTGCCTGTTGAAACAGAGGCACTCAATGTAGGTTTGGTCTTTGGGGGGCCCTGCCTTTGCCAAATGTCATTGTGCATTTTTGAGGGCCTTTGGAGTCCAGCTGCTTTTACGTTTGCTTTTCTACTCTCAAGCAGCTTGTCTTTCCCTGGGAACGAACTGTGTGATGGTTGGGAACTCCTGTGTTGATCCAGCCCTTGTATTCCCATGAGGCGCGCGCGCACACGCACGCACGCACACACACACACACACACCACTTGTGATCTCACATCTCAAGTTGTCAGTATAAAGAAAGGGACCAGTGTGGTCACTTTGAAATAGGAGACAGCATAACGTCTACTTTAAATAAACATGCCTGAAATTATAAGACACCCTTTGAATGACAAGACTAGATTTTCTAGGTGGCTGTAAGAGGCAGGTATGAGTGTAATGGACCAGTGGGACAGCAGCTTCTTCCCTTGATACACTGGGGCATGTTTTACTGCTCTATGAGCGCAGCCGCTGTAGTGGGTTGCTGTTAGTTAGTTCCTGGGACCCATGTGTAACCGTGACACAGTGATACTCATTGTCCAGATCAACTGTGGGGAGGCCATTCTCTGCTAAGGAGGAAGGGTGTTTGAGACCCAGCACCAGGGTTTGTTCGCACCTGAGGGCAAAGGCATGGCCGTCCAACCCAGATACATTTGTTCTGCGCTCACTTGCTGGACATCCAAACTCCTATCAGTTGCCTTAAACTTGAGGGTTCTTGGTGTGAAGGTGGAGCAAGGTGTGTGTGGATTAGCATATGTGGAGGATTTCTGTCAGATCAGTGTTTGGACACCCAGCTGATGTCGTTGTCTGCATCATTAGTCCACATGTGACAAGGAGTCCCACTCTCCTGCACAGGGCTTTTGTCCCCTTACAGTCCTGGGAAGGAAAGATACTTGGAGCATTTTGTGACTGCTGGTGATTGTATCTGCTGTGTAGATCTTGGTTTCATTACTCTCATATATTTTATCATTTACTGTCTCTCCCAGTTGTCAGAATTATGAACTTTATTTTTATTGTGAATGCAGTAAAAATCACAACAGTATCATAATTTTTTGACAAAAGTTGTCTATATAATTTTCAACCTTGTATAAGTTTAAATTCTCAGTTCACAAATTTTGGCATAAATTGTTTTCATAGTTTATAATTTCTTCCTACAAAATTATCTCTAGAAAATGTATATATTTTAATAGTATGTTTTCCACCAGTTCTTGTTTTCATATTTTTGGAGTTAAAATTATTAGCTGGAAATTTCTTGTTACTTTAAAATGTTGAGAATAATTCAATTTTGAACTTAGGCTGTTTGCTCTGAATTCTTTCATTGCATAGAAAAAGGAATTTGCTGGTGTAAGACCCAAACTTCATATATAAATAAGTAGCCTTTTAAAAAGATTCTGTTCCATGTGCTCATCCAGTTACACAGCTTAAACTTATGAAGTTTATATTTTTAAAATGATAAGCAAATGTTCTAAGATAGTTTTTCTTGAAGAACGTTTTTAAATTCTAATCAGATTTCAAATACTCACTCAAGCCTTCATTCTGTGGCTTGGTGGCAAGAAGCAAACGTATTTCTCATCCCACAACAGTGGTTTAGTACCCACGTTAAATAGCATGTGGGCAAAACGGCTCTCTTGACCAAACCAAGTTTTTATATCAGACCTTTAAAATTTCAGCAGAATTTAAACATTATTTAGATAAAACAATCATGTTACAAAGACGACTTTTAACAGGATCAGGCCACCCACAGTGTGGCTATGGTGTGCAAACCACCCAGTGAGACGAGGTGAGTTTTTCATCTTTGCTTAAAGTATAGTCACTAGACCAGATAATGTAGAGACTTTTTACAAGCAGGTCAGACAGCTGAAAGCAGTGTGTCCTCTCTCTCTCTCTCTCTCTCTCTCTCTCTCTCTCTCTCTCTCTCTCTCTCCCGTCTCTCTCCCCCCCTCTCTTCCTCGTAGCTAATTAAAAATAATTCACATGTTGCAAAATTTAAACTATTTTTGTTTATAGCATATTTTGCCCTAGAAAAACAGCTTTCATTAAAGTGATACATATAATTTGTACTTTTTAAAAGAAAAAATCCTATGAAATGTCCTGTTTGTACCCAATTTTATAAGATTCAGCTGATTCAAGCAACAGTAATGATGCTGTGTTAAGGTTTTGTCATTTAGGTTTATGTAATTCTCTATGCCTGCAACACAGAGGGATAATTCTGTCAAGAAGTAAGGTTAGCTGTAATGACTTTTTTGAAAATTTTTTCTGAAAGCTGTTTCCTGTATCTGATTTATTTTCTGATAGTTTGATAGAATCAATAGAACTTAACTGTATGTGTGTGTGTGTGTGTGTGTGTGTGTGTGTGTGTTCCTCATTGTTCAAAATAATGAAATAGCCCAAGCCCCCACAATTGTGTCAAAATTTAGAAGAGTAACTAAAAAAAATATAGATTCACATTGGAGAAAATTACTTGGGCTTAGTAAATGTTGTTGCTTTTAATTAGATAGCATTCTTAACATATGAAAGGACTTAAAAAAACAAACTTTATTTTAGCCAGCTATGAACGATCTCTATATAGGTAGTTTTTTAAAAAGTCTACTGAATTCCAGTGTAAAGATACAGTAGCAATTGAACATTTGTATTTAGTGTTCAAATTCTGGTCAGTGTCACGTGTGTGCCTTTTTCTCTTTTGAAAACAGGAGCAAGTAATACTGCTGACACATTATTTCAAGAAGTGTTAGGTCGAAAAGACAAGGCCGATTCCACTAGGAATGCACTCAATGTGCTTCAGCGGTTCAAATTTCTCTTCAACCTTCCTCTCACTATTAAACGGAATATTCAAAAGGTAGAGTATATGTGTATGTACAGTTATAGATGCTGCCAATGTTAAAGATGCATTAAGATATTTTATATTAACCAGTGTGCTTACTGTTCTTTTCTGATGATCTCACAGTGTGTTTCTTCTTTTTAAGGGGGATTATGATGTGGTTATTAATGATTATGAAAAAGCCAAGTCACTCTTTGGGAAAACAGAGGTGCAAGTTTTCAAGAAATGTAAGATGTATTTGCTACTTCTAGGCCTTTCCTCTCCTTTTGTAAGAAGAATGCGGAGTGTATATTCTACAAAGAATGCTACTTGCATCTTAGACCTTGTTTATGTGGTGCTTTCTTTAAAATGTAAAACAGTTAGTTCAAAATAACCTCACACGTTTTCTTCCTGCTGTGTAGTGGGAATGAGCATTTTACGGTGGGTGGGGGTTAGTCTCAGATACTCTTTGCTGTTTATTAACCACAGTGCTATTGAAAGCTTTCATACTAGAAAGAAGCAGCGACAAGCCTTTTACAGATGTGGAAACATGCATTTCAGTCTTCCCTCTTAAAGCTAAAACAGTGTATTTGTGAGTTCTAATCTTACTCTAAAGCAAACTCAATACTTTAAAAAATTACTCTGAATACCAGGTTTACAGAAAAAAAAAAGCTTAAATATCTTATGGTTAAAAACATACTAACTAGGAGAAATACCATAGGTCTTATTAAATTTAAAAGAATGAAACCCAGAAGGTCTCAAAAGCAGAATTTATTTCTTTACTGTGGTGAAATTTACATGCAGTGAAATGCACAGACCTTGCATGTTACAGGTCACTGAATTCTGATGGATGCTTATGCCCTCCCATACACTTGGGATGGTGTGTTATGACCCCTCCACAAAGGTCCCTTGTGTCTCTTTCTCAGTCAAAAAGCAACCAGTATTCTGCTTTCTGAAATTTGATTTTAAGTTCAGTTCGGTAAATCTTGCATCTTTTAAAAATAGATTATGCTGAAGTAGAAGCTGGAATTGAAGATCTAAGAGAATTACTTCTAAAGAAATTGCTCGAGACTCCATCAACTTTACATGACCAAAAGCGTTACATAAGGTAAAACTTTTGCAAGAATTGTGACATATTGAGTATATTTATGGGATATATTGTGAAGCCTGCAAAGCTTTTCTGGGGCAATCAGGAGACTGATGAAATGGTGAGAGGGAAGACAATAGAAATTTGGAGGTATCTGGTATAGAACATGAATATTCCTTCAATATGAGTAAATTGGGAGCAGTTATGGGGAACTCCCTCTCTGAAGGAAAGATGACCTGCCAGTTATGTCAGTGGGAAAGCAATCTCATTGCTCATTCACCTGTTCTTCCTGCTGAGTAATGGTGACCATCTGACTCCCAGGTGGACTGGGTGCTGTACCCTGCAAATGCCATGCTCCATAAGGTAGGTGCTCCACTGTGGTTTAGTGCAGAGTACTGCTAGGTGGGAAATTATAGATCAAGAATGTGCCATGCTTGATGGTAGCACATGAATATGTGGATATGGAAGGTTTTCCTTTGAATGTATGTCAGTTTATAAGCCTGTAGTGATCATTGAGAAAAGTAGTTGTGGGAATATTCTGTTGGGAATACTGTAAAAATAACGAGCACAATTAGAAGAGATGGACCTCCCCGGGTGATAGAGCAGCTGAGGAGTCGGAGCTTGTTTGTAGGAATGAGCCTTTCATTCTGGGCAGCTCACACAAGTCCTGCACTTGAGTTTCTTCATCTGCAAAGCGAACACAGCAGGCAGCAGAGCTGAGTCTCAGGGTTGGTGAGAAGTTGATTTATTTAAGGAGTTAGCTCAAACCTGGCACATTAGGAGCAGGCAGTAAGTTTTATCTGTACATAGCTTATACCTGCACTTGGAGATGAAACGTAAACCATAAGATTTTTGTATCTGAGATTTAAAAATGCCGACCTATTTTCTGCGGGCTATCTTAAGTGTGGTCTGTTTTCAGAATAAGCTATTATTTTCCAAGTTCAATGACTTCTTTAACTAATAAAATTTATTAAAAATTCAGTAGCTTGAAAATGAAATATAATACATACATATATGTGTGTATTTGCCTGTGGTCATCTTGTGGCCATTGAAAATACTGTCTGTAGGCCTAGGAAGATGGCCTGGCCTGAACACTGTTGGGAGGGACTAAGGACTTGCACTTACCTGTCTTCTGGTGATGGGAATGGTGAGAGCAGATGTAGGACAGAGGATTTAGCAGTGGAACCAGAGAGCACTGAAATTGATTGCTGCTGCTGGGAAATGCAGGCCCTGTGCCCACACTGGGCTGGGTACTAACTGTGTTTCCTTTCTGGCCAAAGGGCCCAAGTAGGCTGAGGAACCCGAGCTTGTCCAGCAGACACAGCTTTTCTGATGTCAGAACCCCCCTTGCCTTTCTTCAGCTGCCTTTCTGAGGAAATGTATACACGAGGAACTTTCCTGACTTGCAGAATTGCAGATTTAAAGTGGGAATAAACCTGGAGTGAGTTAGCCAAGTGTCTGAGGGAAGCTTCGTTGTGCCTTAGAAGGTTAGCTCCCTTGTCACATGTGAGCAAGCTAAATTTGCTTGCAGCAGTACGCTAAACTCCTGGGTACAAAATTGAGAAGGCACTGAGAAACCTGATGATTAATTTTAAAATGTACATTTCTAGCCATTAATGAACAGGAAAATAAGATCAGAGCCAGGTCAAGTCTGTTTGACTTTTATGTCTATGGTGATAGGTCCTGTGAGCACCAAGTAAAGCCAGACAGCCTGGGCACAGCTGTGCGTGTCAGATGGTCTCTGCCATGCACACTGCTGTGCTGCCCAGCTCTCCCCAGGCATAACTGAAGGCACCCTCTTCTCTGTAGTTTAGTAAGGAGCAGAGCTCACCTCTCTTCTCTCTATGGCAGTGTGGCCCTACTCCCTCAGCAGAGAGGATGGCTGAAAATGCTTTTGGGTCTCCTTTGTTTTGTTTTCCTGAGGATTGAGCCCATTCTCATTGAAAATGTTCCCCCTTAAATTCTAAAACTGTTAATCTGTGCTCATCAGAATTAAGATTCTTTCCCTCCCTATCCTTCTAGAAAGGCTTTTCCAAAAATGTTCTCTTATATGTTATTTAAAAAGAAAAAGCAATAGCCTGCACCATCTAAACAAAGATCTTTGTAATGAAGCTTCTGGTTTTAAGCTTGGTATTAAAAGGAAATTTACTGAAGTCTAGAACAAAACATCTAACTTTCTAACTGAAACATTCTCTAGAATTTTTGAGACAATAGCTTCATAAAATGTTTTTCATGTAAGATGATAGAGGATTATTAAAAATTTCAGGGCTGTCGTGTATATGTTAAAGAGATTTACAGTTTTAGAAGTTACAAAGCAAGTCTGATGGGCGGCTGTAAAAGGGCCCAAGTGCTACACTGCCCTCCTTCTTAGCCAGTAACTTCACAGCGAAAGGAAGCAGCTTCTGTCGGAGAACATTGCTGTACTTTGTTGTGGACAGCGAACTGGAGGGGTGAGTGACAATCTAGGTGCTCTGCAGTATCCAGATGCAAAGCAGCCATGTAGGGAGATTGTTGCAACAGTTATTCTCAGCAGAGAGGGACAGAATGTGTTTCTTAGGGAAGGAAAGACACAGGCTACTATTTGCTGCATTTATATCCCAGATAATAAAAGAGAAAGCTTTGTGGGAGAGGAAAAATCAGATTGGATTTGGGGAACTTGTTTGGATTGAATTCTTCATACTAAGATAAATGTAATTTGTTGGAATGTGGTTTCCTTCTGAGGATTGTGTTCTCACAAATGAGGAAGGCTCATAGGTGCCTTCTTTATATGAGTAAATCCTTCCTTTAAGTTGGCGTCCTCCTCCTCAGCATATAGACATCGCTGTTTGCAGCCCCTGGACAGTTGCAGGGAGAGCAGACAGCCATTGTAGTGCTTTGCAGGCAGAGTTGCTGCTCTTGGGGAGGCAGGCGTCTGAGCCATTAGCTCCTGAGGGTCAGGGTTGGTGTGGGGCATTTCTAAATGCATGCCAGGTTTCTGCTCAACATCTTGTTTGTTATGAACTTATACAAAATGGATTTGTTTCTCCTCTAATTAGCTGCTAATTGAGATGTCTGAGTAATGAGTGCCCACTACTGAAGAAATGTGGGTGTGCCCCACAGTGATTAGGACTCAGCTAAGGTCACAGCTTGTAACCATCAATGAACGTTTATCATGGACCACAAATTTTTAACCTCAAGACAAAAGAAGCTAAGGGTTAAAAACTATTTTAGGGCCGTAAGTTCATTTGAACATGCTTCTGGAGTTGGTACGTGTGTGTATTATGCAAAGGCTAGGGCCAAACAAGTTATGTTTGACAGAAAAATTTCAGTTGAAGTATATTCAAATTTTCTACATGGATGTGGGTATTTCTTGCATAAGGAAAACTTTAAATATTTTAAGAACCTTTGAAAGTTAAGAAAGTGTCCATCTGCACTACATTTTATAGAGAAATAGTTCCTCAGTTGTGAATTAGTTTACACCCTGGAGGTAAGTGCATGTTGTCAAAGAGACCTCAAATTTCAGTGACCTCTAACTTAAGTCATTGAAGAACAGTGTCACATTGCCATCCAGTGGCCATATTTCATATCAGAGAGGGGGAACAATTTTCACTCAGTGCCCTCTGCTGGCTCCCAGCTAGGTTAAATGAAATGACTCTCAAGTGACAGAAACACTTGAGAGAAGTAATTCGAATGTAAAGTTAGTTTTTCCCTCTTCCTCAGACAGAAAACAAAAACAAAAAACCCACCCCACCCCAGGTTTAGATTGAACCGCTTTGGATTGCGGGGTCATGAGTACATGGTCACTGTAATGTGGTGTCTACCACTTCTGCGTTTGTAGGAGTGGAGGAGAATGGAAGGGATAGCCAGTGGATCTGGTATGATTGATAAATGCAAGTATCATTGCTTCTGACTACCAGTGGTCAGCTGGTTTCTTCCTCCCCCACTCTCTCCATCTGTCTCTCTCCCTCCTCCCTTCTTCTCCCTCTACCTACACCTTTTGTTTTTCTTTAAATAAGAAAGTGGAAGTAAGTGTAAATATAAAGAAGTATTCTCACCAAATCCTTTCAAGTTTTGGCCTTTGTCAAGTTGTTTTTGTCTTTCTTGTTGACTCCCAGGGGAAGAGATCATTTAAAAACCTACAGCTGGGTCTGCTGAGATGGCTCAGTTGTTAAGAGCACTGGCTGCTCTTCTAGAGGACCTGGGTTTAATTTCCAGTAACCACATGGAAGTTCACAACTGCCTATAACTGCAGTTCCTGGGACCCCAGGGCCATCTTCGAACCTCCATAGGCACCAGTAACTCACATGGTATACAGACATAATGTAGGCAAAACATGATACACATGAAATTAAAAAAAGAAAAACCCTACAACTTTATCATTTTCTATCGAATGAAGACAGTTTAATATATTTCATAGTGAACAAAGTATTGAAGACAAATATTGGCAAGTGCTTTAATAGTTTGTTAGGTTTTAGCTTTTCTTTCAAAAATGGTAGTGATGTTACAACACCAACCTTTGCTTTCGCTGTCATAACAGGAGGGGCCTTGCACTTTGCTTTTTCAGGTATCTCTCTGACCTCCATGCCCCTGGTGACCCTGCTTGGCAGTGTATCGGAGCACAGCACAAATGGACCCTCAAACTCATGCAAGACTGCAAAGAGGGCCACATGAAGAGCCTAAAAGGCAAGGGATTCTCTTCCCATGTACTTGCTTGTTAATGCTTAGTTAATGAAATGGTGAGCAGATTTTCTGGAGATTGGTAGCTGTCTTTGTTGTTGTTGGCCCTCTGCCCCACTGTTCAGCACTACACCTAACAGTGGACGCCACAAGTAGGGGAGAGCACTCCTAATAAATCTGTATTTTTGGTTGTCTAGCAATATTGACAAAACTTCATTTTATTTTATGGGAGAGTTACATTTTACAAATGGTGGACATGATGCTGTAGAAACTGTATTAGTCCTTGATAAGTTCCCCTCTTCATCAGACATATCCGGAGTCACTTGTGGATCAGGTGGATACCAAGTGCTAGGTAGACAGTGGTGAGTGAAAGAGAAGCAGGCCTTGCCTCCTGGAGTCATCACAGAGGAAGGGCAATGTACTAAGCATGCAGCTAGGCATTAAAATGCCGAGACAAGTGATAAAAAGAAAAACAACAAAGATTTTGAAGGAAGGTAACTGAGAAGATTATTTCAGGCAGTTGGTTTGTGAAGATAGCTTACAGAGGCTCTATATTAGCTAAGAATTGGAAGTAGCTGCCAAGAAACCTCTAGCTTGAGAAAGGAACTCCTGCCCAGGACTCTGAGGTAAGTTTAAAGAAAAATTAAAGCTGTGTTTGTGTGCAGGCTTGTTGATGTTTCTTTGTTTAATTCTGTCATTTAGCAAATATATGTTGCTGGCTGTGCTTCAGATCCTGTTAGTTGTCGGTACAGCCACAAGGGTCTGCTGAAGGAGACAGAGGTAACTGGCTAGGTGGAATGCTGTAGAATCTGTCATTTCCTAAGACAAGAGAAATTCTGAGTGGCATGGCAGCATACAAGAGCAAATTCTAATCCAGGCTTTGAGGGTCAGTGAAGGAAGGAAGAAGAAAGGTCTGAGTTGGATGAAAAACTATCTATTTTAGGAAGAACATAAGGGAGCAGAGACAGCCTTGCGTTCTCTGTGCCTGGAACTGAGCCTGCTAAAAGCTACAAGAGTTCAGGCTACAGTTAAGAAGCTCAAGTAGTAGACTTTGTTAGCTGCCTGGAGGAGTGTGAAGATTGTCCAGAGAGCAGCGAGGGGGGCATGGAATGACCACAAGCAGGGAAACACCTGATCTTTGGCTTCCGTGTGAAGAATGGACAAGAAGGAGTAATTCTATATCAAGGTTGGTGAGATTGGCAGACAGGTGCCAACCACTGACCTAGCCTAGGGTGAGGAATGTGAACTACGAGGGTGGAGTCAGGGCTCTTCAGGAACTAGAATGGATACGACTAGGGCCGGAAGTAGGAACAGGAGGAAGAGATGGAGGAATGGTACCTCCTAGAAGTCTCCATCTGCCTGAAATAGTTATTAGCATGGTGGTGCTGTTGAGAACTAGGGAACTTAGTGTTTCCCCCAGCTTGAATTTTACAGGTGAGTTTGGATAGTCTGTCATGAAGAAGATAGATCTATCCAAGAGGTAGTTGGGGTTAAAGATTCAGAGGCTTGGAGGTAGTTTATACCCAGATGGTCCCTTGAAATTCATGCATTTATTCATGATGATGGAAAAAGAAAGAAAACCAAAGGCAAAATCCTCAGTAAATGGCTGGGAGAAGAGAAGCCTGGAACGGCCACAGTGAAGAGGTAGCCATAGGGACAGCATGGCAGCAGAGTCTGAAAAACCAAGGATATAGAGGAACAAAGAGCTTCATGGCTTGGACACTGAGTCGCTTGCTGCTGGTGTCCTTGGGAAGTGTAGCTTCTGTGCCTTAGATACCTGGGAAGGGAATAGTCCCAGGAATGTGGGGGAACAAACAACATGAGGCCAGCATTGTGACATCATGGAGAGGTGGCCTTCATTTCTAATATATTTGTCATTAATGTGCTGTCATGGGTTTATGTGACTTTTAGTTCCAATTCTGTTTCTGTGTTTGATACTTTGGAAACCCCGTGTATTTTGAACTGATATCACAACCTCAGTTGTCATTAATTTTTTGTTGTTGTTGTTGTTGTTGCAAGGGAAGATGAAAGCATATGATATGGACAGTTTTTGGAAATCTTAAGAGTGCAGTCAGCCAGTCATCTTTTAGTTTACTGTATTCCATTGACTTACCGTCAGAATCCCAGAGTGGTTTTAACATCTGTCATTTACTAGTACTCATGGGCATGTCCAGCCTTTTGTCATTCTGACAGAAAATTGTGGTCTACAAAGTTCAAGTTCTCAACCTTGAGAGTTAAAAAAGCAAAACAAACAAATCCATCCAACAGGCAGACGAACAAAACAACCAAAAAATCCAGTCTTATGTAAATGTATGGTTATGTGATAGCTACATTCATGGCTATCATGTGGCTCAGGCAACCTACAGATTAGAGATTGGATGTGCCTGCTAATTTTCTGACTGCAGAGTACAGTGTACAGGTCACATGCAGCCAGGCTGCATCATCAGTGTTCTGGATGTCCTGCTAGAGGCACAAGACAGTAGAGAGCAGACCTGCTGGAGCTTTGAGTCTGTGGAACATGTAATATTTTCAAATGCTGTAAGTACATGTTTGATTGTAATTGTGAAAAGATTGGGAAGTGCAGAGAGCCTTTTGTGAAATCCTGTTGCAGGAGTACCTAGCCTGGAGGCAGGAGGACAAGAAAGGTTTCTGGAGCCATGGTAATGCTGCTCAACACTGTCACTGTTTGTGGGCTGCCCAGAGTGTGTTCTGACAATGGATTTTCTTACCTAGCCTTCTTAGAAACAGTCTGAAGAGAGAATTTAGTGGGAATGTATATGAATCTCTGGGATATTTCTGTAGACTTGTTTGAAAACAACGTCTCTGAAAGTCTCATGCCACCTCTGCCTGAGAGAGCTGATCACCAATATTCTATCGCTGAAAGATCTCAATCTTGTTTTTCCTCCATGCTAGGGGTGGAAGCATGACACTTGTGTGTGTTAGGCAAGTGCTCTGTCTCCTAACTGCATGCCTAGCCCCTTTTCTATTGTCTTAATGTTAAGTATTGCTATATACATTTGTATTTATGTACTGAAAATCAGCATTTCAGAGAAAAAGTGAAAAAGCTTGCATATAATCAGATCCCTCTAGCTTTTTTCCTGAAAATGTGTGTAGAACTTCCTCATTAATTGAGAGAATGTTAGTTACAAGCTTTACCTAGTTCATTTCGTAATTGTTTTTCTTAATTGAAAGTAAAAGATGGCACCTTACAGCTCTTTGAACCTACTCTGCAGACTTCATGGCATTACCATGTAATTTCCTAAACTCATTAGGCAAATTTAAATGAAAACTATTGTTGAAATTAATTTTTCCTTTAGCATTTTGAATATGCTTAAATATACCTTTGTTGCCAGTAAATACTAATGTGAATTATGTAAATAATTTTTAAGCAATAATTTTTATTCTCTGAAAGTTCCTAACATTTATATAATGTATATTGACCATATCCATCCAACGTTATCTTCCTCCAATTTTCCCTAGTGCCCCAGCCCATCTCCCTCTCAGCTTTATGACTTCTTTTTATTGTTTTTTGTTATTAATAACCCCAAGTCCAAATAGTGCTGACTGTAAATAATTTTAACATACAACATTTAATTAAAAGATTGATGTGATCTTTTGAAGAAGCAGTTTTTATTATTTCATTTTAGAAAATCACATACACACACACAGTGCTGGGAACTAAATTCAGGACCTTACATATACTCCTAGGCGCCAAGCATATTTGAAAGCAAGATACACACACACACACACACACACACACACACACACACACACACACACACACAATTTCTCGTATACCTACCTTAGTTTAATTAGTTGTTAAAATATAGCTAATCCTTTACCTGCTATTTCCCTCTTCCTCATTCTGTATTATTTGAAGTAGGTCACATAATTATCTATAAATTTTTCAGAGGTAAGGGATATTTAAAATTTTCAAATTAAAATACCAATGTCAGTGCTTGAAATATCAGTAATTTATTTCTATTTGGGGGTTCCTTGTTTGTTTATTTGTTTTGTTTGGAGACAGGATCTTTTTATGTAGCCCAGGCAGGCCTAGAACTTGCAGTGATCCTCTGGTCTTAGCCTTCTGAGTCCTGGAATTGCAGGTGTGTGCCACCATTCCTGATCCTTATGACTTACTAATGACAAATATCTGTTAATTTTCAAGTAGTTTGATTTTCTCCAGTACCCTTTCTACGTGTTTATGCCATCCCTTTTTACACTTGATCTTAGCTAAAAACCAAGAAGCAAGGATACCATCACTTCTGTAAACGTATTTGCAATTGTGCCCTGTACACAGTGGAGTTTGTTTCCTGGCATAGAAGAACCGTCAGTGGGAAAATACATTGGCACATGGATGTTTTCATGTCAGCATTTTATGTGTATGTGCCATTGAATATGTTACCCCTTTAGCACACTTACAGTTTGACAGGCAGTATAATGATAGTGGATGTCTTAAGTTTAGAGGGAATAAACAGTTGTTCTTTCATGTAATTCATATTTGTTGATGAACTCCTTTAACAGATACTTAGACTTTTCTTAATTAATGTGCTGTAATGTAAGGCAGAATGGAAGAAGGTCCACTAAGTATGTGGGTCTTCCATCAGTCATACTTTCCTAATGGTGATGTGGTGGATTTGGAGGAAACTAGAGGGATGTGTAGCAGTGGCTGACAGCAGATCCATTTCCTTTGTGAGGAGGTGTCACAGGAGCCCATGACAGACATACCTTCTCCGTACACCGAAGGTGGGAAGAAGGAGCGCATGTCCAGATAATGTCTTTGTCGCATGACCTTGCCAGGCCTGTGAATCACAACACATCACTCCTCATCTCCCTGGTCTGCACTGTTGCAGCAAGTATTCCAGCACACTGGATTTCTCTGGTGGGAAGGCAAGCTGGCCGTGGGCCATGTAGGAAGACCTGTGCTGAAACTTCCCAAGCTAGATGAGCCGCTTCGACTTGTTGTGGGTTTTGGTGCTCATTTTCTGTCCTAGGTGGATTGGATTAAAGAAAGGTTGTACAGTACTGTTTAGTAATCTCGGAAGTGAGTTTCTTCGTATAAGTAATTGCTCTGAGTTGACACTGGAGAAGAAGAGGGTGATGCTAGAAGGGGCCTGGAAGTAGTAGTTGGATCTGAGCAGGATGCCTCTTCCTTTCCCTCTTGCGCTGTAGGACTCAGGGGTGGCAGGGGTGGAAATAGGCAGTGCCATCAGCTTACCTGGTGGCACTTGTGACTTGATTGATGTGTCAGAGACAGAGTACCTGCTTGCCTGGCACATGTGAGCTTGGTGGTATTGATTGTAGCTGTCTGTTGAAGGCTCCTACATGTGGGAAGGTGATTAGTATTCCAGCTGTCAGATACTGTCAGATACTAGAATACAATGCCTGTATTTCATCTAGAACTCTAGAGTGCCATGGTTTTCAAAGGTATCTTCAGCAACCTCATTTCAGAATGAAAGCGCGTCCTTTCAATCTAAAAACACGGGGTCTGCAGGCTTCCTGTTACTGTCACTGCGCTTAGACTCTAACTAACTCTGGAGAAGAGAAATGGACCCAGATGTTTAAACCCCGACAAAACAGTGGCAAAGAACTGAGACAGTTTGTGAAATAAAACCCAGTTTGCATGGATAGACTGAATAGTAAAAGCAGGGAAAGAGTTCTTGGTGTCTTTTTGACAGTGACCTGTATTGAGGACTGGGGTAGGCGCTCCTGAGGATTTCAGTTGTTACTGTATTAGTAACAGTATTAGTGTTACAGTTGCCCTGGCAGATGTTACTTATCAAAGGAAGACAAGGACACAGAGTCAGTGGGAGGGCTTACCGACTTCCTCCCAGAGCTGGCACCCCAGATCCCCTCCCCTCCCTCTCCCCTCTCATTCCCCCTCACCCACCCCGGTCCTGGCCCTGAAGCCCAAGTGTGATCTTTGGACTTTTCTCTATTGAGGAAAAGTGTCAGGGGATAAACCAATGTTTTATGTTGGATAAACTTCAGTATTTTTAGTTTTCTCAAAATTTGGTGATTTGTTTACATTATAAAACCCTATTTTGAAAGTTTAAATGCAGATAGGGGGTTTGAGTACTGTGTTTTTCCAGCCTGAACTGAGTGACCATCCTGCTTCCGGTGCCCTGAGTGTAAATCACCCAGTACTCCGAACATTGCACATGTTAAACTTTTTCCACTGCATAAGGATTGGTCTCTAGGAATTCCTATGAAATAGGTCCAAAATTAGAGTATGTCTTAAGGTTTCCTGGCAGGAAAAGCCTTTGGTTAACCCCCTGCTGGAATTCTCAAATGAACTTTGAAAGGTGGTCTTCAAAGGTGTCTTTTTCTTTGTTCCTAAAATGGCTGATTTTAATTCTTCAGAGCAGCTGGCTGTCTGGTAAACTGGGGGAAAGGCCATCAGCTTGCTCTGGCATCTTGGAATCTATGCTCTGATTAGGACTTCCAGAAGGACTTCCTAGAATTAGGGCTCAGTGAGGGACATTTAGAAGAGGAGCCAGAGCTTATGTAAGCAACGAGTTCTTAAAAATAGACACACAAGAGAAGGAAGGAACATTCAGACACGGCTAAGGTTCTTTGAAGACTTGGAGGTGCATGTCACACCTGAGTAGCCTTTTCTTAGTATTCACAGTGGTTTGTGGGCTGTAGGCAGTGCTCTCAGAAGTGGCTCACGACTCCAGTGCTCAAGGCCCAGGGTTTGATGCCCAGCACTGGAAACCAACCAGCCAACAAAATAAGATTTTAATGATTTCAAACATGTAGCAGATTGTTAAATACTCGCTGAAAAAGCTAAAAATACTTGTTTCTCCAAGAACCTTAAGATATAGAAGGTTCCATTTTCAGCTGAAGCTGATTGTATTTATACAGTATAACTCAACTATGCTTTTATTGATATTTATCTAAAATATAACAGTTGACCTTATATACACATTTTATATATAAACCCTTTAAATCATGGGGCTAGTAATACAATTCTGATATTGTCCTAATGGAAGAATAGGTTGGTTTCCTTGTATTAGATTAAATTGCAGTCCCCATTAGGAAATCGTTAGCTTCATTGAATTTTCTTTAGAATTATAAAAAAGTATTTCCTTACTTAAGGCGGTAGATATATATTGTACACATATTAAATATTTTAATAAAATACTTTTTATTTGAAAGTTGTAATGTGGTTATGCATAGGAGGGTTCATTATGGAGTTCATTTCCTAGAGAGTGAAGGAAAGTGGTTTTTCTCCTCAGTGGTTGCCATAGCATCCCCTGAGTGATAACAGTGTGTTTAATTTGGCTTTAGAAGAGGGAATGTTTAGCAGGATTTGGTACCTGCTTTAAATCTGGGAGCTCTATAGGGACACGCAGGATAAAGTAGATGCAGGAAAGGGAAGCATGGGAGGTGCTGAGCCCAAAGCAGTCTTCTACCCAGCCATGAGAGGACAAGTGTTTCCATTCTCCTCTGTCCTTTTTTCAGAAGGAAGAGCATCATGAATTGGATTCAGAATGCCCACATTAGAAATTGCCACTTTTGTCTGAAAGTGACATAGTCACTTTTTAACACAATATATATATGTATGTATGTATGTAAAATTTGATGACTATCTTAGTTTACTTTTCTGTTGCTGTAAAAAACACTGACCAAAGCAGCTTGTAGTAGAGGGAAGGGTTTATTTCAGCTTACAGACTATAGTCCATCAGTGAGAAATCAGGCAGGAACTTAGCAGGGCAGAGCTAAAGCAGAAGCCATGGAGGAATGTTGTTTCCTGGCTTGCTCTGCTTGCTTTCCTAAAGCACCTAAGACCACTGCCCAGAGGTGGCATTCCCCACAGTAGCCTGGGTCTTCCCACAGCAATCATTAATCAGAGAATTCTGCACAGACTTGCCTACAGACCAATGTGATGGAGGTATTTTCTCAATTAAGGTTCCTCTTCCCAGATAGCTCTAACTTGTGTTAAGTTGACAAAAAACTAATGAGCTCAATGACAATTTTACCTTTCAAATAAAAATTGAGACCAATAATTAGTGGCAGTAATTTCGACACTTTTTTAAGTGGTTTGCCTTTGGCATTCTGGGTCTGCACAGTGAGGTGAGAATTTCTGCATGCCGTAGGGAACAGCTGGAGCATGTTCTCTGGTTGTAAGAGCACCTTTCCATGGGGTGCCCCAGCAGCTGGTTTTCTGTGGTTTATTATATAGCTGGAAGACTTCTTGCAGTGAGAGCCGCTTTATGCCTAACTAATCCCGTCCTTTCTAATAGTAATTAAGTTTAACTCTAAACACCAAGTACACATCAGTTCAAAATGTGTACAAATTACTTGGTAATTTTAAAATGGTGACTACTGCAAGTACTTTTATTCTGTATTCTGTCATTTTTATAATTCTTTGGCTTGTATAATATAAGCATATTTTCTCTATGTAGTCTACTTATAACTGCTGTAAAGTATAAGATCTTAATAAAAGCACAAATAATCCTTGTTGGTTATTGCTATACCCGCCTTATTACAAACTGTGTAACTGGCCAGTTAGCTGTACTAGTGTGTTGAGTGTTCACATCTTTAATTTTGTTTTCAAAATGCATTTCCTTTTCTAAACTATTGTTTTGGATGATGGTGAAACACATACCAGAAACAGGGCCTGGAACCAGACTGGGAAGCCCCACTGTGAGTGAGGTAGATGTGTGGTGACCGTGACTCCCTTGGGTTAATTTGGATTAAATTATTCCCTTTAAATTGAGGAAATCTCTCTGTTGGAGCTTCAAATATATAGAGTCAGAAGATCAAAGAGCATTTTTATCTGTTGACACAGGTCTAATTCGTGAGGAATTTGTAATTTTGCCTTGATACACCCACCCCCACCCAGCCTTGGCATTGAAATTCCTCTGTGTGATGCTTGAAAGGAATCCTATCCTGCCTCTGCCTGGAGGCTCCTGGCCCTACATGTTTGGTCAACAAGCAACAGTGGGTGGTCGGGCCACAGCACAGGACAAGGGCCCGCTGTGCACAGGAAAATGTGTTCAAAGGTGTTTAAGGGTGGTGAGGAAGTAGGCTGCCCTCCTGAGTCTGGGGCCGTGGATCACTGTTCCCCCACTATTGTAGACTGTGAGAAACTTGCCCCAGGAGGCATGAGGCATGAAAATACAGTGAAAGTATTCACCTGACTCCGCATCTGCATGCTTGCATTAAGTACTCTTTTGCCCTTTACGCTGTTTATGTGTAGAGCCTGTAAAACAATTTTAACCAATATTTGCATTTAAAATAGGAAAATCCTTGCTTTTTAAAATTTGATACATGATAATCAGGATATATGGCGCATGTTAAGGTTTCCTGGAAGCCTTTGGAGGCTTTCTTTTTTACAGTCTTCTTAAAGTCCCCATCACTGTTTTGAAACTGATTGATAGAAGTTCACACATTACGTTTGTGAGCTTCACAAGAGCTCTTTTTAAAACAATTAAAAGCTGAAGAGCTTTTATCTAGCAGAAATTCCAGTTTGCAAAAATAAAATCAGAAATGTTTCAAATACATAGCAAATTGTGAAAAATTGTCACGTGACTGGGACTGACTGCCTTTAGTGTTCCTGGGAAAGTAATGTGTGTTGCTACTTTTTCCCCCCTTCAAGACAGGGTTTCTCTGTGTAACAGCTCTGGCTGTCCTGGAACTCACTCTGTAGACCAGGCTGGTCTCAAACTCACTGAGATCCGCCTGCCTCTGCCTCCCTAGTGCTGGGATTAAAGGCGTGAGCCACCATGCCCAGCTGCTACTTCTAAATACAAATTTCCAACTCGTTTTCTCTTAGTAAAACAAGAGTTCTGTTCTGTGTTTATATTATTTCAAAAATAATTTCCAGATTTAATATTTGTTTCAAATTGTTTATATCTGCACGCTTCAAATTAGAAGAAAGAAACATACAAAGAAAAGCATTCTTTTTTAAGGATGTTGCTTCCACAAATTATAGAAATTTTTACTGGAAAAATAAGACACCAACTTTTGATTGTCAGCAATGAAGAAATGTCATTGTGTATGTGTTTATGTAAAGTGTCTTTAAAGGTCTTTTTCCCATCCAAGTACTAACCAGGCCCGACCTGGCGCACGCCTTTAATCCCAGCACTCGGGAGGCAGAGCCAGGCGGATCTCTGTGAGTTCGAGGCCAGCCTGGGCTACCAAGTGAGTCCCAGGAAAGGCGCAAAGCTACACAGAGAAACCCTGTCTCGAAAAACCAAAAAAAAAAAAAAAAAAAAAAAAAAAAAAAAAAAAAAAAAAATAAAGGTCTTTTTCTTTCAGACATTTGGCAAAACTATAAATTAGACACTAGTTTGTGGAAGCTGGGGATGCAGCTAGATGCTGAGGTTTCCTTCTAGAATTATGTCGGTATTATTGCCTGCACCAACACGAACTGTTAGAAGGAAGCACTGTGTTCATGACTTGTGCTGCAGGGCTGTGGTATCTCCAGAGTCATCTCTACATGGTAGCTCTTCAGTAGATAGATTCCACAGATCTCAGGGCAGGGAGGTGACCTCATTCATTCATTCACTCATTCATTCATTCATTCCGGGCATAGTTTGCATCTGTGCTCCTGTGAAGTGTAAACTTTATAATCATATAACACTGCTGATCAAGCCCCAAATTGTAGAGCTGGGGAGCAAAAAAAGTATATTTTCCATTTTGTTCATACAAATGATGCAATTGAAACTCTGAATCATAAAATCATATTTTAGAGGTAGAATAGTTTCATGGTTGCATTGTTAAAGCATTAATCTTTGTAGCTCCATTTTTCAACACACTGATCTGCTACTAATATCCATATAACTTCTTCTTCACATGAATTCCTGCCCCTGTTCCTAATGTGGGGGGACAGTTATTAAATAAATGTAGTAGCCTCATATTTGATGATGAGGCTTTTAAAGTTTCCCATGTGCTAGAGATGTAGCTCAGAGGTTAAGTGGAGACAGTCCTGATCCCCAGTACTGCCAGTAACCCCCCCCCAATTCTATTCAGCATAAATCGTAAGAGTTTGTTTTCTAAGAAAATTTATGTCCAAGAAAACAGTTGGTCAAAATTCATGTTAATTTAATATTATTTTGAAAAGAACAGGGCCAAACATGGCATCACAAAACTTTGTTCCCTCTCGCCTACAGAAGAGCCCAGTGCAAATACTCTAATGAAAGCCTAAACTTGAGTGGCACTGGAGACCATTCTCCTTGACTGATTCCCAGTGGCCAGGTCTGTGAAGTGTCAAAGAAAATAGACAAAGTGACATCGTCTTCAGTTGTATGTGCTTTAAACAGTTACTTCATTTTCAATTATGTCTATGTATGTGGGTCTGTGTGTGGGTCTGTGCACATACATGCCAGTGTCTAGGAGGCCAAAAGACTCCCCTGGAGCTGGTCCCATGTGGATGCTGGGAGCTGAGCTTACGTGGTCTGCAAGAGCCGCAAGTGCACTTAACCACTGAGTCCTCTCTCCAGTCCCAGGTGTATAGACTTTGTGTCATGAGCAATTATTTCAATCACATCATGAGGTACTTGTATTTTAAGGTAAAAACAATCAAGGGGAAAAAGGCTAACTTTTTCTGAATTATTTTAAAGTCTTTTGCTGATTTTATAGTTAAAACAAATGTGTTTCTTTTGTTCTTCATTGTCTTATAGGAATACTCACTGTCAAACTAACTTCATATTTGTAATCATTGAGAAATAAAAGTATTGAATCCTGTAACTGAAGCTTCAAAAGAATTGTCAGAATCTGCAAGGCTTTTTGATTTTTAACATGATATAGTTTGTGATAAATGGTTTGTTTTAAAAAAAAGTTTGAATAGCCGGGCGGTGGTGGCGCACGCCTTTAATCCCAGCACTCGGGAGGCAGAGCCAGGCGGATCTCTGTGAGTTCGAGGCCAGCCTGGGCTACCAAGTGAGTTCCAGGACAGGCGCAAAGCTACACAGAGAAACCCTGTCTCGGAAAAAAAAAAAAAAAAAAAAAAAAAAAAAAGTTTGAATAAATTTGCTCCCAAAAGCATAACCCTTCTAGTTTCCTGTAGCACACTGTGAGACCTTTCTTTTGTCAGAGGAAAGAAACTAAACCTTGGGGAAAGAAACTCATTCCTTGGTTAGTGCCCACTACTTAGTTGGAGGGTTTAAAGCTTGCGTGCAGCCCTGCAGCGCCACCTTCTGGTCATTCAACTCACACAGCACTTACAAAGATGTTCCAGGTGCCAGTTGGACCTGCTGGGCACATGCTATTTCATCTAACTTCTCTGAGTTACCCTTACTGGTAATGCTAGTGACCAGTTAAGAAAGTCTTTCCTGTGTAGCCAACAGAGCACTGATGAAGTGCTTTCTGGTGCAACAGAATATCCCTAATGCAGATTCTGTTATTAAAGAAATGATAAACCAATCTTTAAGTTTCAAAAGTCAAGCCTTGCTTAAACTCTAAATTATAGAAAACCATTTAAGTTAAAATACCAGTTACAGAGAAAAAAATTTCTGAGGATCCACTTAAGCAATAGTAATTGCAATATTTGTAGGAATGTAGATAATTTATTTTCATGAGACCTGGAAGTATTTCCTTCTTAATCATAAATATATAGCCTCAGATCCTATAAAAGTAATGTGCAACATATATTTATAAAATAAATGCATTTTGTGAAGTTTTTAATATCCATGTTTATAAACATTAGGAATTTTCAGGTATTTTTAATATGTTACTAAGTTTAAGCCCCTTTATATTTTTCTGGTACATCAGAAAATTCATGTTTTGACATTTCTTGAATTCCATAATTACTAACAATGAAGACTGTGTAAACTACAATGTAAAATGTCATAAATCATGAAAAGTTCCACCTAGATTTCTCTATTTCACGTGGAAAGGAATCAGTATAAGTTGTTCCGTTCTGCCTGACTTAACTCCTTTTGCTGTCACCATTCCAAAACGCTGTGCACGGGCAGCTGTCAGGGACAAGGGTTACCCCTGATCAGTCCACGATGGTGAGATGCAGGCAGCAGATTCTGCCCACAGTCAGGAGGCAGAGAGCAAGGAGTGCTGGGGCTCACCCAGCATCCCATACAATCTAGGACCCAACTTAGAGAATAGTGCTGCCCACTTTAGCATGGGTCCTCCCATCTCTGTTAACCCAGTCAACACAATCCCTCATGGCTATGGAGGAGACTCACCGACAAGGCCATTCCAGATCCTGACAGTTAATAGCAACCATCACACAGTTGTGGCATTTATGTTGTAAATATGTATGTGTGCAGCAGTATGAGAAACAAGGGCCAGAAGCTGGTATTTTCCTTTCTAAGCCTGGATCTTATTTTGTAGAAGTTGACTTCTTAATGTCTACATTTGTAGTGTAGCCCACATCTAATTTTGCTGTATTCATTCTTTTTTAAAAATTAATTAATTAATTAATTTTACACCCCGGCTGCAGTTTCCCCTCCCTCCTCTACTCCCAGTCTCTCCCCCTACCCCTCTTCCGTTCCCACCTTCCCCCATCCACTCCTCCATTTCTGTTTAGTAAAGGACAGGTCTCCATGAGTATCACCAAAACGTGGCATTTCACGTTGCTGCATTCATCATTAAATTATGCATTTACTGCACCAAGATGTCCCTTAGAATTTTGTTTTAAGCAAGAATGGTGGATTGAGTTTCCCCATGTGTCATAATGGAATGACTCTGTAGATCTGTTGAGGGCTATACATAGCTCGGTGGCAGAACTCTTAAATGAGGCTCTGAACTCAGTCCTCAGCACCATAAGAAATTAAAAAAAGCAAAAACCATTTGGAGAAAATTTTATTTAAATTCTGTATTTAAAAGAGTGCAATGGTTGAGCAGGAAATAGACTTGAAGAAGCTCTACATTCGATCAAATCACACAGTAATAGGTAATACCATTCTCTCTTCTAGGTAACCCAGGCCCGCACAGCCCCATGCTGGACCTGGATAATGATGTACGCCCCTCGGTGTTGGGTCATCTCAGCCAGACTGCATCACTGAAGAGAGGTAGCAGCTTTCAGTCCGGTCGGGATGACAGTAAGTTATCACCCCTACCTCTACGTGATCATTCATATTTGTACACCTCTGAGGGGATGTGGTAAAGAAGACTCCATTTCATACTTAAGAAAATTGGCAGGTGGTAAAAAGATGAAGGAGAATATGGTACTCTTGAGTTCCCCCCTGCTGCACAGGGTGGGCCCTGGAACCACACTACTTGGGTACAGGCCTGGGTGACTGAGCAACAGTATGCTAAGTACTTGTAGCCCTTCTAGCACTCCAGAGTGTCTGACAGCACTGTCCAGCCTCCGCGTCAGCCTCTGCCACTGCTGTGAACTGGGACAATTAATTTACCCATTAATCTGCTATAAAAGATCCGGTGAATTAAGCTTTTGGAATCCGTTTGCTGTTTTTACATACTAATTGTTAAGTCATTTTCCCATCTTAAAATGGTTTCAGTTACAATACTTACTACTGAATTTAAGAAAGGAGCTGAGTTTACTCTCTCTCTCTCTCTTTTTTTTTTCTCTTGTGTTTTTTGTTTGTTTGTTTTATCCCAGCCCCTATTTTGTTTGTTTTTAAGTCAGCGAGAAAAATCAGGATTCCCTCTTTTTCTTTGGTGCTACAGAATGCTTTTTATGATCAGCTGCTTTGAGACTTGTGTGTGGAGCGTGTGTGAGTATGGGTGATTAGATGTCTGCACTGCCCGCTGTATACATGCATGCGTAGAGTGCACGGGGACATGTCAGACCTTTCAGAGCTCCGCCAGCTCCAGTGACCACAGGGACTTGGGTTCTGCCCATGTTGCTTTCATTTCTTTCCCAGCAAAGAATACATGAGATAAGGAGACAGGTTAGTATTGCACAGTAGGAATGCAGAGCAGAGGCCAGAGAGCTACATGGTAGAATCACAGTGCTTTGAAATATTGTTCTTGGAGAAAATACCACGTAACTGCTATGGTCAGGCAAATCTTTAATGCTTCAGCTTAAAGAGTTTAATTTGGGAGCTGGAGAGATTGCTCAGCAGTTAAGAGCTCTTGCTGTGCTTGCAGATGGCTCAGGTGTGGTTCCCAGAACCCACATGGTGGCTCACAACCATCTGTAACTCCAGTTCCATGGGATCCAATGCCCTCGTCTCATACCTATGGGCAGCAGGCACCGTGATGCACATACATACATGCAGTCAAAACACACACTCACACAAGTCATTTAAAAACGGATTTAAATTAATTTCTTTCAAAGATTTTCTTGTTTTGGACCCCTGACACTCCTGGCCATGGCCTGTGCATTCCAGGCAACATGCTATCTGCCATCTGTAAAATAGTTTGGCGTTATCATTTACTTTTAGGGAAAATAGCCATGTTGTCCAATGAAATCTGCTTCTTGGTAGACTTGCCTGCTCTAGAAACTTTGAAGGCAGAGTTTGCTCAGTTATTCAACAGTCCACATAGATCAGGACAGCTGTCTGATAAGTTCACAGATAGTCTTTAGGTTTTCACTAGAGGAACAAATCAAAGTTTACAGTACCCTTAGATATAAAGAACTGTACCTTTTACTCGTGAAAATGAGTTTAAAACTTGCCCCCACAATATAGAAATGCTGTCAAGCATGCAGGGGCACTAAGCTGGCAGAAGGAAGCCTCAGTGGTTCTTAAGCATATGCAGGTCCGTGCTTGCATTCATGGCAATAACAGTTTTAAAGGCATTTAATACTTCAGCCCCACAAAGCCCCTGGGGATCTTGTTATGTTTTGTCTTGGGTTTGGGGGCTTATTGGTGAGAATAACACAAAGCTGCTGCTTTCCTGTTTCTTCTGCAAGTGGGCAGACACCCTTCACAGGCGATGCAGTCCCTTTTCAACGTTCCCTGTAGCTGTACTTTTTGAACCAGCAGGTTTTGGGGGACTTATTCTTTTGGCACATGTGCTAAATGAAGAGGATTTCTTTTAGTGAAAGCATCAGTTTTAACTAAAACATGGAAGATAGTCTTATCTGTTAGAAGGAAGCTTATTAATTTGAAAATTTCAAATGAAATAGTCTATATCTCAGAGAGAAAGGAAGTGCTCCCTGTATGAATATAGAACTACAGGAACCAGTAATGAGAAGTAGAGAGAGCAAACTTTGTTTCAAAAATAATTACAGGACATTTGAGAGTGATGAGAACATATTTATATTTGCTTGTATATATAAAAAGCATTTGGCAAAGAGTTACATGAAACCAGTAACAGTGGTTCTTTATCACCAACATGTAGGGGAGGGGCAAGAGCTAGCCTTCCACGTCTGTCATTGAAAGCTTATTTTCTGGAGGTTTATTATCAAGTCAGGACGGTAATAAACATTTAAAACTAAACCAGCCTCACCCCTCCCTCACTGGAATTCAAATGTCAGCACTTTCTGTCTGGTGTTTCTTTATCTCTGTCTGTCTTCACTCTTTCTGCCTAGGATGGAAGGACCTGTGATATGATGCAAGCTAGACAGATTTCTGACAAAGCCACAGGGCAGCCCTGCCTAGGGATATCTTGTAAAGAAGCCTGGGTTTGGCTATGGAGTGAATGGACACCCTACCTAGAGGCTGAGTAAGGGTTAGGACTGGACCCTAGAGTGTTCCTGGTGGCTGCTGTGTACTGGCCTGCCTGTGGCTGTGTAGGAAGCAGGCAGCAGGCAGCAGGGAGGTAGAGAGGAACCCATAGGCAGAGGGCACAATGATCTCATAGCTAAAGGTAGGAGAACCAGGAAATGGCCTGTATTCCTGAATTTCTCCATTTGTTTTCTACTGTTAACTGAGGTTTTAGTATACTTTTCATCTTATACTTCTGGGTCACGGGATGCTATTCTTTATGGGATTGCACTTGAATGTGTTCCTGATTCTTGACTGAATTTTCATCACCTAGGGTGTTTACTGATAACTTCCAGCAGATTTAGATTTGTCTCTAATCATTGTCAGCAGGCCTTAACTTGGGCCTTTCCTTTGCTGACTGGAGGTTTGACTTTTATTTATTTACTTTTAAGTGTTTTATTTCTAGAGTTTTTTTTCACTTTTATGTGTTTTGCATCACATGCATGCCCAGTGCCCTTATAGGTCAGAATAGGATGTCACATCCCCAGGAACTGGAGTTACCGATAGTTGTGAACCACCATGGGAGTGTTGGGAGTTGAACCCCAGTTCTCTGCCAGAACAAGTGCTCTCAACCTCTGTGCCATCTATCCAGCCCCCATGTTTGGCTTTTTAAAGAGGAACAAGGGTCAAGCACTGTCCTCCCAGGCCTTGGCAGCTGCTATACCCCTCCCTATGCCTGCCATTGCCAGTATGATGCTGAGGGAAATGCCTCCTCATCAGAAAGAAGGGAAGGGGGTGGGGTCACTGTGCCCCAGGGGGTTTTTCTTCCTGATTCAAATATGTATTCATAGTGTTATTCTTTTATCCTTTAGCATGGAGGTACAAAACTCCCCACAGAGTGGCATTTGTTGAAAAATTAACCAAGCTTGTGTTAAGTCAGCTGCCTAACTTCTGGAAACTCTGGATTTCGTATGTTAATGGAAGTCTTTTCAGTGAGGTAGGTATACACTTCTGACTGCAGGTGGAGCTGCTCTTAAAACTTAAGGTTTTGAGGTTCTCTTTTCAAGACTCAGAAGTCTAACACCTTTATCCATTTTCATATATTTTTAAAAATTTATAAAATTTATTGTAAAAGAAACTTTCAAGTAAATAAAAACATAACCTACAAAAATTAGCCATTTTCACATTTTTAAGATTAATCAAAAGCATTATAAATCTCTGTGACCTTGAACTTGTTATGTGATTGTCTAGAATGTAGTTTTCTTACTGTAAATGGGGAGTAGCAAGGTTCTCTGGCTCAGCAAGTGGTTCTGAAGGGCAAATGAGGTGCACATCTAAAGAAAGAAGACTAGAAGTTGTTTTAGAGATTCAGAATCAAGTGGAGTGCCAATCAGACCAAACTGTGTGGATGATGTTATGTATGACCATAGACAAGGAGGAACCCTGGAGCTGGGCCAAAGATCTGAGTTCCCAGTGGAAAGAACTTAGTAATCACAAATTGTCTGGTTCCTTACTTTGTTTGTACGTTTTATAAACCTGTACACTTTCAGGGTCAACATTTAGTGAGCATCTTTTTAACGTAATGTTTTCAATTTATTCCTTGAGAATCTCACATATGTATATAATGTATTTTGACCATATCTGTACCCTTTCTCCCTCTAACTCACCCTGGTTGCCCACAACAGTCCCCCTCCCAGCTTTATCAAGTAGCCCTAATCGCCTGTCTCCCACTACCACCCACAGAGCCCAGTGTGTGATGTCTATGCACATGGGAGCTGGACATCCACTAGGGTCAGGTGTAACCTTCCAGGACACATATCTCCAAAGAAAAATGATTTTTCTCCCTCAGCAACCAATGTCTGTCAGTAGCTCCTAGGGTAGGGTTGGGGCCTCTAGAGCTGTACCCTGTCCTGCTTGAATTTTGTGGGCTTGACTTTGTGTAGGTCATGGTTGAGTAAGCACAGCTGCTGTGAGTTCATGAGTGCAGCAGACATGGCGTGCCCAGAAGGCAGCACTTCTCCCATCACATCCCAGCATTTCTCCCTGGCCTCTGGCTCTTCAGTCATTCTGCAGCTTCTTCTGTAGGTGGCCCGCTTAGGGCTGAGCGTTCAGTCACTTATTCTTGGCGCTTTGACCATTATGAGTCTCTGCCCACTACAGAGAGAAGCTTTTCTCCTCAAGGTTGATAGCAGCACAATTACTAGCCTATTTCCTGAGCAATTGAATTCATACTCAGAAAGACTTTATCTATACCTATTTTGAAGTGTGCTCCCTCTTTTTCCTCCAGCAGTTTCAGAGTGTCAGGTTTCATGTTGAGGTCCTTGAGCCATTTGGTGTTGAGTTTTGTACAGATGAGCTATAAGGATCTAGTTTCATCTGCTTGTAGGCGTTGAATTTTCTTAGTGCAGTTTGTGGAGATGCTGTGCTTTCTCCAATGTATGTTTGTTATCTTTGTCAAAAATCAAGTGGCTATAGGTATGTAGGCTTATTTCTGGGTCGTCTGTTATTTTCCATTGACCTCCATGTCTGTTTTTGAACCAGTGTTGTACTGTTTTTATGACTGTGGCTCTACAGTATAGTTTGAAATCAGGGATGGTTATACTTCCAGCAGTATTATCTTCACTCAGGAGTGCTTTAGCTCTCTGGGATCTTTTTTACTGCCATATGAATTTTAAGATTTTGTTTTTCTATTGAAGAATGTCTCTGGAATTTTCAAGACTTTTAACAGGAAAGGATGCTGGATTTTGTTAAGCCCTTTCTGTGTCTATTAAGATGACCATGTGATTTCTGTCCTTGAGACCATTATGTAATTTATAACATTAGTTGATTTATGTATATTTAATGATCTCCAGACCTCTGGAGTAAAGCCCACTTGTTTGTGATAAATAAATGTGTTCTTGAATTGGTTGGGAAGTATTTTTTTAAACATAATTTCCTTATTGACTCTTTGGGAATTTCACATCATGTACCCTAATTCAGCTTACCTCTTCATCCCCCCATATCCTCCTCTTACTCCTGCAGTGCTCCCTGAAAAGAAAATTAAAAAAGAAACAAACCCCTCAAAACAAAGCAGGCAGGCAAACAAACAAAAACAAGAACAAACTCTTCGCTTCTCCTTCTTTCCTGTTTCTCCAACACTTCTTCACCCGTCCTGGTGGCATGGGGCCCTCAGTGTGTCACATAGTCTTCCCTTTTGTCCAGTCAGCTTACTAGCAAATGTTCATCGCAGTGAGTCACTAGTCTGGTTCAAGGCTTCTGGTTTCTGATATACCATCTCACTGGGTTCTCAATGGAACTCCTCTGGGATATTCCATGGCCTGAGTCATGGTGATCCTGTGGGTATTGTTTCACAGGACTAGTTCCTGCATGAGCTCCAGCAGGTCCAAGATGGAGTAGATGTTAGGGTGGGCCAACCCAAGGCTTGATTGTGGGCCTGGGTGGTAGCTGAGCTGGTCAGTCTGGACCACTGGGGCCACCTGCCTCAGGTGAGGGGGCGGAGCCTGCTCCCCTACACCCATGCTGTCAGGGGTGGGTCTCCCTCACCTGTGGTGAAGGGTGGGGCCATCTCTCCTAAGAGCAAGGGTCAGCTCTCTCATGAGAGAGAGGGCCAGCTGTCTTGCTGCAGTGTCCAGTGAGAGGCAGGGCCAGCTTTCCCTGGGCCAGCAAAGGGCGGGGCCAACTCATGATGGACCTCTGATTTTATCACTCATGGTTCCTATGGACCCCTGATGTGACAGGGGCCACAGACATCAGCACAAACCCCAGCTGCAGCTGGACCACGGGCCCAGATGTGGCCCTAGGCAGTAGCTCTGCCCAATTCAACACTGGTTTCAGGTGGAAGTGGCAGCCACTCCAGATCAGGATGACTCAGGCAGTAGCATGGCCCCCTGACAACAAGGCCACAGGCCCAGGCTTCCATGTGGCCTTTGGTGGCAACATAGACCTCAGACTTCACCACAGACTGTGGCTATGGTAGGATCAACCATGGTTCCAGACATGGTCCTTGGCAGCAGCTCGAGTCTGGATGTCACCATGGCCCCAGGTGGTGGCAAAGGCTACCCAGATTGGCGTGGCCCCAGTGGCATTGTGGTCCCTGGACACTAACACAGCCCCAGTTGGAAGCCCAGACCCCTGGAATCAGCATGGTCCTTGATGGCAGCAGGAGCCACGGACATCAGCTGAGACCCGAGCTGCAAAAGAGCCTTGGACTCAGACATGGCCTCTAGCAGCAGCCCTGGCCTGGACGCCACTATGGCACTAGGTAGTAGCATGTGTCACTCATATGTGTATGGCCCCCGGATGCAGCATGACCTTTGGGCACCAACATAGTCCCTGGTGCCCTGATCAAGACCCCAGGCAACCACACAGCCTTTGGTTGCACCAGGAACCACAGACGTCGGCTCAGACTCTGGCTGCTGTAGGATCATGGCTGTAGGACCCAGACATGGCCCTCAGCATCAGTCCAGACGTGGACAACACAAGGACCCCTGGTGGCAGCACAAGTCACCCAGACCAGTGTGGCTCTGACAGTGGCATGGCTCTCAGACCCCAACAAGGCCACGGGTTGCAGCCCAGGCCCCTGGCTTCCATGTGACTTTTGGTGGCAACATGGGCCACAGACATTAGCACAGACCCTGGCTGTGGTAGGACCAAGGACCCATCCATGGCCCTTGGCTATAGCCTGGCCCGGACATCACCATAGCCCTGGGTGGCAAGCAGATCTCCCATGTCAACCTACTTCTTGTCACCTTCATTTCTTCCTTTCTGCCTCCTTCCACAGCATGTGAACCATTCCGCTTCTCTTCCTCTTCATTTCTCCACCACATATTTGCTCATTATGATGGGACCCACCTGCCCAGCTCCTCAAGGCACTGAGTAGGCCCATGGATGTCTTCATGCCAGCCAGGTCCTTGAGGGCCCCAGCTGGCCTGTGTTTGGCTAGCTCCTGCCTGAGCAGAACCTGCATCAAGGGAGTCTTGGATGTCTTCCCATCAGCTAGTACCTTGAGGCTCCCCCACCCCCCCACCTC
This sequence comes from Peromyscus californicus insignis, assembly GCF_007827085.1. NCBI lineage: Eukaryota > Metazoa > Chordata > Mammalia > Rodentia > Cricetidae > Peromyscus > Peromyscus californicus. The sequence continues at coordinate 33,216,938 of NW_026294606.1, forward strand.
CGGCTATGCCCCTGAGGGATCAGCCTTAGCTGTCTGGGGTGGGGGTGAGTTTCTTCCCGACAGCCATGTTGGGAAGTATTTTGATGATTTTTAGGTTGTTGTTCATCAGGGAGATGGATCTGTAATTTTTGTTTTTCTTTAATCTTTGTCTGGTTTGCATTTCAGGGTAATACTAGCTTGGTTAGAAGAGTTTGGTAATGTCCTTTCTATTATGGTATAGCTTGAGAAGTGTTGGTGCTAGACTCAGCATGGTGTAGATCTTTTTAAAATGATTTCATCTTGGTTTAATTTTGATAAGTTACGTGCCTGTAGGAATTCACACATTTCTTACAGATTTTCCAGTCTAGTAGAGTATTTTTTGTTTCTTTGTTTTTTTTTTTTTTTTTTTTTTGGTTTTTCCGAGACAGGGTTTCTCTGTGTAGCTTTGCGCCTTTCCTGGATCTCGCTCTGTAGACCAGGCTGGCCTCGAACTCACAGAGATCCGCCTGCCTCTGCCTCCCGAGTGCTGGGATTAAAGGCGTGCGCCACCACCGCCCGGCTTGTTTCTTTGTTTTTGAGACAGGTTTTCTCTGTGTAGCCCTGGCTGTCCTGGAACTCCATCTGTAAACCAGGCTGGCCTCAAATTCACAGAGATCCACTGGCCTCTGCCTCCCAGGACCTGGAATTAAAGGCACAGGCCACCACCACTTGGCTAAGTTGGTTTTGTTGTTGTTGTTGTTTGTTTGGTAATACAACAGATAGCTCTGAAATTCAGAAAACCATTATGTATTACCTAAAAACAATACTAAATTGGGGCATCAGCTGAGTGATACCTGCTTGTTTCCTAGGTTCGTTTGCTTGGAGTATGAGACTCCATCCTTTTATCTGAAGGTACTGTCTATCTTTTAGGGGAGGTACATTCCTTGGAGACAAGAGATAGATAATCTTTGCTTTTTGATTCAGTGTACTAGCTTGTGCTTTTTGAATGGGGAATTAAGACCATCAGTATTCTGAATTTTGATTGAAAGCTGTCCTGAGTTCCTACCATCTTGATGATCTTGTAGTGTTTTGTTTCTTCCCTTTTTCTCTTGCTTAACTATAGTTCTAGTATGGCTCATTCTTTATTGTGGCCTTGTCAATGGACTTGTTTTTTCTCTTTGGTCTGAAGTATTCCTCTAAGTGTCTTCTGTAGAGCATAGTGTCATAAGTTCCTTTATTTTGTTTTATTATGAAAAGTTTATTGTTCCTCTAGTTATGATAGGTCACTTTATTAGATATATAGTGTAGTCTGTGTAGACAGTTGTTGTGGAAACTATGGTTTCAGATTAATAGTCTACTCATGTGACCTGGTGTTCTCTCTTGTTGCTCTCAATATCTTTTTTTTTTTTTTTTTGTCTGTATGTTTAGTGTTTTTATTATGATCTGACATGAGGAGGTTCTTTCCTGGTCTTGTCTGTCTGGTGCCCTAAATGCCTCCTTTGTCCCGAGTGGCATCGCTTTTCTTAACTCTGGGTGTTTTCTATTATGATTCTTTTGAAAATGCTTCCTATGCCTTTAGGACAAGATTTTTCTCCTTCTATGTCAAGTAATTTTGGTTTGGGGCTTTTCAGAGTGTCAGGTGTATCTTCAGATGCTCATTAGTACCTTCCTATTTGTTATCTTTGTCCTTGTTGGATTGTTCAGGCTCCTCTACTTTGCCTTAACCTCAGATTCTGTCCTCTCCTTCCCTGATTCATTCTATCACTGAGACTCCGTAGAATTTTTTTTTAACTTAATGGTTTTGTTTCAACATTTAGCTTTTCTCTTAGTTGAATTCCTGCTTCATGTCATCTATCACCATCCTTATTTTTTTCAGCTATTTGATTGTGTCTTTGAACACACCTGAAATCATTATTTCAAGTTCTGTGTCTGGGATTTCATGTAACTTACTCTCACTAGATGGCATTGTTGTAGGGTTAATAATTTTTGAAGAAGCTATGTTGTCTTATTCAATTTCTTTTGTTACTGCATTGTAATTTATACATCTGGTGTTATTTTGTTTTGTATATTATATTATATTTTGTATATTATATTATCAGCTACTGAAATGTTTGCCTTGAGTAAACAATGCCTTGAGTAAATTGTTAGTGGGGAAAGCAGCCACATCTGCATGCGATTACCACTGTGCAAAAGTCATATTAGCCGATTAATAACAGTGGCCTCTTTGACTTCAATAGCTCCTGGAGGATAAACAACTGAGAATGGTATGGAGTGAACTTGGATTTTAGTTAATATGATTAGGAGTGGGAAAGAAGTAGGGTTGATAAAGAGAAGAGTTGAGGATTAGATCAACTTAAAAAAATTGAAGTGGGTAAAGTAGCTGGGAGGGGAAAGTCAGGATACTGTTGGGTCCACGTATCATAGGAAGTATTAAATATGTGGAAAGTTGCAATCAAGAAGGAAAAGGATGAGGGGGTAAGTATGAGAGAAAGAAGAAAAGATGTGGCAATGAGTGAATATGTGAGATGTGGCTGAAGAGTATACTGAATGCCGTAGTAAACTGGGTGGAAAAAATACACAACATCCCTAAGACCCTACTGGGCAATAGACAAGCAAGAGCAAAACCATCCTAAGTTATACAGTCAAGAGTGTAGTAGAAAGTAAGCAGTGAAAACAGCACTTAGGGAGTGGATTGCTGGCACAGCTGCTCTGAGTTAAAAGGTGAAGCTCTCAGATCTCGAGTTCTAGCAGGTTCCTTGGGGTGCCGTGTAGAGGAGAGAATGGGAGTCTGTGGTCTCTGCAGACTCAGCAGTCTTAGGATTCTGGTGTGTCAGGGAGGGGAGGTTGTAAGTCCTTTTCTGTAGTTCCCTTTGGACCTCTGCACTCCACCTTGGCCTCTTCTGGCCTTGCAGGTCTTGTGTATGTGAGGAGCAGCACTTCCCTTGCCATTTCTCACGTTTATTGAGTGTCTTAATCACACTGTACATCTGTCCCCAATCAGGAGGGTGTGAAAACGATGTGCATCCAGGAGAAATGCACTTTGAATTGTAATCACTTTATGGGCTGGTGAGAAGTACCATTGTTATCTCTTCAAGTACATATCTTGAGGAGAAACAACTAGGAGCTGTGTGCTAAGTTATTCAGCATGCAGCCCAATGGTAGAGTCTTGTCTAAAAAGCAGTAGGCCCAGAGTCTGATCCTGGGGTCATGTCCCACCAGAATTACCCCAGTATTTGAAATGACGTTGACCTGGCACATACAGATATAAATAAGGTTTAGTAGCATCGGAAGGTAGTGGACTGATGAACTTCTATAGTAGCACAAAAGAATGCCAAGGTAGATTAATGCATATGGACAACAAGTCCACTAGACAATGAATTTGAAGCCGTGTTACTTATTTCCAGCCAATGTTTTATTCCAGTAATTTGGGTTATTTCTCTTTTTGTTTTGTTTTTGTTTTTGATCAAGATAGAGTTACTCTGAGTAGTCCTGGGTATCCTGGATCTCACTCTGTAGACCAGGCTGGCCTTGAATACAGATATCTACCTGCCTTTGCTTACTGAGTGCTGGGATTAAAGACATGCACCACCACCACCCAGCTGGATCTTTTCTTGTAGGTGGCACATCTCACATGCAGAGTAGTTGCTTTGTGTCTTTCAAGAGTCATAAAGTTGACAAATGGTTTTGATCTTTTGCTATCTCAGTTAAAATAGAACATATTTCCTTATCCTACCTAGTTGGAGTAAATATATAACTATTTTGTTGTAGATGAAAACTGTGACCTACTTCAAATTTCATGACAGCATACTGTTGAAATGAAAATAAATGTATTTTAATTTACTGAATTGACTATGCCTGTGATGTTTCTTTCTATTTATGTTCATAACTTTATTTTAAAGTTTATTGGAACAAGTATGAATCTCTTCAGAAACTCAGCATGTTCTTAGAGCATTTATTCTCTATGGAGAAGACTGGAAGCCACCACAGGAAAGTAGCAAGAAGAGTTGGAAAGTGTGCCCGTGCAGTCAGTCTGTGAATGAAAGCAGAAACTTGATTAAGTGGACATTGGGAGGAGGCCGGCACTTTAGATAGTTGATAACAGAGGAGCTTTAAACACACTTCACTTAAATGTCCTGTTTTTCTTATTGTAGAACTATGGTGGTTTATTAAGAGCTCATTCGTGAAAAGTTTCTAGCAGTTTGAACAATAGTCACTTTTTAAAACGATTTGGGCCCATGTGAATCAGAACAGTGAAATCTGCCGTTGGGCTCACCACAAACTGGTTTTGGTCTGTGTGTGCAGGAAAGAACTGAGGCTTTAGTTAACGAAATGGGTAATAATACTATCACTCTGTGGGTTTGCTTCAAATGTAGTGTATTTTAAAACATCAAGTAATTGATAATCATTAGGAATCAACATTTTAAAAGTCCTAGAACTTTAAGCAAATTTAAATGTTATTAAAAGTTAAAAAATTAGATTTGCTTTTAAATAGGGCAGGCCTTATGAACCTACATTCTATATCGGGATTGCTCAGTTCTGTAATATCAAAACAATCACAAACTGTTCCCATCACTCAAAACTCTCAGCCCCTCTGCTCTCCATTTTGTTGACAGGTCTCTACTGTTTCAACAGTACTGAGTTCACCAGGCTTTTCAGGAGCCATAGTGTAGCATAGAGTAGTGTAGCATATAGTATAGTATATTATGTATAGCACAGTAAGTATAGTATGCTATACCCTGGTGTCTGGCTAGTCAGTCACAACAAGACTTGAAACCTAGTTGATTTTGGAAAGCATTTAGATCAGCGCAGATTGAAGGTAGAAATGCTTTTGAAAGCATGTTCAGAACAGGATCTTTACCATAGTATGCCAGGTACTGATACACACACTTTTATTTACATGCTATACATCTGCACACACGTAGCATGCATTCATAAATACATTCTAAAATACTCAAATACTATGTAAATAAAACAGTGACTGAGATAAACTTTACTCTCTTCCCTTATTGAAGAAGCCAATTAAAAGTTAATTTTTAAGAACTTATCCTATTTCTGTGAATGTCTATGAAAAGAACAAAGCCAAGCTTCTAATGAAGATGATCAATGGGATGCAGAGGAAAATGGACTCAGAAGACATCATTTTTCACCTGAGCTTTAGCATACAAGAAGTAGACAAAGGAGCTCCCACAGCACATGTATCATCAGGGGAAGGCTCTGAGTGAGCCCTGGATTTCACAGGTCCTAGCAGGCTTAGGGTTGGGGTCAGCCTGGAAGCGCAGTGGGCCAGCTGCCTTTTGGAGAGAATCATGGGAAGAAGCCATAGGGCTGTGTGTTCAGGAGGAATAGGGATGGGAGAGTTATTTTCAGTGGAGGTGGAGAGAAAGTAGTGGTGTAGTTTGCATTTAGAGGTGGTGTGTAGGCCTTGCTGGTGGATCATGGGGAGAGATGAAGGCAAACATTCAGATACAGCAATGAAACAGGTTTCTGGCTAAGAAGGTGCCATTCACAAAGTCTGTCTTGGAGAAGACTTGCCAGGTTTCTGTTTCTTACTGTGCTACATGTGAGGTTTCTGTGAATTATTCAAGAGGTAGTAGGTAATTGAGATCTCGGAGTCTCAGAGGTTTTGGGCTACAGATACCTATATGGGAGATAATATGTAAAACTATAGGCAAAATTAATTAGAGAAGATAGAAGAGAAAAATGTGTCACAGCTAAGATCTGACAAATGATAGCGTTCAGAGGGCTGCTGTGTATCACTTAGTGAGCTGGACAAAGCAGAAATGAGATCAGTAGAGCCCTGTGGTTTGGCGGGGGGAAGAGAGGAGCATTCTTGGTATGATCCCTTTCTTGCTGCAGCGGCAGCTCACCTGTGCACATGGCTGCTCCCTTGCAGCATTCAGGCTGACCCAGAGCTTACCTATCATTACTGAACACCTAATTTTGGCACTTCCCTGCTTACTCCACTTTGGGTATTTCTCATTTGTATTAAAAATAAAGATATAAACCATCTTGTTTTGCAAAGAATTTGGAATGGCAGAAGGCAGTAAACCCAGGAGTTAGCTTTTTCAGTGATTATGAGGTAAATTTGCAATTTACATTTTTAAGTTTCAAAGCAAAGGTATATTTTTACAAAGGAAAAATGATAAAAGCTGCACAGCTTAATGTGAAATTTTAAGACACATAAGTTAAAGGGTATGTGCTATGTATGTTGAATAGTTGTTCTTAAAACAGTCTAACCCTCTTTTTACTCATTCATGTCAATAATGTTCATGTATAAGCCAGCTCCACATGCTGTGTCTCTAGCATGTGTAATATATATGCATATATAAAGCATTACTTGTATTCTCACATTAATTTCAGGGTAATATTGTAATTATTTATGATGTGCCTATTCTTAACTTGAAAGGTCTTTTGACATGTCTTTAACCTTAACCAATAATACCTTTAAATTTTAAACTTAACAGTTATGTTTTGTATTGTGTTACTGAAGTATCAGAGTTTATTTTTGCAGTGTTTAATTTTGTTATTCTTTATCTAAAAAGATCATAAGCTTGTCCTTTGGGGGGTATTTTATGTAGTAATATTTGGTTGTCAGAACATTTATTAATACAAAACTAGAAGAATTTCTGTTGAACAGATTTCTCTTAACTATAAAAACTATCCACACATTAAGTCCAGAAAAGCGTAGGCTTTATGAGTAAACAGAAATAAATAACTCTAGAATGGTAGAGTGTATTCTGTAAGGTACGCTGTAAAGAAGACAGTGATTTATAAATGAAAATAAGTGACAGGTGCAGTGCTTGTGTTTATAATAAATATTTACAGAAGAAATGGAGCAGATGTCCTGGGGAGCGTTCCATTAATTCAGAGTTTACTCTTCCTTTGTTCCTGTGCCAGACAGTGAGGCATGATGGGAAGAACACCATCATGGACACCATACACTGTGGTTTAATTGTATAGATTGTTGATGAAAAATGGCACGCCCAATTCACCTACAAAATTTGTAGTTTCAGCTTGATTATTGGTTTTGTACATAGATTTAGACTAGAACTTAGAAAGAGGCAAGCTAACTTCTTTCAGAATAAGAAAGGTTTTTCTGATTATGTCTTAGCGTTTCATTTAATCAGGTCAAGTTTCATGTCTTCATGTATAGATGTTAAAGCATTTCTTAACTTTTCTAAGTTATTTCTAAAAGAGAGCTAATATTTGCTTGTTTTTCAATTTCTAAGACTGCTGAGAAGTCAGGCCAGATTGAAAGATCAAAGAATGTAAGGCAGAGACAAAATGATTTCAAGGTAAGTGAGCAATGAGAATGTCAACTTTCAGAGCACTGGGTTTTCTCTCCCAGCATTACTGAAGACTTTATAGGCAAGATACATATTATCATTCAGCACAATCTTTACCAGATTATCATAATGCAGTTTTGCCTTTCATTTTCTAGAAAATGATTCAGGAAGTGATGCACTCCCTGGTGAAGCTGATCCGGGGAGCCCTGCTCCCACTCAGCCTCAGAGAGGGTGATGGAAGGCAATATGGAGGCTGGGAGGTGCAGGCAGAGCTCTCAGGGCAGTGGCTTGCACATGTTATCCAGACCATAAGGTAAGTATGGACCCGTGGGAGTCACACTCAATGAACGGGCTTGGCGGGTTTACATATATCTGTTTGCATTGGTGCTTTTTGAAGATGGTCAATACCCCAGGGTAGGATGTGTTGCTTTACCTGTCAATGAAGAGTTACCTTTCTATCTCTCTGTCCTGCTGCTTCTCCTATTTCTCACTTATAATCTAACCAAGCTGCTATTAAACATTCCTGGTGTTTGTGCTGGATGAGAGTGTCATACTGTATGTGCACCCATCTTCAACCTAATGCTGTTGTTCATAAACTCTATAAGGTGTAATTACAGGATAGTCCAAGCAGTGACAGGGATTGCTTGGGGCCCTATTTACTCACTTGTGTTGTGTTTTATTTGTTTGCCAGGCTGACTTATGAATCCCTGACTGCCCTGGAAATTCCCAATGACATGTTACAGATTATCCAGGACCTAATTTTGGACCTCCGTATACGTTGTATAATGGTGACATTACAACATACAGCAGAAGGTATGTGAGGAAAATTAATAATTACTACTCAACAAAGTTACCTGGGTTGGCTTCCTTCTAGCTTCCAAAGCCTTGAAAATAAGAGAAAACTAGTGTTAGAGAAATTTCCATGTATTTATTCATTTCTAACTGTAGAATAGAACTTTTTCTTTTTTTTTTTTAAAGTATGTTTTAAAAATAATTTAGTTGAGATTTAAGATACTGCAGAAGTTAAGGTGGATGTACTTGAAACTAAGAATTTAAGAACATCTTTATAACAAATTTTAAATAGAAACTGCTAGATAGAAAAGTTTATGTTAAATATGGACCCTGTTTAAAACATGTGGATATTTTCTAAGTAAATTTTAAAATTCACATGAAATCAGAACACCATTGGCAGTGTTTCTATGGATAGTAGAAATTATACATGCTTTTCTTTATACTTTAAAACTTTTCCAGAATTTTCTATATAGAGCCACCAAAAGGCCACCAAGTTATTTTTATAAAGTGACCGTTGAAATATTAAATGTGTTAAAAAAAAAAACAATAGAAAAACAAGAACGTTGTTATAAACAGCATAGGCCATTATCATCTGCCACCAGGATTTTATTGTGAAGGGCCCTGCACTGTAGAATTGGTAGTTAATACATTGTATCAAAGGAAAGATAATGGAATCCAGTTGAAACATTCCCCTCCACCTTCACCTAAGCAAGCCTCCCTGCTGGAAGTTTGAGCAAGTGTCATTCCTCAAGTGAGAGCCACACTGAAGCTAAACTACAGAGTCCAGAGCAGAAGTACTGCAGGGCCTAGTTTTCACTTGTGAAGAATACTGAGTGAGTAATCACTGTTGTGAGCTATCTATGCTCCTAGTCTAGAAGGCTCTAAATTAGACTGTGCTGTTAAAAAGAAACTAACAAAAAACCCAAAAGTATTTGCATGAGCATGGTAGTGGCACATACCTTTAATTCCAGTGCTGGGGAGGCAGAGGCAGGTGGATCTGAGTTCGAGGCCAGTCTGATTTACAGGGCAAGTTCCACGATAGATGGGGCTAAACAGAGAAACTATCTCAAAAAAACAAACAAAAAACCATTTTGTTAGAAAATGTAAACAATACATAACTAAGTCTTCAAATCTATCAATACTACATTGTATATCTTTTTTCACAAACTTATGTAAAATAATTAAAAGCCACAACCCATAGATGTTATTGTCTCTGTTGAAGTTCAGTGAGATAATTATAATAGAAAGTATTTGTGTCCTTGTTTGCCATGTAGAAATAAAGAGATTGGCTGAAAAAGAAGATTGGATTGTTGATAATGAAGGACTGACTTCCCTAGTAAGTTTAAATTATTTTTTTATTGTTAGTCATTAGTGTTTGTTATATATAAAATAAATGCTTTTATATTAATAAGGATCATACTGATTTTACATTATAATTCTAACTAACTTCTAGAAATCATAACATAATCTTAAAATCTTGTTTCCCAAAGTCGGTTTTACTTACTGCTGATCACAGACATTTAAAATGAGTGAAAATAGTGAGTCATGTGGGCCTTTATCACTACTTGTTTGCATTACATTTTAAAATTGTGCTTAATTCCACAATACTTAACAACTTGAACTTTTCAGAAAAGCAGGATAGAAGAATGATGGTTCTGTCCCCCAAACTAAAACAATAAGCATAAGCATCTGTAGACGATGCTTTTTCTGGGTGGGTTTAGAATTTCAAGCACCTTTGAAAATACGTTTCATAATTTTGCATGCCTGTCCGAGGAGTGCCCTAACAGTCTGACAGGGACTGCATCACTGCTGAAACAGAGACTTACCTAGGAGGACAGTGGTTGCCTTTTTTCCTTACACTAGCTGGACAGCTTGGCATGCAGCCAGTGCCCAGGGTCACTGTCTGTCTTTGTGACCCTCTGCACTGGTTTCTAGGTGGTTGTCCTTGTGGTTCCTTTAGGCCTTACTCCTGTTGGAAAGAAAGTAGAGCAGTCTCCCAGCAGCCACAGCCACTGTCTTCAGAGCCTATTGGCCAGAAAGCGTCCCTGTGCCCCAGGAAATAACTGTTCAGCAATATAGCCACTGCCAGTTTCTTCCATGTCCTCCTTTGCAAGGGAGAGAAAATAAATTCTGAGTCTGGAACTTAAAGTTTCTGCCAAGAATAAAGTGGATTTGGCCCCACAAATTATAAACCACTGGTAAGTCAGGAACAGAGATCCCACACAGTATTTTTCCTTTTCCTGGAGTCTGCATGGGCTCTGAGCAGTCTTACTTTAGATGTTGGGGCTGGTTGTCTCCTAAAGTTCAAGGCTCTACTCCAGGTCAGTATAAATGGATGCTAGTGTTCTCTGAGTTTAGAAGAGACACATCCACCTCCAGTGTTTTCTAAGTTAAATCATGCAAGAGATGAGTTGGGAAAGTTCATTATTTTTAATAAATCAGTTATGATTCTATTACAGAGGATCTTTAATTGGTTGGATTTGTTCTGTTGATTCCATTATTTACATTTAAATAAAAAGTATTCTTTGATTGGTTTTCTCAACCTAAATCTGTAGAGAAAGAATGTATATGTACTTAGCTCATCACTTTCTGAGATACATAAAAGACTATAAGATAGTTTTAATGTTGATTGTACGTAGATGTAACCAACTGTCTTATTAAATAAGTAACACAGAACCAATGCAAAGAAGAAAGCCAAGAGGTCAGAGCTAAGAGCTAAAACCTTACCCTTCCTCCTGCAGTGGTCCTCCCTCTCCGAAAGAGAGCTACCCCTGTGTTAAAGTCTTTATATAGACTTTCTGTTCTGCCTTCTCATTGGTTGTAAACCCAACCACATGACTGCCTCGTCACTGCCTGTCTGTACAGACCTCCAGGTCTTCTATGGTTGGTATTGAGATTAAAGGCATGTGTATCCAATGCTGGCTGTATCCCTGAACACACAGAGACTTACCTAGCTCTGCCTACCAAGTGCTGGGATTAAAGGCGTACACCACCACCGCCCAGCTTTCCTATGGCTTGCTAGTAGCTCTGACCCCCGGCAACTGTATTTATTAACATACAAATAACATTTTAGTACAAATAAAATATCACCATATTTCTCCTTTTCTATTTTAATAAAAAGAAAAAAGGAAAAAGCTTATAACTAACATAAGAAAAACTATATATAAAAGTACAATAACTATATACAATATATACAAGTAATAAATACCTAAACAATGTCTAGTCCATTTGTATTTGACAAATTCAGAGAAAATAATTCCATTATCTATCCTATTTTGGTAAGTCCAAAATGTATCTAATTCACTTTCTATCCTAATTAATCTTCAACTATAACTAACTAATCTTCAACTCCCTCAGAGACCCAAGAAGGAAATAATATTAGCTAACAAAAATAAAAACAGGAAGTACATGCAAGCAACTTCCAAAAAATTGTGAGTTGGCAGAAACAGCCAGCTGCCTGGACAGTCATCTAAGGTTTCTCCACAGTGTTGGGGCATCATCTTCAGCCTATAGGCTTGGCGTATCTGACAGACTTATTTGTGAAGTAGGATGTACACAAGGTCAACAGTTCAACCTCACATTGGGTGAGAGCAGTCTATATACCAGAAACACCTGAATTCCACTAGTGTCATGTCATGATTCAGGATTTTAAATTCTGGAAATTGTTGATGTTTTTTTAATTCAGCTGTCCATTCTTCTTGTCTATGTATATATATGGCTTCATCTCAGCATCCCGTTCTTCTCCACATCCCTCTATTAAATGCCATTCTACTATTGAGAGGCGTGAGCTTACTCTTCAAGAATAACTGTTTCAGCTGCTGTTCCATTGCACATCAGAAGCCATCGGCCCACTGCCTGTTCAGCTGCCTTTGAAGAAAAGGGCACTGTACCGTTTCCAGATTGCGAAGGCCACTTCAGGGATGGGGCCATATTGTCCTGGCCTCAGAAGATGCCTTTTGATAAAGCCATAACCACACTTGTTTTGGCAAAAATCAGTAGTCCTTTGTTTCGTGTCCTGTCTGTCCTGTTTGTCAGCAGTTGATTCAAGGATACTTTGTTGTCCAGTGGCTAACTTTTGCCACAATGAAAGTTAACTCCAATTGAAGGTTTTTCAATGCCCATATTTTCTCTGAAGTAGATTGGTACTGCCAGGAGCTGACATATCTCATAGTCATAACAAAAAAGAAAAATTTTCTAAGTTATTAAAACATTTTAAATGCCATATTCTGTAGATCTCTGAAGGGTTTGAAGATGACCTGTCTATCTAAAATATATCTGCTCAATCTTGAAAACATACCTAATATGACTACAAGTTCTATTATAATATCTAACTACTAACTTTCATTTCTTTATATCCTAATAGTTGGTAATAATAACATTCAAGGATCAGAAAATTGTATTACATTGTTAAATGAATGGTATAAATACAGTTAGAAATATACATATAGCATTTTCTAACTATCAATTTCTATATATATATATATATATATATTGTATACAATATAAAACAATCCAATCATTGTATGTTGAAGTCATTTGAATATTCTGTTTTATTTCTGTGGCTGTGTTAAAATACTCATACCAAAAGCAGCTTAGGGGAAGAAAGGAATTCTTTATTTTACAAGTCCAGGTCACAGTTCATCATTGAGGGGAGTCAGGACAAGAACTCAAGGCTGTTACACACAGCATTGTTTTCAGTCAAAGGACTCACTTCACAGCCAGTGAAGTCAAGCAAGAACCATGGGAGAGAATGTTTGATTGTAGCCGGAAGTTTTCCTATGTCCTACCCAGTCCCACAGCTGCTCGGTCCCGAGTAAACACATAGAGGCTTATATTAATTACAAACAGTATGGCCTATGGCTCAAACTCCTTGCTAGCTAGCTCTTAAATTAACCTATTTCTGTTCATCTATGTTTTGTCATGTGGCTTCATGGTATTACCTGTTCTCTCACATCTCGCTTCTCCTGGTGGTGGCTCTCAGCTTCTGCCTGACTCCACCCTTCTTCATCTCTGTCTTCAATTTGAATGTACCACCGAACCTTATTCTGCCTTGCCATTGGCCAAACAGCTTTATTTATCAACCAATGGAAACAAAACATATTCACAGCATACAGAAAGATATCCCACAGCACTTCCCCTTTTCTGTCTAATCAAAAAGGAAGGTTTTAACTTTAACATAGTAAAATTACATATAACAAAACAGTTATCAAGCAAGAATTACAGTTACAATATCTACTCTATTTGTATTTGGTATAATTAAAGAAAATATTCTATCTATCCTATATTTGTGAGTCTAAAGTTTTATATCTAATTTACCTTTTTTCATAACTAAGGAAAACAAAAAAGGGGAAATGTGGTGATATATTGTGTATCAAATAAAACTTGACTGAAGATCAGAGGACAGAGCCAGGCACAGAGTTAGACATAGAGGTCCAGGCAGTGGTGGCACACACCTTTAATCCTAGCACTTGGGAGGCAGAGATCCATCTGGATCTCTGTGAGTTCACAGCCCTCCTGGACTACATGAGATTGATTCAGTCTAGGAGAGAAATAGAGCCAGGCAGTGGTGGCACACACCTGTAATCCCAGTACTTAGGAGTCACATGCTTTTAATCCCAGCACTTGAAGTCTCATGTGTTTGTTATAGTGTTTGGGAAGCACACACACCATTAATCCTAGCACTAGGAAGGAAGTGAAATGGCTGGGTAGAAAAAAGCATATAAGGTGTGAGGAGACAGAAACTAGGCCCTTTTCGGCTGAGGACTCGGGAATTCAGTCAGACAATTTGTGGAGTTGGCGAAGTGAGACATTGCTGTGGCTTTTTCCTCTGATCTTTAAGCATTTACCCCAATATCTGGCTCCGGGTTTTTATTATAAGACCATTTAGGATTCGAGCAACATTTGATGACTGGCAGCAGGCTTATATTCCCATTAGCATTTTATACAGCTTGTTTAGGGTGGTGTTGCCCACAGTGGGCTGGGCCCGACTATATCAATTAACAAGACAACCCTCCACAGACATCCGCAGGCTGATCTGATCTAGGCAGCTGCTGAGCTGAGGCCCTTCTCTCAGATAACTCTATACTGTGTCAAGGTGACTAGCAAAGCTAATCAACAAGAGATGCTGTGTTAAATAAGCTGCCTAACATGCTTACTAGCCTATCTCACATTTCCTCTGTGACTTATGCCCATAGCACACATCACTCTCCTGAATGATGGCATGGAGGAGCAATCAGTGCACTCCTGAGAGTCTGAGCCTCTCCTAGGAGCACCCACAATCTCTTTGGCCTGAATCTCCCTTCACCAAGAAGGAGCAGAATGCCTTCATAGTGTGGGCTTAGAAGTAAACGTGCTTCTGTGCACTAAAGCATGTCGTAAGCTGCAAAGTTTTGGACAAAGGATTTTATTTGTTAAGTTAATGCTTGTAATAACTGAGGCCACCATGCTAATTACTTGTTTGTGTTATTCCTTACTATATCTTAAAATCTCTTCCAGGCAACTATCTAATAATCATAGAGAGCTTAAAGGTTATGGTAAAAGAAAATTACTGGGATATCAGACACTGATGAAATAGGTGTAGGAAGTCAGACATAAAGTCACCTTAATGCCCGTGCTTGATCTCTCTCTGAAATTAGTTTTGTACAAAGGAAAAAGAAAGCTGTATGTTCAGTTTGAGAAAGTTAAAGTCCTTGTTTCATTAAAAAAAAAAAACTGACCAATATTCAGTCCTCCAGCATAAAACAGGTGCTGGCTTTAGAGCCTTCCTGGCCAGTAAGTCAGCATGCACAGCCTCCTATGGCCTGCCCCATAGAGTAGAGCTCTGCTGGGTAGCCTGGCCATTGTAAAGGGACCCTGGAAAAATGACTAGACTGATTATTAGGGGAACATGGCTATAGTCTGTTTTTAAAATTGGATTTTCATAGTGCAGTAATAATCATTTATTACTTTTACCTAACCCCTGTGAGGATC
Organism: Peromyscus californicus insignis; assembly: GCF_007827085.1. Taxonomy (NCBI): domain Eukaryota; kingdom Metazoa; phylum Chordata; class Mammalia; order Rodentia; family Cricetidae; genus Peromyscus; species Peromyscus californicus. The sequence goes on from NW_026294606.1 coordinate 33,231,943, forward strand.
CTGTTCTTCCCTTTGCTGTGCCTGGGATTGGGAAGGATCCCTGATGTGTTATGGAAGTGAGCACTGAGCCTTTGAGGTCATGACTGCTCTTGCATTTGGAATGTGTCTTTAGCTAGAACCTTACCAAGTCTCCTCAACAGCTCAGTGGAAAGTGCTGTTTTGTCAAAAACACATTTTGCCTTCCTTCCTTCCTTCCTTCCTTCCTTCCTTCCTTCCTTCCTTCCTTCCTTCCTTCCTTCCTTCCTTCCTTCCTCCTTCCCTTCCTACCTTCCTTTCTTTCTAACTTGGAGAATTATTTTAGAACTAGAGCGGTTTTGATGACTTCTTACAGGTGGCTGACTCACTGACAACAGAGAGAGGAGTTTCTAGACTAGCAAGAGCAGTTGTTTAGACTACTGTTTACTCCTGCCTTGACTGAAGCTGCTCTCTAAACTGTCTAGTATTTCCTGTCCATTCATGGTATTAATATGGGTGTAAAGATGTAGAAAATCTAGTTCAAATTCTAATACAGGGTGTCTAAGTGAGCACGTATAAAAAACACCAGCATCTCACTGCCCACAGGTGACATTCAGTTTTTATTCTCAGTATTGTGCTTACTATTTTTGTTTAAACATCATAGATTGCTGTGCTTACTGTGGAATGTAGGTTAAATAAGCAGGTCTTCATCTGACTGTTTGTTCTTTCTTTGTTGGCTTCCCACATGCTGGGCAGTAATGAACAATGTGACGCAATGTGCTTTTTGTGCATCTGTGGTTCAGCCGAGTCTTCCTTTCCCACTTCTACTTCAACTCACTCTTCATGGTGCCCCCAGGGGTTTCACAGTGCATCAATATGTAGTGACACTAATACCAAGGCCCTATTTTAGTAAAGTAAACTGGTTTTGTTTGGGTTTTGATATATATGGATTTTTCTTCTGCTTTTTCCCAAACTTCTTCTAAAAACTGGTGGCTCTGGTTCTTAGTGCAGATGCCCTGTCCAGAATGGCCCATTCATTGTTAGTCTGTCTTGGCCTTGCTCAGAGCCCATGCAAATCTTAGGTCCTAAACCCACCTCTGCACTGGTGTTCAGTGCTGGCAGTGCACTGTCCTTCCTGTGGCCCTCAGTCCTTGTGCTTTGCTGTCCCCTTCTGTGCCATGATGTCTTCATACCTCTCTTTCCCTGTTCTCGGGGACTTTAGCCATCCTGTCTATTCTTCTATGAGCACCAGTGTTTTCTTCATGATGCTTCTTATTGTTTAATTTACAGTCTATCAAAACCAAACCAAACCAAACCAAACCTGTGACTGTCATGTTGGTGTCTCTCAACTTGGAAAATCATGTAATGAGAATTCTGTCTATCAGATCCACTCATGTGAACTTCAAGTGAACACAGAACACAGGCACTAGGATATTGCGATCTGTTCCCACTTTTCTTAGAGTCCCTTTGCTTAAACATATTTGCAAGTTTTTTTTCTTTTCTTTTTTCTCTTTGTTTTGTTTGGTTGTTTTGGTTTTTGGTTTTTTTTTTTGAGACAGGGTTACTCTGTGTTGCCCTGGCTGTCCTAGAACTTACTTTGTAGACCAGGCTGGCCTCAAACTCAGAGACCTGCCTGCCTCTGCCTCTCGAGTGCTGGGATGAAAGGTGAGCTACAAGTTTCAGTTTTTTACTTAGTCTATGTAGAAAATGAGTACAATGACATATTTGGCTTCAGGGATCTAGTACCCCTCCAGATAGTTGTTATCTGGTTTGATAACCTAGGTTTGACTGAACAATATAAGAGATGGCCCACCTAGAAAATTGAGCTCATGCATAATATGCATGCAATGTAGTTCTCAAGTATGAATGCCTTGCATTTGCTCCTTGTCAGTTTCCCATGAAAAGAGAATTTTGATGAAAATATTTACTCAGTTCTAGATGAATTAGAAAAGCCTTAGTCTGAAAATGTATCCCTTTTAAAACATGCCAATCTCAGCCTCAGTGAGTGGAGACTCTGGTCAAATCACGTCTTTGTTCTGTTCTGTAACTCTGGGGACTTGAGCTTTCGGCCGTATTCAGCTCCATAAACACATCTTCATAGTCGGCGCGGCATCTGTGTTTAAGGAGGCTTTCTTTCTTTCAGCCATGTCAGTTTGAACAGAGCATCGTGCACTCCCTACAGTCACTGAAGGGCGTTGTCGATTGTAAGCCTGGAGAAGCCAGCGTGAGTTTCTCTTCTCTTCTACCTGCTTTAGCAGGTCTTCAGAAATCCGTGCCTGGTAGAAAGGGACTGGGAGGCGAGGATGGAGGGGAAACTGTGGTTGGGATGTAAAAACAAAAAGAAAAGAAAAGGAATTTCCTGCCTGGGAATCAGAGTAAACAGTAGTCATTGATGTCCAAGAGCTGTTCTGTCTTCCTAGATGCACTCATTTAGTTACCTACATAAATGTGTTGAGTTCCGGTTGGTTCCAGGGTGGGCTGAGTAGTTAAAATTGAGTCCGGCAGCTTTGAACAGAGCAGGGTTCTTGTGGACTGAGTAATGGCTGACTTGGGTATGTCAGCCAGTCAGGATCAGAACTACCATAGTAGGAAGCCACCTAAGGCTAGCCCTTGGACTAAGGTTGATGACACTCGGGGGGTTTTCTGTGTTTCTGCTTTTATATCTAGCTTTTCAAGCAAAATGTTTTGTTTTCTTAGCAAATTGAAAACTTTTTTTGTAATCTAAATTCTTTCTCATAGGTATTTCAACAGCCTAAAACACAGGAGGAGGTTTGCCAACTAAGCATCAATATCATGCAGGTAACTAAAAGCAGTGGTATAGACTCTGAAGCCATGGACTGATTTGTCATTCACCGTTGATAATGTTCATATCACTATTAAATAAGGGTTCTTTTAAAATCTCATCTGTGTACATAAGCATTTAGAGTAAGTCGGCTATACAGATGAAGCTTAATGTACGATTAGTTCTTGTTTGTTTTAGCAATACCTGTGTATTTCATTTATATTGTGTTCTGTCTATTTTCATGGTACTTTGTATTCATTTCCTTTAGATAGCAGAGTAAATTAAATGAAAATTGGTTGCTTATAATTCATCTAGAGTTGTAAAGTTGTTTAAAAACTTTTGGGTCCAATGCTTCTTAGGTACATAAATGAAGTTGAGCATGTTTGTGAATAAATAAGGAAAAGAAAAAGAGTCTTTCTCCTAAAATGTATTGAAGAACATAACAATTGACTTAGACAAGGTGCTTTTAACATTCTGTCACTTATGTAGACATTGATGGGGTGTGTATATTTCTACTTCTTAGTTCACATGTACACACACAGACACACAGACACACACACACACACACACAGACACACACAGACACACACAGACACACACACACACACACACCTACACACCTACATTATTAGACCCCTCTCTCCCCACCTCATTTTTTATGGACCAGACAGTTCAGCTTTAATTTATATAAAATTGTTTTAATATTCCAATAGATTGATACCTGAAAACTCTTATCACTGAAACTTGCTGTTTTTAATCCAGGTTTTTATATACTGTCTGGAACAACTGAGCACCAAGCCTGATGCAGACATAGATACTACTCAGTAAGTAAAAATGTAGTTAATCTCACTGATGCATTTAAAAGTAATATAATGTAAGACGTCCATTCCCTACTGAGGTGGGGTCCTACCTGTAATCTAGGTTGGCGTGAACTGATTATATGCTTGGGCTGCCTTCGCTCTCTGCAGTCTTCAGCCTTCGGAGACCATGCCCAGCCCTGACTCTTGACGGACACTAGTAGTTCTCTCCTAACACTGTCACATGGAATGCTGTTGTCCTTATTTTTCTAACGTGCAGTTTTCCGGCTACCACTTAGTATGTGGCAGTCTTTCTGAATGACACTTGGCATGTGAAACTCCTATGCACCTAAGGTTCCTGTTTAATACAGATAGTATCAAAATAAGTGTTTGAATCTAATTTGCAATTTGAGAATTTTTCCATTTACTTGTGTTTTAGTTAGGGTTTCTATTGCTATGAAAAGACACCATGACCATGGCAACACTTATCACGGAAAGCATTCAATTGAGGTGACTTACAGTTTCAGAGATTCAGTCCATTATCATCATGATACAAAATGGTGGTGTGCAGGCAGATGTGGTGCTGGAGAAGGAGCTGAGAGTTCTACAACTTGCTCCAAAGGCAGCAGCAGGAGAGACTGTGTACTGGGTGTAGCTTGAGTATATAGGAGACCTCAAAGCCTGCCCCTACAGTGGCACACTTCCTCCAACAAGGCCACACTTACTCCAACAAAGCTACACCTCCTAATAGTGTCACTCCCTATGGACATTCAAACACATGAGTGAGTCTATGGTGGCCATTCCTTTTCAAACCACTGTATCTAGCATTAACTTTTGCTTTTCAGTATATATAACTATCAACTCCAGTGACTAAATACTTTTTTTTAATTTGTGTATATGTGCACATACTCAGTGTTTTTACCTGCAAGTGTGTGCATGTTTGTGTGTGTGTGTATGTGTGTGTGGGGGGAATTGGTGGCCAGAAGTAGATGATGATTGTTTTTCTCAAATATGTCTCTGCCATACATAAAGGCTGGGTCATTCATTTGGACCCAGAGCTCACTGACTCAGCTTGTCTAGCTGGTCCATTTCCACCTTACAAATACTGAGAATACAGGTGAGCTGTCATATCCACCTGGTATTTACATGGATTCTAGAGATCTGAACTCTGCTCCTCACATTGAGGGCCAAGCACTGTACCCACGGTCATCTCCCCAATCCCACATTTTTAATGCTTGTAGGTCTTCTTTGACTTGATTGCATGTATTTGGTTCATTATCTCACCAGAACATTGTGTTACTATTTACAACCAGATCTGTGATCTAGTTAAATCAGTCTTTTCTTAATACTTTAAAATTTCTGTTTCCTACATTGCTGGATTCTAATGGGTAGTGCAGGATTTCTGAACTTTATCTTCTAATCATTCAAATATATCAATTAGTGCTGTTTTAATTACCATTTGTTTATATTTCAACTCTTCAGATTGGTATCTTTTTTTGTTGTTGTTTTGTTTGTTTAGTTTGGTTTGGTTTGGTTTTTTGAGACAGGGTTTCTCTGTGTAGCCCTGGCTGTCCTGGAACACGCTCTGTAGACCAGACTGGCCTTGAACTCCCAGAGATCCTCCTGCCTCTGCCTCCCGAGCGATGGGATCAAAGGCATGTGCCACCACCTCCCAGCTGTGGTTGGTATCTTTTTATTATCTATTTTGGAGTATTATTTGATATTCATCATGTTAGAAGTCCATATGAATTCAAGTCAGTCAAGTTTAAAGAAAAATTCTGCTAAGGTGTCTCTTCTGATTCTGTTAAATCAATAAATCAATTAGTGGGTTACTTACCCTGCTCTTGCCTTTCACCTTTTTATGTTTTTGATTGCTTTTGAGTTATCAACTAATTTCTTAACTCACCTGTAAGTAGGTCACTGTGAAAGTGAGCTTCAAACCTTCCCCTGGATATTCTGGTAGTCAAAAACATTTTAATTATATGAATTTATTTGACATTTTCCCATTGATAATTTGTTTTTTTAACTTAATACAGTCACTTGAGTATTGGGAATACTTCATATAAGTTTTATATGGCCCAGGATAAGAGGTAGTCCTTAGTGCTTCCTTGTGATAGTAATAGTGAAATACAAAGAAAATGTACAGAAAGTTGTACAGCCATTTTCCTCAAAACATTTGAAGTCATTGCAGTTTTAAGTCAGTTTTAATTGTGACTGTTCTCTTGTCTCTTTTGCATTTAGTCTTTCTGTTGATGTTTCTTCTCCTGATTTGTTTGGAAGCATCCATGAAGACTTCAGTTTGACTTCCGTAAGTGCCAAAGACAGAAAGTGAAGTATGTCATATTAGAAGTAATGGCTATGGCAGTCAGCCTAAGTCACTTGAACGGAAAGCATCATCGAATGTGAGATGGACTCTTGGGACACTGAGGGACACTCTAGGACTACATTATGTTGTGTAAAGATTTGTGTGTATTTCACACTGAAAAAAAATCTAACTGGAGTTAAACATAATAAGACCCAATACATTCGCTGCGTCTTGAGTGTCAAAAGTGCCTGGTTGTTCACTGGTGCTGCAGAATTGCCTGGATGGCCTGGGAGGAGGCAGAGGACAAGGCATTTCCTTTGTGTCATTCGCCTCTTGAGCCTGATAAACTCCACTTTTCTCTGCCTTATTTCTGCAAGTCCCCTGTTTTATTTGAATGTAGGTTACATGGCAAAGTCAAAACCAGATTCCTACAGGCAATCTAATAGAGGCATTTACTCAATTCTCAGTTGAGGTTCTTCTTCTCAGATAACTCTAGCCTGTGCTAAGAAAAAAAATCAAGTAGGACAAGTGGCAAGAGCTTAAGGAAGCCATAAAGTGGATTGGAACCAGGCTTCCTTGTGAATCTAGGAAGGGAGTGGGGAAGTAGGAGTGGGGCTGGGGTAAAAAGCCTTTGAAACTAAGAGCCATCTGGGCCAACTCTGCTTTTGTTTTCTTGGTCTTTTAGAAGCAGCTGAACTGATACACAGTGATGACCTGTGTTCCCTTCCTACCTCCTAGCACACACCGTGGCACCCATCATTCATTTCTCAGCTGCTTTGTGTGCAGCCCTGATGGGGAGTGCTGCTCTGAGCCTCCCATCCCTTTTTCGGGATAGAGAGGAGAGAAGGTGGCTCTGTGTGATCCTCCTCCCAAGAGGCATAGAGCTGCCCACCAGGCCCTCAGCAGTCTCCCGGGGTTTTGCACTTACTTTTGCTCCTCACGGCATCTTACCCGTCCACTTACTTCCTAAGATACTCATTGGTTTCCAAAATTTGTTCCAGTGTTCTTCCCAATGGAGGGGGTCTCATCAGATCTAACTCCTCTTCTCAGAGGATCGAGATCCTCTCAGGGCTGTGCTAATCAGAAGGAAAGCTGATTTGGTAAGAAAGATCTAGATTTAGAATCAGAAGAGTCTCCTTACTCAGTCAGGCACAGGGGCTCAGAGGGCGAGAGTGTTCATTTCTGGTGCTGTCTGGGAGTACAGAGAAGTAATGTATAAGGCCCGTTCCTGCATATGCAGGGACTGCAGAGCAGCTGAACTGTTACGGTCAAATGCATGTCTCTCCACCAGGTGCCAACAAGCTTCAGATTAACATCCGAGCTAAGAACTAGACTGTTGTCTTTTTTCTGTTCTTCCCACTTTCATTTCATACGGTATTTCATCTGATGTATATGAACAAAGTATGCTCGCTAAGCATTAGTCTTCAGATCAGTGAAGTCGTTCTTCTCACCCTGAAGAGGTTTCATACATGCTGTAGTGGGGAAAAGCAAGTCAGGACAGCTGGGGACCAGGGCAGGAAAGACCTGCAGGCTCATTCAGCTGGAATGGAAGTGCAAGTCTACATGAAAGAGTGGTTAACGGATAGGTTCCAGCTAGTTGACACATTTGTGGACTTCAGCATGTTGGGAGCGGCTGCTGCAAAGTCATTTACTTCATGCCCTATAGAAGGAATGTGTCTTGAAGTGACAAGAGGGAATATGGCTTCACCATGCCCAACTTGCTTACTTTCCAGTATTGTTTCTGCCATGTATTCACTATGGAAAAATAATGTCATATAGAGTATGACCTCCTCTGTCCTTTTTCATATTCCATTTCCCATCTAAAAGTCAATTCAGGGCCACCTGCAGCCTTTTGTTGTCTGGGTTTCTGTAATAGTTCTCCAATCTTGTATTTATGTCTGTTGATGACCAAAACTGGTGGTAAGTAGGCAGTATTGTGCCAGAAATAAAGATAGGAAATTGTAATAAAGAAGTGAGAAGATGTTGGGCATTTGGCTGAGCTCAGTACAATTACTAGAAGGTTTGCTTGGCTATTGACTTTAGAGCCTTTATTGACTTCAGTTCATGCCATGGTCCGCATGCCTCAAAGAACACGATCCTGTGTTTTTCTGCATTTTCTCCCCTGGAGTACTTAACTATAAGTTATTCTGATTCTGCACAGAAAGAGTAACCAGCTGTGGGTGAGAGCTGTTCCTGGAAAGTGGCTTTGCCTTAGTTTTAGTCAAGGGTCTTGACTGAGAGCCTGGATGAGTCACCATTCCAGAGAATGCCTCCCACCTGCAGGAACACAGACTTGGGCTGCCCTGAAGTGAACCGCAGCAACAGCAGGGCCATTCCTAGAATTTTATGTACAGATATAGTTCTTCTGAACTGTAGAAAGCCTATTGTATTCATAGCATTGCTATTGCAGTCTAGTAATTTTGTAGGAAATTATTTAGGTGGGTAAAGCCTTGAAGATGTAACAGCAAAAGGCTCTCTTCCCCGTTCCTTGTCTTCCTGGGGCGGGGGCGGGGGTTGCTCAGAAACACTCCCCATCGGAAGGAGGCTCTTCCTGGATATAGAAAACATTCCCACAGGTCCTCACAGGCAGAAACTTCTTGAGGGAACAAGGAGCCCTGCTTGCATATGGATAATAGGACATTAAAATGTTCTCAAATTGTGAAAGATTCATAAACCACTTTCTGATAGTTCCTACATTTATGTACTTATTCATACTATCAATTTGTGTGGTCTTTGATCTACATAAAATATTCAAGGAAACATTTGACTTTTTTCTTCGGGAGATATTGGACGTAGAACTCAGAGCCTTGAGCATTCCAGAGAACAACTCATTGCTGAGCTGTACCCCAAGTCTCTGTTTAACTCTTCAGTGTAAATGTAATAATCAACAATTGGTGGAATTGTATTATGTCTTTCTGTGTGTCAGTTTTAGGAAATCAACAGTCAAGAAAATCAGAGCATTGGGTACTGATGTTAAAGGGCAGACACCTATCATTACACTTACTGTGTGATCAGGTTTACCTTTTGCATTCACCAGTACTGTCAATGTAAACTTCTAATGGCCTGTTTGACTTTTAGGAGCAGCGGCTTTTGATAGTCCTGAGCAATTGCTGCTATTTAGAACGCCACACCTTCCTAAACATAGCAGAACATTTTGAAAAGCACAACTTCCAAGGAATAGAAAAAATAACACAGGTGAGTGCTTTGGTATTCAGTAGACAAGTCCAGTGCTTTGCCACACAGTTTTCTCAGCGTCTCTTTGGCTCCGCTCCGCTCCAGTTCCTCAGGCCTCCACACCCATTACCCTCACCTGACCTATCAGGGAATGATTTCCTTCCTTGCCTAGAACTGTTAATGTAGCACTGCTTTTTTCTGGAGCAAAGCTTTCTCCTGGTTGAAGTGATTTGCTTAACCCTGTCAGAGCTGTTCAAAAGTCAGGCAAGACAATTAGGAGAGAAAACATCAAAAGTAAATCTTTAAGAATCTCGCCATTTGGCCCCTTTTGGGCTTAAGCCTTTAGGCACTAGTGACAGCACCCCTGGTCCTGACTGCACTGAGACCTCTTCCTGTTAATCCAGCCTGTTCCTCCCCTCTTCCTCTCCCTGTGATTGAAGCCCTGCCTGACTGCTTAAGCCTGGGCATGCGCACATCCTGCTCTCTAGCCTCTGGCCCCTTCCTTCCTGGCTTAACCAGAACTTGTGTGTGCTTTGCGCTCCGCCTGCTGGATGTAGGCAAAAGTGTATGTGCAGATCGGTGGGCTGCCGTCATGTTTGAGAATGTTCGCTCTCTTGTTTATAGTTTTTCACATAAGAAGCAGAGGAAAAAATGAAGTACCTTGTTGTAAAGGTTGCTAGTTCCTGAGCAAACTTTATCAGATTTCTAGGTAAAACTGAGCCAACTGTCTAATGCCAGTGCACTTTTCTCAGCGAAGAAAACAAGAAAGATAAGCATCTTGTTAATCATGTAATCAGTTTACTCTCAGTGGACGATCTACTTTTTATAAATGATGCTTCCAGTTCATAAGCTAGCTTGGGTTTTTTTTTTTTTTTTTAGAATGAAAATGTCAGAGTGGGTGGCTCTGTCTTGTTTTCCTGCCTTTTCGTAAAGATTAATCACCCTGCTGATAAATGCTGTGACTTAAGGCTTTGAGGCCAAATGTCTAGTTTATTTCCAGAAAATCTTCATGTTCATAATTAAAGATCTGTGGAAAACGGTTACTTTGTTTTTATTCAGTCAAATACTAATGTGTCTATATGAAGAATGTTATCATTAAAATATGTGAAGTGATGAAGAATTGCATAGGTTAGAAGCAGTGTCTGATTTTTCTCTCAGTTTTTGTGAAGGAATAAGCAGAAATTATGTTGCCTTCATTTGTACTGTTAAGAAGCAGAACGAAGCTGGCACAAAGGAAAGTTTCTGATATCTTTTCCTATCTTTGTCTAAATCACAGAGAAAGGTACTATGAGGACCCAGGGACAGCTCAGAAGAAGCAGTAGGCTTTTTGCCCACTCAGCATTATCTTTTTAAAAATTATTTCTTGAATGTCTTGAAATTATTCAGTTGAGTCTAAAATGAATAGAGTAAAGCGGTTTGGACCACAGCACACCTGCTCACTCTACTGTGTGCCGAAGCTCTTATTTCCATGGTGTCAAGCAGGTAAAACCCACTTGCTGCTCTGAAGAAAAAAGGTCACTCACAGCCCTTATTTTTCACAGTTCCCTTTCCAATGACAATAACTCTAGATGCCTGCCAAGAAAATCATGGGGAGGTCACAGTGAACAGCCGTCTCTCCTGTTTCTGTATGGTGGGTCATGCTCTCTTAGAGGGTCTCTCTCACATTGTCACTGGATGCCAGGCCTTCTCTCAGTTCCTACTGTGGGATGTGCTGCCCAGTGGGGCAGGAGAAAAGGCTTTTCCATGATTATTCCTCCTCCTCTCTCTTCCTCTTTCCTGCTGCCTTTCCTTTTCCCATCCCAGTTTCTTATTGGTGCTCTGCCAGTAGAAGCCTGAAAACAACCGTTTCTAAAATTCCTCTGATCTTGCTTCTTCATTAATTAATTGTTTAATTATCTTGTTTCTTTTTTACATTTATTATGTTGTGCATGCCGTGACATTCCTGTGGAGGTCAGAGGCTAGCTTGTAGAGCTGTTTCCCTCCTTCCACCATGTGGGTCCCGGGGGTTGAACTCAGGTCTTCGGGCTTGGCAGCCAGCACCTTTACCAACCCTGTCATCTCTCTGGCCCCTTCATTTTGTCTTTACCTTCCAAGTAGAGTTGATTTAATATAGAAATAGTATATACATAATCATGCTTATTAGGACTGTATTAAAATGTAATGATCAGTGACATTGAAGGGTAGAATGATTTCACAGATATAATTGTATTTACTTTTATGGTATTTTTCAGGTGTGTTGTTATTCATATGTATGTGTTCATATGGGGAGGCATGTCTGTGTAGGCCACAGGCCAACATCAGGGGTCTGCCTCTATTTTCTCCCTTATTCTTTGAGGCAGGTTCTCTCTTTGAACCTAGACCTCACCAATTTGGCAAGGCTGGTTGGCCATCAAGTCCTGGGTCATAGGTACTCACCACTGTAGCTGGGATTCAAGCTTAGGTCCTTATGCTTGTGTATGGAGCACTGACCCACCTAGCCATCTCCCCAGCCCCTCATATAATCTTATTTAATGTAGAATCTCTGAGAAGTAAATGAGGATGATATTTTAGTTCTATGATTTTCATAAGGGCAGAGGTGCAGAGAGTGTGTGTGTGGACTTCACTTGAAAGTAGCAGGGACTTGAAAATAACTCTTTTGATTCCAAGTCCTGAGTGCTTCCAGCCTCATATTATATCCTGAGGCCAAGAATGGAACAGGTGTCATGATGATATACCCCAAGGAAATGAAAATAGGACACGAAGCTGATTGATTACTGTGTGACATTTTGACCTTGAGCGACACTGAGTGGTGATTCATTAGATAAGAATATATAAGTCCTCTTACCCTGTAAGGTTCTGCCTTACAGCAGGCCCCTTGAGGAATCCACGGGCCTCTGTACCTTCTGGTCACAGACAGCAAGTGCTGTGTGCCTAGAAAGTCCCACCTACTCACCCATCTTCTTTTCAGTTTGTGAAAGACCTCACTATATTTTTGAAAAGGAGAAATAAAAATAAAAATCATCTTTAATATACTAGACAAAGTGTTTATTGTTGTTAATAAGACAGATTACTTCCATCTTGTTCAATCACCCCACTAACCGGTTCCTACTCAGCTCCCCACACCTGATCCGTATCATATCACTACCCTGCACCTGATCAGCTCCCCTCACTGACTTCACATAAGACCCCAAGATTTGCAGGCTCCTGGTAATAAATAGCCAGATTGCTTTGGGGAAGATAGGTTACATTTAGCCATCATTTCCCAGCATAGTGTTTGTTTTTTTCTGTTTATAAAAGTGTCCATTTATGTGTTTTAATTTGCATGCCTTTTCCATTTCTATTGATTCTACTGTAGAAGAGATAGCTGGGAAGCATTTAGAGACCAAGGGATACAGCTTTGTTCTGAGGATAGAGACCAAATATGACACAGATCAAATTCCTCAGGAGCATTGGGCGAGAACAGCAGAGCTGGAGGGTTGATAAACCTTAGCATGCTTTTTTATTGTGGCTGCTATAATGATGTAATTCTAGAAGCCATTTTTTTGCATCGTTAGGTGCTAATTAACCTGAATCAGTCTTAAGAAAACAAACATCTGATTTAGGATTTGTATAATTGCAGATTCTTCCTGACTTGAGAATGCAGACATTGATCAAGTCTGGTATTAAGTGCTTCTAACTTCAGAAACTCCACTCAGGAGGGTGAAGGGGACAGTTTCTTTTTGTCACAAATCCAGAAAAGATCCTTTATAGCCAGCCACCAATTTAGAGTATTTTCTATTGTTTGATCCTTGTGTACTAGATGTAGCATAGTTCATTATTTTTAGTTTAATTGAGTACACTTATTCGATATTTTAAATTTGTGTCCATTTGAGTGTATTGATGGGCTTGGATGCAGCTTTGTTTCTTTCCTGCTATGTTATCTGTGTCTCTGCTTGTTTTAGCTTTCCCATTTCTTCATCAGAGTACATTAATTAAGTTTTGCCAAGAAGCTATTTTTTTTACAATAAATTACTTGTAAATTAATTCATCTTAGAGTTTAAGGTTCTATAGACAAGTAAGTTGAGCAAATGTGTTCCCTCTTCCCAAATACTGAACTAAATTTTTGACTATTTAGCTGCCGCACATTCATTCCTTCTACATATGGGAAAGGCAAAATGATACATACATGGATAAACGCACAGTGGGGGCTGAGGATGTAGCTCAGCAGTAGAGTAGGTTTGCTTGCCTCATGGTTCCATCCACAGTACTACAAAAAAAAAAAAAAAAAAAAGAAAAAGAGTAGGAAATGAGGAAGGAGTGAGGGTGAAGGGAGAGGAAAAAAGAGAAATATACATTAGTCAAGTCAAGAACCTATTATTGACAGGGTATTCTCCAATGCAGACTTTAGAAAAGCTTTCAGAAAAGGAGATGAAAGGTTCAGGCTCAGGACATGGTTTCAGAAGTAAGAGACTGGGTTGCCTTCTGTGTCTTTAGAAAGCTGTGAAGGGATAGGAACAAGTGGGTGCAATGACCACTTCTCCAGGGTAGAATGGGAGGGTCTCAAGTTCGAAACCTTTTGTCTGAGCAGGTGAAAGCACCTATCTTTCACTATCTCTGTGGGACTTGTATACTCTGAACGTGTGATTTTTGTTTCCTCATCACCCTGGCACAGTTTCTTTTAGTGATCAGATCTACCCAGCTTTACCATTAATGCCAGTGATGCCCAAATGCGTGAACCTTCTACCTCCTCCCTGGATTTCATGTCTGTTTCCTACCACACATCTTCACTAGACATTCCTAGTGGGATTTCAGAGCTTCTGACCAGCATCCCCAAGCCAAAGTCCTCTTTCTTTTGATGTCTTTCCTGTCAGAGACAGTCACCATTGGGTCAGCCAGCCAGAACCCTTTTCTTGATTATTGATATAGCTGTTTTAAATGGCAGATGCTAATTATGTGTATTTGTAGAGTACAGTGTGATGGTTTGATCTGTGATACATGGTAGAAAGATTCAGTCAGTTTAATTAGCATTTCCATCCACTCATTAACCATGTTTTGTGGTGAGAACATTCAAAATGTATTATCTGGATAATTTTTAAAGCTAAAATACTTGTTAGGCACTCCATGCAGTAGTTCTCTGAACCAAATTCCTCCAGCCTGTGAAACTTCAATCTTCGTGCCTTTGATCACGTCTCTCCTTTTCTCATACCGCACCTCTCCTCCCATAGTTTCTGGATAGCTGTCTGCTTTGTGTCTATGAAATTGACTTCAGAAAGATAACTATTCTTCCTATAGATGAGATTACACAGTATTTGTCTTCCTGTACCTAGCTTATGCCACTAACTACAGTGTCCTCTATTTTTTATAAGGCTGTGTAGTATTCCATTGTGTGTAATTACCACCTTTTCTTTATTTATTCATTTGCTTTTGTGGTTGTTTTTTCTTGAAATAAGGTCCTATATTTCAGTTTGGTCTCAAACTCGATATGTAGTTGAGGATGACCTTGACCTTCTGATCCTCTGTCTTCATCTCCCAAGTGTTGGGATTACAGCATACATAAATATAACCAGTTTTATGCAGTGCTGGGGACTGCACCCAATGCATGCTAGGGAAGCATTCCACCAACCGAGTCACATCCCCAACTCGTCTGTATTCTTCTGCTAATGGGAATTGGTTTTGACTGAATCCCTCATGACACTTTATGCTGCACACTTGTTATCTGAAGCCCCAGATCTTCTGGATCATCCTCTACTCACTTGCACTCCTGTTCTTGTCTTGAGTCTGGTCTTTCTCCTCATCTGACCTGTTGTGTTTCAAGAACCTGCTTTGCAGATGCATTTTTTATCCCCTCCCCCCTTTTCCCCAGATATCCAACTTATGCTTCACAGAGTATCCAGTGAGCATCCAGAAACAAATCTGACTGTAGTTTTTCCTCCTTCCCATATTCCTGAGCCTCTCCTTGCCTGGAGAAGGAAACCTAAATGCCCCTGGCTTGTGTTTGTGGGGGCTTTCATCCATCTCCCAAACTTTAGAGTGCTGTCATTCACCTCATTTGATCCATCCGTCTTTCCCATTCATTTGTTCTTTCAAGCCACTCATTCAACACCAGATTCCTGTGCTCTGTTGAAAGAACGTTTGCCTGTGGCTTTCCCTGTCTGTGAAGAATGGCCTTTCTTTAATTAATCTCAGCTTGACAAAGTTTTGTTGCCCTCTGAACCATTGACCTTTTCATCATGTGACATTTCCTTCCCACCACTGGATGGTACCCAACCGTACACTCTCATTAGCTCATCAACCATAAAACGTCCTCCACTTTAGTCTCCACAGTGCTTCAGCTTTGTCATTGTTCATGAATCCTCATTACTAGTTCTCAGTACTGATTAGGGATGTTTCTTCAGTTCTCTCATTCATTATATCTTCTTGTGTATCTCATCTTGCTGAAATTGACTGTTCATAGAATTATATTTCAGTTAGTTCTCATCTCTAGAAACTTAGTTTTTCTGGGGAGTAGCAAGGAAGGGAAAACAACTAACTTACTGTGGAATGATTTCGAACACCAGTGGTAGAGGTAATCGGTAGCGAAGTTCTTCACAGTATCCTTCAGATGGGGGTGAGGGGCTAAATCAAACAGTCTATGAAGGTTTGTGGTTATGTCACTGAGGGGGAGACTGGAGCAAAGGAGTAAAGCCTCATCCTCAGGTATAAGATGGGTTACAGAACAGTCACAGAAAATGAATACACCATTTGGGGTGGAGCTATATTCACCACTCAGATTTAGTAAGTCCCTGAGACCCACTGCAAGGAAAGGCTAGTGGCCAGTTCTTAGATGGCCATTTACTTGCATCCTGCTTCATCCTCTTGCTTTTTTTCTGTTAATAGTGACACCTCTTATTATCAATTATTTTTTTGTTCCAAATTTATTTATTCATTTATTTATTTTGGGGTTTTCGAGACATGATTTCTCTGTGTAACAGCCCTATCTGTCCTGGAACTTGCTTTGTAGACTAGGATGGCCTCCAACTCACAGAGCCTGCCTTTACTCCCAAGTGCTGGGATTAAAGGCATGTGCTACCACTGCCTGGCTCTTCAAATTAAGTTTTGAAGATTTATCTTACTGATGTATGTGTGTATATGCCATGTATGTTTGGGTGCCCACAGAGGCCAGAAGAAGGCATTAGCTCTCCTGGGGTTGGAGTTACAGATGGTTGTAAGCCAACCAATGAAAGCCCTGGAAATTGAACCCTGGTCCTCTGTAAGAGTATCAAGTGCAAAGCTTTTTAAAAGAATGACCTCGATTGACTTTTGAGTTTGTCCATTTTCTCATTGTTATCAGACTTCTTGGAATAAAACTGTAATAACCTCTTTTTAACCTGCCAGTGTAGTGTATTCACTTTCATTTCTGTTATTGGTCATTTTCCCCCCATTTTTTAGGGAGTAAGTGTGCAGGAATGTGTGTATGTATGTTCATATGTATGCAGCTATATTTGTGTGTGTGCAGGTGTGCATGGTTTAAGTGCACTTGCATGTAGAGGTCAGGGTTCAACCTCATTGTCATTCCTTATGAGCTGTCCATGTTGGTTTTTTGAGACAGAGTCTCTTTCCAAGAACTGTTGCTCACTGATCATGCTAGGCTGACTGGCTAGTAATTTCCGGGTGTTTGCCTGTCTCAGCCTCCCCATTGTGGGTATTAAAAGTTTGTGTCACCACAGCTGTCTTTTTATGGCCTGGGTCTTTGACATGAGTGGCTTTCTAAGTAGATACATGACATTTTCTTTATCAACTGAGTGGTCTCCCAGCCCCAGCTTCATTTCCAGAATGGCCTTGCCAGGAACTTTCCTTTGCTCCCCTTCCTCCCCACTCTTCCTTTCCCTCATCCCTTCCTCCCCTCTCTTCCTTTTCCCTCATCCCTTCCTCCCCTTCCTCCCCGCTCTTCCTTTCCCTCATCCCTTCCTCCCCTCTCTTCCTTTTCCCTCATCCCTTCCTCCTCTTCCTCCCTGCTCTTCCTTTCCCTCATCCCTTCCTCCCCTCTCTCTTCCTTTCCCTCATCCCTTCCTCCTCTTCCTCCCCACTCTTCCTTTTCCCTCATTCCTTCCTCCCCACTCTTCCTTTTCCCTCATCCCTTCCTCCCCGCTCTTCCTTTCCCTCATCCCTTCCTCCCCGCTCTTCCTTTCCCTCATCCCTTCCTCCCCGCTCTTCCTTTCCCTCATCCCTTCCTCCCCGCTCTTCCTTTCCCTCATCCCTTCCTCCCCTCTCTTCCTTTTCCCTCATCCCTTCCTCCCCTTCCTCCCTGCTCTTCCTTTTCCCTCATCCCTTCCTCCCCTCTCTTCCTTTCCCTCATCCCTTCCTCCCCTTCCTCCCCTTCCTCCCCGCTCTTCCTTTCCCTCATCCCTTCCTCCCCGCTCTTGCTTTTCCCTCATCCCTTCCTCCCCTCTCTTCCTTTCCCTCATCCCTTCCTCCCCTTCCTCCTTTCCCACCTGCCCTCTCATCCCCTAGCTTTTTTCCCCAGTACCAGGTATTTAACCCAGGACCTTGCACATACTAGGCAGGTGTTCTACTACATCCCACATTTTTCTTTTCCGAAGAACCTATATACTTTGAAACCTGTGTTTGGCATTAATGGTTTTCCAACTGAATTTGTTCCCGTCCACTTTAATTTTCTATTTTATTAGCTGCTTAGGAGTTTAAACCATTAATTCTAAGTCTGTCTTCTTTTAAACTTCTCTCTTACACATCTGCAGCTCAAGTTTCTTTCCTCGCTGCCTCATCTCCACATGGGTTTAGGTATGACCCCTTTCTGTTGTCAGCCTCTTTTTGCTTAAGAATTTCTTGTTGAGGCCTTGGAGGGGGCCGTTCCTAAGGATCAGCAAGTCTTTGACATGCTAAGCATATGCTCTACCACTGAACTGTACTTCCTACCCTCTTTTAAGATTATTTTAGGCCAGGTTGTGGTGGTGCACACCTTTAATCCCAACACTTGGGAGGCAGAGACAGGCAGATCTCTGTTGAGTTCGAGGCCAGCCTGGTCTACAGAGTGAGTTCCAGGACAGGCACCAAAACTATTACACAGAGAAACCCTGTCTCTAAAAACAAACAAAAAAAAAAAAAAAAAAAATTAAAGAATCTTTGGAGCTAGAGAGATAGCTCGGTAGTTAAAAACACTTGCTGTTACAACAGAGGACATTGGTTTGGTTCCCAGTACCCACATGGCAGCTCACAACCCTCTGTAGCTCTACTTCCAGGAGATCTGATATCCTATTCTGGGCCTCCACAGGCACCTCCATACAAGTGGTGCACATACATACATGCAGACAAAACATGTAAAACAAAAACGTTTTTGAAAAGAATACTTATTTAGAACTTATATTTTCACTTTTCTAGGATGGTTCTAATCTGTTAGGTTTATGTTTGTAGATAGTAGGCATGAAGGACTTTGGGAAAGAAAGGACTTTGGATTCATTTTCTGCCACTGTTTTCCTTCTTCCCCAGTCTGATTTGTTCGACTCCAGGTTAGTGCCCTTTCTCACAAATGTGTGTGATACATTCCTTGAACCCTTTCATAACCGAATGTGCATTTCTGGACTTAGTTAAGGGGCCGACATGGTTCTGAGGTTGGGTTCCTTTACCCCTGTAAATACTTGCAGTGATCTCAGGTTTGAGGACGGCATTTCAGAACTCACACTGATCCTTTATTCTCTGTAGGTGTTGCTACTTTCTTCTCAAAACGTGAAAGATTCTCACCTCCCCCTGCCCCATATTCACTTAGAAACTGAAAACTTGTAGCATGTGCCTGGATATGTAGTGTCATCAGTCTAGCTTGGAGCTCAGCAATCTGCTGTAGCTCAAACTGGCCCAAAATCCAGTTAAAATGTCTTCTTTGCTTGTTGAGTTGGTGGCTCTTCTCTTGTGGCTCATTTATCTCCCTTGACTTTATGTGGGTTTGTGTTACACAGCCACCTGGAACCATCTTCCCTGTTTCTAACTCCAGCTTTAGATTTCTGTACGTGTTACTTTGTGCTTTGAACGACAAGCTGCCTGTCACTTCAGTCCCTTTGGAAATTATATGTCGTGTTTCCATAAAATCATGTTCTGTGATCTACTCTAGCCTCCTCTGAAGGATTGCCATTGTGTTCTGTTCCTGCTGCTGCTCTCATCACTGGTTGGTGGGTGCTTGGCTTCCCAGTAGGTACGTTCCTTAGATGTGCATTCCACTTTCTTGTCAGTTTGTTGAAGTTGAGGTCTGGTATTCCAAAAGCCTGTGTGTCCCTCAGGTAAATGGCATGAAAGAAGATTGGCCATGCTCCACTACAAAGTACCCTGGGGCAGCACACTTTTGCTGTCAAATGGTATCTTAGTCATTTGAGTGCCATTGAAACCAAGCCTACTCCTGTAAGGCTGATGCTAACCTCTCTGTCTGCTTTGCCCTTACTGCCAGCATTAGCTACAGTTGTCCTGTGCTAAACTATGCCTATTTCAGGGCCTCTGTAATACTCAACCAGGACTCCCTAGTAGCATCTTTGGTGTATTGTTTGAACCACGACGGAGCAAGACCTGTATTTTGTGTCTGTGTGGAGTAACTATAGTATAAATTCAGACTGCTCAGTGCTTAGACACATCTCAGTCATGTAGCCATGTGACTGGAGGATGCCAGGGTAGCCACAGACAGGTTATTAGAGCAGAATGCCTTGGAATGACATCACTGATGTGCAACATTGCAGTTGGTGCCCTTTGTATTGTAGGTTACTGGCTGTTTAGTGTTTATACTATGTGGGAGTCTGCCGAAGTCCACCTCTGACCTGCTCCCACCTTTTGAAGGGTTCTAGGGTGGAGGAGAGGGGAATGAGGAAATATTAGATAGAAAGGGAGAAGGAGATGATTAGAAAGACAGAGACACAGGATAGCTTCGGGAGGGCCGTGGTTTCAATAACCAGCCGTGCTAGGCGGTTATTCAGAAGGGCTTTTTATACAAATGCCAAGGGGAGAGGCAAAAGACCTCCCTCTTGCAAGATCCAAGCACACTGTACAGCCAAGTGTAGACCCTTCAAAACACCTGGTAACTATGCCCATGGTCAAATCATCCTATTATGCAGCTTGCTGGGTAAAGCAAGCCCAGATTCTTTGACCCTGAGTAAGTGCCCACTAGGAAGCCTCTGTGGGTCTCCACAATACTGCCAGTTTGCTCTGCCTACAGAATGAAAGTTTAAAGTATTCTGAAGCATAACCTCTACTCCATAGATGGGAACTGTTTATTACTGTGTAAAATAGCCACGCTAATAGTTCTCCTTATTACTAAGGTAGATAAGCTAGAAACCTGAACTTTATAGACATGTTCTTTTTAAAATACATTGTATATTTACTTGCATTATTTCATTTTTCCTTCACTCTTAAATGGGTATCTTATACTCTTTGTCTTGTGTTGTAGGTTAGCATGGCATCACTGAAAGAACTAGACCAACGACTCTTTGAAAATTACATTGAGCTAAAAGCAGATCCTATTGTCGGATCCTTGGAACCTGGGATATATGCAGGCTATTTTGACTGGAAAGACTGCCTGCCTCCAGCAGGTAAGTCTAGAAGCATTCCCGGCTTCTCCACATGTTATCTAGGGTGATAGTTATAGATAGGCTTCTGTCAACCAAGATGTGTTTAAACTGTTTTTCTTTCTATTCATGCTTTCATATTCCTACCAAAGATAGGACATTTCTTATTTTTACTACTGGTTGAAATCATTTGTGATAGTGGAATTCAGTACTTTCCCTTATGTATATGTAGTAGCTTATTCTTTGCCTCCTGAGAACCATTAATTATACCTTATGATCATGGGTGGCTTAGAGATGTCTTCCTATAGTATTCCCTTTCCACGTAGATATTAGAGTGACTGACAGCTTTATTCTGTGATCTTGTGAGTGTTGGCAAAAAAATTTAAAGAAATTTAGTCCCTTGCAATATCTTATTGTTGCTGAAAGTGTAAAGGATAGAAGGGAAATATGCAGAAATAAGATTATTACAGTAATTCAAGGAGAAAAAAAATCAGTGCACAGCATGGTTGGTGGTGGAGTACCAGTGTTAAGTTTGTGGAATAGCTGAAAGCAACTTCTGTCACTTTAGATCTTTTTAAAATAGCTATTGCTTTTTTAATCAAATAAATATTTTAAATTACTCTCTGTGTGTGTGCAAGCGTATATGTGTGTGTGTATATATATGTGCGCCATGATCTGAGCCCTCCTATAAACTTTCTGGTTGACCAAATAGTTGTTTCTTTTTCTAAACTACTATGGACTACATGAACTCCTGTTTCTGTGGGAGTGGCCGTGCTGATATTAACCCCCAGTTCCTCTTGTGTCTGCCAATGGCTGTTGGCTAAGGAGTTTGTTCTGATCATCATTCTCACTGTGATTGTCCTTTTTATTATATGTTACTCTTACTAGATGGCAATGAGCTTATTTACTGTTGAAATATCTTTGGTTTTTATTGTGCACTATTTACATTTAGTAATGCCCAAACCAGAGTCATTAAATACTTTTTTATATGAACATGATTATTTAATTTTTAAAACAGCAACTCCCTTTTTTTATTAGCATGCAATCATTGTACAAAATAACAGGCTTCTCTGTGGTGTTTTCATGCAGGTGTATCCTGGACTTGTACCATACTCCCTACCCCTCAATGACTGTCTCTTGACATCATCTCATCTCCCTTGCTGATTCCCTTCCTCACACCAAGTCATCCCTCCCTTCTGTTTTCACATCACTTGTATTAATAAAATCTAGAATCTGCATGTGAGAGAACATGCAACATCTGTCTTTCTTACAGTGGCTTGTTTTGTGATAACCTCCAGTTCCATCTGTTTGTCTCAGGTGATTAACTTCATTCTTCTTTATGAGCAAGTAAAACTCTACTTTCTTTTCTTAATTGAGAATAGATCCTGCTCTCATACTATACATCCCGACCACAGTTTCCACTCCCTCCACTCCTCCCTGCTCCCCCCCATCTCCCCTCTCTCCTTGATCCAGTCCCCCTCTGTCTCCCTTAAGAAAAGATCAGGCCACCAGTAGACAACAACCAAATATGACAAAACAAAATACAATAAGACAAGACAGAAGCCGTCAAACCGAAGCTGGATGAGGCAACCCGACAATAGGAAAAGAGTCTCAGGTGCAGGCCAAAGTGAAAGACATGCCTGCTTCCACTGTTCGCAGTTCCAAAAACAAAGTAACAGCCACAGCATACACACTGGCGAACTGGTGCACACTCACCACAGCATACACACTGGCGAACTGGTGCACACTCACCACAGCATACACGCTGGCGAACTGGTGCACACTCACCACAGCATACACACTGGCGAACTGGTGCACACTCACCACAGCATACACGCTGGCGAACTGGTGCACACTCACCACAGCATACACGCTGGCGAACTGGTGCACACTCACCACAGCATACACGCTGGCGAACTGGTGCACACTCACCACAGCATACACGCTGGGGAACTGGTGCAGACTCACCACAGCATACACGCTGGGGAACTGGTGCAGACTCATGCCGGCCCCATGCTTGCTGCCTCAGTCTCTGAGATCTCACACTAGCAACTTAACAACACACCTGAAAGCTCCAGGGCAAAAAGAAGCAAACTCACCCAAGAGGAGTAGACAGCAGGAAATAATCAATCTCAGAGCTAAAATCAATAGAATAGAAACAAGGAGAACAATACAAAGAATCAGTGAAACAAAGAGTTGATTCTTTGAGAAAATAAAGATAGACAAAGCCTTATCCAAGAAAACGAAAAGATGGAGAGAGAATATCCAAATTATAAAATCAGAAATGAAAAGGGGGCAAAGCAACAGACACTGAGGAAATCAAAGACATAGTTTAAAAACCTATACTCCACCAAATTGGAAAATCTAAAAGAAATAGACAGTTTTCTTGATAGGTACCACTTACCAACCAAGGTTAAATCAAAATCAGATAAACAATTTAAATAGACCTCTAACCTCCCAGGAAATAGAAGCAGTCTTTAAAAGTCTCCCAACCAAAATAAACCCAGGCCCAGATGGTGTTAGCTCAGATTTCTGCCAGATTTTCAAAGAAGCACAAACACCATTACTCCTCAAATTATTCCACAAAATAGAAATAGATGAAACATTGCCAAATTCATTTTATGAGGCCACAGTTATCTTGATACCCAAATCACATAAAGACTCAACAAAGAAAGAGAATTGCAGACCAATTTCCCTTATGGACGTAGGTGCAAAAATACTCAATAAAATATTTGTAAACTGAATCCAGGAACACATCAAAAAGGTCATCCACCATGATCAAGTAAGCCTCATCCCAGAAATGCCAGGATGTTTCAACATACAAAAATCAGTAAATGTAATCCACCAAATAAACAAACTGAAAGGAAATAACAAAACAAAACATGATCATCTCACTAGATTTGGAAAAAGGCCTTTGACACAATCCAACACCCCTTTATGATAAAGGTCTTAGAGAGATTAGGGATACAAGGGACATACCTACACATAATAAAGGCAATCTACAGCAAACCTATAGCCAACATCAAATTAAATGGAGAGAAAGTCAAAGTGATTCTTCTCAAATCAGATAGTCCACTCTCTCTGTATCTATTCAATACAGTACTTGAAGTCTTAGCTTAGATAACTGAAGGAGATCAAAGGGATACACATTGAAAAGGAAGAAGTTAAAGTATCATTATTTGCAGATGACATGATAGGATATATAAGTGACCCTAAAAATTCCATCAGGGAACTCCTACAGCTGATAAATACCTTCAGTAATATGGTGGGATACAAGTTTAACTTAAAAAAATCAGTAGCCCTCCTATATACAAATGACAAATAGAGAAAGAAACTAAGGAAACAACACCTTTTACAATAGCCACAATTAATACAGAATATCTTGGGATAACTAACCAAGCAAGTGAAAGACTTATATGAGAAAAACTTCAAGTTTCAGAGAGGACAAAGCCTGTATCCTCACAGGAAGTGGTAGAAGAGGCTAACTTGCTCTTCAACACCCTTTATAAGGCACTCATCAATTTACCTAAGTGATGTTCATGTGACTTAATATTATTTATAATTATCGATACACTGTATTGCTGTATTAATTGTAATCAGTAAACATAATGAATGTGTGACTAATATCCAGCTCTGAGTATACAAAAAAAGGTATAGTTGATGTCAGCAAATAAAATTATGCTACACCATTAATGAACCATTTATTTCAGCTAAATGTTTCAGTATTAATTCCTATAAAAGTGAAATACTTCTGCTAACACTTCAAAAGGATCAGTTGTAAAGACAACTTGTAAACTATCAGTGAACTTTGAAGTATTTCTCCCTAAATACCTTCAGGTTTTCTAGATAATGGAACCCAGCAGTCAGTCCCCTCTGTTTGCACCTCTGTGTGCCCCTCTTCTTCCCTCCCTCCCTCCCTTGCCTGCCACTAGCCTGTGAAGACTCACTATACCCTTTCCTAGGCCCTGGCCTCTCTCCCTGTGAGACTTCATTGGAGAAAATCAGTTGTTTGTTTGTTTGTTTGTTTGTTTGTTTTGCAAGCAGATGTTAATCGGAGATAGCTTCTTGGGTGAGGGTGGTAGCCCGTGTCCACTTTCCCTTCTCAGCACTGGGACACAGTCTGGCTTGAACCTGTGCAGGCCCTGTGCATGATATCACCGTCTCCGTAAGTTCATATCCACATCATTCCTATTAGGTCTGGAAGACACTTGTTTCCTTGGAATCACCCATCCCCTCTGGCTCCAGCAATCTTTCCATCTCTTCTTCCACATAGCTCCGTGAGCCCTGAGGGGATAGGTTTGATTACACCGTCCCACTTAGGACTGAGTGTTCCCAAACCTCTTATTCTTTGCACATTGTCCATTTGTGGGTGTCTGCATTCATTCCCATCTGCTGTCAGAGGAAGCTTTTCTGATGATGACAGCTGGGCAAGGCACTGATCTGTGGATATAGCAGTGTCCTTAGGAATCATCTTACTGCTTTGTTCCTTTAGCAGAACAATAGTATTGGGTTCTCCCGGTTCCTGTGGTCTGTCCAGTTTCAGGTTCTTGGCCTCCTGAGCAGTGTCAGGTACGGGTTCCATCTCATGGAGTGGGCCTTAAGTCCAGTCAGAGTGGTTGGTTACTCCCACATTTGTGCCACTGTTGCATCCGCATACCACACAGGCAGTCACTATTGTAGATGGAAGGGTTTGTAGTTGGATTGGTGTTTACTTTTTCCTCTGGTAGTATGCAGAATACCCTCCAGTACTTCCGTGAACACTAGTCAGTAGGAGTGAAAGCCTTAGTTAGACACCCACCAGCTTGACTTCTCCATGTTCAGTGAAATATGGAAGTGTTGTCATCAGCAATAGGGCTTTACTGTCAGTTTATAGAGAGCAACCAGTAGCCTTGGCAATAGCCTGAGATGTTTGGAGGTTTCCAAAAGCCCCCCCTCGGCCCCCCAGTCTCATGGACATACTCAACTTCAGTGCTGGTCATGAGCTGATCCAGTGTCCCTCTCCAGCCTCACTGCTCAATTGTGAGCTATTCTTGTAACTAGCACCCAGCCATGCAGTTATTCTCAGTACCAGTGTGTGACATTCTTTCCCAGAGGTCCTTGTACATAGTGTTTCCTCCACTGGACTTCCCACTACCCTTCCAGCCCCAGCTGAGACCTCCTGATGGGACACAGAGTACACCTTCAACTGTTTGAACCTGGCCCAGGACTTCTCTCCTGGTGTTCCCCTGGCTCTTTGCCCTGCTTGAACTTGTTTTATCCTGTGCTGTGTCCACCTGTAGGACCCAACTCACAGTGTGCATTCTCTGACAGACTCTTAGCAATTAGTGTGTTAATTCACAAGAAACACTCTGACAAAGTTCCTCTAGCAAGGTACAATGAGAAAATTAACAGCAATTAAAATACCAATTAACACTTTAGTTTTTAGATGAATAGATTCAATAGAATGTCAGATTGAATCAACTATTCTTTTTTTCTTAAAAATATTTTTGTTCATTTTATATACCAACCACAGATCCCACTCTCTTCCCCTCTCCCGTGCCTCCCCCAGCCTATCCCCCAACCCACCCCCCATCCCCTCCTCCAAAAAGGTAAGGCCTCCCATGGGAAGTCAGCAAAGCCTAATACATTCAGTTGAGACAGATCCAAGCCCCTCCCCCTGCATCAAGGTGGTGCAAGGTGTCCCACTATAGGTAATGGGCTCGAAAAAGCAAGCTCATGCATCAGGAATAGATCCTGATCCTACTGTCAGGGATCCCTTAAACAGACCAAGCTACACAACTGTCTATTTATGCAGAGGACCTAGTCCAGTCCCATGGAGGCTCCACAGCTGTTGGTCTAAAGTTCATGAGTTCCCACTAGCTTGGTTCAGTTGCCTCTGTAGGTTTCCCATAAGGGAACAGGATGGTCGAACTGGAACAGGGACAGAGTGGGAGATATCTTGATAGAGGGAGACATCATCGGGATAGGGAGAAACCTAGTGCTAGGAAAGTTCCCAGGAATCCACAAGGATGACCCCAGCTTAGACTACTAGCAATAGTGGAGAGGGTGCCTGAGCTTTCTTACCCCAGTAATCAGATCGGTAAATACCCTAACTGTCATCATAGAGCCTTCATCCAGTAACTGATGGAAGCAGATGCAGAGATCCACAGCCAAGCACCAGGCCAAGCTCTAAACGTCCAGTTGAAGAGAGGGAAGAGGGATTCTATGAGCAAGGGAAATCAACTATTCTCATTCAGTAAATGTCAAAGAAGGGAACTTTGTTATTAAATATCATAGCAGTTACAAAATAACAGACAGTGGATCAGCACTTAGCACTAAGGTTCTCCTAAAGGCAGCACCGCCTCTCTAGAACACTTGTGATAGTTCTTTGACCTTACAGATCATATGTTATATGTTTGAGTACTTTTCAAAAGTAGATTTCTTCTCTGGATGCGGAATGTGTGCTGATGCTGGGTCCACTCTTCCTGGGTTCCTGGACTCCTGTGATGAGCAGCCTAGCTCAGTATGAATGCTGCTTTTGATGAAAACAGATGCCAACTGAGTGAACCTCATCCCTGAAGAAATGCCCAATCCTTTATCCTTCTCTGTCCAGAACTCTGAAGGAAAAGCTTTCATAACTCCCAGGATGTCTCTTGTTTCACCTAAGAAGTTTTGTGAGGCTGTTTTAATGGTCCTATATTTGATCTTTTCAAAAAATGGAAAAGAGTTCCACTTTTGAAAGAGGATAAGCCTAGCTCTTCATCTTTCTAGATCACAACTTCATTGTGTAAACTCACTTTGTTTTTCAGACCTTGTCTCCTTTTAACAAACAGTTTAATATATTATAGTCAATGCCATAAAACCATTTGTACAATGCTTTGGACATTTGGTTATAATTTCTGTGTCTGCCAAGCATTTTTCAATAAAGCTTAATTTTGGCATTACATGTCCTCAATGTGAAATTGATTAACCTTGAGATGGACTGTGGCCTGCATATTTCTTCTTTGCATGTTTTATCTGCTGAAGTATTTATTACGTATTAAACTGATAGCTATAAACTATGCTGTGAGGGTAAACTAATGTCCTATTGTGCAAATCTAACTCATTCTTTTAGGTTTTATCATAGAAAATTTCAGAATAGAACAGAATAACAAATGTTGATTGACCTGTTGGCCAACTCCAGCAGTTACCAGCCCTTGCCCTGTGTGTTCTGTCTGCACTCCTGGACTCCTATTGCCTCCAGGATCTGTTATTTTGAATTAAATCACAGGTATTAGATCATGTCATCTATATGTAAATCACATAAAGATGACCATGAATTAGACTAATTTTTCCAAATGAAATATAACCAATCATAATACTTTCATAAGACTTGGAAGAAAATTAATAGTAATTCCTTAATTTCACCAAATGTCCTGTCACTGTTCAAATTCCAGATGCTTATTACACAGAAAGTATTCGCAGGGTTCCCTTGGGTCTCTGTTCTGCTTTGTTTGATGCATCCTTGCTTTTGTTGGTTGGTTGGTTGATTAGTTTTGTTTAACTTGCTAGGATCTCTCTTTCCAGCATATTTGTTAAATAAGAGTCTTCGTTGTGTGGATTTTTAGAAGTCCTAGATTTTAAGATTGTTTCTCCGTGCTGTTATCTGTCCTTTGTGTTTCCCATAAATTAATAAAAAGGTGTTAGGTTAAATTCTGTTTCCATGTAGTTAAATTCTGTTTCCATGTACAGTGGAAGCGCCATAGTATCCAAGGTTTTGTTGTTATTCTTCTTGTTTGTGGTGTTAGGGTTGAGAATTCAATCCAAGTGTTATTTGGACCATCCTTTAATGGTTCACCATGAACTTGTAGCTAATGATTCATCCCCACTGATGATTGTGCCATGATCTCTTTATTTCTTTTTCAGTGTGTGTGCAAAGAGTGGAGAGTGCATGTGCCCTCCCTCACCAGGTGTGGAAGTCAGCAGACTGGCCAGAAGCAGGCCTCCTCCTTCCAGCTTGGTTTTATAATGCAGGATCTCACTTGTTTCTGCCACACTGCATACTCCAGATTGTCTGGCACAATAGCTTCCAGAAGTTTCTCCTGTCTGCCTCCCATCTCACTGTAGCAGTGCTAGGTACTTGGGTTCTGTGGCTTGAGTGCAGGTCATCAGCCAGTCCTTCACCCATTGGGCTGCCCCACCTGCTCCTCTTTCTGTGTGTGTGTGTTTGTTTTTAAATGTCATTGTTAGTACTTGAGGAGATACAACTCAAAGATAAAAATGTCTCTCTTCCTCCCTTCTACTGGATGTCAAATCCAGTGCCTACACCTTCTGCGTGTGAGGCAAGTTTTCTACCACACAGCTACATCCCCAGCCCACTGTTATGGGGAGAACAGACATTAGAATTAAAGGGGATGTGAAGGTTAAAATAGCTGGGCCAGGAATGCTGAGGAAGATAAACAAGGAGGAGGCTGGGTATGAGATAAGCCAAGCTGACGAGATAAGAGGAAGGACGGGGTTCTGGGAAGGCAAGATTAGTGCTGGCTAGTTCCCACAAAGCACCCCCACCCCTACCCCAACTCCCACTTTTCATGGAACATAAGCAGGGTGTTATATTCCTTCATATGTTCCTGCTTCTAATGCAGCTGATAACATAGTTTGGTGGAGCAAACTGTAAAAATGGGTTATAACATTTATCTTCCATTTGGTCCAGGAAGAGCATCCCATGGACAAGGAGTTAAACATGAGGTAACCAAGGAAAACGAGCTACATTTTGGTAACTGTGATAAAAGAGTTAACTACCCATTGGCAATAGAGGAAAAAGATCCATATAAACTACACGCTGATACTGTAAATGTGAGAACAAATGGAACAGTCTAATTCATGGCCAGCAGACCCAGCATCCTCTAAGACCAGCAGTCCCTGCAAGGTGCAGGCGCTGCAGTGCCGGGAGGGCCAATGACTACCAGACAGTCAAGGTCACAGCTAGTAGAGCAAGTCAGAGACGGACAGAGTGGGGCTGAGCTCGGGAGGGCTTCTCCCCTGACTGAGTTGAGCAACTCAGAATCTGGTTGAGTCAGGGAGATATACACAGGACAGAGGTACCCACTTGGTTGGGCTTAGAGTAAGCCCAGAGAAACTAACCAATCTCAGTAGAAACCATCTCAGTCTTTGTCAGATTTCTCTCCTGAGTCCAATAAGAAGCCCCTTGAAAAACCGCCCAGCAGGTTTTTCCCTCTCGTGGGGCCCCTCCCATGTGGGAGCTCATCTCCCATTTCTGGAGACCCTCTCTGGGCCCTCTGGAGTTTCGGGTGCTTTCTGGAGCTATGCTTTCTGCCACAGAGCTTTCATCTTTCTCCTTTAAGCCTTTTCTCTGTAGTGAAAACTCCTTTTAAAATCCACCTTTCTGTTGTTCCCTAGACCTCAGTCTTAGAGTCAGTAAGCCAGGGACCTGGGACAGAACCGCTGATTCTGTTAAAGTTGTGAGTGACAGGAGTGTCTGGTGCCCTGACTCCTGAGTTACGGCCACCTGAGACAAGAATGTCTCTTCCTTTCCCTCCATTTCACCTAGATAATCTATTTCTTATTAAGGGTTGCAAAGTATTGATTCTTATTCTTACCTAGAAAACTAAACAAATTTTCAAAAACCTTTTCTCCATAAGTTGTTTGGTTCCTTCCTATGGGAAGGACAGGACAATGTGTCCTTTCTTTAGCCATTTCCAAACAAGTTTCCTCGCATTTTTCAAGGGTCATCAACAAGATAGTTTTAGCTTTAAAATTTTAGGGACTCAATCTGAATGATCTGATGTTTCATTTCATTGTAGTAGTAGTAGTAGTAGTAGTAGTAGTAGTAGTAGTAGTAGTAGTAGTAGTAGTAGTCATTGTGTTTGTTTACTTAATCAATCCCTGGAATAGACTTCTGGTCTCAAAGGCTGTTGTCCCCATGATCTTGTGTTCTGTTGTAGGACCGTGTACCACATTCAGTTCAATAAGGACCAGCCACTGGAAGGCAGGAGGGATGTGAAAGGAAATCTTCCTCTCAGTTCTCTTCCTCTTTCTACATAGTATCTCTGCCCCCTCATCATGCCCAGACTTCTGTGGTCTCTGTCAGTAAAGCTCATCCAGAAATCTCTTCTGTAGTTGGCTGAGCAGTGTTAGTACCTGGTGCCTCTTATGCACCAGGGATACCTGGTTCTGTTTCGGAACTAGCACCTGCTGAGCACATCCAGAACACCACTATTCCTGTCTGCCGGGTGATAGAGGGTGTGTCCCTACTCTCTACAGGGGTCCCTTCCAGGTAGTGAGGCACTGGAAAAAGTATACATGTATATTCTGTAGTAATCTGTATCTGCATTGAACCTGTGGAACTTAAGCTTCTGCAGTAGTATGGAAAGTGTTAGGGATTTCCCCCCTCACTTTACCCCATTTTGTCTAGCTATAAATCTAAGAGGCTCTTTCCAAAACTGATTTCACATTTTACAGCCTTTTGCACAGCAGTAAACAGTAGGGTAAAAGGAGGAGGCCCTGCGAGAACCCTGGTTGGGCATGCTTTTCTCCATGTGTCTGTTCAGTGCTCTGTTGTGGCCTGTTACCCTGGGTTAATGCTAGCCCTGAACTGGCTGTCTCTCTTCAGTAGTTCTGTCTAAAGTGTTCCCAGAGCATTTGAGGGCCTGACCTGTGGTGCTGTGTAACTCAGTCTGCTGAGAGCAATCTTTGTCTGGTGAGCAGACCCATTTCTCAGATGGCCAGCTGTCTGCACAGGGGTACAAGCTCTGTGTCTGAGAACATAAATTTACAGCGAATGTTAAAATTTGGATTGTCGGTTTCCTGTGTTTAGCCTGGGAGTTGCCATGTTATCACCCGACACCTATTCGAAACTAAAGTCTCATTCAGTAGTCAGAATCCTGATCTAGTAAAGCAGATGTGTAGAAAACCCTCTAGGCTTATTCACTGGTGTTGAAGGTGAGGCTGGCTGACACTTGAACATTGCCCTGAGATTTGGATGGGTGGGTGCACTGCCTTCTGTGACATAAGCAAGTCCACGTTGTTAAGTTGAACTGGGAAAAGGGTCAGTGCTGTGCTTTCCTGCTGATTTATAACACTCATCACAACAGAAAGCCAAAGTCCAGATAGGTTCCAAATGTTAAATTTGGACCACTTACAGGGTTTATGTCACCATTGAAGGTGCCTTGATAGTGTAGCCCCGTTTCCTGGATCTAAGAGATTAGAGTCACAGTAGTGAGGCTCAGGACAGAATTGTCTGAAAAGAAACCCAGAGGTCATTTTGTCCTCAGCCCAGGTGCTCAGGGCCACTTGTGTGTGTGTATGTGGGGGGGGCGGGGATGGGAGGAATATTTTTAATGGAAAACCATTGTATAATGGAAATTATTGTTGCTAGCCCTGCCCTCCCCAAGATCAGGGTGTCTCTTCCCAGCTAACACACTGAAATTGGAGTGGCTGCAATCAGCTGTAAAGCTGCTGTTGGCTTTTAGATATATTGTGTAACATGGGGATTTTGCAACTCACGCTGGTGAGTTGTGCTTCTTAGTTGGATATGTGCACCTTTGCATGCTAGTGTATGTGCACATGGGTGCACACAAGTGTGGCAGCCTGAGGTTGCTGTTAGGTATCTTTCCTTGATTGCTTTCTTTATGTTTTTGGCCACAGGGTCTCTCACTGAACCTGGAACCCACTGTTTTTGCTAGGCTGGCTGGCCGTGAGCTTCAGGGATCCACTTGTTTCTGTTCCCCTAATGCTGGGGTTCTAGGAGTGTGCTGCCACCTTCAGCTTCCTTACATAGGTCCTCATGCTTGTGCAGTAGATAATTTACTGCGCATGAGAGATGACAGATCCATAGGGGATGCTGAGGAGACAAGAAGATGTGAAGCTATGGCTTTTCTTCAGTTACTTCCACCACCCACATTTCTTAGCCCACCTTTCTGGATTTAGGGTGTTTTTAAATTTCTTTGCTTTTCTTTGTTTTATGGAGGTTTAGGGTAAAGTAGATTATAGCTCCTAGCTACTAATTTTGAGCAATTAAAATAATTCTGAGAGCTGAGTTGAAAAAAAAATCTGTATTTCAAGTATCCTCTCCTTTATATATAACTGTTATAAATTTGTTTCTGGTTTGATGAAAAGCAGCACCATTCAGATGCTTTTTTATGTGGCTAGAACTAAAAGACAGTTTTGTTTAGTTTTATGTAATTTTTTTTTAGAATTTCCTACATGTGTATTGTATTCACATCATTTCTACCCCTCCCTCTACTCCTCCATCTCCTCCTGTGTCCCCACAGCCCCTCTCAAATTCATGACCTCCTCTTCTTTCACTGTTATTTAGTATATTTTCCACTTAGTGTTATTCGTGTGTAAGTGTGTTTAGAGCTGACTACTCGGGGTTGGCTGACTGATTCTCCCTCTCCTGGCAGCTGTTAGTTTCCTGTAGCTCTTCTCCTAGATCTTGTGAGATTTTTCCCCATCCATGTTGTCATGTCAGCTGGTATTACCGTTATGAAGGTATGTGTAGGCAACCACGTTGAGACTTCATGGGTACAGCTTCCTTGTCTTGTCTGCAATATACTATCTAGCAGCAAGTATCTTCATCCTGGTTCTCACAATCTTTCTGACCCCATTTCCATGATGCACCCTGAGCCTTAGGTGCAGGGGTTGCATTATAGATATATCAGTTGGGGCTGGGTCTCACGTTCTGCATTTTGACTAGTTGCATTAGATCGTCTCCTTCTGTTGCAAAAAGACGTGTGTGTGTGTGTGTGTGTGTGTGTGTGTGTGTGTGTGTGTGTGTGTTGGGGGGTGAGAGCTGCTCTTACCTGCAGGTATTAAGTATTTAGAAAACAGTTAGAAATTGTATTGGTTGAGGAAAATGGCAGGTTCTTTTTTAGGGTCTATGTCCCCTCCAGCCACTAGTAGTTGGCTAGGTTTACAGTATCAGGCATGATTTCCCTCCTATTGAGTTGGCCTTATCTCTAATTAGACATCTGTTGGTTACACTCAAGACAGAAGCACCTCTATTGTGTCATTAGGGGTATCTCGCTGTGCTGGTCATTGTTGTTCCTAGGCTTTACCAATGGGTAGGACTGTTGATTGCTTTTCCCTCTTGACAGCTTGCACAACATCTTCTGGTACTATGAGAGTTCGTCTTCAGGGGTCAGGTTTT
Organism: Peromyscus californicus insignis; assembly: GCF_007827085.1. Classification (NCBI taxonomy): domain Eukaryota; kingdom Metazoa; phylum Chordata; class Mammalia; order Rodentia; family Cricetidae; genus Peromyscus; species Peromyscus californicus. Next base: position 33,265,577 of record NW_026294606.1, read on the forward strand.
CAGGTCACTTGCATCTCAGTTTCTCCAAGTCCTGTGTTTGAAGTGTGGGTGTCTTGCCAATAGGATTTTACCTTTAGGTTCTGGGAAGCAACCAAGGGCTGCAGCAATAGCCTATATTATTTTGAGAGTCTCTTGGATTCCCCTGACCAACAACTCTTTAAGGGAGGATTCTCATGCCTATTACTGGGGTTTCTGTTAGATAGTCTATGGCTTTTGGGGGGAGCGTTATCACCTCAAGTGGCATAAATTCATCTTATAAATTATATTTGTATGTGTGTGTTTATGCATATGCACATTATATATGTATTTCTAAATAAAACAATATGATTCCCTATTGCTTTTTCAAACATCTTTGGTATTTTTAATCTATCCCCTTTCCCTCTCTCCTTGAATTGCTTTCCTCCCACCTCCCCAGTTAAAGCCTCCCCATTTCCCCCACTTCCTTCTTGTAGTAGCTGTTAGCCTCCTGTAGAGCTCCCCCTCCCCACAGTTCTTTTTAAGGCTGATTAATTCAGAATGGAGCTTCCATTGCTTATCATCTCTTTATGTTTTTTATGTAAGATAAGTATTGGTTCCTGTCACTTCCCCTTCAAAACTCCTTCAAGGATTCTTTTCATCTTTCATGTCTCCTTTCTACCTCTCTGCCCTTCCTGTACAATCCTGGTATTTGGAACCCTGTGGGTGTGGACCCTACTGAAGCTTTCCTCCAGTGTCAGCTTCCTGAAAGCTGAGGTGGAAATCTGCATCACCCAAGGGGCCTCTAGTAAACCATTAGCTGCATATCTGTGAATGACCTGTGCTTAGATGGAGCAACAGCTGATAGGAATTTTTAAGAGAGCAATGCCTACTCAGATTAGAATTGTCCTCACTGTCTGTCCTCCATGGAGCTGTTCCTACTAAGATTACAATTGTCCTCACTGTTTGTGTCTTCTATGGAGCCATCCCTACACAGATTAGAATTGTCCTCACTTTCCATGTCTTCTACGGAGCTGTTCCTACTCATGTTAGAATTGTTCTCACTGTCTGTGTCTTCCATGGACCAGTCCCTACTCAGACTTGCACTTGTTGTGTGCGTCCTCCAGCACCACAGATAAAGGTACCTAGTGAGTATCTAATGAAGTAATCACTTCTAATGCTCTGCTCTCTCCAACTAATCAGTGAAAATCATTGAAAGCCACCCGCACAGCACAGCAATTAGCCATTGTGATTGCTATTTATTCTGAATGCCAATGTGCCTGCCAACTTCTGTACCTTTGAAAATAAGATCTTGAACATTTCCTAAGAGTCCATAATAAAGGAGAAAGTTAGAGGTCTGGGGTGGGCAGAGAGGCCTTGGACCCCTCATTTTGTAGTTGAAATGTTCTCTAAGCCATGGAGTTGCCTGTGCTTGACAAACCTGGAATTTCCCTCTCTTGGCTTCTCCAAAAATACCATTATCAGCAAGCTAATTAGTGTGCCCGAGGGGCAGGAAAATGGCTTAGCCTAACAAACTGGGTTCAGGCCCAAAGCCCTACCTATGTGGCAGAGGGAGAGAACCACTCCTGCAAGTTGTCCTTTGATCTCCACATTCTCATGACCACACACACAAAAGTAGATGCATAAAATACTTTCTTAAATGTGTCTGATCTATGCATTGGATAAGCAGTAAAAAAATAGACACTTCAAATAAAAAACTCAGCAAGTGGCCATGTTATAAATATTTGGAACAAAATGAAGCAGTTTGTGTCTATCAGAGCAAGTTAATAAAACCTCCATTGTACAGGATACTCAGAATATGCCTTCTTTTTTTTGATCAATTGACTTCAATTTTCTGATAATACCACAAACTAATAATCAGAATGTTTGAGTGACAATCACAGTAAATTCATAAATACAATATACTTGAAAACCCATTCTTGCTTTTTGAAATTGCTGTCATTTCTAGTTGCAAATGCTGCAACAGCCTGTGATTATGGTGACAAGGACTTTTGGGAATCTTCTGTAGAATACATATCACTTTTATAGCAAGTTTGTGTGTTAAAGAGCTTTAATAATAGGTTTTATAAAATTACAGAAACTGTCTTTACAAGCTTTAAATATGATGGAAATGAAAAAATGTAATATCTTGTACTCTGCTATTGGGTGGTGTTAAAGAAAAGAAAAAAAAATAATGGTTTGCATTCTTGGGCTTTTATTTCTCTTCCTTGTAGCGTGGTGCCGTGGCTTATGTCTTTCTGTTATGCTGGGAAATGGGTATACCAATAAAAAAGAAAAAGGTCTGGCAGTTCTGCTTTGTTTTCATCAGAGGCAGTGCTGCTTGTGTAAATGAAAGCCCACATGGAGCAGCTCTGAAAGTAACTTATTGAACAGGGATGCCCTTCAGGTGGGATTGTCACCCTGCTGCCCAGCTCCTCCCTAGATAACTGGTTATACTACCACAGATTGGCATGTGCAGTGACCACACACTACAGCTCAACATGCATGTGAACAACGGTGACCACCCACTACAGATCAGCCTCTCTCTGTGTGTGTGTGTGTGTGTGTGTGTGTGTGTGTGTGTGTGTGTGTGCAGTGACTGCCCACTACAGAACAGATGAACATGTGTGTGTGTTCACAGAGACAGGGGTCAGGAAGGTTGTGCCATTGCACATAAGCAAAGGCTGCTGTAGTCTGCTGGAGATCCTATTTCTTATCCTCATCCTGCCAGCGCATGTGGGGCTATGCATTGTAGATGCATGTGGAAAATCAAATTGTATACAATGAAATTACATAGTTCGTTATGTAGACGTTATATTTCATTTTAAGAAATAAGGAAAAACTCCATTGAAAGACCCTGACAGCTAGGGATAGTGATTTGGTGAAAGGTAAAGGTACCTCTTTCAAATACACCTGCATTCCTTAGTGTGATGGTTTCTCAGTTCAGAAAGCCACTAAATCTAGACAGCAAAATAAATTGGATTTGGAATCAGACCTTCAGATGATTTAAATATTAACTACAGAACACTTCTCATACCGTATAAGTATGAAACCGTCTATTGTGCTACTGTTGACTAAACTCCCGGTCCCTCCTGGGAGAGGATTCTGCTCTATCTTCCTACATCTGTGACCTTGAAAGTTTATGTTCCAGTGGAGCTTCCTGAATCTAGAACAGAGCCACTACAGTGATGAGACCCCATTATCAGTGCTAGACATAGCATATGATATATGTTTTTATAAAATAGACATTTTATATTTAGGTCATGTTACAGACTTCATGTAAATATACATTTGTTGAGAGGGTTAAATTTTGTCCACCTTTGATATGAACAATCCGATAGATTTGAAAATCTTTCTTAGGTTGTGCCTCCTGGTGGCAGGTACCATGCCTTAATCACCTTGAGGTGCCACTAGCAAGTCCCTCATAGGAATGGCAAAGATACCAGTGAGAGTAAAGGCATTGCATTTCTTTGGCATTAAAACTCTGCTTGAGCTATTGCAGGGCACTCAGGATGCATTTGGTGGAGTGACAGGTGCACCAAACTTCACGTAAAGACAAAGAGCAGCTCAGTGATTGGAGTGAGAAAGCCATGAATTAATACATTTGAAGGAAGACTGCATTGTAAGGAGTCAAAAACAAAATCATGTGCATGAAATGAGGAGTCGACTACTCCACTATCTTGAAAAATCTCTTGCTGCCCTTGGGCTATGTGCTTTGTCCTCAGAACCATTCTGAAAGCTGTTAGCACAGCTCTACAGATGCAGACTCAGGCAGGTGGAGAGCTTGCAGGGAGCTGAGGCACACACTCAGATCCACTATCATGCCCTTTCTGCTCAGCCTCTTCCTTCTGCCACTGGATTCACCAGGGTGCAAGCCCAGCACTTTGTAGTTTTAATCCTCTGATCAAATGAGTGGTGGTACAAAACCATTAGGACTCTAGAGATAGACATTTCTACCTTGATTCCTTACCATGGAAATGAGCTACTCACAACTTCTGACTTTCAGTTTTTACATGACTAAAGTTTTTAATTTCCAGATCTCTCCTTTGATTTAATGACTAAAACTTGCAACACTGGGCTATTCCTTCTTACCAAAGATCAGCATATGGAGCTAGATGTTGAGGATGATGAGGGCCGCACCTAGTTCCTTCTTCCACCCCACGGTGGTACTCCACTGCTGTCCTAAGTCCATAAGCAGCTCTGTACCTTCCATGTGTACCAGGCTGTGGATGTGATCCCCATGGCTCACATTTCATCCCAGAGGCCACAGCTCGGTAGCCTGCTTCCCAGCAGTGCTTCCATCCCAAGTGCCAGGTGTTCAGTTTTAGTGAAATCATCCTTTCTTTAAACGGGTCTCCTTGAGATTTTGAAAATTTGAAAACAGTTCCTATTTATGCAATATTAAGTCCAGAAGTGGCAGCTCACAGTGTGAATGAAAACATTCATTTGCATGTAGAGAATGAATCTTATTTTCTTGGTACTTTCACTTTTCCAATTGAGGCTGCTTTCTAATGAAAAATTTGCTGGGGGGTGGGGTGGGAGGTGGGCGTGGGGGCTGAGGTTGTGTGAAAAAAGCCCACTTGAAACAGGATAGTTAATTTGTCAATTCATGGTAATTCTGTCTCCTTTTAAGTCTGATATTCAGTATATCAGGTTTATGAAGGATGGAATGACTTTGTGTGCTAATTGTATGGAGTACTCTGTAATGTGTTATATTAGTGTGATTCATGGTCCCTTTAACTCACCAAGTAAACTTCTAAAAAGAAGGTGTGAGTCTGTGTTCCTCTTGCCTATTTTTAAGTTTGAAAGCTGTTTGTCTATGCAGTTTATTGATGTTAAGCTCTACTGAATTTTATATACATATATATATTCATATAATAGTAAACCATGGACTCATTAGCATTTTCATTGAAGTTAATACTTTCTGTTTTCTAAAGGATTGACTTTTCCTATGAAACCCACCATACTGATCAGTAGGACAGCATGCTGACAAAAGGATAAAGTCATGGGATAAAAGACAGAACAGTGTAGAGGCAGAAGTTATTCACACACTCATAGGAGGGCCACCTTGCCCTTGGGTACACATTTAAACACTTGATGAGGCAGTGTGGGGCTGTGCACTCAGACACGCAGACCCAGAGCGCCAGCCGAAACTTGCTTTCTCCTTCGCAACCAAAGCTCCCTGGCTTGTGTGATACTTAGGCTCTTTTGTCTGTTATGCCAATATTGATTGGGTTCTGGCTACCCTTTTCTTTTCTTTCTTTTTTCTTTTCTTTTTTTTTCTTTCATAGAACAGGCAGTAATCTTGATGTGCCTTTAGAGTATCATTGAGTAGATAATTTACTTGAAAAAAAAAATACCCCAGGCTTCTTTCATGTATTGTTTCAGTTTGACAATTTAAAAAAGTACATTGGAGGATATTTATAGTATTTTTTCGATCTATTTTTGTCTGTAGACTAGGAGTGCTAACTGATTTAGGGCACAGGGGTTAAAAACAGGAAATGTGGTGTATGAAGTAGGTTGTCTCCAGACTTTCCAATTTGATTTCTTGAAGTATTACTGGGGAGTGCCGGGTTTCAAAACAACATTAGGCAGAGTACCTTGAGTGAGTCTGTCTGTAGAGAAGTAATGTCAGTTGTGCCAGGAAATGCTTCATGGGAAGGAAGGTCCGCGTTCTTGGTATAGGTTTGCATGATATAGCATGCTTTCTGTAACTCCTTCAGAGACTTCACACAGGCAGAAGAGGGGAAGGTTTGCGTGTCTTCGGCACATCCTCTTTGACCTTTAAATTTGGCTTAAAATTCTACTTGATCGTTTCAATGAAAAGTTTTGTCAAATAGCTGTTTAAGAGTTTTCACTGAGCCATCACCACTAAGTTGGGACACATTACAGCACCAGGCAACTCATGGTTCAAAAGCGTGAAGAAGCAAGAGTTCAGTTTCCTGTGGCCTTTTGAATGGCAGCTTTGCAGAGTCTACCAAGACTGAAAAACCTTTGAACTCAGCAGTTCAACCTCTGGATTATTCTATGAGAATACATGAGCCACGTGGTACATACCTGTAATCTCAACACTTGGGGTGCTGAGGCAGGAGGATTACTGCAAGTTCAGGGTCAGCTGGTCTACAAAGGCTATATACTGTATGACCCCATATCTGTGGCATTCTGAAAGGGCAGAACAGTGGAGGGAGTGAAAGCTTAGCAGCTTCAGGATTAGGAGAGGGAGTCTTGAAGGAGAGAGGCAGTGTTGAAGTTCAGGCTGTAAAGACCACCCACATCACAGTGTAGCGGTGAACATATGCTGCTGAGAATCTATTGTGCATATCCAGCAGTGGCCATATTGCAGACTGTGGCCTCTGGGCCATCACTGTACCAACTGTACCCCTTTAGTGAGAGAGAGGGGCAATAGGAAAGCTGTGCTTGGCTGGGAAGGTACCTGTTGTGTGTGGGACCAAGAGTGCATGGGTGTCTATGTATTCTGCTTGAGATTGCTGAAGACCCAACTCTGCTCTGAACAGATTGTTTTACTCTTCTGAAAAGAATATGATATAATTAAGTTTCAAGAAGAGAATTGTAGTGTAGCCTTTAAAAAAAATACATATATTCCTAGGCAAAAGTCTGAAAGAATATACCAAATTGTACTGGGGAAATTAGTGAAGACATTTATTGAACTTTTAGTTATTAAATAAACTTATACTTCTGTGTTTATTTCAGCAGACATTTAGTTTTTTAAATTTCAAAATAAAAAAATAATAGGAAGAAAGGCCTGAACTTTCATGTGGGTACATCCTCAGCAGTTTGCCTAGCAGTTTTTATTAATGAGAAGAATGACATCTGGCTGTGTAATAGTTAATAGAACATTTTCCCTTTTTTGGAGAACTCAAAGCTCCAATGTACTAGCTCATTTCCAGCCACCCTTTAAACACTTGGTTGCAGTACGCGGTGGACATTATCACATTGTTGCCTGGAAGCATTCTCCCGTAATGGACACACAGGAGCACCAGTGTCCCTTTGACAGTCCGTGGTGTCATTTGTCACCATGGTGCCATTCTCATGTACAGCAGCCTTGCCTTTGCCAACCCGGCTTCTCCTGATTGCCTGATTAATTTTATATCATGCAGCTCTTTTCCTGTTTAAGGATAGTTTACTGGGCTGTTTTTCTTTCATGTAAGACTGTCAGAGCATTTATTATGTTAAACCTGGGTGTTACCTCACTCAGCTCTGAGCTCTGTGGAGAAGGTCTTTGTGTTTTCCTCAGGACCTAACATGGTGTCTGGCATGGAATACTCATATTAAGCGCTCACTGTGTATTTTTAGTAATAGTGTGCCTACCCCCACCCAAAAATCATGTGACCTTCCTACATGAAAAAGAAGAAACTGGCATATTGATCAGGAAGCTTCTTTTTTAACTTGATGTGTGCAAACACTGTTTCCTCGTGGGAGCTGTCAAGTCACACAGGCTCACTAACCGGAAGCCCACCATACAAGCAGCAGCCTAGAAGAGCCCACTCAGAGGAGAGGCAAACTCTGTTCTCCTTGGGGAATTTCCACACTTCTAATTAATTGCTAAGTGATTGTCTAGGTTCATACTGTGTGGGTGGGGACACTTTGTTGGTCAAATATCATGACACATTCTAATTTCATATTCAGAGCAGAGAAGGTCGATATTCTGAATGCTCAGAAACTGCTTCTCATTCCCTCACTTAAATAACATGGAAAGTTGTGGGGGTTTATCTGAGCAGAGCTGTTTTAAAAACAACACTCACGACTACATCATAATAGCCTGGCACTTTCCTGCAGCTCTAAGATGCAAGTCAGTGTTCTATCTTTACCCCTGTGTACTGTCAACACGGATGCCCATCCTTTCCTAATCAGGCCTATACTGTCCACTTAACACTTCATGGCATACTGCGGTCGGAATGCAAACTAAAACCCAGGGTTTTCTAACACACACACACACACACGCACACACACACGCACGCACGCACACACACGGCGTGCCCACGGTGTTCTTATCCACCCAAGCATTGCCGTGGTGTCTCGCACACCATGGGCACTGAGCAGAGCAGTGCTTGTTGTTTAGGACAAGCTGTCATCAGAAGAACAGAGGTTGTTTGGGGAAGCCAAGGTTGAGTCCCGACAACACTGTATTCTGCTTTCTTTAACTGTGTCTTTAAATGAGCCCTGGTGCTTAATCTCAAAAATACTGTCCTTGCTTTCCTGTGTCCTATGAAAAGTAAGAGATGTCCTGCCTTGCCAGAGGACATTGTCATAACAGACTCACATGTGTCTTGTTAGCAGCCTGCTGAAGTCTGAGGCTATTTAACTATGGAGCTTAAATCTTACATGTGGTTCAGTTTTTCTTTGATTATTGATTTTCTAGACATCATTTCTACACAACATTCACTTAGCAGTTCATTTAGACGCTTTGGCCCTAAAAAATATAGTGGTCAAACCAATCATCATGGTCTCCCCTGGCCATGCTAATATATGATATTCTGTCATTTTTTTTGAAAGCCTAAGCAAAACATGACAAATGAATTCCACTAACGCACCACCTTCACAATTGGTGTGAAACTGGCACAGAAGTTTTATCAGAGACAGATCAGATCCCCTATCAGACCCCACCAAGGCCGCATTGGAAGTCATGTCAAGCTGCCTGTTGCCACCGAGTGTTACAAACAAGTTTTCAGTGGTTAATCAATTCCCATACTGCTGCAGCTGGAGGGCAGTCACCGTGGGTATAGTGTGCACATGTACACCTGGAGTTTCAGAAGATACAGTGCAGTTAGTGTGTTTTATACCCAGTGTGCTTGTTAGCCAGCTGTTTATGTCATTATCAAAAGCTGTAGCTCTTGGAATGTATACCCTGCTTGCGACTCAACAGAACACTTCTTCCACCAAAGTGATCTCTCCTGGGGCTGCAGGCTGAATGTGCTCTGCCTACTTCCTACACCACACAGTGGTGTGCACACAGGGTGGATGGCTGCTGTTGAAGAATGAAGGAGCAAACAGCATTTTTATAATGGCTTTGTTAGCAAAGGACACACTGTAATCACTGCCTTTCAGAGTTGGCAGTCACTTGAGAAGCAAACTGAGTTGTCTGAGGTCATGTGGTTAGTGATTGGAAAGTCACAATTTGGGTCCCTAGATGTATTTTTTGTCTCCTCAAGGAACATAAAAAGTAATTAGTCAACTGTCAATAATATTAAAACAGAATAAAATGCGACAAGGACAGAAAGCAACATTTGCAGAGTAGACTGCATTGTCTCTGCCCCCTCATAGTTATCTGTCCTGTAGAAATAGCCTCCTCACCAAAGATCAAATTCTGATCCTGCCCCAGGCACCAAAGCCAAGGGGCCTTTGGAATCCATCCTGCCTTCCATCTCAGGAGGACAGCCATTCGTTCTAGACAGTGAATGTCTGCACAGCTTTCCTGGGATCTTTCTTGGGTGACATCTTGGTTTCTGCCTTCCTTTCCTTTCCTCTTCCTTGAAGGAAGAGATGGCAGGTTCTGTCGTTGTCCCTAAGGCCACAGGTGAGGGCCAGCCTCCCATTCCCAAGCACCATTTGCCCACAGCATCCACAGTATAGACACCAGTGCTCCAGATGCTTGGTCCATTCTGGGAAAGGGCACAGAGCTGCCTGGAACTGTGTGTGTCCTCCTAGCTGTCACTCACCTCTAGACTCTTTATGATGCCGAACACAGATAACTGTTACAGGCTTTTAGTTAGGGGATAATGACAGGGAAAGGTGTGTATGTGTTGATGCTTGCCGTGGTCTACATGTTGGTTGAATCTGTGGACATGGTGTCTCTGGATATGGAAGCCCAACTGTACTTTTCCTTTGCCCAGTCAGCCAAAACCACCTTTGCCAGCTGCTTGCCACCACATGATGGGTCAGGCAGACCAACTGTTTCCAAACATAGATGCTATCTGGGCTAGCCCATTGCCGTGGCTTTTTTCTACCTCTACCTCAGTACTGGTGTTTAAACAGCTAAGAGTTTCACAAAATGAAGAGAGCAACCAAACACATTTACAGAAACTGGTCTTTGAAACTGGTTTTCTTGGCAACCTAAAACCTTTTCATATAACTGCCTTGTATGAATTTGCTGCATGTGCTTATAGAAAAAACCAACAGCAGTAAATTGTGATCAAACTTTTGGTTACTTTGTGGTCTTCTTTCTGGGATTATCAACATATTCTCCTTTAAGGGCTCAGTGCTGGATATGTACCTAGTAGTCCACCATACAAGAGAATCCCAGGAAATTTATGTTAACAAATGAATGAATATTTGTAGTTACTTCCTTTGAATGAATTATATAGTTAACTTGATAATGAAAGACACTTGTTTGATGTAGTGAGTTGCTCTTTGGAAAGAGAAAGCCTATGGTTCATTTATTTTTTCAGTATTTTTTCTTTTATTGAAAATAGATTCTTTTCTCATGCAGTAAATCCTGATTATAGTTTTCCCTTCCTCTCCTCCTCCCAGTTCCTCCCCTCCTCCTCTCCCCTCCCCTCTGGATCCACTCCCTTTCTGTCTCTCCTTAGAAAAGAACAGGCTTCTAAGAGATAACAATAAAACATGACAAAGTAAAATATAATAAGATGAAGCAAAAACTTTCATATCAAAGTCGAACATGGCAACCCAACAGGAGGAAAAGAGTCCCAAGAGCAAGCAAAAGAGTCAGAGAATTTTTAACTTTTTTTTCTTTTCCTTTTTTTTTTTTTTTCAACAGACCTCTCACTGTGTAGTAGTGGAACTCACAGTCCTGCCTTGGCTGCCTGGATTCTAGGGTTGCAGGCATGCCCCATCCTAAGCATATTCCTGTAGCATATGCATTGCTTTGGGAGGTTAATATTTTTGCTTTAGCAAGATCCAGCGGAGGCTGGTTGCCCTGTGCAGAGGTGGTCAGCATCAGCTTGTCACTAGTGCCCTCTCTGGCCTGACACATCGTTTAAACAGAAGAGCTGTTTCTGTCCATCCTAGACTGTCTGTCCCTTCTCTGCCCCGTCATCCCCCTTAGCCCCAAAGCAGTTATTTATTGGTTTGTTTGTTTGTTTGTTTTTTTCTAGTCATAAAGAGAAAAACTCCAAGAATTATAGAATACTCTTCCAGGGTTAAGGCTTCTTTTGTTATTCATGCAAAACCTGCAGTCGGGCTAATAGGAGCCTGATTTCTCTGCTGGTGTTCTTACTGTTCTCTGTCACAGCTGCATCTTTAGAATTATCTTGACTAATCCAGGGCTGTCTCTGATATGGAGTATTTTGTTGGTGCTACTTAATGGTCTTGCCAGATGTTTTTCCTATCAGAGTCAGAGGGAGAGTGAATTCATAGTATACGATCACTGGGCATGTGACTGCCTTGCTTGAGTTGAAGTTTAATTTTTGGCTTAGTGGTCAGCACTCTAGCCCCACTCTCACTTTGCATTAAAGAGTTTAAAAATGTAAAACTGCCCTTAGATTTCCAGTCATCGTTCCTGACATCTGCCTTACAGTGGCACTAACAGAGCTGGTATCACAGGACAGAGGCTATGGAGTTCTAACTCCTAGTTCCTTAGAGCACCATTGGTCTCACTCTGGGGTATATAGAGATGTGAACATACAACCCCACAGATTGCACTAGACCCCATAAAGTGACCAGAGTTTGAGTGGTGCACATTCATGTGTCCTGCTCTGACACCTGGAGTGATGCTCAACGTGCTGTCTAGAGAAGGCCCAGCTCTGCATGCCCTACTATTTTGACTGGAAGCAATTGCTTTGTTCTGCAAGCTAGTATATTTCACTTTAATAGGTCCCTTGTGTTCTTCTCTCTGCTTCCCTTGGAGTTAACCTGTAATCCCAGCCCTCAGGAAGGGGAATCAGAGGGATCAGTTCAAGGTCATTCTTGACTGCATAGTGAGTTCAGGACCAGCTTAGACTGCACAAGATCCTGTCTCAAAACAACCAGAAAATGTTGATTACAGCTCATGGTCTGTGCATATCCAAGCTATGGATGAGTCTGAGAGAATACTGTCCTTCAGCCTTTGTAGATAATTCTAGAAGACAGTCTAGAATATTCCACTCCAGAAGAAAGCTGTCATTTTGGAGTTACAGGAAAAAACACTGTGCTTTTGCATTTTTCTTACACCATGGCAATCTCTTAAGGAGCATGGTGAACAGTAGGATGTGTGTGTGGTCACCGTTAATCTTCACTGCAGTCTGGCAGAAGAGGTGCAGAATCTACACTCACTCGACACGTGGGAAGACCTTCTCACCAAAGTCACAGCTAGAAGGGAGCTGCTTCAGAAAGCTGTGACCACACACTCTGCACCCATAATCTGGGTGCTGCTGTTAACTTGAAGCTGTGCTCGTTAATTCAGGACTACATTCCGATATCTTTATTTTGTCCAGTCTTTAACCTGCCTTATAGAATCATCTCCAATTAATTTTGTGACAGGCTTTTCTTGTGTGTTGTGGGGTATTTGGGCACATGGGGGGAAGGGGCACACTTATGTATCTTGTTCTCTCACTCTTTGCCTTACTCGCTTGAGTCAGAGTCTATCACTGAACCTAGAACTAGACTGGCATCCAGGAAGTCCCAGTGATGCTCACATCTCCACCCCAGTCCCCACAGAACTGAAGTTAAAGGCACAGACTTGCCCAGCCCAGGGTTTTTTATATGGGTGTTTGGGTTTCAAGCACAGGTCTTCCTGCATGCATGGCCAGCACCCTTACTCATTGAGTAATCTCCAAGACCTTAAGGTTTTTGTCTTTGAAAGTCACTCATGGGCTGGAGAGCTGGCTCAGCAGTTTAGGGCACACTGCTCTTGCAGAGGACCCTGTTTTGGTTCCTAGCACCCATGCTATGTGGTTCACAACTCCAGTTCCAGTGGATCTGATGCCCCCTGGCCCTCCAGTCTCAGAGGGCACCGCACATTCATGGTGCACATAAACACACATACACACAGGAAAAATAAAGTGATTCCTCAGAATCAAAACTTCATTGTGTATAATGCTTCAGTGGATGTCTAACATGCATCGTACAGACTTCAACATGCCCTCTTGTCCTCTGCACTTTGTCTGATACGCATGTGAGCTAGAAGGATATTTTTAAGTTTTGATTCTGAGACCAACTGATAGTAACTTCAGAGCCACCAGTGATAAGAACGAAAAAGAGTGAAAGAAAATGTCTCATTTAAGCTGTTTTGGTTTTAACCTCTCTGGAAATGTCCTTTCACCGTTTTGATCTCCAAAGGAAATGGACAGTGATGGTGTTATTTTCAGTTTCACCTCAGATTGCTCTGGTAGTTGCATGCTGGTGCTGCAGGGCAGAGCGCTGGCTGCGGCTCTCCCTGAGTGCCTTTCCCTCCCCCATCTTGATTTCAGGTGTCAGAAACTATTTAAAAGAAGCATTGGTGAATATGATTGCTGTGCATGCAGAGGTAAGCTGTCATTAACTGTTCCTACAAAAGTAGGTAAATGAGGGGGAAGAAAGAAAGAGAAGTGAATTCCATTATTATTCACGAGAGAGGTCTCTTTCCCCCTCAGAATGTATCTTGGGCATGTAAGTAAAATAAAGCTCAGCTTTCTTGTGTGTATGTCTGTGTGTGTGTATCTCTCTATGTGTGCCTGTGTATATATGTCTGTTTACATGTGCATCTGTGTGCATGATGTGTGAGTGTGCCTGTGTGCATGCATGTTTATATGTATGTGCATCTGTGTCAGTGTGCATGTGTGTCTGTGTGCATGTGTTTGTGTCTGTGTATGCATATGTCTTTGTGTGTGTGTAACTTAGTCTTTTCCTGAAATTGTCCGTGTCTTCTGTGATCCTTAACACTGAAGTTAGTCAGTCAGTTGTGTTGCTTCGGGGTGTGTAGATGTTGCTGCCCATGGTTCACTCAAGCTGTCAAGCTGTCCCCCACGGTTGTCATCTGAAGCTTCGTGCTAGCATCCTCATCGGACATCCTAGGCGTGAGAGTCGCTTTTTTGAGGGACACTGGAAAACCAGCTACCACCGTTGGTGCCACAGCCGCCATGCTGCTGCGTGTTCGTGCAGTGATCTCAGTCCAGTGCGGACTCTCAGGGCGGCTCGCAGAGCGGTGGGAAGCTGTAAAATAAAGCCAGGCCAAGCCAGTTAGCACTGTGGCTCAGGTGCCCCTTAGCTTAGCTGTAGGCATCCAGGCAGGTGCATGGGTGGCTTTCTCCCTCTAGAAGATCTGGAGGCCTTCATGGTATCTGGAAAAATATGAATAAGGACAGCAAAAGCCGGAGAGTGGAGCAAGCAGAGGAAACAGGGGTGATACTGCCTCCTCACTTTTCACTTCTTAGGAAAGGTGCTTGTGAGCATCTCTCTAGAAAGGAAGATCGTATGTAATTTAACTCTGGCAGGGGTTGGTCTCATAGATCTCTGTAATTTTATTAAACATACAAGATAATTCTTGTGTTAGTTTCTTTTAAGATTAAAGCATTAAGTGAAATGGCTGGTGGGTAGGAATCCTGTATGCAGAGAGCGGAAGAACTGAGGACATAAGGACTATAAGGATCACTCTGGTCCTATCTTGATAGTTGACTATTAGCCGTTATCAATAGCTGTGAGGTTATTTAAGTATCAGCCTTTCAAGTCCCCTTTCAGTTTAGCCCAGTAACCTAAAATAGAATTTCACCAGGACTGTCATTTGTAATAAAATTTTAAATTGCCCAAATTGTTTGTGTTGACACAAATGTTTAATTAACACTAGCGCCTCAAACTGGGAACAGGCAAAGCTAAAAAGAGAACATACTTTAATTGGTGAATTAGCAGGGTAAAATACTAAACCTGCAGATATAACTTTGTCAAATGTTAAAATTTGAAATAGGGTTACCAGGATGGCTCAGCAGATAAAAGTACTTAATGCCAAGCCTGATGAACTGAGTTTGATCCCCAAAACCCATATAGTGGAAGAGAGAACCAATTACCATAGGTTGTCCCCTGACCTCCACATACATGCCAAGGCGTGTGTGTGTGTGTGTGTGTGTGTGTTTGTATGTGTGTTGTTAAATAAAATGTAACAATGTTGTATGTCAAATAAAAAGAAATAATGTATTTATAGCACATAAAAAACTGGAATGTTTATCAATACAGATAATGAAACATATTTATTTATAAGACATAGAATCTCACTGTGTTGCCCAAGCTGGACTCAAACTTCTGGGTTGAAACTCTTCCTGCTCACCTGTTTGAGTAGCCAGGATAGCAGGTGCACACCATTACACCAATAACCAGCTCACTTAATCTTTTTTAAATTGTGCAAATACTTACTCAGAGGTTTTATCCCTTTTATGAATTTTGTTTGTTATAAAGACAAAATTTTCAAAACAATTTTTAGTCAACATCTGCAGTACCTTTTTTTAAAAGTTGTTTTTGTCATTAATCAGTAAATGTAACCAAAGTATACATCTGGGGACTGGAGAGATGGCTCAGTAGTTAAGAACACTTGCTGCTCTTGTGAAAGACCTAGGTTTGGTCCCAGTACCACATGATGGCTCATAACCACTGATAACTCCAGTTCCAGGAGATCTGATGCCCTCTTCTGAGCTCCATAGGCACAAGGCACACATGTGGTACACATGCCTATGTGTAGGCCAAACACTCATACACAATAAAATAAATCTTAAAAACAAAAGTTTATGTATCTTCCATTCATAACTTTGCTTTTTTCAAAATTATAGCTTAGAAAACTTAAGAGATTTGTTGTTGTTTTGTTTATTCCTGTGTTTTGACAGACAGGAGCCAGGAAAAGTAATGTAATGCACTGTTTCTTCTTATTCTAAACCTCCCATCAGGTGTTCACTATTTCCAAAGAACTGGTGCCACGGGTCCTGGCCAGAGTGGTTGAAGCAGTCTCTGAAGAGCTGAGCCGGCTGATGCAGTGCGTCTCATCCTTCAGCAGGAATGGAGCACTGCAGGTACCCAAATCCTCCGATTTCATAGAGATAGGTGTTTGTAAAATAGGCAGCTGTGTGTTAGCTACCTGCCTTGTAAACACAACTGGTGTTTCCAGTGCCCCCGCTAATTTCAGAGGTACACACACACACACACACACACACACACACACACACACACACACACATATATCCACTGCATGCACACACATACATACTGACACACACACTGTGTGTGATCTGTGCAGTTCCCAGACGTTCTGTTTCAGGCATTAAAACAGAACAAAACTTTCAAGAGTTTATAGAACTATTTGATCACAGATCCACAGAGTCCTTCCATGTCTTTCCAAAGCAATCAGTGCTGTATAGTTCAGAGGTGTAAATAGTTGTCGTCTCCTCCTCCTCCTCCTCCTCCTCCTCCTCCTCCTCCTCCTCCTCCTCCTCAGTGAGGTAACTGTTGTGACAACACAGTGCGCATGTAGAGGAGACAGTGGCCTCCTGCTTGTGAGCTTTCTGTGTATTGAGACAGTGGGTGTGCATTTAAAGAAGCAGTGGTGGGATGGGGGTGGAGCTTAGTGGTGTAAGGTGTGCTTGCTTGTATGGGACCCTGGAGGTTCACTCCTCAGTAAAATACACATGCATGTGCGCACACACACACTAAAAAAGATATAGGGGCAGTTCTTCAGCTGATAGCTGAGGAAGCTCTCTCAGACATGCCCACTGCAGTTACCACTTGCAAACTTAACGTCTCTGTTTAAATAAACATCACAGTTGATGACCCCAAAGGACACACTGGCATTGAGGGAGCAGACTCACAAGAAATGGAACTTCAGCACATTTCCCATTGTTTCCGGATGTTTAGCCTGAAAGTTGTTCCACTTCAATACAGTGCTTCCCATCTTTGTGGTTTAGATTTGAGAGCAGCCCCAAACACAGGCAAGTGTTCCAGAGAGCAGCATCACAGCTCAGTGAGCACTGCCCACATTCCTGGCTGGTCCTGTAAACTCATATGCTTAGTCCGATTCCACTCTGACCAAGCTGCCTCAGACTAGGAAACTTAAGTCAAAACGGATCTACTGCTGGGCATGGTGGTCCACACCTGGAATCCCAGCTCCTCAAGAGGCCAAGACAGGAAGGTGTCAAATCAGGGTTTGTGTGGTCTGTACAGTGCGTTCAAGGCCAGCCTGGCAGTTCACCAGGACTGTCTCAAGAGTAGAAGGTTGGTGTGTGGCTCATCGAGAGTGATGAATGGTGCACAGCTCCTCATTGGAAGCGCCACAGTGTCTTCCAAAGCAGGGACTCTGCTGTCCGTTCATGAGGCCTTTTGTCACCCCCTTGCCCTATCGACACTTGTTAACGAACCACCCTGTGGACCTTGGCTATTGTCCCGGCTGTGGTGTCTGGTTCTGTGGGCTGTGGTCTCACTTTCCCCGTGGCATCTGTTACTGAGTGGCTGTGCTTCGTTTCGATGACAGCCAGCTGATTTCCCTTGGTTCCTTGTACTTTTGCATTTTCCCAGAAGACTTGCCGAAGTCACAAAAACTTACGCTGTTTCTTCTAAGAGCTTATAGTCCATTTTTGTCTTTATATTTAGATCTGCCTGTGGTCTGTTTCGAGTTATGTTAAGAGAGGTTTGGGCTTCATTCTTTCTTGTGTGGATCCAGTTGTACTGTTTCTGTTCGTTGGATGGATGTTTATTTTATGACCCTGGTGGAAATCAGTTGGCTTTATTCTGCATTACTGAGCTCTGTGCCTGTCCATGTGTGGAGGCACACCGATGTGACTTAGCATAGCTTGCTGCATGAATGTTGGAAATCAGAAGATGTGAGGCTTCTGAATCTGTTGTTGTTTTCCAACATCATTTTAGCTTTTCTGGGGCCTTTACATTTCCATATCAATTTTAGGATTAGCTTGTCAATTTGCATTTTTTTCTTAAAAGCTCATCCGTGAATTTAACGGTGATTGCATTGACTTTTTAGAGCTTGGTTTTACTGGAGAAGAAACTGTACCTTAAAGAATGTAGGTGCCAGCAAGCAAGCCCAGCCACTCAGGCTAATGTTGCGCACACACACACACACACACACACACACACACACACACACACACAAGCAAACTAAAAAGGCAAATACTAGTCAGGTAGTAATTATCATGCGATATGTCCATCTCCTCCCCACACAGTCGTATTTGACAGCAGGATTAAAGGACACACTGGGATATTAGTGCTGTTCTCCGAGAGTCTTTTCACAGCAAATTGTCACCGTGTTGTTGTTCTGAGCAGCCTGGGCTGCAGTAAGCAGGCTTCAGGCCGTCTCCTCAGCACTTGCCATCATTTGGTAACTGACACTTGTCACTCTTGCCTTTCTCTTATCTTTAGGCGAGACTTGAAATCTGTGCTCTGAGAGACACTGTAGCCATTTACCTGACCCCGGAAAGCAGGTGAGATGCCAAGTGTTGCTGCTTTACTCGTGTACAGGTAACTTACCAAAGTGAGATGCTCTTACATTTGTGTTGTGATAAACCTGATACATCATCAGAGATTTTTACTAAAAGGACAAGCCTACAATAAGACAATGACACTCAAGGCCACTTCTTTAGAGCACATTATAAATTTAATGTAATTTTTTAATTCATTACTTATAAATCTTAGTCTCTTAAATAATATGGCCAAGTATGACATACTCCTTTAAAAACAAAGACCAAAAAAAAAAAAAATTGAATCTTCATGAGACTTGAAGGACAGTTTGAGTGTTGTAAATATCAGCGTAAGAGGAAGCCTGTGGTTTCTTTGCAAAGTTTTGTAGTGGAAATTTGATGGTAACTTTTAGCTGTTTTGAATGAAAGTCAGGATTTCCTACTATTGAGACATCAGTAGGTGAAATGAGCAGACCTCCTGCCCGCGTGCTCAGAACTGTTTGCCACAGCCACAGCATTGCCGGGGAAGTCAATCTGTGCTGTGAGCATGAGGGCACTGCCACTGCGGGACCGTTCATGCCTCCCTAGCCTTGGACAGCATGGCTGTCACCAGTACAGCTGAGAACATTCACTGTTTTCTTAACAGATAAAATTATCTTCTTCCTGCTTGCCATGGTATACCACAAACCATTTCTGGATGATTCCTATGTTCATTGTTTAAACACACCTTTTCCCAACCACTCCTTTTTCTGCCTAAAATGGTAATGTGAGTGCCTGTTTATCCCCTTGAACGTAACACTTTGGAACCTAGGTTCAAGATAATACAGATTGAGTATCCTGTATTCAAAATACTCAGGAACCAAAGTATATTAAATTTTAGATTGTGTGGGTGTGTTGGAATATTTGAGTTACATAAAGAGTTATCTTGGAGATGGAACTCAGGTCTAAACAAGGAATTTATTTATGTTTCATTACACCCATACACATGACTTAAGGTAACTTAATACAGTTGCTTAATCATTTAATGATTGAGGGCCTGGAGTGATGGCTCAGTGGAAGAGCACTGGCAGATGAAAACCTCAGTTTGAGTCCTAGTGCTTGCATGGTGGCTCAAACCGTCTGCCACTCAGTCCTAGAGGATCCAATGCCCTCTCCTGCCCTCCACACCCATCAGCCATGTATGTGGTACACAGACGTACATGCAGGCAAAATACCCGTGTACATAAAAGAAAATGAAAAAGAAAAGTAATTTAGTGTTTAATAGTGAACCTCCTATTCTATTGGTGCTTAAAACATTTCAATCTTGGAGCATACTGGATTTCAGATTAGAGACGCCCAGCCTGTGAACTCCTAGACAGACCTGGGAGGTTCATAGCATGTGTCCGGTCACCTTCTAAGCTGTCAGTGTCCTACAGATATTAGATGCCTGCCATTTTCATCTCCGTCATCTTGTCCTGACAACAAAGAACAGTGAAGCAATGTGTTCCTCTCAGTTAATCCAGCCTCATGGGAAACAGGATGTGGTAGAGGAAGTAGGAAGGGACTTCTCTCGCCCTCAGGAAAGAGGAGAGCCCACTGGACATGGAAAGGCAGCCTAATATGCCAGCTGACACCATCCCCACCCACACTCCACCTCAGCTAGGGAGAGTGGAGGATTCCCAGAGGCGCTTTTATGATTCTGTGGGGACTTCTAGTCTGTTTACATGCCTTTAGTTTAAGATAACATTGTTTAGACGTTCGTGTCCTGGTCGATTGAAGAATATAGTTTTAATATAAGATTGAAGACCTCCTTGATCAGTAATGATTGCATGTATTTCTTCAACTCCACTAGAAAAGTAGACCATGAAAAGTTCAGAACTGTTCTCAGGAGCAGTAGTTATTATTAAGTAAGTTCTCCAATGTGATCCTCACTCCTCTCCTTCTGATACTCTCTCTCTTGAAAAAAAAACTAAAATACTAAATAGGTAGTTTTTCAGTTCATTCATTTTACCTTTCTTATGTAAAGATACATTGTTAAAATTACATGGAAATATCTTCCTTTCTTGTCCATGTTAATTCTAATAAGAACTAGAAACTGTCCCGTGTGTCCACTTTGAGAAGAGATGGCTATAAAGGAGACTCTGTCCTTGTCAGTTGCGACTGTCTGAGTACTATTCTACACACCCATCTCTTACTGCTGCCACTGTCTGAGTACTGTTCTACACACACCCATCTCTTACTGCTGCCACTGTCTGAGTACTGTTCTACACCCATCTCTTACTGCTGCGACTGTCTGAGTACTGTTCTACACCCCATCTCTTACTGCTGCCACTGTCTGAGTACTGTTCTACACCCCATCTCTTACTGCTGCGACTGTCTGAGTACTGTTCTACACACACCCATCTCTTACTGCTGCCACTGTCTGAGTACTGTTCTACACACACCCATCTCTTACTGCTGCCACTGTCTGAGTACTGTTCTACACCCATCTCTTACTGCTGCGACTGTCTGAGTACTGTTCTACACCCCATCTCTTACTGCTGCCACTGTCTGAGTACTGTTCTACACCCATCTCTTACTGCTGCGACTGTCTGAGTACTGTTCTACACCCCATCTCTTACTGCTGCGACTGTCTGAGTACTGTTCTACACCCATCTCTTACTGCTGCGACTGTCTGAGTACTGTTCTACACACCCCATCTCTTACTGCTGCGACTGTCTGAGTACTGTTCTACACACACCCATCTCTTCCTGCTGCGACTGTCTGAGTACTGTTCTACACACCATCTCTTACTGCTGCTACTGTCTGAGTACTGTTCTACACACCATCTCTTACTGCTGCCACTGTCTGAGTACTGTTCTACACCCATCTCTTACTGCTGCCACTGTCTGAGTACTGTTCTACACCCATCTCTTACTGCTGCCACTGTCTGAGTACTGTTCTACACCCCATCTCTTACTGCTGCGACTGTCTGAGTACTGTTCTACACCCCATCTCTTACTGCTGCGACTGTCTGAGTACTGTTCTACACACCCATCTCTTCCTGCTGCCACTGTCTGAGTACTGTTCTACACACCCATCTCTTACTGCTGCGACTGTCTGAGTACTGTTCTACACCCCATCTCTTACTGCTGCGACTGTCTGAGTACTGTTCTACACCCCATCTCTTACTGCTGCGACTGTCTGAGTACTGTTCTACACCCCATCTCTTACTGCCCTCCTGCTTCACAGTTGCTCTAGCTATAGTTTTTTTTAAGTCCTCCCTCCCCCAACCCCCCACCCCAGTCTCTGCACAGTCACAGCAGCCTCACTGCTCTCCTGAGCAGCATCTCTTTGTATGGGTCAGACTCCACTTCCTGGCTGCATTTCTTTGGCCTGCTCCTGAAGCCCGGCCTGTCTGCTCACCATAGCCTTCCTTTTCCTTTTTCTTTTTCTCTTGTTTTTCACTTTTACTTTTTCTCATACATCTCTACTCGGTTCACTGGCCTTCATTAGTTTTTTTATATTTCCAATGTGTTTAAGGGTGTTTACAGTGATCCCCTAATGAATTCTGCTCAGAACTGTGAACTTCTGAGCTGATGTGCTTTTGTGTTTCAGGTCTAGTTTTAAACAGGCCCTGGAAGCCCTGCCTCAGCTCGCAAGTGGCGCGGACAAAAAGTAAGTTCTGAGTGCTCTCCTCAGCCCACTAGCTGAGCTGCACAGGCTCTGCTGGCCCAGGACCCGTGAGGAGTCTGAGAGTGGCCCGGGTGTAAAGGGAGTGTAGGTTACCCTGTAATGTGGTGTGCTGGGTTACCTGTGCCTGGCTTATCTTCCAAACGACAGGATGAAGTCTGTCTTTTAGGTTTGACTTGTAGCTGTAAGTGGCAGGTTCAGAGAACATGAGAAAGCCATTGGACTTAGTCAGCTGCAGCACTGGCTTCCATATGAAGAAGAGAGATGAGGACCATCCACTGACTTTGACCTATAGAACAGAGTATTAGACAAGTTATACACATGACACAGAACAGCTTGCATACATCCAGCCTCAGCTCAGGGGAGACCCTGTAGCTCTTTGCCTTGTCACCCTTCCTAGTTAAAGGCCACTTGCCTTTGCTTGGGGAAAACACACAGTGCTGGGCTCTGTGGACAGCCCAGAGAAATGCTGTGCAGAGAAAGTGCCTGGACCAGCTGTGGTTGTGAAGAGTGCCTGGGCTTGGAGAAAGGGGGGCAAACCAGCTTTCCTTAATGTGTGACCCCAGTGCAGACCCTTGTGTGTGTCTCCACACAGACAGGCAAGCAGCAGAACGGTGCCTCACAACACAGAACACCCTGCTTCCAGTCCCTACTTTGTTTTTGTTTGGGACTTCGTTCTAGGCCCTTTTCATTTCTTTAAAATAAAAGATAAAAATAGTCACCGCTGTTCTTAATACATGGAATGTGTTTCAAAAGGATGCATTTGAGCATCAAGAACAACCAAGATTGGCACTTTGAGCTGATATGCTGTTGTGTTTCAGGTCTTGTGTGCCTGTAGTGTCAGTACTCAGGAGCAAGCAGATTGGGAGGTCTAGGCCAGGATGGTTCAGCAGTTAAAACAGCTGCCGTGGAAGTCTGCTACAGCTCTGTCCACAGAGCCCATATAGAGAGGGGAGAATCAGCTCCACAAGTTGTCCTCCAACCTCATGTGTGTTCCTGTGCCCCCCTCCACATGTCATGCACACATTCGCTTTCACTCAAAATAATAATAAATATATGTTTATTTAAGTTCTAGAATAACCTGGGTTATAAACTGAGAGTCTGTCTCAAAATTCCAAAAGAAAACAAAACAAAGACCCAGAAACCTAGTGTGTCTTAGATCAGGACTGATAGACTGTGGAGATGATGTTCCAGTATTGATCATTGTTCATCCGTGACAGACTTCACTGATCTTCATGGAATCAAGCACAGTTCCAGGTTCCATCTGTACTGGATGAGCCCTGAGAGTCCTTCTGGCTTTAGACATATCTAAAGTGTTTCAGACAAGGGAAATGGACATGGGATGTCACAGTGATTCCCTAGTGGAGGTAGAACTGACTTAGGCCCTGCCACGCCCAAGTCACCACATCTGCTCACCACTGTGCAGACAAAATGGAGGAGTAGAGAGACAACAATAACTGAATTGTGTAGAGACTAAAGGAAAAGGCTGGCACCAGAGGGACATCATAAAAGGAGTAGGGCTGCAGCCTACAAATAGGCTCAGTTTGGTAAAGGCAGTTGGTACTGGATGGTGCAAGCCATGTGACCTGAGTTCACTCCGCGGCAACCTCATAAAGGTAGGAGAGAATTAACTTCACAGAGTTGATCTCTGACCTCTGCATGTGTGCTGTGGCATGCAGGCCAACCCCCCACCCCCCCGTGCACACGATAATAATAACAACAACAACAACAATAATAACCATAAATAAAATGAAATGAAAAATGTAACGAGTAGAGTAAGAGAAAGGCCTGTCTTCTGGAACCGTCCCTATGTGTGCTTGCTAACAGTCATAGAACTGGACGACACAAAAGAGTGACTTTTCGTTTCTCTTGATTGTTCGAGTAATTGTAAAGGAGTAGACCTAAGCATTACCCTGTTTTAGGAAGGACTCTAGAGAAGGATGTAGAGAGAAAATTTAAAGGAAAATAGAGGCTTGTATTACTGTGTTCTCTAAGCAGCCTCTTTCCTTTTGGTTGAGATATTTCCATTCCTGATTATGATCCCATAGACTGGCTTTTTTGGCTTTCTTCTAAACACAGCATGGCAGTCAGACCTGGCCCACCAGCTCCCTGCATATTTGCTGAGTTGCTAAGCTAGTGGGATGGCTATTCTTGGTTGTCAACTTGGCAGCCAGGGAAAGGGGAACCTCTGTTGAGAATTGCCTCCATCACATTGGCCTGGAGCATGTCTCCGGGGCATTTTCTTGATTGCTAATTGATGTCCAGTGTGTGTTGTGCCATCCCTAGGCACGTGGGCCTGGCCTGTGTAAGAAAGGTGGCTTGCTGTGGACCTGACAGCAAGCCAGTAAACAACATTCCTCTGTGATTTCTGCTCTAAACTCCTGCCTTGAGTTTCTGCCTTGGGCTCTCCAAATGATGGATGGATGTAACCTGTAATCCAAATAACTCTTTCCAAGTAGCTTTTGTTCACAGTGTTATATCACAGCAGCAGAAAAGCAAACTAGGAAAACCACTTTATCTTAGAGTTACTATTGCTGTGATGAAACACCGTATCTGTGAGCAACTTGGGAAAGGGTTTATTTGTCATATTATTTTATGTCACTGTTCATCATTGAAATCAGGGCAGGAACTCGTGTGGAGTAGGAACCTGGAGGCAAGAGCTGATGCAGAGGCCATGAAGGAGTGCTGTTCACTGACTCACTCAACATGCTTGCTCAGCTTTCTTTCCTATAGAACCCAGGACCACCAGCCCAGGGACTGCACCACCACAGTGGGCTGAGCCCTCCTCCATCAGTCAGTAATTAAGAAAATGCCTTACAGGCTTATGACAGCATTTTCTCATTGAGGCTTCCTCCTCTGATGACTGGTTTGTGTCAAGTTGGCCTGCAGCTAGCTAGCACAGACCTTTGCTGTCAGAATGCTAAATCATCTCCTCCCTTCAGGTTACTAGAGGAGCTTCTCAACAAGTTCAAGAGCAGTATGCACTTGCAGCTCACCTGTTTCCAAGCTGCGTCTCCAACCATGATGAAAACATAGCGGCGGCCTGTGGAAGCAGAGCATCCAGAGACAGCAAGTGGGAGACCGTCCTCTTCCTGTGCCCGAGGGATAGCCCATGCCCAAGCCCTCACGGCGTTTAACTCCTCTCTTTTCCCCGAGAAAAAGATGTTGGTGGGTATTTCACTTCAGCCTGTTTAAATAACCCTATTTTAAATGTACACATAAACAAGTTTTGTTGTTACTAGCTTTGGTCCTGTAAGGCTGCATAGCATACTCTTCAAAATGTGTTTTCTTTGCTAAATGTTGCATGGTGTGAGCTTCAGGGTCTTCTCCAGAATGTTCTGGAGTGGCCCGTGGTGTGTGTGACTATGCTTCTCAGCACCCCTTCACCGCCAGTGTTGGCAATCTCCAACCCAGGTGAGGCATTTGAGAAGAGATTTATGGGCATGGCTTTGGAGCTCTGTCCTAAACCTAAAAATCATCATTTCATACAAATGCTTCTAAACCTCCTAATTTTTTTAAAGAAAAATATATAGTCTACATATAAAATTGTTAAATTTTGGATAATTTAATGTCCATAAATGAACTCTGAATTTTATAGTCTGACTTTAATTTTTCTCAGTGCTAAACACTGAAGTTTCTGCTTCTCACTCACCCTTAAGTTGATCTATCAGTGTGCAGTGGTGTAGTTAGGGCTCACAAGGACCTGCATGTGGAGGCCTTGTCACACCCACAAGCCCCGTGGAAGCCTTGTGGTCTTGAGTGCAACCTAAAGATGAAGCCAGCTCCTGGGCATGGCAGCACTCCTTCCCGCCAACAGGTCACTCCTTTCTGCCCTTCCCAACTTTGAAGTGTCTCCCTCCACAGCTGGGAAGACGCTGCTCTGTCACAGGCCGTGTTTTGTAAAGATTGGAGGTGCCCCAGGTCACCAGGCATTGAGCAGTGACTCCCTGCTAACTGGCCTACACAGTGGATTCAGGTCACTGTGACCTGCAAGCAGCTCTTTCAGCTCACTCCATCCTGTCTTCGGCTTCAGTTGTAGTTCACTTTTCAAAATGATCTACAGATAGTGTAGACTCCTCTCTTTCGGTGGACAGAATCCTAGTTCAAGTAATTCCAGAACACAAGTGTGTACACAATATGGATTATTTGAGGTTAGTAAATGTATGTTTGTTTGTTTGTCACAGTAACTGGAAATACAAATCTAATCTTTCACAAATGTGCTGATAAAGCTGATAAGTATGTGTAGCATTGTCTTCTCTTGGTACACTAGTATTATATCTAACATAACCAAACTAAATTTCAAAGCGGAAATACGGAATGATTTGTTATTTTAAATACTTAATAAATACAGTACACAAAGCCAATAATCTTCCTTCTCTAAAAGATGTTATTTAGTTGAAAGTTTACCTCTAAGTGTCTTTACTTCAACATTTTTATTAACTCTGTAATTGTTTATATTTCTAATTTTAATATTCAAAATAAATAGTTGAGTTCTCTGTTTTATCCTGTGTTTGTGTCTTCATTTATCAAATGTCTTGTTAATTTTGTTAGGAATGCACCATGGACACTAAGTTACTCCATTCCAGACACTGGTTAGGATGGCCTCATAGGCAGCCTTAGCGAGAAGTAAGTTCTTCTGAGACTTTAAGGCTGGGAGGTGGCTGGAGACCCATGCTTGTACTTAGAACATTCTGGTTTCCTGGCCAGGCCTGAACTTCACCACAACCCACTTCTTCCTTCCAGATCAACACAGTTTTTGTCATCCTTCCACTGGGGCCACAGTTCAGGCACGAGGGCTGATAGAACTCCAGCAACTTCGAGCATGTAAACATTTATTGCACAGAGACTGGAGAGTAGTGGCATAAAAACCCCATACCCAAATGAGGGAGTTCAAGACAACTTCCAACAAGTCATGGGGGACTTCTTGGAAGAAGGGGATTTCAGAAGCGTGAGTTATAATGAGTGGTGAGTTTGGGGTGAAGAGGAGACAGCAGCAACACGACAGGAGTTAGAGGGAAGTGGAGAAGCAGACCAGTCCTTGTGACGCGTGACCCGCTCTTCCTTAGGGAACATCTGATTTTAGTAAGTCCATGCCTGTGTGGCTCCACATGGCTTCAGGAAAGTTACCACACTGGTCTCACCTCTAGGACTAAAGGACTACTAGAAACAATTTGGTTTTTCTAAGACTTTCTATATCAATGTACCATGAAAGTGGCATGTTCTAGAAATGATTTGGGCACTGCAAGACAAGCACCACTGGCACAGCATAGCTCACTGACTCACCTCATGTTTCTGTCAGCCCAGCATGCAGTTCCTTAGAGAACATGCATGGACTACGGTGCATTATGGTTCTGCTTTGAGTACAAAGTAATCGTGTGTGTTTCTGGTTTTTTTTGGTTTTTTTTTTTTTTTTTTTTTCGGTTTTTTGAGACAGGGTTTCTCTGTGTAGCTTTGCGCCTTTCCTGGAACTCACTTGGTAGTCCAGGCTGGCCTCGAACTCACAGAGATCCGCCTGGCTCTGCCTCCCAAGTGCTGGGATTAAAGGCGTGCGCCACCACCGCCCGGCGTGTTTCTGTTTTGAATGTGAGCTGTAGAAAATTCTACTAGTAGTTGTAAATTTTTAAGTTTCAACTACTTTAAAATAAAGATTAGTAGAATATGATTTTTTTTAATTTTATATGCATTGGAGTTTTGCTGTGGGTATCAGGTCCCCTGGAATTAGAGTTACAGACAATTGTGAGCTGCCATGTTGGTGTTGGGAATTGAACCTGGGTCCTCTGGAAAGCAGTCAGTGCTCTTAACTGATGAGCCATCTCTCCAGCCCCCAATATCAGTTTTTTTTAAAGTCCTTTTGATTCCCTCAAGTTTCCTCAGTGTCTGTTATAATGCCTCCCTTTTCATCTAATTTTGTTCATTTGGCCAGAGGTTTATCTGTCTTGTTAATCTTTTCAAAGAATCAACTCTTTATTTCATTAACTCTTTGTGTTGATATTTTCTTTCTTTATTTCATTAATTTGAGCCCTGATTTTTTGATACCTCTTCCTAATACTGTTTTGTGTGTGGTATTTGTTTTTGTTTTTCCAGGGCCTTCAAGTTCATCATTAAACTACTCATTTAAGATCTCTAGTTTTTTAATGTAGGTATTTTTAGTACTGTAAGCCTGCCTCTCAGACCTACCTTCATTGTGTCTCATGGACTTTGGATGTATTTTCATTTTCATTCAATTCTAGGGATTTTTAAATTTCCTCCTTGATTCTTCTTGCCCTGGTTATCATTTAACTTCACTGTTTCTCTGTTTAGTTTTTGTCCAGGTGATCTCACCAGATATAATGAGAGTGAAGTATCAGAGTCATCCACTGTCACTGTGTTGGGGTTATTCTGTGGCTTTTAGATCTAATAGTATTTCTTTTATGAACTTGTTTGCACTTGTGTTTTGTGGGTATTCTGCTTTGCTTTCTGCTGCTTTGATAAACATCATGACCAAAAGCAGCTTAGAGAGGAAAAGAGTTGTTTCATCGTGCAGGTCACACTGTCCTTCACTAGGGCAAGTCAGGATAGGAAATCAAGGCAGGAACCTAGAGGCAGGAACTGAGCAGAACCAGGCAGGAATTGTGCTTACTGGCTTATTCCTCATGGCTTATTCAGCCTGCTCTCCACCCAGGAGTGGCACCTTGCATTGTGAGCTGGGCCCTCCCACATCAATCATTAATCAAGGAAATGCCCCTCACACATGCCCACAGGACAATCTAATGGAGGCAGATCCTCTGTTGAGATCTCTTCCAAGCTATGTCTACATATGTTTACATAAACTAACCACTGCAGTGAGTATATGTTTAGAATTGTGCTATTCTCTCAGTAGATTGCTCCTTGATGAGCATGAAGTGGCCCACCATGTCTCATCTGACTGGCTTTGCTCTGTAGTTTATTTTATCAATGTTAGAGTAGCCACACTGCTTGTTTCTTAGTTCCATCTGCTTAGAATGCCTTTTCCATCGGGCGGTGTTTATGAGAACCTTTTGCAGTAAACGGTAATTAATACAGATGCCTACAACTGGTAGTCATCTAGAGAATAAGAGACTGGATTGCTCAGCTCTAAGTGGGATGTTTATGTCATATCTCCTTTCCCCCAAGGTTTAGGGATTATCAAGGAAGAGGGAGGAGAAGGCTTATAAGAGCCACAGGTAGTGGACATCTGCAGGATCATTTTGCTGGGCATGACAGGGCCGTTATGTACATTAACTCATAGCAGCTGTGACTGCATGCACAAGACCTGTGCAAGATCAAGCCTGGCAAAATCCCAGCATGGATGGGAAGGGGTTCATGAAGGCCTGCACCCCAGCTGAGCAGCTGTTGGCAACAGATGGCTACTGTGTGAGAGAGAATAAGTTTTCTTCAGGAATGGGGTACTTGAAAGGCCTCCCATGCTACAGTAGATGGTTCTGCACCTGTACACATGCAGGCAGCATTCAGTGGACTCCATGTGTTTTTAAAAACATCACATTAAGTTGGGAGAGAAAAGTAGTAGGGGAGGAATAGAGGAAGAATTGAAGGACATGAAGTGAGATGGGGAATCAAACACTTATGCATGTATGAAAGTCTCATTAAAAATAAAGATTCAGTCACCGTGGTGATTTGAATCGGTATGGCCCCCATAGACTCATGTGTGTGAATGCTTGGTTCCTAGGGAGTGGCACCCACATATTAGGAGGTGTGACCTTGTTGGAGGAAGTGCGTTGCTGTGGAGGCAGGCTTTGAGGTCTTACAAGCTCAAGCTACACCCAGTGTGGTAGACAGTCTTCTGCTGCTGCCTGTGGATCAAGATGTACAGCTCTTCTCCAGCACTTTGTCTGCCTGCGTGCTGCCCTGCCTCCCACCTTGATGATAGTGGGCTAAACCTCTGACCTGTAAGCCAGCCAGCCCCAATTCAGTGTTTTCATGGTGTCTCTTCACAACAATAAAACCCTACTTAAGACAGTCACTGAAATAATTACTGCAATATATTAAAACAATTAGATTTCAAGTATGTATTTTTATGTTTGATGTAGTAATGCACGCCTATCAACTAAGAATTGTATACCTCTTTCATTCAGCGTTTATCCATAGTATTGTGACAATTATAATACAGATTTATTAACTGATCTGAAAGTCTAAAGGTGACAGTGAATATTGGATGCTGTACCTCAGTGTAAGAAGCAGTTCCACTGAGGCTCACTGTGCTCTAACTACTAGTTGCATAGTGTATTTGAAGATCATTGCACTTCTCATAAATTGGCGTCATTTATATTAACCAACCTTTTTAAGTTCTAGGATGTGTGTTGCTAGAAAGCCTTTTTCTGCTTCAGGAGGTTATAAATACATAGCAGTAAATACGCTGTGACCAGGACCCTTTAGAGAACCTGTTGTCACTTTGGAGGTAAAGCCAGTAGGTAATATGTCTTTTCTTTTGCCACTAGTCAAGACCAGTCCTTGAAGTGGGGTGGGGGGTGAGGGGGATGCCAGTATTTGCATGTGTGCATGCACATGTGGAGGCCAGGGGTTTCATCAGGAATCTTCCTCAGTCACTGCTTGCCTTGCTTTAAAGACAGGGTCTTCCCGAGCCCAGAGGTCACCAGTTGGCCAAAATAGTCCGCAGCAAATGCAAGGTGCCTGTCTGGTTCTCAGTGCTGAGGTTATAGATGTAAGCCACCCTACCAGCTTTTCCACGGGGACTGGGCATCTTGAACTCAGGCCCTCATGCTACCACAGCAGGCACCTTGACTGACAGCCACCTCCCCAGCTCCAGTCCTTGGTTTTAACCGTGCTGATTGAGTAATCGATCACTGTTAACATTGTCACAGCTATTATTACTGTCTTTCTAAATTTTTAAAACAGTATTCCTGTCCCATTTACCTACCTTCCCTTTTAGATAGGAATCGCTGAGAGCCATGACTACTACCTGACTCTTAACTATGCAAGAGGATCCCTGAAGCTCTCAAGGGGTAAGAAGATAGAAAACCAAAGAATAATGGGGTCCCAAGGGAAGGGCACGAATTACAGTAATAATAGATTATCAACAAAATCAAAAATCACAGATACCAAAAGAGTGGATCCTGAGAAATGGCTAAGCCTGGAATTCAGAAAAACCATAAATAAGGCTCAGCTGGTAGAGTGCTTGTCAGCATACATGGAGCCCTGGGCTCCGTGTCCAGCTCTGTATAAACCAGGCATTGTGGTGCATGCCTACAATCCACCACACAGGAGGTGAGGCCAGCATGATCAGAACATTAAGATTCTCTTTTTCTATATAGTGACCTGGAGGCCACTCTGGACCACAAAAAACGAACCAGAGAAACATACTGTGTACATCATGTCCCTTAACTCATGGTTGGTGATCTTAGGACAGTTGCTATTTCCTTGAGGAGCACAGAGTGCCCTGCCTACCCCTGTTCCCCCACCTACACCGACCCTGACCCCGCCCCATGCACACACACGCCTCAGCCTTGGAGGACAAAGTAAGATTTGTCTGTTAGGCTCTCTGCTCATTCCCTCTTCTGGGTATCTGACCATGTCCCACATTGCTCCTACTTCTGTTCATACCATGACGCTCATGTCCCCTGGATCTCTACAGATATGACAGATGCAGATACCCAGTGGCAGTGGGGTGATTTTCTGTCTTGCCTCAGAGAGCTCCGGGTCCTGCCACTAGGGTTCCCTGCCTTCTCTCCATGCCCCACTCCTAGGCCAGGGACATAAGACTCTACAGGTAGTGTTGAGTAACCCTTTGGGGAATAATTGTACAGTGTTACTGATAAAGTCATCTTGGTAGGTGTGTCATTTTTATATAATTTCAGTTAAATACATAGCAAGTCAGAACCTTCTCCTGCTTCCTCCTTTAGTTCCCCAAAGTAATCCAATTTATTTATTGTTTGTTTGTTTAGTTAGTTAGTTAGTTAGTTAGTGGCCTGTCCATCCTTTGGTGATGACCTCCGTGTCACTTCTAACAGCTTTAAATTGTTCTTTCTTCAGTCCTTCAGTTTGGGTCACTGTGGATGTAAGAATTTAGCTCTCTCACTGCTGAGCAGTGGTGGCGCACGCCTTTAATCCCAGCACTCAGGAGGCAGAGCCAGGCGGATCTCTGTGAGTTCAAAGCCAGCCTGGTCTATAGAGCGAGATCCAGGACAAGCACCACAATTACACAGAGAAACCCTGTCTCAAAAAAACCAGAAATAAAAGAAAGAAAAAAGAATTTAGCTCTCTTGTTATGACTTCCCTTCCCTTCCTCCAGCAGACATGCTTTGATTAGGTTGATATTCCCTGACTACATTATTAAGCCTGTGGATGTGCTGCCCAGGCCTCGACAGTAACCTACTGATCCTTTTCTGACTGTGCTTTTCGTATTTTCTGTGTATCCTGTGTTGTTTTCACTTTCTCAGAAACTACCTCCATCCCGAATATTCAGATGTCTTTGTGGTGTATTTACGAATGTATCTTTCTGGCAAGTTCCTGACAACTTGGCAATCAGGTCCCCATCTGCACTGAGCTGGGCAGGCCTCCAGCTAGCACCTCATGCCACAGTCCGCATCCTGAATTCATCCTCACTCCTCTTCTGTGCTGGGCCAGCCACCTTGTATCATTTTGGTTTGCTCCCTCACTTGGTAGAACCGTCCTCTGGTAACTTCCTGCAGAAGGAATGTGTTGGAAGTGAAAACTTGGAGGCTTTCATATCCGAAGACAATCTGTATTGGTTCCTTGGATAGATGTCAAATTCGGGACTGGAAATCATTTGCCCTCAGCATTCAGAAGTCTGCCCAGTTGCCCTCCAGTATCTGCTCCCTCTGTCTGCTTACAGACGCTCCTCTGCCTAGTTTCTGAAATCCATGGTGCTTTTCTGGATCGATGCTCTTTTGTTCCTATTCGGGAGTAGAGTGTTGCCAATTCTGGGAAATTTCCTCCAGTGGTTTCTATGCATCTTCAGCTGCCCTGGATGGTTGGTTCGTTAGTTTGGTTGCTTGTTTGCCTTCATTCCTCATATTTCGATCCCCTAGCTGTGTCCTAATGTAAAAGTCTTCTCCTTCTTGTTGTCCGTGCTTACTCTACTTTGTGAGAATCTTTTAACTTAAACCCTTTGTCCTCTGACTATTCTCTTAGGACCTACTTATTTATTTCCCTGGAAATAATGATAATACTCTAGTGAAGGGTTCTGTTTCCATGTAACTGTACATTGAAATAACCACTGTGGATACTTAATGGTATTTAAGAGTAGGGGGTCTCTAAAGCTGATTGAGGTTGTGATACTGTATAGTGGGCGGGGCCAGTCAACTGGCACGTCAGTCATCCTGGAATGAGCATTCAGTAGGGAATCTCCAGTATTATCCCATTTGGGTCATTTCTCCGGGGCTGGTCAGATTCCAAGGGAAAGATAATAGAGTTTCATGTGAGGGAGCCCCTGGGAGCCAAGTGAGGAGGAAGTCTCGGAGTCATTTTTCACAAGCAATAGCCTGCTTGCAGTGGCATTCCTAAGTTCTCTTCATTTCCTTGCCAAAAAAAAAAAAAGAGCCCTGACCTCTGGGGCAGAAGGTCAAGATGTCATTGGGTTTTGACCCTGACATACATTCAGGCAAACACTCATATACACGTAGAAAAAAATAAAATAAAATCTCTAAGCAGCATTGATTATAGTAAGGACTTGTTAATATTTTATGTGCATGATTATGAGTTTTAAGCAACTGCTAAAAATAAATAATAAAACAGACTAGAGCCCAGAGTTAGACCTCCACAAATATTGCCATGTGGTCTCAAACAGTAGAGCAAAGGTGTATGCAGTGAGGAAGTCTTTAAAACAAATGGTGTTGAGACAACTGAATATCAAACTGGAAAACGTGAATAGAGACACAGACTTCTCAGGCCTCACAAAATGCATTCAAATGGATTATACATCTAAATTTAACATGAAAACTAGAGAGCTCCTGGAAAAATAACAGAAAAATTTGGTGAGTTTGGGGTCATGACTTTAGGGACAGCAGACACTTAAAATTGCCCAAACTTACAAACAACCTGTATGACCTGTGGTTAGCTGGATAATGAAATGGTCCGTCCAGACAGCGCAAGAACATTCAGCAGCAAGAGGCATATGTCAGACTTTGAAAAGACAGGGCAGAACCCCAAATGCATATATTAACAAGCCAATAGAGAAGGCTGTATGTGTGTAATTCTAACCAGTGACATTCTAGAAAGGAAATACTATGAAGTTCTCAAGAAAATTGGTGTTTTCCAGGACTAGAGGGGAGGAAGAAGTGAGTAGCCAGAGCACAGGGTTTTTAAGGCAGTGGAACTATCTTGTGTGCTATGCTAATACAGTGATGGATGTCATCCTTGCACATTTCTTAAAACCTGTAGAAAACGCAGTACCTAGCCTGAACTCTGTGCTCCTGAGTGGATGATAATGAGGTGTCATCAGTAGATGGTTATTGTAGCAAATGTGTCATGTGGCAGGTAATGTTTCTTGGGTGGAACTAAGGGTCTGAAAGGCCAGTGTATGTGGGAACTCTATATTTCCCACTTAGTTTTAATGTGAACTTAAAACATCCCTGGGGGAAAAGGTGTTGGAAAAGATGGATAGTGGGGAGCCCTCTGTATTCCCTGGCTCTACACTCATAGACAGGGTCAACCAACGGCAGGCTCAAAGCATTCACAAAGAAACCTCTAAGAGGTTTCAAAAGCAAAACTTGAATTTGATGTGCCCCAAGCCCCATGCTGAGTGGGCACAGAGGAGTGTGTCAGTTCCCTGCCGTCCTGTTGCTGTTTCTGCTGCCCATGTCCCCACAGCTCTTCTGTGAGCATCATCCCAACCTGGCCTTCCTAGTACTAAGTCACAGTGGCCACTTCTGGGCTAGACATGTGCAGACTTCTTTCTTGTCATCGCTCCCTAAATGATGCAGGTGAGAACTAAGTACCTGACATTGATAGAGGATTGGGTGTTACATATGCTTTGAAAATGATTCAAGAACACAGGATGCATGTAGGTTGTATGCAGACACAAGTCACTTTTCTATGAGAGACTTGAACACCTGTAAATTTGCATATCCATGGAGGTCCTGAGACTAATACCACAGGAGTCCTGAGGGACAGCTGTGCATATGGTGTCTTTAGCCTTTAAAGGTCTTAGGTTTGCTTCAGAACTACAGGTGGGTGAAGACATAGAGTAGGCTAGAGATAAGGAAATGATGAGCAGACATGTAAGAATGAGTGGCCCAGAGCCAGTCATTGTGGAGTCTTGAGTCACATAGTACAATACTTCACTATGAGAAACTCAGATTACACTTTTAGATTGTTCTAAAGTATAATCAGTTAAACAAGGGCAGGTAACTAGTATCAACTCTTTTCATAATTGGAAAAGATGATGGCAAAGCCGCTGGGTATTGGGCACCAGCAAGAGGCAAAGGGATGTGGAGCTGTGTCTAGGCACCAAGCAGATGTGGGCCAGCGGCTTATGATGGTTGATCTTTGTTGTCAGGTTGACAGAATTTGGCATCACCTTGGAGACTCCTCTAGACATATTTGTGAGGGTGTTTCTAGGAAGGCTTAACTGAGGATGAAGGACTCTCCTTGAATATGGGTGGCACCATTCTATGTGCCGAGATTCCAGACTGAATGAAAAAGGGAAAAGGAAAAAGCTAGGTAAACTCCAGATGTGTCTCTCTGTTTCCTGACTGTGGACACAAGGTGACCTGCCACTTCATTCACGTATTGTTATGCCTTCCTGACACAAAGCAGTGTGTCCCTTCTTAAACTGGAGCCAAAATAAACCTGTCCTCCCTGAAGTCACTTCTTACCACGGATTTGATCACAGCAACAAGAAAAGTGACTAATGCAGGGGTGTTTCTTAAGAGTGAATGTTCATTGATCACTTTATCAATGAACATCAATTCAATTCAAATGTTTTGAAACATTTGTTCCCTTCCGTATTATTGTCAGTGACCTGTACAAGCAAATATCAGAAAAGAAATCTCCTTATAAGACATTGTTTTGTATAAAGAAAGGTTATATCCTTTCAATTAAGGCTGCTAGGAACATTAGTGTATTCATTCATTCATTCATTCATTCATTCATTCATTCAACAATCCTGAGGTCAAGCCCAGGGTGCTAGGCAAGTGCTCCATCACCAAGTTACATCACTAAGCCAGGATTAGCATTTTAATGAATATAATTAGACTCAGAGTAAAACGTAATAATTCAATTCAGAGAGAACTGCATTATAATTTTACTGGGTAAAATCCCATACCTTTGACATTCCATGGGATGACAACCATAAACTCTGACTGTAGCACAGGAAAAGCTACCCAAAGGCACAGAAATAAATGGGACCTCCTGAAACTGAGAAGCTTCTGTAAGGCAAAGGACACGGTAAAGAAGACAAAATGGCAGCTGACCATGGCAACTCTTACAAAGAAAAGATTTAATTGGGATGGCTCTCTTACAGTTTCAGAGGTTGGATCCATTATCATCATGATAGAGAGCATGGCCGCATGCAAGCAGACATGGTGCTGGAGCTGAGAGTGCTACATCTTGCAGGCAACAGGAAGTCAACTGACTGTCACACTGAGGGAAGCTTGAGCAAAAGAGATCTCAAACCCTGCCCCCACAGTGACACACTTCCTCTAACAAGGCCACACCTCCTAATAGTGCCACTCCCTTTGGAGGCCATTTTCTCTTAAACCACCACACCTAGATATGCAGAAAGGCCTACCATTCCCATGGCTTCTAGTCTGCATCCACTGTAATGGACTCAGTGCTGAAGGTGTCAGAGGCACTAGAGGGGACATTGCTCTTTCTGGTCTCTGGTCCCAGAAAACTGAATCCAGAAAACAGCAGCTCTTGGAGTGACATGGGAGATGGGAAAAGATCCCTGAAGTCTATTGCAGTTTCTGGAGGATGCCTGCATGCAGCAGACTCAGAACATGTTAGCTGAAGACAAAGGCTGTGTTGAGCTGAAAAGCTGCATCCAAGAAAAGGAATCACAGTCCCCATCCACACAAGGTGACTGCAAAGGAAATCAAAGAAAGCAGGAGCCAGATCAGCCATTACTTGCCATTCAGAGTGTCAAGGACAAATGCCAAAATCACCTGACACAGGCAGAACAGAAGGACAACTTGGAACACATTTTCAAAATAATCAGGAGTCAACGGACGCTGACCCCCAAATGATCCAGATGTTGGAATTAGTAGGGGACTTCTTAAAATTATTTTTTTATTTTTGAGATTATAATACATCATTGCTCCATCTCCTTTTCTCCCTCCAGACCCTCCCATTTGCCCTTTCTTGTTCTCTTTCGAATTCATGACCTCATTTTTCATCAGTTGTTACATGCATATATGTGTATACATATGTATTCCTAAACACAGAAATACCACCTGCTCAGCCTGGATAGTGTTACTTGTGTGTATGTTTTCAGGGATGACCATAAGGGTAAGGCAATTGTTGTTTAGAAGAGGTATCTTAACTGTCCATAACGAAGTAAAGTAAAATATTCTAGCCATCAGTTAGTGGGAAATCTCAGCAGAAAGTAGAAAGATAATGAAAAATTTGGAACTGAAAAATAGTTTATGAACTAAAGCAGTTTGTGTAGAGTTAAGTAGTTGTGGAACTCCTGTCCTCTGGGCATAATGTGGCTATTGTTTCCTTTGAACTGTCAGAAACCGATTACTCAAAGGGGGCCCCCCACAAAACTGTCCATTAACTTTCCATCATAGCCAAGGGACGGGCTTAAGGCCACGCCCCTCACTACTCCAGATGTCTAGGCAGGTCACTCTTGCTGGGAAGGGATTTGCTTCTGTGGGATAGCTATCCATAAGCTATCTCTGTTACCGTAAAGAGCCCTAATCAAATCCACTGTTTCACGAAGCTAAACTTGAGTAGAATTTTTTCTTTGGTCTGTGGTTAGTGACCTATCTGAGATGAAGAGATATTCGTTCATCTTCCTAGGAAGAGTTCTTCACAAAGCTTGGCACTTACATGTGAGACATGACCAAACCAACACTGAATTTGGGAGGGGCACCTCTGCTGTGGGTGACGAGATGTGCGTACCGTGGAGCCTCTGCAGGGGTAATCCCAGTATGGCCATTCCTGGTGGGCCCTGGAAGAGCCTGCCTTCTTGCTGTGGTGGCAGTTCTGTTGACCCTGATGTGGGTGAAGAGACAGGCAGGTAAGCCTGTTCTGCCTGGAGGGGAATGTCCAGACTGGGAATCCTAAGGTGGCTGGCTGCTTCTCTGTGGGTGGGGTAGCAAGACATCTTGATGAATGGGGGATGTCCCCCAAACTGCAGACTAGACAATCTATTACAGTCTCTTAAAATGACACTTTAAGGTTGTAAACAGGGTGTAACTTCAGTCCTGTGGCCCTTTCTACAGGCAACAAAACATGCAGTTGAGGCTCAGCTGTGTTCCCCAAAAGAACTTTCCCTCAAGGGGGGTGGATTACAATGAGATAAAGACGTGCAGGTGCTACCTTTGGCAATAGCTTCTGAACTGGCAGGAAAATGAAAAGTAAAAAGAATGAGATGAGGTGCTGGCTTGCCATTTCCGGGAGTCAGGCCAGGGGGAGCACAAAAGGGAAACAGTCCACATGAGATCTGTGCTAAATAGCCCCTCCTGGATCCCAAACCGCAGATCTCCTGGAAGAACTGGCAGTGAGGACAAGGTAGGACTAAAGTGACAGAAGATAACCCCTCCACCACCCCGTGGTTGACCTTCAGTCAGAGGAAGGGAAAACCCATGGCACTCCTGGCACAGGGGAGTATCAGTCATGGCCCAGGAAACTGATAATGGGGAAACAGTCCCTAGCTAGCCTGGAACTCTAGAGATTCTCCTGCCACTGTCTCCAAAGTTCTGGGATTAAAGGAATGTGCCACCACACCTGGCATGGAATTGGGAAATACTCTTAAACAAGAAATGAGTGAAGGTCTCACAACCTAGTTCATGAAGCTATAGGACAAGGAACAGATGGGATCAGTCTGAGCATGATCTGAAGCAAAGAAACCAAGTAATGTACCTATCCATTTCTCATGAAGACAAAGCCTACACGTTTGAGGAAATAGGAAGGAAGGCCTTGGTAGATGCACTAACTCACCAGAGCCCTGAGGACAGTGGTTATCAACCTTCGGGTCTCAACCCCTTTGGGGGCTTGAACAACCCTTTCACGGGGTTTGCACGTTCCATATCCTGTATATCAGATATGTATATTATAATTCATAACAGAAAAATTAGTTATGAAGGAGCAATGAAAATAATTTTGTGGTTGGAGTCACCACACCATGAGGAACTGTATTAAAGGGTCACAGAAGTAGGAAGGTTGAGACCCACTGCCTTAGGGCCGCTTTGTTATTGCTAGCTGAGATCCCATGAGTATCAAGGACATTCATGATAAGAGAGCTAAGAGTCGCCGGGCGGTGGTGGCGCACGCCTTTAATCCCAGCACTCGGGAGGCAGAGCCAGGCGGATCTCTGTGAGTTCGAGGCCAGCCTGGTCTCCAAAGTGAGTTCCAGGAAAGGCGCAAAGCTACACAGGGAAACCCTGTCTCGAAAAACCAAAAAAAAAAAAAAAAAAAAAAAAAAAGAGAGCTAAGAGTCAACATGGCACAAAAGACATTTGAAAGCAAAATTACTTAGGAGTAAAAGCTACCGCATATATAAAAACAATTTTCTAAGAGAAAATGTCTTAATGTAACCTCGGTAGATAATTTTTAAATTTCTGGAATTTGCAATTAGTATTTGTATTAGTGGATTTTTAACAAAATTTCCTCAGGATTGATGAGTTAAACTGGTAAAAAAAAAAAAATCATCCTCATCTAATTGGAAGAAAATCTGAACAGCAAGCAGTTAGCAAGCTTGAAGTGGCAGAAGTTCCAGGGCCTTTAGTGACAAGTGACCCGCCATAGTGACAGCACTCTAGAGACCAGTGACAGACAGAACAGTGACAGACAGGCACTGCAACCTACACATCTGGTGACTTCAGAACACACTTCCGGTTACCACAGGAACCAAAAAAAGAAACCTCCAAAACTTAGGAGAATCAAGAACTGGACTAGAAAGCTGGCTCAGGGGTTAAGAGCACTAGGGGCTGCTCTTCCAGAGGACCTGGGTTCAATTCCCAGCACCCACACGGTAGCTCGAATCCATCCCTAACTCCAAGTCCAGGGAATCTGGTGCCTTCTTCTGGCCTCCATGGGCACCAGGCACAAACGTGTAAATATGCATGCAGGCAAAACACAGATAGACACAACATTTAATTTTACAAAGAGAAAAATCAAGCACGTTCTCAGGAAAATGTGTGAATCAAGTGAATCCATCTGGGGAAATGTGTGCCTTTCATTGCTGAGATGGAAGAGGAGAAGCTGGGTGTCATGAGCTGGGTGTCAAACACAAAACCTGAAAACAATTACTAGAGTGATTACAAAGAAAGTAGAGGGAGGAAGTTAAAGACAGCGGTGCAAAGGAAGATGAAGCCGTGATGGCCAATAAAACATTTGACAACATTTTAAAGGAGACTAGGGACCACATTTGGCACGGTGGGCCAAGGTAGGGAAAGAAGAGGTTGAGGCTAAATGTCTGGGATGAGGAGAGAAATGATCCCGGGAGCTCTTCTTAAAGATGGCATTCCCAGTTAGACAGATCTCCATCAGAGCAGGCTGTAGACCTGGGCCAGGTCGGCAGGGCAGGAAGTACAGATACCAGTGGGCCACCTCTCTCCCCACCATCTGTCTCCCAACCTTCTTGCCATCCTAACAGAACAGGAAACTCAGCTGCCTCACCAGGGAGCCCCTCCCCCACACCACTGCAAACTGCCACCTAGAGCTTGCTGCAGGTCCTCATTGAAAGGGGTTCTTTTGAGAATGAGAAGCTGCCATGTGGGATTTTTCTTTTTAAGGTTTATTATCCTGTATTTGACAGTGCCAAGTCACAACATGAAACCCTATTATACGTGAGCTGATGAGTAGGATATTATCAAGGTGACATTTTGAATAACAAATGGCTCTTGAAAAATATAAGTTCCTAGCCAGAGCCTTGGAAAAATGGTGCCATGTGAAAGACTATAACTGCCTGCTTCTTCTCTCTCCTGGCATGCAGATGATGGCCTGCCCAGATGCATGGAGCTGGATTCATATGCCCCCTAACCCTCCTTATGGGTCAGCTTCTCCACAGACATTCACGGATGAAGAAAGCGGGGAGGGGAGGAGAACCCGGTTATTTCTCCTGCTTTATTTTTCGAGGGAAGGGGAACGATCCAGAAGTATGATCTAAGAGCATGGGCACCAAGCACTGGAATTACCCACTGGACAGCATCAAGTCTTGGTACTTGGAGAAGCCCGGCTTCTGTGCTTTTTAGCTAACTTCCCAGGGCTTCTGAGATGTGCTCAGCGGAGGGCTTCAGCACCTCCACTTTCCAGCCTCTGTGACATGTCACCTTAGGGTGTCCCCTGGTACCTTGCTGACATTAAGCATTGTTCCAAGTTGACACCAATGAGCATTTACACTCAGGTCTTTCCAGGTCTCCAGTGAAGTCCTTGCTTTACACATGGAGACTGAAGTACACTGAGGTCAAATGACTCGCCCAAGGCCGGAACAGTTAGGAACAAAGCCAGCATCTGAGGAGGCTTGCAGCAGTGCCCAGTCACTCAGCAGCCCTCTGCTCTGGCTTGAAGTGACCTTAACCCAGTGAAGCTTTGCTGAATTGGAAGCTGTCTCCCGTGGTGGCAAAGGGCCAGCACAGAGCACGTGTTTGGGCTTGATGGAGTCCTGGTCAGAGCGAGAGGCAGCCCCAGGCAGGTGGGTGAGTCCCTGGCTCCAGAGGTCTGGAGATGGATCACATTTGCTCTGCTCATAAGAAGTGCAGAAGACCCAGGAGCCCTCCTAGGAAACAAAGGATCCGTTCTTGGTCCTTGGATTGGTTGCTGTTGGCAAGTTCATTATTCCAAAGGAAGGAAGCAATTTAACCAGAGAGTGAGGCTGCTAGAAACTCTGAAGTTATTTTCCCAGCTTTCTGAACTTCCTGTTGGGGTTTGAAGAAATTGTGGGTTCTACTCAGATGCTAGCAGAAACCATGGAGAGTGGATGTGATTGTGCTTGTATGTGATAACTAGAGAGATGGCATGGGACAGGACTCCAGACAGCCTAGGCTGAAGGGGCAGCTCACAGAGGCAGGTCTACTGGACAGTCTTATGTCAACTTGACACAAGCTAGAGTCATCTGAGAGGAGGGAACCTCAATTAAGAAAATGCCTCCATAAGATCAGGCTATAGGTATGCCTGTACAGTTTTTTTTTTTAAATTAGTGATTGATGGTGGAGGGCCAAGCCCATTGTAGGTGGTGCCATCCCTGGGTGGTGGTACAAAGTTCTATAAGAAAGCAGGCCAAGCAAGCCATGGGGAGCAAGCCAGTAAGCAGCTCCCCTCCATGGCCTCTACATCAGCTCCTACCTCTGGGTTCATGCCCTGCTTGAGTTCCTGTCCTGACTTCCTTTGATGGTGAACAATGATGAGGAAATATAAGCCAACTAAACCCTCTCCTCCCCAAGTTGCTTTGGTCATGGTGTTTCATGAAGCAACAGAAATCCTAACTAAGATAGCAAGGGACAGAATCAGTGTAGAGGTGTCAGGGCAGAGGTAGAAGGAACACATGGCATCACAGTCCAACATTTAGAAAGGAGCTCAAACAATCATTGAACAGTTTTTTAGGGGAAAATCTTTCAAGCCAACCTTGCCCGTGGATGCCAC
This sequence comes from Peromyscus californicus insignis, assembly GCF_007827085.1. Taxonomy (NCBI): domain Eukaryota; kingdom Metazoa; phylum Chordata; class Mammalia; order Rodentia; family Cricetidae; genus Peromyscus; species Peromyscus californicus. Next base: position 33,308,239 of record NW_026294606.1, read on the forward strand.
CTTAACTTCAACAGTGCAACCCCAGGTATTCGCAGGAGAGCCACTGTGCAACTGAAGAAGATGCTGGTGATGGCAATGTGTCTTATGAAACAAGCTAATTACTCAGCTGTGTAAGTCCCAACACAGATACCATCACATTGACATCCCCAAGCCACTCCTGGCCTACATGTCTGCACAGGTGTACCTATATTTACCCTAGCTTCTGACTGGGACAGCACCTCATAGGTGTAGCACATGGCACTTTTTCAAGAACCTCCAGGTACCCAATTTCATCAGAGTATTTTTAACATCTGTATTTTTGAACAGAGGAAACAGGCCAGGAGAGTACCTATAATCACCAATTCATTTGAGAAAGGGATGAGAGGAAAAAACCACAATTCATGGAATCTTAGTGTAAACTTTAATGGAGCCTTTTCTACCATGGGACTAAAGCTTGATTGAAGAGGACAAGAGAGAGTTCCCCTTGATGGTCTCCTTGGGATTAGCTGCTTGCCCTTAGCTCTTGCACAAACCCGAAGTCTAGAAGGAGGAGTATTCCTTGGAAGATGTGTGTGTGTGTGTGTGTGTGTGTGTGTGTTTATACATGCCAGGGGGTGGGATAGAGCTTGGAGGACAGCCTTAGGTATGAGTCTTTGCCTTCCCCTTATTTGAGACACAGGATTTTTGTTGATGTCCTCTGGTGTGTATGCCAGTCTAGCTTGCCCACAGCTTCCAAGAATTCTGTTCCTATCTCCCACCTTGTGTAGAAGTGCTGGGATTACAGGTGTACACTGCCTCATCCAGCTTTTATGTGCCCCTGAGGGCCTACAGTCAGGTCCTCATGTACAGCAAGCACTTTGCCCATTGAGTCTTTCTCCTGCCTCTGGGGGGACTGGCCATACCCACATCAGAACTCATAGTCTGAATGGGTTGTGTCTTTACTGTAGTTTGAGTCTATATTATAATAACTGCCCAGCAAAAGCATACAATGAGGATTTGGATGTGATCCGAGGGAGCTTACACATGGACTGGGGGTTAATGATATGACGAAGTCAGTGCAAGTCTCATGTTGTAATGATATTGTCACATGAGAATGGAGCCTTATTCTCCATGTGCTACATGTATGCAGGCATGAAATGACAAGCATTTGGCTTTGTGTCAGTGACGATGAGACACCATGAAGCCTATGGAGATAAATTACACATCCTTGGTAGATGGCAAGTTTGCTTCCTAAATGTCAGATAATTGTGTTTTGCATATTTTGATTTTTCAGAAATTCCCTGAAAATTGATTTGAACTACAAAGAAACATCACACTTTACCAGTAAACAGTTCTTCTGGGCTGGGTGTAAACAGCTGCTTATTGCTTATTACACTAAGGAGCCACTGCCATTGTAGGACCAAAGTCTGAGACATCATCTCTAATAGACTAACAGTCCTGACTTCTGGGGTTGATGTTTTAAGAGCTTCCTTAACTTGCTTTTCTAAATCCCATGGTCAAGTCTCCATCAGTGTTCCTGAAGCCACCTGACTCCCAGAGTTCACTGTATGGGACCATGATGGGTTCCCCAGTGACAGATTGACCCAGAGAATGGAGTGGCAGGGTTGGGGGGGGTTGTTGAGGACAGCTGATCATGGGAAACCGATCATGTCTCTGAAATGAAGGCACATCTTGTTTGCAGAGCTTGAAGTGAGCAAGATAGAAGGGGCTGCCTGCAAGGAAAGAGGAAGAGGAGGTGTCCCAAGACCACCCTCACCTCTGGTGACTTGGAACTTACCCGGAACACCCAGCGGGTTCTGCGGATAGGCATTAAGCTGACAGTTGCCCCTCTCACGCTCCCTACATTTTTAGAGGAAAGACATTTGCTAATTAGAGGCACTGCTTTTCCTGCTTTTACTTTTCAGGAAAAACACAACTCAGAGAAAATTCAGAGTATGCTAAAGCATCCCCTTAAGACCATTCCAAGTCATCCCCAGTGGCAGTGGGAGCAGCTTTACCACATGTAAGAAGTCAGCCCAAGAGCCTAGCACCCATCTTGCACACTCTCTACTCGGGGGAAGAGTCTGTCTTTACGGGTAATAATTCAGTGCAAACCATCCGGCTTGTCTTTGTCTACAGTACTCTCTTTAGCTAACCCCTTGCTGTGGAAAAGTCACTCAGGCCATGAGCCATTAAGCTTGTTAAGATGCAGTCAATGTATGTGACAAGCCTGGCCTCCACTACCCCATACACACACCTGCTCCCAAGCTGTGAGGGTCATCACCTAATGGAGACAGTGAAGGTCAGGTTGAGAGATGTGCTGTTTGGTACCCAAAGCAAGTGGTTCTACTGCCATACTGATGGGTTCCAAGTTCCTCCCTACCCCCAGCTAGAGTGGACTGTCACTGTTTCATTTCAGAAGACCTCAGTGGCATTTCATCTGAAGAAAATGTCATAATTACTTTGCTTCTCTCCAAAAAGTGTTTATTTATTAAATAAAAAAGACAATGACTTTGATAACTTGCCTTACAAATCAAACTCAAGTAATTCTGAATATTTTAAAAACATGACAATACTTATTTGAAAAACAGACCAAACCAAACCAAACCAAAACAAAACAAAAAACCTGAGGAGCATTAAGCCATTAAGCATAAAAATGTCTTAAGTAAAAACAGGGTTTCACAAAACTCTGTCAGCTCTATGAGTAGGAATCCCCAGGAAAATGTGGAAAAGAATTAAAATTTCATATTCCCAAACTAGAGATTCCCTAAGCCTCCCTTGGCTCTGGCAGAATTTCTGCTTCTTGGGCTGGCAAGCGTTGGATGGCCTAGGCATCATGTCTGCAGTCCTCTCGTGCACACACCTTTGCTCTTCATCAGGACAGCCGAGCATGGCTGTCGGATTTCTGTCTTACTGGAAGTTCTGCCGCAGAAGCTGGTACTCTGGAGCTATGGTTGAAAATGTCTAACAGGACAACATTGGAAGCTTCAATGTCCAAGCAGGCTTTCCCTCCTCAGCTCTAACCCTGAAGAAGCAAGTTCCCAGCACCAACCCCAAGTCGGTCTCTGTGCCTGGTGGGGATGGAGCAGGTCATTGCCATAGCTCCTCGTCTCTCTAGGAGTCACTTACGGTGAGTCATTTCCAGATTCTGGACAGCCTTTAGTCATTTTGTGAAGAGCTCTGTAAACTATAAAGTATCCCACAACCATTATCTCCCTCTCTATCGGATAGCTGGTCTCTCCCCACAACAACCCACAACAGAATTCTTCTTCTGGCACTTTCACCCTCAGAGGGCTGTCAAGATGCAGAGCAGAGGTGACAGTGCTTGCTTCCCACCTGACTGGCTTCCTTCCTCCATCCCACTCAGCGGCACCTGCAGTCTCAACATGTACCAAGTGCACTGGGATCTGGGGTCAGTAAAGTCAAGCCTCCTGTTGGTGGCTGCGCTGGAACTTGCCCCCCTGCAAATGGCATAATGGCTTTCATTAAAGTGTTATACAGATCTGAATGCAAAGTCTGTATTTAAGTTCTGCATTAGCTCCAGTTCCCATGATTCTACAATGCTTATGAAAAAAAAATGTTGATGTGAAAGGAAATCAAGAGTGTGTGGCCACCCTCTGTGATCTTCACAATTTTGTTTGTCTAAATGTATCTCAAAATAAATTGTGAGGAAGAACTGAGTGCCATTTAAGCATGTTGGAAGTTAAACCGATGCTTAAGCAGCTCCATCCCTGAAGAGCTTTAGAGCGTGGGTGCCTCATCAGGACCAGTCCTGGCAGCAAGAGGGATGGTTTAGAAAAGTACCTGGAGATGAGCAGGTGCTCACATGGTTTCTGATGAGCCTGAAGAGCCCTGGAACTCTGGGAGCCCTGTGGCCCTCAGTGACCCAGCAACCTGTAGTGCAGCAGCTCTCAACCTGTGGGTCATGAACCCCTTAGGGGTCGCATTATCAGGTATCTACATTATGATTCATAGCAGTAAGAAAAATTACAATTATGATGTAGCAACAGAGTAAGTTTATGATGGGGGTCACCACAGCACGAGGGTTGCAGCATTAGGAAGGTTGAGAAGCACTTCTCTAAGTGAATACATGGGACGTCAGCCTCCTCTCCTCTCCTCTAGTGACAAATGCTTTGTCTCTACTATCCAAGAGAATGTCATGTTTCAGAATGTCAGGGCCAAGCTCTGCAAACCAGGACCCATGTCTCCCTTTGTCCTTTTCCTTTTCCTTCAAGATCTCTGTTGGCCAAAGTTTCCTTAGGCTCTCAGTGCTCTTGAAGTCTGACATCATTTCCCTTCCCTGCCTCAGCCTCTCCTGCCCAGCCCAGGGCACATAATACATTAGAGACTATGGGCTATATTGTGAGAATATTGTCTCAATGTGGAAGAATTAGATACAGTTAACATTAACATCAGTTAACATTCTTCTCACAAATAAACTTCTAGACATAGATGTCTTCCCTCACAAATTTTAAATATTTAAAGAAAAATTAAATTATTAAAATAAAAATCCTGATAAAGTTTGGATCTGAAATGAATCCCAAAGGTCCATGTGCTAGATGGTTGGTTCCCCAAGGAGGTGGTGGACTCTTAAACGGCAGGGCTTATTGGAGGTGTGTCCTTGAAATAGATTATAGCCCCCCAACCTGTCTCTGACTCTGTGCTCACCCCCAGCCATGATGGAAATGGTATTCTTCCACCATGTGCCAGGCTCTCATAGGTACTCACTACAGTGGAAACTAGTTCATCACAGGCTAAGCCCTCCAAAGTGAGCCGGCGAAAACCTTTCTTCTTTGTAATAGGATTGGTTTTCAAGTATTTATTGATGTGATGCAATGCTATCAGCTCTCTTTCAGAACACAGGAGAGGACACTTATCAACTCATTCTCTAGTTCTAAGAGCAAAGAAAGAAAAGAAAGTTACTGACTCGCGTGGGATTCACGGTCTCACCAAATGAGAAGCTGGAGTTTGGTCCCCAGTGGCTACAGTGACGCCAAGGGACCAATGTTCTGTCATGTTCTACTTGCTTGCTCTTGTTTTAAAATGGTCTCCTTAAGATCCCAAGGCAGTTGCTGCAAGTAGTGTCTAAATTCAGGGCCAAGAGAAAGAAGGGCATATTCCTGCAGTGTCTCTACTCATAGGAGGGTGGAGTCCCCTCCAGAACCCACTTCATCTGCCAGTAAGTGTCACATCTCCTTTTGGTGAGAACTCACTTACTTTAGGGGCCTTCCCTAAGTGGTATGGCTTCTTGGAAGGAGAACAGAATTAGGTCTTCCTAGTGGTGAAGAAGTAGCAGGTGGCACTTACCCATCGCCCTCCCTCCAGGCTGTCAGCTATGCTTTGGTCTTGCTCTCTCCCTCACATTAGCACAAATGCTCTGCACAGCATCCTTCTCATAGGCATGCAAGCCTCATTAGTTCCCACTGAAATCATTCTCCCCACTCAGGACACCCCAACACTTGCTGAGTCTCTCAGTTCCCCCCTGTATAGTCAGTCACTCCTTGAATCACCCAAACTCGTCATCCTGACAATTCATCTTGTCTCACTGACGTTCATCCGTCACCCTCAAACTGCCAAGGTCACAGACTCAAGGTCCTGGCAGTATTCCAGGAACTCTAGCCCTCACTGGCTTCCTGGTCACTTTTTCTCCCGGGCTTCTCCTCCTCACCCCTAAGCCTGTGTCTCCTTTTCTCCCTGGCCCTCTTCTGTGCAGTCCTCAGATCTCGATTGCCCCTTGCCCACTGAGGGTTCGAAGATGACCTCGGGCGTTGTAGCCGTGCCTCGGCTCCAGGAGGTATTTCAGTGCCGCTCCTTTGGCCTCCCGTCATCGGATGCGTGGTCACACATGTCCATGCTCAGGAGCTTTCTTGATTCTCCCCTCTGTCTCATACCCACATCTAACCTGGTCACAGCTATCCTTCTGTAAGTCAGTGTCATCCGGAGATCTTCTACTGCTCTCATGGCATCCTGACGGGCACTTGGGGCAGCTCCCTTTCTTGCCATGACCTCCTGACCAGCCAGGGTGTCCCTCCACCGTGGAAGTTGGATCTCTGCCCACCTTTGGCACCCTCGCAAAGCTGCTGTCCTGCCAGCCCAGCCTCTCTCCTTTGCCTCTGCCCCTTTCCTGGGCTCCAGCTGTGCTTTCCTGCCCCACTGGAACCACCTCCCCACCCAACCACACACCTTCCTGTACTTCTGGGTTGTTCCTCTGATCAGGCCCTTATGGGACACAAGGAAATATGACTGGTTCCTGTTGGGGGTGAGGACCCAATTTGGGGACCTCAATTTCCTCAGCTGTGAAATGAGGATTCGGTTCAATAGGCTCTAGGCTTCTTTGCAAGAGGCAGGTTCTAGAAAAGTGAGGCATTGCCCTAAGAAACACCGGACCGCACAGCTCTGAGAACTGCAGTCCATCTGCCCATGGTCCTGAAGGCTGACACACCAGACAGGGCCGGTTGCTCTGGAGGCCCCTCTGGCTTGGAGATGGTGATACTTCCTTGCTTCCTCACATGGTCCCCCTCGGTGTGCTCCTGTGTTCTTTTGTCTTTTGAGTGTGAGATGTGTGTGCGTGCATGCGTGTACAGTGTGTGCACGTGCTTTAGATAAGATCTCTCCTTGGCCTAGGACGCAATGATCGGGCTCGGCTGGCTGGCTGGCTGGCCATCTAAAATGCGGTGCTGAAGAGCTAGGCGGTGCATCAGCCCCCTGCCTGCCCACTGCCCCTGGGTTTCCCCAGTGCCTCCAGCCTGCCTCAGCCTACCTTCCACTGAGGGCTTCTTGGTTTCTTGTAAAAGACGAGATTCGAGTAACCCTGACTTTATTCCCACCTTGTTTCATAAACAGGACAGGGAAATGCCAGCGACACGCAGGCCGTTCCTCAAACCACCTTGTTTTTGAGCTCAGCGATGGAAACACACCACTTCCTTCCACTGAGTCAGGCCAGCCGCGCCTCTTTTTCACAGGGCTGCGGCAGCTGCCTGTGCCAGCTAAACAGGATTGAGCACTGCATCACTATTTCCACCAAGAAAGTTGACTTTCCCGGTGGAACTCAGTCACTGGGGCTGTGGCTTGTGTTTCTGTTGTTGTTTGGTTTGGGTTTTTTCTCAATTGCATAAGTCATTCACTAAGTAGGTTAAAGAGGTGAGGAGGGTGTGCTGGCTGCTGTCCCCAACCCGAGGCAGCTCAGGGGGTCCCATCACACCCACACTTAGGAGGCCACTGGGCCCAGCCTCTTGAATGCCAGGTGGGAAGCTGAAAGGTCCAGGAGATGATGGGTGGACAAGAGGGCAGAGCCAAGGAGTGGGGAGACTGCGTGCAGAAGGCACATGGCACCTTGTCATCAGCGTTCCTCTTGCCCACCATCCTCTGCTCTCTGAATTCTGTCTACACTAGAACTGTCCCGTTGCTTTGGGGAGAATGGGCTCCCAAGCTGGCTCCCGCTCAGTGCCCTTCACCATCTCCCCACCGCATGTGGAGGATGATATCTGCTTGAACTTCCTCTTCAGAAGCACCTCTGCCTTGAGCCCTGCCTCCCCTTCAAGACATGCCCTCCCACTCTCCATTTGTCCTCTGCAGGGAGCTAGGCAAGCAAGGGGAGTCCTGAGAGTTGTGTTAGAGGGGTCTGGAAGCCCTAACCAAGAAACTCAGGAAGTCGCAAGAATTAGAATCTGGGCAGGAGGCCAAGAGACAGGCTCAAAACGTCATCGTAAGAAAATGCAGCGGCATTGGAGCAGGTGGTCTTTCAGATCCCACCAAAGTCCAGCACATAAACTATGGCTAGGCTGTACTAGGTAGGGTGGTACCACCCAGGGCCTTATTGAGATGACTGCAAACCCATGTCCTGTGCCATTCCTCCACCCAGCCATCTGTCCCTACCTCCAACCACAGGCTCAGGCCTTGTACTGGAATTTGCTGAAGGCCCAAAGAGACCTCCGGGGTCCCATGTGACAAGACTTTTCAGCAAACTTCTATGTGTGGACCTTGCTGCTCCCTCTTTCAGGGCTGGATGCACTGAAGAGCTCCCCCAGTTTGACGAATGTCATCAAACACCCACTGCCTCGGCTTCCTACAGTGCTGTGGACATGGGGCCCTGCAGCTTTAAGGCAACTTTCCTATTCCTGATTGATATAGATCTCTCGATGGCTCACCAACAGCACCCTGTGTTTGGGCTTCTGATCGTCTCTATGCCACCACATGGCCATGTTGTCTGACCTGAATCTTACAGGCTAACAGAGTGTCATATTTTATTACAGGCGACATATTTCTAGCATGGTCCGTCTGTGTTTCCAGGGCCCTGTGGGCCTGTGCCTGTGTCTCCTCTGAAGTAGCTTGTGGCGCCTCCCAGAACTGCGGAGGCCACCCCCGGGCATGAGGCACAGCCCTCCCAGCCTTCCACTTGTGTCTGTCTCTGATCTTCCACAGTTAAAACAGCAGAGAACCAAAGTAGCTGATGAGCGAGCCAGCTCAGTCATCCTCAGGGATTCCAGTAAACCCACCAGTTTGCTGCTTCGGACTCTGAAAAACCAGAGGAAGAAAAAAACCCAAAACAGAATGCAGTCATCGTAGTCATCTGAGAAGGGAAACCAAGCAGCTCACGCTGGGTTTCTGCGCGCGCTGGATGGGCGGCTGCCCTTCCACTGTCTGCCGCTCCGCAGCCCTCGCCCTCTCTAGAACCATCTCTTGTTTCCTCCTCACGAGTTGTGGTTTACTCTTTGATTTCAAGCTCATTCACCTTCCATTCAGCAAAATCTCAATGGGCACGTGACCAAATCCATTCACCAGCTATTTCCCAGCCGTCTGCCTTGCTGTGTGTCCACCTGGACACCTTGGGACCTCTGTGTCCAGCCAAGCTCTTCAGACGCCACCAACACTTTCTTCCCCCAGGTTGGCCCCCTCTAGGGCAGGGGCCACTGCTGGGGCCCCATCTCAGGTCCCAGGAAGTATTTGTTCCCTGGGTATAAAATGCTGTACTACTTAGATTTTCCTTTAATGAACACTTGCCATGAGTTATCACCGTCCTGTACCTCCCCAGAACATGCTCACTACAGGCCTGAGAATACAGCTGTGTACTCTGCCTTCTGCATTTAACAGATGATGGGAGTCAGGGACTCCCCAAATGCACAGCTGCTCTGTAGCAGGATTCATACTGTGCAGACTTGACCACAACGTGAGGGAGGTGAGAACATCTCACAGCAATGGACCAAAAAGGCAGAGGCCAAATCCAAGCCACCCACTGCAGTGAGTCCAAGATCCAAAGGGCCTATTTGGTTTTGGTGTCTAGAGGGCACCGGTGTAGTGAGGAGCACATATGAGATGCCCCTATTTTTACACGTGAGCAATTCTGTTGCAATATAGCAAAGACAATGTAAATTGTTATTGAATTAATGTATGGCTCCTTCTGTCATTTTTTTTTTCAGTCAATGAAACCCTCAGAAGGGCTGAGGCAGGAGTATCACAAGATTGAGGCCAGCTTGGGTTATATAGCAAGACCTTGTCTAAAGAAAGAAAGGAGAATAATAAAAGAGGAATCAGATCTGCTGGGGGTGCCAGCCCGTCTCACCTATTCCCACTAGAGGGACGGCCCTGTTCCTGGCAGTGACACAAGGCTGGCCTAGAAGATCAGAGGAGAGAGTAAAAAATTCCCATGTTCACTGGGCAAAACTGTGACCACCAGGGCCTCTCATCACAGACCTTGGGAAGAGGCTAGTCCTGGGGATCAGTTGGGGGTTGGGAGGGGGACCACCTAGGTCAGGTACTCTTGACCTATTAGCAGTCAACACAGAAGGCAGAGTGGCCAAGGATGTGCAAGTCCACTTGTCCCGGCCCTTTCCTTTCATTCCACCTGCCCAGAGAGAACGTCATCCACTCCGCTAGATCAAACCTCCTTCCATGGACAGATGTGTCAGACAGGGTCTCCTGTGCTTGTGTTGAAACCCCCCTCTTTCCTTTTTGTGCTTCCAGCCTGTGGGGCTCAATCATCTCCTAAATGCTCCCCCATTGCCTCTCACCACAAGGCTGGAGCCATAGCTGAGGAGAGCAGGGCCTGCCACGGTGCGGCATGAAGTCCTGTGCTCCGAGGACGTCACCACACATCGCTAGTGCCTTTAGGAAGATGACCTGAAATACCAGTATTCCTAGTCCTTTCTCTCCCTTTTGCTCTTCTCCCATTTGTCTGTTTTAGTTGGGTCCCCAGTAGTGAATCAGAACTCAAAATAAATAAATACATAAATCCATAAATAAAGTAAAAAGGCTGCACAAGAAAGGAAATGTAATAGCAGCTGAGGAGGGATTATTTGGTGGCCAAGCTGAAAGAACATATTGTCACTTGCAATTTGATCACACGCAGATCCTAAATGATCCGCAGAGATGAGGGAACCATGGATGGAAGATGCCACCAACAAGATAAGGAGGAGGAAATCCAGCAAGTGAGCTGGTGTCAGCAGTGTGGCCAGAGGAGAAACGGAGGCAGGACAGCAAGTTCTTACACTCACTGCAGTGGACCATCAATGAATAAGTCAGGGAGCAGTAGGTGTGCAGGAATGCCCTACGCTGGCTTTGGCAGTGACTCCTTTCTGTGGTCAACCTTGTTGTACTTCTTGGGAGTTTATGTATATTGCCTCCATAATTTATTTTAAAGTAAGACTTACTTTATTTTTAATTGTGTGTGTGTGTGTGTGTGTGTGTGTGTGTGTGTGTGTGTGTGTGTGTGTGTATGTGCACGAGAGTACAGGTGCCTGTGGGGACAGAAGAGGGCATCAAATACCCTGGAGCTGGACTTACAGGTAGTTGTGAGCACCCCCATGGGTGCTGGGAAACAAATACTGGTCTGAACCCTCTCTCCAGCCCTTTAGATTTCTATTGTAAGAATTAGAAGAACTGGTTTATAATGTTGGCTTCCTGGGCCAAATCCTTGTGGATAATAAACCTCTTTCTTGTCCCATGAAGAATCTCTGTGAGAATAGAAAAGACATTTAGGAATTCCATAAGCCTGATGAGCCCTTTAAGACTAAAATAAAGACACCGTTAAGGGCCATGCAGCACCTATAAATGGAGAGAGTATGTTTATAAGGGAAAATCCCAGCAAAGATAGACAAAGCAATTGTATATTACAAAGGTCCCAGAGGTGGGCAGTGAGGAAAGGTTTACTGACTTACATTCCAGTCATAGTTCATCACTGAAGGAAGTCAGAGGAGGAACCTGGAGGCAGGAGCTGAAACAGTCCACAGAGAGAGATGATTACTAGCTTGTTCTCCATGGCCTGCTCAGCTTCCTTTTTATACAACTCATGACCTCCAGAGGTGGCATCACCCACAGTAGGCAGGGCCCTCCCACATCAGTCATTAATCAAGAAAATGTCCCCACAGACTTGCCTACAGAGCATCGTCTCAGTTAAGGTTTCTCCTTCCCAAATGACTCTAGTTTGTGTCAAGTTGACAAAAACTGCTGTGGGTTGGATGTCCTTCAAGGGGACTCGTCATTAAAGGCTGAGTTTCCAGGGTGGAGCCATTTGGAAAGGGCAGAATTTTTAGGAATAGGGACCCAGTGTGAGGTTCTTATATCAGGGGGCCATGCCCCTGAAGGGACTGTGGGATCTCAGCTCCTCAACCACTTCCTGCGGGAGATATAAGCTACACACACACATACACACACACAAACATATACACACACACACATGCATGCACGCACGTACGCACATGCATGCTCAAGTATCTCCAACTTGCTGTGACTATTGTGGGAGTTCTTCTCCAGAAGTGAGCTGATGCAGGTGCCACGCCCCCACACGTCCAAGACGGAGCTAAATCAACTGCCCTGGGTATTTTATTGCAGTAGTGAAAGCTGACTAATGCTTTGAGCTGATGAACGGAGCCAACCTAAATATCAGCAGCAGAAACAAAGTGTGGTGCTTAGTAACACTGCCTCGCTGCCACACTGTCACAAACAAACAACAAAACTGCATTTATACTGTGATGACAGCCAACACATGAATATGCACAGGCTTTGGAAAGGAACAAAGCAGCCACTTGGGTGTGATGTTAAGGAACCCTTCCCAAAAGGTGTGGTGCCGAGGAGCACCCCCAGAGAGAGGGATGAGCTCCTGGCTTTCCACTTTTTCCCTTGCCTGCTGCACTCTGTGTTGTCCCAGCACTATGCGGGTGGGGATGCCCATGAGAAACAGATCGGCCTTCCTAGGCCTTGGGGCTTAGTTGCAACTACTGTGTAGTTGTAACTTGTGAAATATATACACATGCCCCACAATGACCACCATCATCTCCACCACCCCCGCATTTTTTTTCATGATCCCTTAAGTGTCTCATCAGGAAACTCAAAGACAAATACGGCTATCACAGAGGCTGAGAAGCCGTGGAGGTGACGATGCAGCGGAATGCTTGGAGAGAAGATTTTAGGAGGACCTGTTTCGTAAGACATGAAATCTGTGACCTTGATTTGCTACTTGGGGCCTAAAAATACAGTGGTGCATAAATGGTGTGCATTGACCAATGCTGGACTCATGTGCGATGATGGGTCATCTGTGGTTGCCCCTGTTGTGAGTGTATGTCTGATGGGAGAGTGGAAACAGTCAGGGCCCCTGTGTTGGGAGGCCAGACCATGTCCCCACTCAGACTCAGTACTCCCTCAGAGTGGGGATTTTGCATCCCACTCCCCTGGAGCCCAGGACTGTCCCCTCACATTGGTGGACTTGTGGCTCAGATACAAGGGAAGGATACATGGTGTGCCACTGAGCCTGGGTGCTGACAGCACAGGAGGTGTCCCTGGGCCTTTAGAAGCACATGTAGAGCAGGGACACTTTCTGGAAGACCAGGCTTGCAAGATGTGGGACCAGGAGGCTCCGTGATGGCAGATGCAGCATCCCGCCCATGGGGAAGGGGCTTTCACCGCGGCATTGTACGCCTCCCTCCACGGAGCAGCCTCAACGAAGGAAATGCCTCTGGGCCATGGCACACCAGGAGAGAGCTGTAATAACCTGTCACGGTGAATCAGTAAAGGGAAAATCAGAAACAGCTGTTACCGCCAGCCCAGCACACATCCCAGGCCTGGGCACTCCCAGGAGTGGGGCCAGGTACATGTGGCACATCTCCTCTGTTCTGAGCCTGCATCCTGACGGCTCCCACACAGGCTGCGACTCAACAGCCAGCCCATCCAGAGAGGCTGGTCCAGAACTTCCCAGTGGAGTGTGAACCTTGTGAGGAGACAGAATGTGTGGGGAGGCCTTCAGTTGGTGCCAGGCAAACCAAGACAGACAGCCACCCTGCCCTTATGGAAGAGCCTTGAGATGTGTGGTGGGTAGGCTGGGTCAGCTGAGTGGACTGCGGGAGGAAGGAAAGAGGCAGGGACTGAACCATGAGCTGAGAGCAGACAGGATCCTCCAGCACATAATACAAGTATGTGCCCTTTGATAAGAGGAAGGAGACACTGGCACACTGTGACCCACTCTTAAAGTATCCACATGAGAAGACACAAATCATTTCTTCTCACATTCCTTCTGTCTTAGTAGGTGACAGAGGGAAGCTATACCTCCAAGAAGTAAAGTCTTGCCACAATGTCCGTGAACAGCGGAGACTATCCCCAAAGGGAAATGAAGCTGTAGATGGCCTCTTGGGTAGCCTGCAGCCTCCTGGCTTCCCTAGGCAGTGGCAGTCTGGGATGGGATGTTGGAATTCAGCATGATGGTAGGTAGATGGGGTGGGGGTTTGTAATCCAATAGGATGTCATAGAAAGAGAAGGGGTGGGTTAGAATGTGCCTGGAAGGAATAAGAAAGGACCAGTGTAAGAAGGGTGGTGTGATTTGAATCTGAAATGGCTTCCAACACACGCAGGCTAATGTTTTATGTGTCTGCCCCGCTGCTGGTGGCATTATTTTGGGAGGCTTGTGGAAACTGTAGGAAGTGGGATCTGGCTAGAAGTGGTTGCTGAGGTGGGCTTCTGAGGGCTATACCTAGCCCCTGGTTCTGTCCTTCTCTTTGTTCCCCAGTCCACTCTGAGGTGAGAAGCTTTCACTTCATGTTCCCATGACCATAATTTCACCATGCCTTCTCCACTTGGATGGATTTAGAACCAGAATAACCCTTTCCTCCCCTGAGTTGTTCCTGTCAAGTATTGTGGTCACAGCCACACACACTAACACGTCTGGGGGGAGATGGGATGAGGTCAGATGAGACACAGGGTGTTGTGGTTTGGCTGCCTCCAAAAGGTCCTCATGTCTGAGGTAGTGTGGTCACTGGGGTGGCAGGCTTTGGAAATGGCGGGACCTTTAGCAGGTGAGACCTTGGAAAAGACTCAGAGTGGTTAAGGACTTGCCCTTGAAGATGACAGGACCACCCCTTCCTCTTCCTCCCTCTCCTTCCTGGCTGACACAGTGGTTCTGCTCCACTTAACCCCCATGGTGTGCTGCTTCCCTCAGGCCCAAGGCAATGCAACCAGTCAGTCATGAGCTAAAACTGTTGTTTTTCATTAAACTCAGTAGCTGCCCCTTAAGCAACAGCTGTCCTAATCAGCAATTGCAACTCCACAGCTACCAGTAACAGTTCGGCTGCACTGGCCATAGCCAGGCAGGAATTCTGTTCCCTCAGACACCAGCTCTATCACGGCAGCTGAAGGGAACCTTATCTAGATCTCTATCCCCCTATAGATCTCAGGATTCAAAGGTTGAGGTGAAATTCGGCTTGTCTAGAGAGAATAGCAAGTAGCTAACCTCCTCCCCTAGCTCGCAGCTCCCCCCAAAAACAGTGTCCTTCTGTTCAGCCCCCACTTAAGAACCCTAACTGCACATGGCTCCTCTCTACCACTTCCAGTCAGCTAGTTGTTGACTCAGCCTCCTGAGCCCAGGTTAATTTTATTTAATCAAACAAATGTAACACGCCATTGCATCATTAAACAAATATTCTACAGCATAAATGAACGTAATACATCTTAAATTAATATTCCACAACATAAACCTCCAAAATTGTGAGCCAAAATAAGCCTTTTTGCTTTAAAATTTATTTGTCTTAGTTATTCATTCGATTGACAGAAACCTGGGTTGGGCTGGGCTGGATAGGATAGGATAGGTGGGATGGGTTGGAATACCTGCTTCTCAGACTCAGGTAGCCTCATTAAGCTCCCATGCCAAACCACACCATTCCTTTTCAGGGCCATGGTGATATGCCTGGCCCTCAGCCTTGACTGCTAGAAGAAGAGGACATCTTCTGGCTGGCCTAGAGTTTGTGACAAAGACTGTTCACTAGGAAGATGTGACAAGAAGCAGAAATCTCAGCAGACAACAGAAGTCCTAAGTAGGGAAGTCTGGTCCCAAATGTCCCCACATTATCAAGTCTGTTGTGGTTTGATTCACAGGGTTCCTTCTGTGAACTACAAATAAGGGCTGGAAGCTGATATGCATGTGAGATGATGTTAGGAAAAGTGTGTTTGGCTGACTGGGAAGTGCTGGACCGATATGAGATACTTCCTTGCTACCTCAGTCACAGGTCACAGGTCACAGAAGGATGGTTGTCACAAAGCCACACATCTCCGTGTGGCTTCAGTTAGACGGTCTTGCCCAACTGTTGTCAACAAGCAGACCTCCTAGAACAGATTCTACAACACCCTCTCCTCAGGCTCCTCAGCTTCCGAGGCTCAGTCTGGCAGGAGTGACCTAGCTACACCCTGTCAGCCTATCAACAGGGCTCTCCTGGGAAAATGCCATTTCTTCATGTTTTCTAATATTGTAAGACACTCTTTGGGGCCATGGCAGGGGTGTGATGGAGATGCACAGAAAAAACAATCTTATTGTCAGTGCAAGTGGATTGGTAAAATGTGTTCGGTGCTTTATTTCAGGAACTAGGAAGACAGTTTTTTCCTGCTCAATTCAGGTAAACCCAAACGAGGAAAAATGATAGAAATTTGGATACTGCAATTGCTTAGTACGTTTCTCTTAAATAAGAACTGGGCTGAGACCTACGTGCTTTACAATGGATTTGCCGTTTGGCATGATGTCTGAATCTGTTTCCATACAATCCTGGGGAGGGG
Source organism: Peromyscus californicus insignis (assembly GCF_007827085.1). Taxonomy (NCBI): domain Eukaryota; kingdom Metazoa; phylum Chordata; class Mammalia; order Rodentia; family Cricetidae; genus Peromyscus; species Peromyscus californicus. The sequence goes on from NW_026294606.1 coordinate 33,324,220, forward strand.
TATGTGTGTGGTAGCAGTCAAGAACTCTGGCCGTAAATTGAAAATTACAGGATCTGTTGATGGGTGACCTACATGCTCTTCCCTCTACTTTAGTTAGTGGCAGGTGTGGGGGTGGAGGTGGGGGGGTGGGAGGTGGAGAATGTGACCAGTAGTTTAAGAGTATTTGCGCTTTCTGAGATGAGTGTAAAGACTAAAATGTAAGGTGAGTGAGGTATCCCTGGGACGGCTGCTGTACAGGTGAAAAATGACTAATGATGTCAGAATTGTTTTTCACAAAACAAACAAACAAATAAATAAATAAATAAAATCCAGAAGACTGGGCTTAGCCCAAGTCTAAGTTGGTGGTCCTGATAAGCTGTCAGATGCAGACAGACACAGAGAAAGAGAAGGTTAAGGTACTGATATCTCTGCCGCCCGCCCACAGCAAGTATGCAAGCTTGAGGGTGTCTAGGGATGTCAATGGGCCTTGTTAACTCCTTCACAGAGAACATGCACAACCCACACCCCTGTGCCACTTCACACATGTGTGTGCATTTACTATCTGTGTCCTCAACTCCACTGCCTGCACCCTGAGGTGAGCAGGTGACTACTGTTCAACACCCTCCTTCTGCAGTCAGGCTGCCCAGAGATGAATTCAAGCTCCTCCCATGATCCACGTGACTTCTCTGTCCTTCATCTGTCAAGTGGCAGCCAGTTACGGTGACTCTGTAACACCTTTCAGCTGACTTTCTTGGATCCACCTATCTACCTTGGAGTCCAGGGATCATGCTACTGCTGGGCCCATTCTGATCTGAGAGGCCTGTGCTGCCACCCAGGGCCACGGTGACAACTGGGCCCAAGCTGTCGATGCTCATTTCTGAATCCATGGTCCTGATGCAGCTGGGGTCTGTGTTGATGTCTGTTGCTGGTGCTACCATAGTGGCCCATGCAAACCATGTCTTGGACCATGTGTTGAAGTACAGGGTCCATTCCGAGCTGACACTGACCCTCACTGGCCCAGGGAGAGCCAGCCCCCACTCATGGGAGAGTGGGAGAGCCAACCCTGCCCCTGCTGGCCTGGTCCCTCATAGGAGAGCTGCCCTCTCCCTACCCCTCCTGGCCCCATCCTTCACCATGGGTGTGGGAGAGCTGGCTCTGCCCCTCACCTAAGGCAGGTGGTCCCAGCAGCCCAGACTGACCACCTAAGCTACCATCCATGCATACATCCAAGGCTTTGAGTTAGCACTCCCTAGCATCTACCCCATCTATGACCTGCTGGAGCACATGGAGGGGACTGGCCCTGTGGAACCATAGATGTAGGATCTCCATGACTTGGGAAAACAGAAGAATATTCAAGAGGAGATTTGGTAAGGGTCCAGTATTGATGGTGGATGGTGTACCAGAAGCCAGGGCCTTTAACCCGACCAACAATACACTACACAATGAACCTATGCAAGTAAAGCTGTTTGGACACAAGAGTATCTGCATGATACAGCACAGCTCCCAATGCCACTGAGGAATGAAAGATGGAGGAGTGAAGTGTTTTTTGTTTGTTTTTAATTAATATTCTTATTTGTATTTTTTGTGTTTTATTTTTACTATTTCTTTTTAGGTTTTCCTTTAAGAGGGAGGATGCTACAAGGATGAAGGGCAGATATGGAGGGACTGGGAAATAAGTGGGATTGGGGTACAAGATGAGAAATTCCCAAAGGATCAATAAAAAAATGTCAAAAAAAAAAAGAACAAGCACTCATGTGAGGTTCCTAGAGGAAGTAAATTCATGGAAACACAAGGCAGAATGGAGCTCACCAGGGTTCAGGGGGTTGGGGAGCAGTGAGGAATTGTGTTTAACTAGTGTAAGAGTTTTAGTTTGGGAAAATGAAAGGGTCCTGATGGTGGGTGATGGTGTTGACTTCACAGCCACATGTATGGATTTAATGCCACTAAACGAAATAATTAAAAATGGTGAAGACGACACATTTTAATGTGTATGTATATATAAAAAATTGGAGTGTACATTTCCTTAGCCTTCTATTCCCTTCACACAGCTCAGAGTCCAGTGCTTAGTTGACTCTTTCTAGAGAGGGTGTGTACTCGCTAAGACAAGATGGTACCAGGAGTGAGGTATTGCAGTGATAGACCTGACCATGTTTGGGGAAGGATTGTGGAAGGACTTTGGAACTTTGGGCTGGAAGAACCATGGAGTTCTTCCCAAAAGAGCTCAGTTGGATGTTCTTTGTGAGTTTGGAAGATAAGAATGTTGAGAGCAGTGCAGAAGATGGAGGCCTGTCTTGTGAAGCTTCAGAGGGAAGTTTTGAAGACTCCATCAGGGCTGTTTGCCAATTTGGATTAAGATTCTGTCATTCTGGTCATCTGTGGCTGAAGATTTAGCCATGATTGACAAGAGACCAGCACCAATGAAGTGAAACCTTTGCTTTGCTGGGACACTCAGTGCTGGTTAGCTAGAGATAAGAAATCAGTGGTGACTGAGAAGAGACCAGCATTGAAGTGAAATTGTGTTCCAGAAGGCAGCCAAGGTTGTAGCTTGTGCTGGCAGCTGGATTTGGTGATGTGTAAGAGTCACCCAGGTGGTTTTGAAGGCATGAAGGGGTCATGAATAGCAATTGAGGCTTGGCACTGTGAGAGGCCTGGAGAGGCCATTGGTGAAGGTACAGCCTCAGTGGCAGTTAAAGGCCCAGGACTGAAGGAGTCAGGCAGAGAAATTGAGACTTGGCACCATGAAGAGAGCCTATGAGAGGCTATTGGTGATAATGCAGCCCAGTTAGTTGCAACAGAAGACCCCAGTGGTTTGGAGATGCCAGTGCTGTGGGATGACCACTAAGAACAGCAGCAGCAGTAGAGTGGAGCCAGCTGGAGCCGAGAAGATGAGCTGTGTGTGCTGCAGAGGCCAGAGCTAGAGAAGTGACCTAATTCCGTTGGAGGAGTCCAGAAGATTGTGAGTGGATCATAGGACAATTGGAATTTGGTTTTGCTTTGATTTGATTGTGATTGTGCCCTGATTTTTCCCCCTTGAAGTAAGAAAGTATTTTACTGTAGCCCGCAGTTGAGAGACTTTGAATTTTAAAACACTTTGGATTTTAAAAGAGATTGGCTATTTTAAAGGGACTGAAGTTTTAATGTGTTTGAATTTGTAAAACTGTGGGACTTTCAGAGTTACTTATGCTTTTAATGTGAGATCTTGGGGATAAATAAGAAAGGAAAGGTTATGGCTTAATGATGATGTGTTTGTGTGTCAAGGGGTCAGTTGTATTGGCTAGTTTTGTGTGTCAAACTTGACACAAGCTAGAGTCATCAGAGAAGAAGGAGCCTCAATTAAGAAAATGTCTCCATAAGATTGGGCTGTGGGCAAACTTATACGGCATTTTCTTAGTGGTTGATGGGGGAGGGCACAGCCCATTGTGGGTGGTACCCTCCCTGGGCTGGTGGTCCTGGGTTCTATAAGAAAGCAGGCTAAAAAGCCATGTGGAGCAAGCCAGTAAGCAGCTCCCCTCCATGGCCTCTGCATCAGCGCCTATCTCTGGGTTCCTGTCCTGACTTTCTTTGATGAAGAACAGCGAGATGGAAGTGTAAGTCAAATAAACCCTTTCCTCCCCAACTTGCTTTTTAGTCATGGTGTTTCATCGCAGCAGTAGAAACCCTAACTAAGGGTGCAGTGCACTCTCTTGACTTTCACTGCAGTTGCTGGGGAAATCAGCCAACCACCACGCAGGGACAGGTCAGCGGTTGAATTGACAGTTGGTTCAAGTTTGATTGTGAAGCCCGGGATAGACACTCCTCTGCACCACCACATGAAACATCTGTAGCATGGCAGATGTCTTCCAGGCAGAGCTGAGGTCAGGGCCAGGTCGAGAAAGAGGTCAGAGGTCACTGCTTCTACTTGGGGGGTGTCCCTATCTATGAGTGGGACTGAGCCTAGGCTGTCCCTCTGAGAGATGGTTCCGAAGTGCAACTCTAGATCTTGACAAAGGTTGGAGGTTGCAGCACATGCAAAGAGGTGGCAGAACTGAGAGTACTGATCTCCTGGCCATCTGCGCTCTGGTCCTGGGCCCCGGATTTAGCTCCTGCAACATTGCCAGCCTCCACCCATCAGCGCCTCAGGCTAGTAGAGCTTTGTGTCTCTCCTCTCCTCACTCACCCTAATCAAAAACAAATGAGGCTGCTAGAGGGAACTAGCCTCCAGTGTTTCAGCTCATGCCAGTAGCTATGGCCAAGGATCTGGGGAACCACAGAGCGTTTCTAATAACTGAAGAACTGTGTGTGACCTGGGCGTTTTCCCCTTACAAGCTGACAGTTGATCAGCAGAGAATGAAAACGCACATCATAGAAATGAGTCACAGCTCAGCCTTTCCACATGGCCACTCTGCCTCTATTTGACCCCAGGATTGCAGCCTCTTCATGTGTGTCTTCACTGCCCTGCCCAGCCATGGGGCTTCTCAGGCCCAGGTATGTATGGTCACCACACTTCAGAAAGAAGGGACAGAACACACACAAAAATGATACCTGTGCATTCTTGCTAGACCATTTCTAACACCCCAGTTCTCACTGTGATGATATACTCTTTATTCTGTGGGCACAATCTGAGGTCTACACAAATAATCTAGGTCCAGCTGACTTCTCCCTAAAGATGCTGTTAATGTATATAGAGATTCTCTCCCTCCCTTTGAAAGGCAGAGTTGTGGACAATCCAAGCTGGGCTCTCATTGTCCCCTTGGTTATTTTAGGCTCATCTCAGTAACTTACCAGTAAAATTCTCCCCAGTCAGTTGGCGGTCCCTTAGGGTATCACCTGAGTAAGATATAGACTGTTACAGCGCACACCTCCAGGTAGGGCAGAAGCCAGCTGCTCCGTACTCATGTGGTTCTGTAGTTGCTAGACACCTGTCACAAAGCCATCCAGAAGCCAGTATAGTCATGAAGGATGGAGCAAAAATATATGACTAAAGGAATGTGCCTGGCCTGTGGTGAGCATGTTGCAAGGCTTTGGGAACTTGTTCACACAGTCTGACTTTTCCTGGAGACATATGAACTAATGTCCCTTCACCCCAAAGAGGGTACTGATGACAAGTTCCCCCCATATGGTCCCATCTATGTCCATCTTAGTGAAACAATGAGTTTGTTGTTACTTACAGAGTTGGCATGACTCAAAAGCTTTGAGCATTCCCTCCTTCAAAGGCATCTACATATATCAGCACTCAGAGTGGGGCAAGGAAAGAGAATGTTTGTGGGGAATATTTAATGGAGCTGGAAATGGCCATCTGTTTAAGGCCTAACCTTCAGGCTCACTTCCACTCTTATGTTCCTCATGCTGGGCAAGGATAGGCTGCCATGTGGGTGGGTCTTTCTCCCATGTGTTTCTCTTTGCAGGCCTTGCTGAGGAGATCCTAAACTCTGGTGGATGTGGTCACACCTACTGTCTCTCAGTCCTTTGTAAAGCTCTTTTTGTCTCTATGAGCATGTGGTTTGAAGCAGCCCAACTCCAGGAGCCTGAAGGCTGACACTTCTTGGGAGCTCTTTCCCCATAGTGTTGTCTTATGGACAGGGTGGAAGTGGTAAGTGTCCACTTTCGTGGCTTCTTGGACTGAGTTCTTATTCATATATATGAATATGTATATATTTCTTTGAGCTTTTTGTACAACATGTTTTGATCATAGTCATCACCTCTGCCAACTCTTCCCAGATCCCTACTCACTCAACTTTGTGTCTTTAAAAAATACCCAAACCTATTTGTGTGACACAAATATTCTTGGATGTGTGCTCTTTCACTGGGTTGTGATCATCTTACTGGGAGCTACAGTCTTAGAGAAAATTGTCTCTCCTCCTCCAAACAGCTAACAACTGCCAACAGCTCCATGGATAGGGGTGGGATTTTCTGCCTAACTCCCATCTTCATGCTGAGATTTGGTATGGCTTGGTCTTACAGGGGTCTTGTGCATACTGTTGCAACCCCTGTGAGTTCATATATGTTCCTCGCCCTATTGAATCCAGAACACACTGTTTCCTTATAGTCATCCTCTGGTTCTTACTGTCTTTCCACCTCTTCTTCAAAAATGATCCCTGAACCTTGGGAGGGGAAAATGTAGTATATATGTTCCCTATAGGGATGAAGAATTCTGCAGTCTCTCGATCTCTGCACTTTGGCTGGTTGTGGATCTCTGTGTTAATTACCATCTACTGCTAATAGAAGCTTCTCAGATGAGGGTTGAGAGATGCATTGATCTATAGGTATAATGATACGTCATTAGGAGTTGGTTTTAATGCTATATATAGAAATAATAGTAGTTAGGTGCTGCCCTCATGACCATGACCTGTCTAGCCGTACATTCTCAGTAGGATTAATGTACCCAATATGGGTTTCATCTTGTGGAGCTGGACTTAAATTTAATTTAAAAGTAATTGATTATTCCCATGTCTTTATACCCTTATTTCACTAGTGAGCATGTCTTGCTGGACTTATTTTAACTCACTAGAAAAGAGCCATCTGCAACTGCTTGTGATATCCCTCTGCCTTTGAGGTTGGGTCACCTTCTTTGTCTACTGAATAGGACTAAGGCCAAAGCCATAATATAGAGTTCAGTGGACACTAATGAGGAATGGATCATCTCTAAACTGTGTCTATGGACATCTAGGTTATAGTCAAAGAGACTCCAGCGCTGAAGTCACCCAATAACCATGCTAACCTGTGCCCAGGCTCCCTGTGCCAGCCCAGCATGTTTCTCAGATGTCAGTCATGGTAGTGATACCCCCTTGGGGAGTCGACTCATATTCTGGGTACGTGTGGCCCCAGGAACTCAGGAGACTGAGGTTGATATCTTATCTTCATAAACTGTGGGGCTCCTGGGGATGTCCCCAGCACTGAGGCAGCCCAGGGGTACATCAGAATATTCAGCCCACTTGGAACAGTAAGAACAGAACAGGAAACATCAGAAGGCCATGGTGGGGTGAAGCTAGTGTCTAATGCATGGCACAGCTGGTCACTTGCCTAGGGCCCCCATTTTGTTCCTCATCTCCTTGTATCTTTCTTCTCAGCCTGATGTCCTTGTTTATTAACATTCTGCCTTCCCATGTGTTGGTTTTTTTTTTTAAGTTTTTCTCCTGGTAGTGGATTGTTTCAGTGACTTTTACTTTAGTAACTGATTCATGAGACTGCTTCCTCCAATGAAGTGATGATAAGGCAGGGCCACTGTGCACTATGGTGCAGGTCTATACTGTACAGCTCTAGGGGCTTCATTACACTATAATTGTCACACATGTATTGATAAATATATGCACTTATGTAATACTTGTATATGTATTTGGTACAACTTTGTGGTGATTGGCTATTCAATTGGTTTAAGAAGAGATGTCTTGTTTCTATACTAGTCCATCTAGGCTAATAACTGCCTTATTTACAATCAACAAGAAGTGTAGACAACAGGCTTTCTGTTTTAGAGCAGCTTCAGAGTTTCAGAACAATTATGCACAGTACAGAGTGTTCATCCTCTCTACCCACTGCAGGATCTGGCTGCTTAATGGTCAAGCTGTGATAGTCAAGTCAATATCTCCTGCATAGAGAAGTGTACAGTATGTGTTTATTTCCATTGAAGGAAGTTATTGAGCACTGATGATCTCTGGCCTTGTGAGTCCTGAATACCTCTGAATGGCAAGCCAAGAAAGCATGTTTCCTAGTGCTTCCACACGAGCACCTCTCAGCAGTGGTGGCCTCAGTGTACCACAGACCGGCAGGCAGCTGGCAAGACACTGCCAGCCATCTGGTCTTGTGGGCTTTGCAGGGCTAATTTCTTACCTGAGAGAACCTGGACAAAATGCTAGGAGGTGGCCTTAAGTCTCCCTAGGACTCAGAACTCAGAGCTGTAACTCCTAATTACCTGCCCCGAGTCCTCACCATCACAGGCCAGCAGCACAGTGAAAGCCATTGATCACATGTGATTACTGATGACTTGACATGCAACTGGTCTGCATGAAAGTGTGTAGCAAGTACCAGCAAAAAATAAGGTAGCCTGAATCCCTAATAATTAAATGAACATGAACTGAAAAGATGACATTGGGTTACACAGGTGTATTGTGTCCGTATATTTTTATTTTAAGACCTGCTGGGCAATTTACCATTATAAAGGCAGTTCACTCTGGCAGCCTGAATTGTGTTTGTCTATGGTGACAATTCCGGAGTGAGATCTGCATTGCCACTGCACCCCTGGGCCCTCAGCTTGATCAATTCTATGGCCCAGGCAGGCCCCATGCCTGCCCTGTGCCTCCGTTTTTTGTAGTAGTTGTTGTTGTTGTTGTTTGTTTGTTTATTGGTTTTTCCTGAAAAAGTGGCATGAAGCTCTCTGACGGCTCCTGGGTTTCGGTAAGTCACAAGATCTATGTGTGCCCTGTTGCTCCTCCTTCCTAAAACCCCCTGGTTGCAATGGTGGTTTGAGGTTTAGACACTTAACTATCCAGTGAAGAAGATAATCATTTTCTCATGGTACAGAGAAACGTTTTTGATGTGATTGCTCTTCCTTTAACCCCAGGGGCATTAAGGCCAGGCTGCTCAGGCATGGGGAGGACATTTGGGGACCAAGAAATCATCGCTAGTCAGAGTCAACCAACTTTGGTGCTTAGTGACTTCTAGAATATTGCTTCTCACCGGCTCCTCATTTCTTTATTGTGGTTTATTTCACCAACCTAGGACCTTGATGCAATCACTTCCCTGTAATTTGTAGATAGCATCTGCTTCACTAAATATAGAATCGTCTCTGTTGGTGCACTTTACAGCCAAGCCCCATCTTGCATGGAAATTAAACAAGAAATTGGAATTACTAATATTGACATAACAGCTGAGTTTAAGATGTCTAAATGAAGGGGACAGACAGCATCACTGGAATAAAGATGTAGAACAACAAAGCATACCCACTGTAATATTTTCCATTCATTTCCAGTCACACACCTTCCAAAACAGGTGCCCTCACTGACACAGTCCTTTGTACATTATTTTTGCTCTCTTAACAGCCATACAATAAATCTGAAAACTATCGAATGATGGGGTGGATGCTCCCTGCCTGTTGGACTTAGTTATTTCTGGGGAGGGATGCCACTCTGGAAAGCTTAGGAACAATGTAGGAAAGAAGAATGGCCACGTGTTCCCTCTCCTAAAGAATTGGAGTCTAAGACCTTCCTCACATCCCTGGGGTTATGCTATTCAACTCTGTGCCCTGTTTCTATGTGACTTCTTTAATATCAAGAGACTTTTCCCAAGCCTAGGTGACTCACATAAGAAAGACCTTGAGAAGATGGTATGCTCAGTCCAGGTGGGGACAGGTAATAGCCACAGTGTGATGGCAGCATGGAGGAGAGCAAAGACTTGGGCTATCTTTCACGCGAATGTTATTTTATTCACTTCCTCTGCCCATCTTTGAAGGAGATGAAGTGTCAGGCCTGGGGAAGAGAAGCCTCAGTGGAAACAGGAGTTCATGAAATGAGTGTGTGGGCATCTCCTTAGTCACAGAGTTACATAAAAAAGCAGGGAAGGAGGATGGAGGGCAGGTGAGACCTAGGCAGATGTAGGCAGCCAACGATGTGGCCTAGCCTTCGGACAATCCCTGGGATTGGCCCTACAGAAAAGGGAGCTCTGAGATTCTACCCCCATCCCCAAATGAAGGTGATTTTCCTTTTCCGTTTCCTAGATGGATATCTAGACCATTCCATTTCTTAGCTTTAGTGAATAGGACGGCAATAAACATGGGTGGGCAAGTATCTCTAGATAGTACTTAGGATCCTTTGGCATCCTCCAGTAATAAATGGGCTGGGTTACTGGTAGTTCCATTTTTAGTGTTTTGAGAACCCTCCATGCTGCTTTCCATAGAGGCTGCATAGGTTCATGTCACCAACACTGACAAGGTGTCTTGTTTCCCGAGTGCTTGTCAGTGTTTTTTGGCGATGGTTTTCTGATTGGGGTGAGATGAAGTTCAGTACACCTTTAGCTTGCATTTTCCTGATGGTTAAGGATATTGAACACTTCTTTAAAAATGTGTTGGTCATTTGTGTTCCTTGTTTCGAGAACTGTCTATCCAGTCCTTTAGCCCATTTATTGACTAGAAAAAATTGTTTTTGTGTGTGTGCTTGGTTTTTTTTTAAGTCCTTTAAATATCCTAGATATAACCCTTTGTTAGAAGTGTAGTTAGCAAAAAAATTCTTTTGTTCTGTAGTCTGAATTTCCACTCTAGTAACTGTTTCCTTCCTGTGGAGAAGCATGCATTTCCTTTAATCCTCTTGTTGATCCTTGGGGGTATTTCCTGTGTCACACATGTCCTTTTCAGAAATTCATTTCTATGCTTCTGTCTTGAGGTAGTTACCTCTCGCAGCTTCAGGGTTTCAGGTCTTCTATTGACGTTTTTGATCAATTACAGATTTATTTTTGTGCGGGATGAGATATGTTACTCTAATTTCATTCTTTGGCATGTGGATATCTGGTTCTCCTAGCACTACTGAAAGAGGCTATCTGTTTCAAATGCTTGTTTGAGACACCTTTGTCAAAATTATTTGGCTGCTGCTGTGTGGGTTTATTTCTGGTTACTCTAATCTAGTCCCTTTAGTAGTCTGTTTCTGTGCCTGTGCCATGCTGTCTCGGTCACTGTGGTGCTGTAGTACAATTTGAGGTCAGGTATTGTGATGCCTACCGCATTGTTCTTTCTGCTTAGAATTGGTTTGGCTGTTTAATGGCTTTTGTGTTTCCATGTGAACTTGAGAATTTCTATCAAGAACATTAGATGCTTGTTGGGAATAGACTTAAATCTATATTCCTTTTCAGTAGTGTTGTTATTTTTACAATATTAATTTATGCCATTCCATAAGCATGGGAGGCATTTTCATCTTCTACTGTCTTTTTAAAATTTCTTTCTTCATTGTCTTAAAAGTCTCATTTTAAAGGCCATTCATCTTCTTTTTTTTTTTTTTTTTTTTTTTTGGTTTTTCGAGACAGGGTTTCTCTGTGTAGCTTTGCGCCTTTCCTGGAACTCACTTGGTAGCCCAGGCTGGCCTCGAACTCACAGAGATCCGCCTGGCTCTGCCTCCCGAGTGCTGGGATTAAAGGCGTGCACCACCACCGCCCGGCCCTCATCTTCTTAATTAGGTTCATGTTTAAGATTTTTTTGAAGCTCTTGTGAATAGCTATTTTTTTTATTCTTTTCTTTCTCAGCTAGTTCCATATTTCCATATAGGAAAGCCAATGATTTTCTATGTTATTTTTGTATCCTTATCCTATTACTTTACAGAAAATATTTAATCATATCTAAGAAGTTTTTGGTGGAGTCTTTAGTAGATTTTAAGTATATTCATGCCTTCTGCAGATAGGGATATCTCAAGTTCTTATTTGCATCCCTTTTATTTCTTTCCCTTATTTTGTTGCTCTAGCTATGACTTTAGATGGTATATTGAATAATAATAGAGACAGTGGGGACCTTGTCTTTTTCCAGATTTTCAAAGAAATGCTCCCAGTTTTTCCCCATTTAGTACAACATTGGCTGTAGGTTTTTACAAGGTCTTTACCATGTTCCTTCTGTGCCTAGTTTCTTCTGGACATTTTTAGATGTTGAACATTTTCAAATGTCTTTTCTGCATCTCTTGAGACAATCATCTGATTTCTGTCCTTGAGCTTATTACATATTTATTGATTTGCATATATTAAACCGCTCTTGCATCCCTGAGATGAAGTTAACTTGAATATGATGTGTTGTCTTATCGAGCTCTTGAATTTGGTTGGCAAGTATTTTGTTGAGAGTTCTTAATGGAAACTGGTCTACAGTTTTTAGTTCCTGTTGTTGCATCTTTATCCAGTTCTGGAATCTGGGTTTTACTAGCTTTGTTAAATGACTTTGGTCCTGTTCCAGCTATTTCTATTTCATGGGACAGTTTGAGGAGTATTCTGTTAAGTCTCCACTAAGAGTTTGGTAGTATTAAACAGTGAAGCCATCTAGTTTGGGACTTTTCTCTGTGGAGAGATTTTAAATTACTGCTTCAGTCTTATTGGTTGTTTTGGCATGTTTATGTTGCTTATATCTTCTTGATTTATTAATAGATCATGTGTTTTAAAATGTATCCATCTCTTTTAGACTTTTTAGCTTTTAAAATGTAGTTTTCAAAGCATCCCCTAATGATCCTTTGGATTTCACTGTAGTCTATTTTAACATCCTCTGTTTTGTCTCTTATTTTCTTGATTTGAGAGTTATCTCTCTTTTTTCTGTAAGGATTATCAAACTTGTTTGTTTTTTCAAAGGCCAACTCTTTGATTGGTTGTATGTTATTTTCATTTGCTTCTAGAGATTTAAAATTCCTTCCCTTTCTTCTTCAATGACTCATGGTTCATTCAGGAGTAAATTGCTCACTTTCCTAGAATTTGTGTAGTTTCTGTTACTGTTAATTTCTAGTTCTATTCTACTATGGTATAATGAAGCACAAGGGGTTGTAAAAGTTCTTCTGTGTTGTTAAGGATTATTTTGTGGTTTATAATGTGATTAGTTTTAAGGAAGATTCTATGAGAAAATGAGAATACATGCTTTGTATCTTTTAGATGAATGTGATATCTGGTATATTTTAGTTGTTAAGTTTCTTTGCTTACTCTTAGTATGGAAACTCCTATTTTTACATCTGTTGCTATGATTAAACTCTCTCTCTCTCTCTCTCTCTCTCTCTCTCTCTCTCTCTCTCTCTCTCTCTCTCTCACACACACACACACACACACACACACACACACACATCACTTAAGGGGAAATGGGGTTGCATTTCAGCTTATAATTCCAGGTTCAGTCCACCATTGTGGAAGAGTCAAGGCAAAAACATCAAACAGCAAGTCAAATCAAAACTGCAGTCAAGAGGAGGGAGAAATGAATATGTACGTACTAGCTTGCTTGTGCTTAGGTCATTTCTCCACTCCTAAACAGTGTAGAACCTCCTGCCTAGGGAATGGTGCCACTCACAGTAGGCTGGGTCTTCCCACCTCAGTTAACTTAATAAAATATTCTCTATAGGCTTGCCCAAAGGCTAAGCCCATGTTGACAATCCTTTGTCCAGACTCTCTTCCCAGATGATCCTAGATTTCATTAAGTTGTCAATTAAACTAAATTAAATTAAAGTTAACCATCACAAATGTAGCAGTCTTTCTTGGACTGCCAACCCCCAAATCATGACTCAGAGACTTATTATTAATTATAAATGTTTGGCCTAAGTTTAGGCTTGTCCCATTAGCTCTTATAACTTATTTTAACCTGTTTCTCTTCACCTATATTTTGCCTTGGGGCTTTTTATCTTTCTTTTATTCTATATGTCCTACTTTCCTGCTTCTTTCATGTCTGTCTGTCAGCTGGCTGGATGGCTAGCCCCTGGCATCTTCTTTTCTTTCTCCCTCATTCTCTCTCAAGCCTAGATTCCTCCTCCTAGTTATTCTCTCTGCCCATCAGCCCCATCTATCCCTCTTCTGCCTAGCTATTGGCTGTTCAGCTTTCTATTAGACCAATCAGGTGCTTTAGGCAGGCAAGGTGAACCAGCAACACATCTTTACATAGTTAAACAAATGCAGCATAAACAAAAGCAATACACCTTTACATAACTAAACAATTATTCTGCAACATAAACAAATGCAACACATCTTCACATAGTTAAATATTCTATTTCACAACAACAGAGACCTATTGAAAGATGAGAGGCTGGGCATGGTGTTGTTGATCTGATGATACTCTGGTGAATTTTCCTTTACATGCTAATAAACACTTTTCCCTTGCAGTTTTTAAGAAAACATTTTAAATTGATTTTTTGAGAATTCATACAATGTATTTTGAACACATCAATCCCAGGTCTTTCCCCAACTCCTCCAAGAACCACTCCCACCTCTCTATGAATCCACTTCCATGTCTTCTTTTTATTTATTTATTTTTTTTCGTTTTTCGAGACAGGGTTTCTCTGTGTAGCTTTGCGCCTTTCCTGGATCTCGCTCTGTCAACCAGGCTGGCCTTGAACTCACAGAGATCCACCTGCCTCTGCCTCCCGAGTGCTGGGATTAAAGACGTGCACCACCACCACCCAGCCCATGTCTTCTTTTTAAAATAACACATAAGTCCGATTAGTACTGTCATACACTCCTAGATGTGAGGCCATACACTGGAGCATGGTTGACTTACCAGGTCACACTTTTAAAGAAAATTACTCTCTCTCCCCCAAGAAGCCATGAATTGTCTGTAGCTCTTCAGTTAGGAGTGGGGGCTCATGATCGTCTTTCCTTTCTATGCCATAATGTTGACTGACTTGATCTTGTTCATGAGTGCCACATGCCAGAGTTCTTCTGTGTCTAGGAGACACTGTTTTGCTCTGGTTCTCCTCAATATCTGGAGCTTACCATCTTTCTGCCTCCTTCTTCTTAATGGTCCCTGATCTTTGGAGGGGTATGACTTGGATGTCCCATTTGTGGTTGAGAATTCCACTGACACTTATTCCCTGCATTTCAGCCATGTGCGAGTTTCTACTGTAACCACCATCTACTACATGAAGAAACTTCCTAGACGAGGTGTGAGAGTTGCACTGATCTGTGGGTATAAAGATACAAATTTGGGGGACAGTTTGAAACTATTCCCACTTAATAGAATTGGATTCACCCCTGGTGCCTATGAGATCCTCTACCATGGGTTCTCATTATTTGTAATAGCCGGAACCTGGAAACAACCTAGGTACCCCTCAACTGAAGAATAAAGATAAAGAAAATATGGTACATTTACACAATGGAATATTAATCAGCTGTAAAAAGCAATGACATCATGAAATTTGCAGGCAAATAGGATGATTTTTTCTAGTTCCATCTGAGTAGGTAGCCCAGACTCAGAAAGACAAACATGGTATGTACTCACTCATAAGTGGATACTAGAGGTAAAAAAGCAAAGGGTAACTAGACTACAACATACAACTCCAGAGAAGGTAGCTAACAAGGAGGACCCTGAGAAGGACACATGGATCTCCTTGGGAAGGGGAAATATGAGATCTCCATGAATAAACTGGGGGTGAGGAGGGCAATAGAGGGGAGGGGATGGGGGATGAGAACATGAGGGAATGGGATGGTTGAGCTGGAAGATTCAGGACAGAGTGGGAGAGCAATGAAAGAGATATCTTGATAGAGGGAGACATTATGGGTTTAAGGAGGAACCTGGTGCTAGGAAAATTCCTAGAAATTCACAAGGACAACCCCAGCCTAGACTACTAGCAATAGTGGAGAGGGTGCCTGAACTGGCCTACCCCGGTAATCAGATTGGTGAATACCCTAACTGTCATCATAGAGCCTTTGTCCAGTAACTGATGGAGGCAGATGCAGAGATCCACAGCCAAGCACCAGGCCAAGCTCCGGGAGTCCAGTCAAAGGGAGAGAAGAGGGATTCTGTGAGCAAGGGGGGTCAAGATCATGATGGGGAAATCTATAGAAACAACTGAACCAAGCTCATAGGAACTCATGAACTTTAGACCAACAGCTGTGGAGCCTGCATGAGACCAGACTAGGCCCCCTGCATATGGGAGACAGTGTGTAGCTTGGTCTGTTTAAAGGACCCTTGACAGTGGGACCAGGATCTATCCCTGGTGTAGGAATGGCTTTATGGAGCCCATTACCTATGGTGGGAAGCCTTGCTCCCCCTAGATGCAGGGGGTAGGGCTTGGTCCTGCTTCAACTAAATGCTCCATGCTTTGCTAACTCCCCATGGGAGCCCTTACCCTTTTAGAGAAGGGGATTGTGGGGTGGGCCAGGGAGGGGGAAGGCTGGAGGGGAGCAGAAGGAAGGATGAGTGGGGAATCTGTGGTTGGTATGTAAAACGAATTTAAAAATTTCTTAAATTAAAAAAAAGAAAAAGAAAACAATTTTTTTGTTTAATTTTACATACCAATCCAAGTTCCCCCTCCCTCCCCTTCTCCCGCCCCCTCAGCTTCCCCTAACTCACCCCCATCCACTCCTCAGAGAGGTTAAGGCCTCCCTTGGGGAGTCAACAAAGTCTGGCATACTAAGCTGAAGCAGGACCAAGCCTTTCCCCCCTTGTATCAAGGCTGAGCAAGGTATCCCACCCTAGGGAATGTGTTCCAAAAAGCCATTTCATGCACCTGGGATAATGATCCCACTGCCAGGGGCTCCCCAAACAGCTCTAGCCACACCACTGTCACTCACATTCAGAGGGTCTAGTTTGGTCCCATGCATGTTCCCTAGCTAACAGGCCAGAGTCCATGAGCTCCCACTAGCTTGGGTCAGCTGTCTCTGTGGTTTTCCCCATCATGATCTTGACCTCACTTGCTCCTGTGATCCCTCCTCCTTCTCTTCAACTCAAGTCTAGGAGTTCATCCCAGTGCTTGGTTGTCGACCATTGCATCTGCTTCCATCAGTTACTGGATGTAGGTTCTATAATGACAATTAGAGTAGTCATTACTCTGATTATAGGGGAAGGTAAGTTCAGGCACCCTTTCCATTATTGCTAGGAGTTTTAGCTGGTGTCATCCTTGTGGATTCCTGGGAATTTCCCTAGCACCAGGTTTCTCCCTAACCCCCTCATGGCTCCCTCTACCATGATATCTCTTTCATTGTTCTCCTTCTCTGTCCCTCCCTCTACTTGGCCATCTCAGTCCCTCCTGTTCCCATCCCCCATCCCTTCCCTTCTACCCCCCTCCCACTTTATTCAGGAGATCTTAATTATTTTTCTTTCCTGGGGCCCTCCATGTGTGTCACTCTTAGGGTCCTCCTTTTTAAACCTAGCTTCTCTAGGGTTGTGGATTGTAGCTTGGTTATCTTTTGCTTTCTGTCTAATATCCATTTAAGAGTGAGTACATACCATGTTTGTCTTTCTGGGTCTGGGTTACCTTACTCATCTAGCATGGATTCTTGATTTACAGTAAACAGGCATGAGTTTCCTCCTGTGGAATAGACGTTAAATCCAATCAGAAAGTAGTTGGTTGCCTATACAACGTACATGCCATTGCTGTGTCATACAAATCATTACTATATTGTGCAGGGTTCACGGCTGGGTAAGATTGCTTTTGACATTCCCCTTTTCCTGTGTAACAACCTGAAGTACTATGAAAGCTAGGTAGTTTCCCGGTCAGTACCGACTAGATTTCTCTGCTCCTGTGACCAATGTGTGTGATGTCTTCAGCAACAGGGTTTTCCCATGAAGTTCTGGTGGGCAACCAACAGCAATGACAATGGTATGCATTGTTTTGAGGGTCTCCAGGACACCTCTGACCCACAGCTCGAGGGGAAGTATCTCATACTTGTTACTGGCAGCATATGGCTCCAGGGATAAGCATTATTCCCTGTGTGTGTATGAAGTTCGTAAAATAGTAGGTCTCCACATGACTCTTCAGACATCCTTAGTCACAGATTTTAATATTTTTACATCACTTACAGCTTTTAATATTTTTTTCTTTGCACACTTGCAATCTAGAACCTGAGTTGGTTGCCTTACTTCATTCATCTACATTTTAGACTCCTCTATGTTGTCATTGGCCCTTTATTAAAGTGAGACCATGGCATCTTTTTCTATCATTTCATCTTTTTTTTTCCCAGAATTAAGTTGTGAAGCTGTGGAGGCATCAAAGTGGCAACTGTTTCCCGTGTTGTGTATCTTCGTTTTGGTTTACACATCTACTTGGTTGGATGTGTCCTCCAGTTTTTATTCTTTCCTCCACCCTTTTTGTGTGTTTATTTTGTTTCTCCCGAGTCTTCCTGGTGAACTGTCTTCACCTGAACTCATGCTCCCCAGGACTATTTAGGGAGAAAGCCAACTGCAGTAACAGAGGTGACGGATTCACAGCAGTCCTGGTGCTAACTCGCAGAGAAGACACATGCACTCATTTGTGTCCCAGGAAGTTTCAGAGATAGCAGCCCTAGCGTGCTGACTGTGTATGACATGGTTAATCATTTAATGGATATAAATAACTAAGTGTTGAAATGAGGTGGGATGGGAAAAGGAGAAAAGAGGAAGTAAAGTGTGAATGTGTGTGGGTAAGAGGTATGAGATAATAAGGAAAATACTCGGGCATAGATGCAGAGAAAAAGGGCATTTATAAATGCCTACTTAGGCAAGGTAGAAGCCAAATCATAATGGACTAATTGAAGTACAAGGGTGTACATTTAAAGTATTTTAAGTAAAAAAATTAAATAGAGATAAAATAACCTTAGTCCATGGTGCTTCCTAGTTGGAATAATATGGTTTTTCCCAACTGCTTTATTATCTTTTGTAGCAATCTCTGCTAGATGGGTTTTGGGTGGTGGCTGCAGGCTTTAACAATTCAAATAAGATAAGTCAGTGTGTCCTTCCTAAGGAGAGGCATTTCTGCTGTGGGAACTCTGCTGGAATTCTCCAGTCTGAGATATTCCACCTTCTAATTACAAGTTCATCTCTGCTGTTTAGAGTGTCATTCTTTCCCATTTACAGGGTTTCCTGTGACCAAGGCTCTGAGAGGATGTGGAATGCCTACCTGCCTATGTTGACCCTTGTAACTAGTAGGTCTCTTTCCAGTCACATCCACCTGAGACTGTGCAAGTTCAGCAGCATACTTTCTGAGTTACTATGTAGCTCATCCAAGCAGTCAGTGGTGGGGATTATACCTTTTTTCTTTTTTTTTAATGATTTCTTAGTGGGCTTTATTTTTTTTTCCACTTCAAATTTTTTTCTTTATTAAGAAATTTTCTACTCACTCCACATACCATCCACAGATCCCCTCTCCTCCCTCCCCCACCCCACCCCACCCCCGCCCTCTTTCCTGAGCCACCCCGCATCCCCACATCCTCCAAATCGAGGTCTCCCATGGGGAGTCAGCAGAGCCCAGCACACAGCCTAGGCAGGTCCAAGCTCCTTTCCACTGCACAAAGGCTGTGCAAGGTGTTACACTGCAGGCACCGGATTCCCAGAAGCCTGCCCATAGACCAGGGACAGATCCCGATCCTCCTGCCTGGGTGCCTCCCAAACAGTTCGAGCCAAACAACTGTCTTCCATCTTGAGTGAGGTAACCCAGACTCAGAAGGACAAACAAAGTATGTACTCACTCGTAAGTGGATACTAGATGTGAGGGAAGGGATGGCCAGACTGCAACCCACAACTCCAGAGAGGCTAGCTAACAGGGAAAGACCCTAGGATGGACACATGGATGACCCTGCGAAGGAGAAGTGGATGAGATCTACATGAGCGGACTGGGTGTGGGGGGTGGCAGAGGGTGAGGAGTGGGGGATAAGAACATAAGGAAATGGGAGGGTCAACCTAGAACAGGGACAGAGTGGGAGGGCAGGGAGGAAGATACCATGATAGATGAGGACATCATGGGAATAGGAAGAGGCAGGGTGCTGGGGAAGCTCTCAGGTATCCACAAGGATGACCCCACCCTGATCTGCTGGCAGTGGTCCAGAGGGTGCCTGGACCGGTCTACTCTAGTGACCAGCCTAGCAAATAACCTAATTGTCATCATAGAGCCTTTGTGACTGATGGAGGCACATGCAGAGATCCATGGCCAGGCACCAGGCTGAGCTCTGGGAATCCAATTGATGAGAGAGAAGAGGGATTCTGCAGGCGAGGGACGTCGAGATCATGATGGGAGGATGTGCAGAGATGACCAGCCACACTAGTGGAAGCCCATGAACTGTGGACTGGTGGCTGTGGAGCCCCCATGGGACTGGGATTATACCTCTTGATCAATTCATTCCTGGCCACCCGTGGATAATATGAACTTCAGGCTCACAGAGTACACTGCCACCTCAGTCTGCCAACTACATCTGCTTCAGAAATCTCTTCACACACGCTCTATCTAGCGCCCAGTTACATCTCCGCAGCCTCGATAGTATCTCTCTAGTCAGCTGTTCTTGTGGTGCCTACATCTCAGAGTAGAGAGCTCCTCTCTGGTACTTCTGCTGACCTGGACCCACTGTGCTGTGGTTGGGCACCATCTTGGTTATTATTTATTTTTTTAAAGAGGAAAATTCCACTTGGGATATTTCTGTTTTGTTCAGCTTTCTCTGATAAGAATTGGATCAATTTTTTTTTATCCCATCTCGGGTCTTTTACCAGATCATACAGAAATGGGTTCTAATCTGTCATATATTACATAATTTAAAATACTTTCTTTGACCCTAACAAAGTAGGTTTTCTCGTGCCATAAAGTCCTTAACTAGTATCCAGTGTTAAGCGGTTATGCACTATTTTGGTCCATAGATAGGTGGTCTATGGATTTTAATGGACAGTGCTACACAGACTTGCAGAGTTACCTAAGTTCACTAAGTCCATCTTTCTCCATCTATTTACTAAGTTCCCACCATGGGCAGATAACGGGTCCGTAATGGTATATACAGTTTCTGTCTTTAAAGAGTTGACAGTCAGAAGGACAAATCAATGAGCTTGGAAATTGCCATCAAGAACAGCCAGTGCTACGCTGTAGACAAAGACATTACATAGCTTCAGTGGTTGGTAAGCAGTACTGGAAGGAGAGACATCTTCAGTTCATCCTTTGATAGCTGGGGCCTAATGTGAGGAAGTTAGACGTTGAGGCTGTGCCCCTGAAGGAGCTATTAGGACCCTAACTCTGCCTCACCCCCCGTTCATGTGCATGTGTTTGTAGGTTCTGGCCCCATATTCAGCTCTGCTCAGACCCATCTCAGCAAGTCCATTCTTCTTGGTTACTGGTCCACATAGTCAACCATGGAGTTTGTGGTCCTTTATCACATGTGGTTGCCACCATTCCTTCCAGCAGACCTCTCTCAGATTACTTCCAGAAGGCAGAATATAATTCTCTTTTTAAGGGGCTGCTGGCATCTACACCTCATTTGGTCTCATCTTCTGTCTTATCTCCCTAGATTAAGCATTTTCTTCTGCTAAGCGAGAAGGCCAACAGGGCTGGCAGGATTTGTCTTTCTCAATGTTTGGGCCATTTTGCTCCCTGGTCCTAAAGGAGAGAAGGCAAAGCCGGAGACAGAGTGTGAAATCATTTCTTAGTGGCACAGAAATGCCACTCTTCTCAGAACCAAACGGAGTACACACGAGAGGTGACATGTTTCTAGAAAGGACACTCCAATCTCATGGGAGAGGGCTGCCTAGGTGAGCAGGTGGCAGGAGAAGTCTCCCAGGGGAGAGGAACAGGGTACCTGTGAAGACATCCTCAAGACAGCCCTCCAGCTACTGCTTGAGCTGAAGAAGGCACATCCTGGTTGGCCTCAGACGCCCTGGAATTCAAAACTAGACATAAATTGAAAAAAAAAAATGCCTCTGCTGGAAAATGTGAGACATTACAGCCAACCCTACAGTTCCTTCCCAGAAAAATGGCATGCATGGGTACCATGTTTTTCTGAGATAGGTGAGTATTGCTCATGTGCAAGGCACAACAGTGTTTGTCCTGGAACTACCAATTGATTACAGGAAACCAAACCAACAGTCAAACTTGCACTGGAAAGAAAATGTTAAGACCTGGAGCCCAGCAGAAATATAAAATTACCTAAGAGCTTGAGCCAGCAAAATCCATTCAAGCAAGTGTAGGTTCGAGTAGCAGAATTACTTGGTGAAATCTTGGCTGTGTGTGTGCTGACTTTAATCCATCTATGCTTATGGGCACAGGGAGCTCCCGAAGTAGAAGTACTGGGGTAACTGGTTACCATTTAGTAAATTCAAAATTACCCTGATATTCTGGGTATCCTACAGCCAAACTAAAACCTTTCCCCAGAGCTCTGTGAAGCCCTGAGCTTTTCACAGCTCAGGCTACAGTTGTGGGCTGACAGGATTCTTATGAGACGAGACAATATGGGAGTTCACAGCCATGTCAGGAAAAGAGATTCAGCTGAGAAAGAGATTCTCTGGCTTGGATTCTCAGAGAGAATTCCAGCCAAGTTATTCTGGGGGACACCCAGGTTTCTACCTACATCCTGTGCCTGTCCCCTAAAATCTGCCCTATCAGAATGCAGGCTCACTGTATGTTACCTCTGTGACAACAAACTCAGAGGGACTTGAAGTATAAAACAAAACATTGTTTTAATTAAAAACTATTTCAACTGTCTGGAGAGATGGCTCAGCTTCATTAAGAGTACTTACTGCTCTTCCAGAGGACCGGAATTCTGTTCCCAGTCCCCACATATGTGGCTAACAACCCCTGTAACAACAGTCACAGGGGATCAGATCCCCTTCTTGGCTCTACAGGTGCCTGCATGTGCATGTACCTGCACATAGGCAAACACACACATGCACTATAAATCAATTTTTTTCTTAAAATGAATAAAAAACAAACAAACCCTGGATCCACCAGTCCTTTCAGAACACAGCTTTAGGGAGGAAATAACAGGGCAGGGGGAGCGTGGGGTGAATAGGTGCTCCCCTCAAACACAGCTGAAGACACAGGCTCATAATGGCACAGTTGTGGAGCTAGCGTGCTGCGTGCTGTCTCCCCCCCCCCCCCCGCTTCTCTCTCCTCTCTCTCTCTCTCTCTCTCTCTCTCTCTCTCTCTCTCTCTCTCTCTCTCTCTTCAGCTGAATGCTTTAAAGCTCTGATTTCAAGGACACACAGGCAGCCAGGAAGGAAGTAGGGGTGCTGACAGCCTCACCAAGAACCCAGCAGATGGAGGAAGTATTTCAAGGGCTGTCAGGACGGCATTAAACATGCGCCACAGTCAATCTTCCTAGAAATGCTTTATTTATCAAATATTTTAAAACACACAGTTTGCTTTGTGAAGCAAGTTTACAGCAAAATCCATGGCGTATGCAAACAGTGCATGCAGGATGGCAGGCGTCCTTGCCTTCCAGGCTCAGACATGGCAGAACCCCCAAAGTATGGGCTCTAAGCCAGAGATCTCTGAGTCCTGGCCCCTCACAGTTCTCACACTATGAAGTGGGTGCCCGAGGCATGGGAGCAGGAGGGCATGGATGTCTCTCTCTCTGAGGTTGGTCCACCTTGAGGAGTGGGAAACATATAGCAGTGTCTAATAGAGCTGGCCTGCCCGCCTTTCTCTTCTCGTTCACTGTAGTAATCTCTGGAGACACGTTTCTTAAAGCAGTGAAGATAGATTCAGAAAATCAATCATCCCTGCGTCCATGTGAGAGTGAGCAGCAGTTACAAAAGACCAGGTGAGCCCCCCTTACAGCGCAGGGCTCAGCTACTGAGGAGGCAGCTTGCGAAAAGATGTGTGTGGTAGGGCAGCCTATGGCAACATCCAAATGGATACAGCAGCCACTTGACTTAGGGAGATAAATAACAAAAAGGAAGGCCTTAACAATTTCACAATTTCCACCAAGAACAACAAAAAAATATTGACCAGTAGGAAGGACAAGACTGACTGGAATGAAAGGGCATTTAAACCTTGTTTGAATTGTTGTCAAAATGTCACCCATGGAAACATAAGTTCTTAAAGCAGTACTGAAGGCCCTTCCTGTGTAGGACATGATGCCCAGACTCCCAGACTCCTCTACTGCTGGGGCTCACACTCAACTCCTCTACAGAGTAAGGGCACCTCACACGTGCCTTAATCAGCTGCCAAACTCAGCCTGCTGGCATTCCTTGTGTGCTTGGCATACAGCCACTCAGGCAGTACACCCAGGCCTCTTCTCAGTGGAGCAGGCCCGTCGCTGCTCCAATCGAGTCTAGCTGTATCTCAAAAGGTGGTTTCTATCACCTTCTTCGTCCAGGACAGCAACAGAGGGGTTTGGGGCTTTTAGTTTGAAACTATAGACATTAATAATTGCTCAAAGACAAGAAACAAGCTAACAGTATGCTCCCACGAAACTTGTATACTTTCTCCCTGTGATGGAGTGTTCCACAGCCTCCCTCTTCAACGGTGTCTTACAACGAGGGCAAACTAGATTCCAGTATGTGCATCCCACTTTGTTTCAACAGGGATGAGGAAGCCATTCTTTCCTGTGTCAGGAGTGTTCGCCTGATCATTCTGGGCTTCACTTTCCTACAGATCCCTCAAGGGTGAAGCCATCAGCATGCATGGCTGTAAAGTGAGATAAGACTTGGTGGTCCAAACCATCAAACATTTTCCAGAAAACTCAGCATCACTGTTAAAGCAGCATAACATGAAGGAAAAAGAAAAGAATTCACATGGCATTTGGGATGAAGCATCTGCTTAGGGGAAGAAGAGTCATGGTCACACAGGATGGGGAGAGAACTTTGGTGAAGTGCCAGATGTGGGTGTGGTTGAATGTTCTCCAGGACGCTAGCTATGGTTTGGGGCCTCCGGGAAAGAGCAGTTCCCAACTTTTTCTTCATTTTCCCTTGGGATAATATACCCCAAAATGTTTTGCATCTATAAGATGTATAAATGACTTCAGTTCACGAGACTCAGTGGGCTGCTGGGATGCATCCACAACAAGTAGCTAATGAGATATCGAACCACAGCCAGGCACAGTGAAGTAGAATTCCACATGCCACTCAAAAGATGAGGTAAGTCCGCATAGTTAGGTACATAAAAGTGTGTCAACACATTTCCCTCTTTCTCTCTCTCTCTCTCTCTCTCTCTCTCTCTCTCTCTCTCTCTCTCTCTCTCTCTCGCTTTCTCTCTCTCTCTCTTTTTAAAGGCAACTTCATGTATATGTGTAGAAAACTAAAACTAAAATGTATTTTTGGAAAAGCTCAGTAATTTTGAGGCTCTGTCAAACTATTATTGGCACAAGGAAGCATCTAATATACAAAATAAGCAGAAACAGCCCCCTGAGTCTGCAGCTGTACAGTCAGCTGAACCACGGTGTCCTGACAGTTCCCAACCTGCGCAAAGGCTCCACCCCTCCAGTGTTGCCATGGAGACTGCTGATAGCCAACAAAACAAATAGAAGGGGAAATGGCACAGAACTTTAAAAAACTATCTCTAGTATTCAGTCTCTTGATTTCTTTCTCTCTCTTCCTTCCTTTCATTTCTGAAAAGAAAAAACATGAAGCCAGCAACAATTCTAAAGAATGAGAGGCAAAACCGAAAGGGGAGACCACAAAAAATGCTTTCTAGTCATTGTTAGCTAGAAGGACATACAAACGTGCCCCATCTTATGTATCCCCTGATGCTTTTTGGCTCAAGTAGGTAACCACAGCGTTCACCAGCTGACTTGTCAGAGAAGGCCTAAGAGGGAGCACATAGGATGAAGGGTCCCCTTAGAGAGACTCTGCATGGCCTGGAGACATTGCGACCTAGTCTGGGGCTGAGATTCAGGTCCCTTCACTCAGTGGGCGTGATCCAGGAGAACTACAGCTCCTCCATCCAGGAACACATTTCTCTGTGGGTGGGCACAGTAGTCTCCGGTTCAGACTTGACTTCCCTGAGAAATGGACCAGTAATACTTAAGTCTGCCTTCTCTCGTCAGGGATTCACACTGACACAGTTTTCCAGTCTTCAAGCTGGAAGCCAGTCTACACCAGGCTCAAGCCAGCATTTAAGTACATGTAAACACATCACTGATTAAGTTTCACAGTCATAAGCCAGGGCACAGTCACCAAAATACCGGCACTTGTCAAGACCTGGATGACAGTCACTCTTGTAGGACAAGCGCCTCTCTTGAGCAGAGAGAGCTGTTTTCTTCACAAATCCCTGTTGTTGTTGTTGTCCTCAGCTGTGAACCCACTTCTTAGTTCTTCCAAAGAAAAGGGGCGTCAATCAGCTGCCATGTCAGAGTATTTACAATGAAGCAAAATCCTTCATGCGGCTGGCTCAAAGGCTGGCTCACTCTTGAATGGAGGAATGACGGAGGGATCGGTGGTAGTCTGGAGTGCTAATGTGCTCGGGTATATCGTAGCCCCTCAGGAAATGTCCACTGTTTTGTTGAGCAAAATAATATAGTTGTTTGGCTAGCAGAGGTTCCACCTTTAATTAGACATTTTTTAAAAAGACATTAGTAGACATTAAAGCATTAGTAGACATTAAAAAACAATCTTTTAGAGCCATACAATTTGACACATCATGAAATGACCCTCAGACTCTAAGCAAAACCACAAGCTATATAAGATAACATAGCAAAGCATTTTCATGTTCAGAGCCATTTGAAAAGCCAGTTTTGTTTGCCCTTACAATACCTGGAATATAATATCCTGGGAATAGAATTCTTGGTTTTATAATTGAAGCTAAATGTGGCATTTTCAAACCAATTGCCTCTTGGAATTTGTTTAACTGAATGACTAGATATTATCAGGTGAAATGATCAAATTAAAAGGCTAAATAAAACTTAGGATAAGTTAAGTTCATGAGTTTGACAGGGAGAGGGGATTACCCTGAATGATCAGATGACTGTGTAATATGCACAACTATGCTTCTGAGCATAGATCACATTCCCAATCAAAGCCAGCCTTCACCAAGGCAGGCTGAATGATCTGTATCAACCAATCATATATACATTAAGACTTTGTGTTATTTGATATATAATGACTGATATGACTTCTCTGTGAGCACCCATATGAATTACGTTTGTAATAAGAAAACCAGGAGAGTCCATGAGTATGCACCCAAGTATCTTGCCCATCTATGGACCATATGGCAGCATTTTGAGGTCCTTTACCTGTAGGCCCATCCTTGCCTTTCCTTGTGGAGTCCCACTGCACCCAAAATCTTTAAAATCAGATTGATGCAAGAATTTACTCACAACTTTTAAAATGGTGCTTATCAAAGCTAGACTCATCCACTCATTTACAATCTCATTTGGTATCAACCACCAGATGGAACTGAGAAAATGGTCACATCCAGGATTATAGTTTTGTTGCTTCTTGGATTTTGTTTTGCAATCAAGAAGGGAGGCTGGATGTTCAACATCAGTGTCCCACGCCCATCCCCAGCTGGGTCTGGAATCCAAGGCTTTACCAGTACCAGACAATTGCTTACCACTGAGCTGTATGCCCAGCTTTCAATTTTCACCAAGAAATACTATCAGAACTAAAAATCTCATTTGCATTTAGATAATGTGAATATCTGGGGATGTCACATTTACTTGGTACTGGATACTTTTCTAGATATGTAATAAAGTAAAATTTTCTAATTATTTAGAACTACCTTTTAATTATTAAATGAGTGCTAAACATTATCTAAATAAACCTGTTATTTTTTCTTTGCAAAAAGATATTTACAGACCATAGTTGCATCCATCTTCAACTGGGATAGCTGTGAGGATGGACTGGCCTACCTGGACTCTTGAAGAGACCAGGTATCCTCCAAAGATTCCTTGTCCAACTATTAAATAACTTCCCAAAGTTCCACAGTAAAAAGAGGGCCTGGGAACCATCTGGAGGGAACCTACACAATACACAACAGGCATCTGCCCAGTAGGGTAACTTCTTCCCCTCAGGGAAGGTTTAGGAGAGTAGACAGCATTTTAAAAGCACACAAGAAGCAGAGATGTCAGAGGGCAGCTCTTAGTACCAACTATTGAAAACTCCTGTAAAAGGGAAGATGAAGAATACCGGACATACACAGCTGTGGGTTTAAGACATCCACCCTGCTGCTTCAGTGGTAACAAACCTTGGCTGGAAGCAGGTTGCAGGTCCCTGTGCTGTGTTGCTCACTGGGGCCTGCTTCCTCCTGTGCTATTTTAAGAGCTGCATTTATTTTCCCAGGTGAGCTGACATTTACTATTCACTTGTCACTTCTCTAAAAGGGACTGCTCCACAATGTGCGACTCGGCAGAGATGTAACTGGGTACTCACATGAGCTGTGATGAGCTTCCTCTGCCTCTGGGGGTCTGGAAACTCCTCACCGAAGCACAGAGTCACCTGGAATCTCGGTGCTGGCCGCCCATGGTGAGCAAACACTTGCAGCTCTGAGAACCCACAAGGAAAAAAAAAAACAACAAAAAAACTGCTCAGACACCTGGTAAAGCGGGCCGAATGGAGAACAAGAGTCACGTGTGATTCTGCTTTGGGAGAGCCCGAACTCTGTCTCCCTAAGTGCAGCCCTTAGGGCAGACCCCAGACACCAAACCAAAACCACATGTTCGCGTTCACATGTGATCTCACACGCTCATTTTACTTCATTATTCTTGAGGAACATGACCAAAGTGTAAGAACTTGGTTCTGCAGCCCTGGACTCACAGAAATGCACAAGGTCAGAGAAAGATTTGAGGGAGGACAGAAAAGACAAAGAAAAGTCGTCTTGGTGAGGCAAACAAACAGCACAGGCAAAGGAGACATTTCAACTTAAAAAGTCACAGTGTTCTGGTGGCCTGCGGTTATTTTTAAACATCACTGCCTAACCATGGAGGCCACGTGGTGTTTGGGCACCAAGGACATCTGTCTCCCACACCAGCTGTTGGCAGCTGTGTCCCACTTGGGACTAGGTCAAAAACTCCAAACTACAGACCTGAGGAGGCTTCACTCTCACTTTGGGGACAGAATGATGCAGCGAGAAGGGGGCTGATGAGGCCCCTCTGGCAAGGCTGTGCCTGCTAAGGCTCTTCCTACCCGAGAGACATGAACCAGACAAGAACACTGTTGAAAAGAAACCTGCCCATGGCTGGGGGCACCGCCACTGGCAGAGAACTTGCCTTCCATGTGCAAGGCCCTGGGTTCCATCCCCAGCACGGCTACAAAGAACGAACAGAAAGCCACAACCAACCATTGGCATTAACCCTTACTCTTCCTCCTGGCGCTGGCTTCCCAGAGTCTTGTCTGCATGAAACTGACATGAAGGCGCTGCCCTTGCAGAGCAGCCCTGAAGACTCTGCCCTTATCTGATATGAAGGCTCAACCCTATAGCCTATAGGGACTGTCCCTAGTAGGGTGCAAATCCTAAATGGGTAGCTATCAAAGATTTCCATTCCTCTCTGCAACTGAAGAGCTTCTAGAAGCTCACAGAACCGATTTCCTGCTTTTCTTTCTCTTTCTTCTTCCAGAATTCAAATCAAACCCAAATGGTTTAGTCACAATGTGTAAAGTACATAGCCCTGTGGCTGGGAAGACGCCTACACCACAGGCTAGTCAGAGTAGCAACTCTGAGAAAGCCCACCTCAGCTGCTAACTCAAGAACACTGGGTGGGAAGCCCAAGGTGCAGGGGCTGTTGTGCCTCTCAGCTGCTGTGTTCGCTTCCCTGGGCCTCAGTGAGGCCTAGGGACTGTGGAGGCTGTGGGTGGCAAAAAGAACAGGTCCCACTACAGATGAAGGAAACAAAGATGACCAGCTCTTTCTTATGGATAACCAATAAGTCCTAGAAAGTGAATTTCCAGCCCATGGTGTCCGTTCTCCTATGGCACCTGCCTCCTGGATCCCCACTGGGAAAAGAAAAACAAGACTTGTGTACCTCCCAGCTCTGTCTCTGGCAATTGTCATTGTTCTGGGTTACCTTAGTCAAGCAGAGAATTGGCGGTAGCCTTCTAGGGGAACACATGAGGACTTCCAAACCCCAGGGCAAATATAGGATGTGCAGACAATCATTCCAAGAAGTTGCTTTTCTTTGCTTTGGACTATGAACACTAGAACTCAACCCAAGGGAAGCAAAACAGTCCCACCAAGGCTTAGATCATGCCCAGCTCCAAGGGTCTTCACCACGTATCCTTCACCTTTCTTAGGAAAGGATATTTATCAAGGAGCATGTTTGCTTTGGGAAATAAAGGAGTATTAGGAAGGAGTGACTGAGCAAATCCTGGTCACTGGAGCTCAAAAGGCTGAGCGAGAACATCGGTGCTTTATGTCTTCACTGTGAATGAATGGAAGGATGCCCTCCCGTATGGTAACAACACTAGGTAAAGCAGCTCAGATAAAGAGTCATCCCATGTGCCCACCAAGGAATACATGGATAAGGAGACTGTCATGTGATACAGATAATAACAGATGATTACTAAGCCTTTAAAAAGAAGGAGGGCCTGCCATTTGTAACAATGCAGATGAGCCTGGAGAGCATTGTGCTAAGTGAAATGAAGCGTCCTTACAAAGACAAATACTGTACGATGCACCCATGTGAACTCATACAGTTGAGCTCATAAAAGTAGCACTGCATGGGGGTCACCCAAAGTGGGGAGAGCCGAGAAAGCTGTGGTTCAAAGAATATAAACTCTCACTAAGACAAGAGGAGTTTGCTGAGCACAAGTTCAACAGTGGTATATCTTCATGACTGTAATAATGGACTATGTACTTGAGAATAGCTGAGAGTAGATTTCAAGTAGTGTTCTTACCAAAATAAAAAGAGATGGGCATGCAAGGTGATACACACGCTAATTAGTGCAATGTAGCCATAACACAGTGCACATACATTCTAAACCACCATGGTGTGCATGGATGAAAGGAGCAAAACAAGTTCAGGTTCAAGAAATGGAAAGCACAGAAAAAGCCAAGGTGTGGGCTGTTTGGAAAGGGCATCAAGAAGAAAGCAAGCTCACTCAGGATACAATGGGGAGATGGACAGCAGCCAGCAGAGTAGCCTACTCCCCCAAAGACATCCTCTGCTAGACAGGCAGGGAAGCTAATGGCTTCATGTAAGCCAGCCCGGGGCTAACTTACCAAAATCAAAATTCAAATGATAATAAGTATAGGCCCTGGAAAACATGACTAGATGCCTTCATATGCCAGAGATAACGCCAAGCTTTCTCAGCATTTCCCGCTTGCTAAAGTTGTTCCTTACACTCTCAGCCTTGGTCCCACCTGCAGTGTGGTACTTTTATAAGGGTGACACATCTCATAACCAAGAATGTTAACAATGTGCTTCTAACCTTCTCAATTTTTCTAGGAACCCCAATAAGCTGTAGTGTCAGCAGATAAATTTGCTGAGAGCGTAGAGCCAGTACAGTGGAACCTTGCTGGGGGAGAGAGGCACGTGCTGCTGAAAACCCACATTTTAATTTATTAGCCAGGTGTGATGGTGCATACATATAATCCCAAAGTATCTCCAGTTCTAGGCCAACCTGAGATATAGAGATCCTGCCTCAAAAAAAGACTAATAATAGTAACAACAACAACAATAATAATAATAATAATGATAATGATAACTTAAGATATCAACCTGCACCATAGTCTATCCTGGCCAGCTCATATGGACCTCTTCCTGGCCCTTTGCTAATAAGGGAAGCATGCAACAGACAAAGGTAAGATACGAACCAGGCAGAAACCATATTTGTGGGTGAGCTCACTGACCTCAGGAAAAAGACCCCTGCCTGGGGTAGACAGACCCTACAATTTGGGACCTTCCTGGCCAGCACCCATTGCCACCTCCATTCTAACAGATTGTGAGGTGTATTACCTGATAGGAACTGCTGCGTGTCAAAGAGCTTGCAAGTCTGGTCTCTTTCCAGTTTGTTGGGCCGGTCACTGCACAGGGCCAGGGGCCCATCCCAGTAGATCCTGCTCTGGCAGAGTCTTTTGGCATAGAGCCCATCTGGGGCCATCCAGAGGACCAGTCCCCTCTCCAGGTGGCTCAACAACTTTTCGATGTTCTTCCTCTGCCCACTGTCCTCTGGGTAGGGGAACAGGACCTGGTCCAGGTTGCTGACATCATAGGTATGTCCATGGGAGATCCGGCAGCCTTCGGGGCTGGACGTGGTCAGCTCCTTCACTAGGATGTCCCGGTAATACAGGCAGATATGCAGCCGGCAGTCTGTGAACAGAACTCTGGAATCAGTGCTGATGGACCTGGGACAGATACCACAATGCTCAGAGGCCCAAAGACTCAGTGACTACTACACTGATATGAAGTACAGCAGGTGGACTACTAGAGTGTCAAGATGCTCCACCAACAAGGTCCTAGGATTAAGGAAGTCTGGGAGATGTTAGCTGCCTTTGTCCCCTGCAGATTCTTAGACTGGAAAGACACTTATTTTTCTAACATGGCCATTTTCAAATGTTGATGTGGCCATTTACTCATCTTGGGGAGGGGTGTATTGCTTGGATTTTCAGCTCAATTTTACTAGACAGCACCTCTGTTATGAAGGTGTTTTGGGATGATGATGTTAGTAGTGATGGCTTTTTGTCTAAAATATGAAGTAACACCACTGAATGGGAATTCATCTTTCAGCCAAATCAATTTTAATTTTGGAGTTCAACTCTAAGATTAATTTCTACTAGTAAAAACTACAGAGACATCTCAGAAGAAAAGCAAATGTGTCAACATTTGGAACTTCCCTAAAGTGTCACCGTGATGTTGTTTAAGTAAAAACAAAACAAAAACAAAAACAAAAAACCCACATAGATATGTTGGAGGTAAGCACTGAAATAAGAATCTCTGGCCTATGAAAACTGATACTTTTATTTTCTTATTTTAAGTCAATGTTCTTGGGGCAGGGGAAGGAGCTGATGAGAAAATAGTCAATGTTAAATCTCCTGAAACCCCTCTAAACTTTGTGTTCAACTTTGAAACGAACCCAACAACTCTATTTTCTATAGCTTTAAGACAGGAATTTATTGACAGATGATTTTATTGATTTCAGAAACCATTTGAAAACACCACCCACAGGCTTAAAGGGCAAGTTGGGTGTGCAAAGGGCTCCCCAGGCAGAGACGATGCCCGTGGTGGTGGTTGGAACCCAAACAATGCCTGGAAAGAATAGCTTTCTGAAAAGTGCACTCCGGGTTGATAATTAATTATGCAAACCAGAAAAAGAAACCCACAAAACCCTTGTATTCTTCAATGGTAGGTTCTGAGACAGCCCACAGCATGGTGTCTTCCATTGCTGCCTCTATAAACAGCAAGTCAGGCAAGGCACTCAAAGAGAGGGGGCGTTGGCCATCTGAGGTGACTGGTAAGGCAGGTTTCATTTCATTTAATGTCACCAGAATCACAAGATTGCTGAGATATAAATAGCTATGGATTTCCTACTCTTGGGGCACCCATACAAGTCTTAGATGTTCCAGAAGAAGGTCTTGAGCTTTCTAGAATCAGTGACAAGCCCTGATGCTCAGAAATGTCCCTCTTCTGCCCTTAAGTGGCTCACAATGTCTCCCTGAGCATCAGATTTGGAAGGAACTAGGTGACCAGACTTCTTCTTCCCCAGTAAACAAGGGAAGTGTCTAAAACTGTCAAAATGTAGTTGATGTTTTCAATCACAGACTTTTAAGGCGGTCATAGGCATGGTGAGAATTCTGATGTGCAAGCCATTTTTAATATTCATTCCCATTTGAAAGCATCAAAAAATCATCTAAAGACTAAATAAACATAGGATGCATATTTCAAGTATGTTGGAGCTTCCTTAAAACAGGTCAGCATCTCTAAGTGCAGTCTTAATTAGTAACAGAACTTTAAAATCAGACCAAATCCATGCATGCTCAAAAATTCTATTGAAGTTGCAAGGGAGACAGAGCAACATGTTCCTTTGGGGGCATAAGAACGTCTGAGAGACCAGGGTCCAGAACCAGTGTCCCTGGAAGCAGTTCAGGACCACCTCTTTGTGGCTAACTCTGAAAGGACAAACTGCATTTGGTAATGAAAAGCCCTTGTGCCTATGAAGTCTCTCTGCACTGTGAAGTATGTTGGCTGGAGGAGGAGCCTGGCTACACATTCCTAGAAAGCTGAGCAGGTAATGATGTAGAGGTTAATGACTTGTTCCAAATAGTGTTTGGCTAGCAGGTACTCCTGCAGAGATTTCTAATAGTATTCTTTATTTGCTGTGATATTTGTGGAGCCTGGGCCATGCCTACTCCAGACCCCAGAGCCTGTAAGGTAAGAGTCTAAATCCTCACCCAGCCTACCCAGAGGAGAGATGCCACCTCCCTCCGAGCCTTAAAGGAAGCACTACACTCACCTGAGAGCGCCAAGGCTTCAGCAGACCTTATGCTTGGCTCTATGGGGATTCCAGGAGCCTGGGACTCAGGTGGGGCACAAGCATAAAAGGTTCCTGTCACCTGGCAACCTGTATTTGCAAATAAAGATCAAATGACATCTAAGCAGAGAATCCAAGTTCAGGGGGCTCTTAAGATGGGAGGAGCCATGTCCTGTCACCTTCTAACACAGGCTTGATGGGCTCTAAACGTCCACTACCAACAGAGTGTGTGATTATGAGGCTGAGGCCAAAGTCCAAGTTCAGTGGGAAAAATTCAGGGTGATGAAAGAAGGTGTCACAGCCCAGCTGTGGATGAAAACATGGAGCTTTCTCCATAACTTCTCAACAGGGAAATTGGGGCCCGGGGCGGGGGAGGTATTTGTACCAGCTCACACAGCAAGCTCCCAGCAGGACCAGAATTCAGATTTATATAAGGCTGGTTAAAAAAATTAATAAATTATTGGATCCTCATTTATTCTGCTTGCCATTTGTAAGCTTTGGGGAAAATTGAACCATGTTCCCTGGCATCAGAGAAGTTGCATTACACTAAACCCATAGTCTAAGCATGGGTGGAATGCAGGTGCTGGAGGGCGGTGAAATTGGGACAAGGAAATTATTTCCAGGATAATATAAAAGGACTACACATGTGGTGACCCGTGTCAAGACTTCTGTTTAAATAATGAACTTGGACCCCCTAGAAGCTTGTTTTATGCCCTGCCTGGTGGCACAGGCCTGTAATCCCAGCTACTCAGGAGTTCAAGGCAAGAGGATCAAACAGCAATCTAGCCTGGGTAATTCAGCAAGACTCTCTTTTAAAATACACAGTAAAAAAGGGTGCAAGATATAGCTCAGTGCACTCGCCTAAATAAATACCAAATAATGAAAGCTTCGCTGAACATGGTTTGTGAAAATTTCTGTGTCCAGTTAGTCGGTATTCCTTCTGTGGGAGCTCATCTAGCGTCTGGGGGACCCTGCGGGTGTTCTGGAGCCTGGCACCCCTTTGTAGAGGAGTTTTGTGAATTACTTTTGCTCTGGCCCTCCCTTTGTACCAAGAACAGCTCCAAATGACTCATCACTGCTCGAGGGACCTGAACTAACAATGATCTCCTGAAGTTACAGCTCTCCATCAGTTGTAAGGGACAATTCAGAGGGAGGACTGACAAAATCTATCTCTCTGTCCTAACACGACAAAGAAAGCAGAGTGTGATGGAGAGTGAAAATGTGTTAACCAAATAATTGAGACAAAAAAATAGACAAGTTTTATAATTCACACCCATCGACATTGGACACTAGTAGATACCCATGCTTTTCTCTATTTATTAAAAATGGGGACATTTTTCAGCTGCTTGAATGATTTCTGGGGTCTTTTAATTAATTTCCCACACAGAGTGATGCCTATCATGGCTCTGAGGACTTCAGCATCCTACAGGATAAGGCAAGATCCCTCCCCACCCCAACTTCATGGGATGTCTCTCTGCATCTCTGTGGTAGGGGAAAGCCCTGTTGTGCTGCCTGGGAGGATCACCCGGGGTCGCCCACACCCTGAGCCCAGGTTGTTCTTCTGTCTCCTTCCTGGACACATTCCTTACCATTTTCACAAGGTGGGCCTTGCCAGTGGTGACTGCGGGGGCCAAACGTCACAGGACACTGATATGGGATTTCTGGATGTGACTGATCAGGGGCATAATCCCTCCAGCTTCTGTCATGAGGTGGCATCATGTAGTTATGAACCTGATGACGGAGCACAGGCATTGCTAAGAGGAAAACATCAGTGGGTGTTGGGGTGCTTTCTCACCACCCCAACTCCTCAGGGAACCCCTTTTTTGGCCAGCAGCCAAGTCATTTTGTCCAAAAAGTGGCATGAACTGTCTACCACACTAGGTAGAAAACCCATAGAGGGTCTGAAAGCACAATGAGGACATTGTGTAAATCTGTGATTTTTGTGAAGTTTCATCATATGGCTGAGCCTGGCATCAAAAATGCTGCAGCGAAGTCTGCCCTTTTTAAGCCACCAAAGTGAATAAAACAGTACTGTAATTCACATCGGGGAAGCTTAGAGAAGTCAGCTGCCCTGTGGTTTCACATGATAAAAGTACTACTTCCAAAATCCTTGACTCCCACAAAAGGTCTCATTCCCAGAAGACGTGACCATCAGTAGAAGAGCACATCTCCATAGGTGGGACACATCAGACTCCCCAACTTAACCACCAGGGAGAGTGACACCACTTTGAAACCGAAACATCCTCCTACGACCAGGGCTTTGCTAGCATTTGTAATAGCCATAGCAAATGGTAAGTCCTGCTATTTTCGTTTGTGTTTTCCCCTCTCTGTGGAGCCAACCAAAAGACTCAGCCTCACCTTCCACAAGCTCAACAGTCCCCACATACCTGAGCTGGCAGTGAGCCATAAGGAGCTGTCATGGGGTAGGGGTGGCCCATGGCCATCTGTGTGTCTTCCAAAGTGAGCTGCTTTGCTCCTGTGTTTGGGGAAGAAGAAGAAGAAGAAGAAATAACACTAAAAGAAGGAACTGGCTTAACTGAAGAGCAAATCTTAGAAAAATACCTGAGCACTTTATTCTTAGAATGCATAGCATGTTAACCAATCAGGTGGTTTTTTTTTTTTTTTGTTATTTTTTTTTAAACAATTCCCTCCAGCAGTTACTTGTCTCTGCTGTTAAACTGACTAAACCAGCTCAGACTTGTGTGTGACAGCCAGAGAAAGCAATACCACACAGGACTCTGTGATCCACCTAGTGGTTTCAGGCAGTGAGCTGGTGCCTAGTTGAGGCACCCTGCATGATTGGAACAAATGCATATCCCTGGGCTCTCATCTAGACACACCAGTCGGAATCTTTGAAAGAGGGAAGTGAATATCTAAATTTTCATAAGTACCCCAGCAGGCCATAGAAAGAAACGCTGGCATTTTTATTACAATAAATGTGAATATTTATGGGGTGTGCGGTGTGCTTTCCCCTCTAAAAATTGCTTAATTATTAGAGAATATTAGGTAAGTAAAACTTCAACGGATCTTGCAGCTTTTGTTTGGAATTTTGGTCCACATCCTAATTGAATGGAGTAACTGGAAATACCTAACGCCTGCATGTGATGTGCATAGCCACGTGCCCACGGGCTTTAAAGTCTTTAAAGAAGTAACCCTATATTAATACCACAAGGTTTTCACTTATAACCCAGAGAGCATGGGCAAAGAGGCTGCTGGGAGTGGCCACGGGGCAGGAGGTAACAGTCTACAAAACAGAAGTAGAAAGTGACCCTGAGTAGGAATTAAGGCTCTGTGAGTGTCCCACTGCCTCTATCCTGTGACCTACATTGGGGAAATCCCTTACCTTTTTTGGCTCCTTCTGGAACAATCCTGTACACCTTGTAAGGGTCGGAGATATCCAGCTGGCTCCTCTCTACCAGCTCCTCGAAGTCATTGCTCTTGTTCAGGGCACATCTTAATCTCGTCTTCCAAGTAGGAGGATCGGGCTTGTCTATCCCTTCGCGGAACTTTCCTTTAAACAGTGCCCAGGCCTACGAATAAAGAGAAGGAGAGGTCAAAGTTCAAATGGAGTCTATAGATTGTGTTTCTGAAAGGAAGATTGGTGTCTCAGATTTGCTGTTGGCCAAAATGTGGAACATGATGATACCGGAGTTCTCTAAGGAAATAACTTCTCACCCAGGACCCTGCAGTGAGATAGAGAGACCCCCTAGTCTGGCCTAAACGCATCCAGTGCCTGCATCAAGTGTGGACAAGACTAGGGGCAGAGCTGGGGAAGGGACAGGCCCCAGAGAGGACATCTAAGAAGTCACACTGAGGTACTTTGAACAAATTCCCGCAGGAAGTCCCCTTCCCCTGCCCGGCTGGCAGGTGGAGGCTGGGGGCTTCACAGTCCAGTGAGCCAGCTCTCTGGGGACATCAGTCCTAAGGGACTCACATAGTGGAGGCGGGGAGCTCCCATAGGAAGACTTGGAATAGACCAAATCACCCAAAGAACAGAAACAGAAATGGAAGCTTCCAGAACTAGAACCAGACAGTAGGGGAGCCCAAAGAAACAAAACCCAGAGAAACTCAGAAAAGTAGCGAAGTAGGGAGTGGGAAGCGGAGAGTGGTCCTAGTAGTCTGTGGTGGCAGTGGCAGGAAACAGCCTAATGGGCTGTGCTACAGGACCCCAGCCTCAGGGCACCGCTGAGCCCCAGGGATGCTCCTGGAGCTAGAAGTACTTTCCTCCACACAAACTTAGTGTAGGGACCCGATTTTCCGTTTGTGTGATCCCGGGAGAGCTTGCAGCCTCTTTCCCTTCTCCCGCGGCTTCTGTCAAGCAGGACCCGATGCTTGACGGTCTGGCCTCTGCCTCCCCGACCTCCCCCCCCCCCCCCCCCCCCGCCCCGACCTCCCGGTCCCTTGCTCTGGAGGCACAGTGAGTCCAGAGCGGTCTGACTCGCCTCTCCCCTCTCTCTCCCCGCTCTCCCCGGCCCTGGGATCCCCAGTGCTGGTAACCTTGAAGAGGGCGGCGTCCTCCTCGCGGTTGTAGTCCTGCTTGCCCGCGTGCTTCCACGGGATGCGGAAGACGCTCTTCTCCTCGTTCTCCCACACCAGCCCGGGGTACTTGCCGCTGTCGATCTGGTCGATCAGCCACTGGCGGAGTTTCCCGTTGCCGCAGCTCACCGCGCTCATGCCGAACTCTGCTCCCCGGCTGCCCGCCTCCAGGTTCATGCCGTGTGCCAACCTCCTCCCGCGCTCGCGCGCTGCGGGGAGATAAACTTCCCTGCAGCCACCGTCGCATCGCTCTCGGGGCGCCCTGTCCCAAACTCTTGCAGTGACCACGAGGCCCCGGAGTCCCTGAGACTGCGAAGTGCTCGCTTGCAGTGCCAATGTCGCCAGGGTCCCCCAAGAGAAGGTACTTTGGAGAAGGTGTGGGGAGCATCCCTGGCACGCACCGTCCTCGAGGTCGGTCCTCTCACCCCATCTATCGCAAGCTCCTAGACACACTTCAAGACTTGTGCCACCCTGGGCGTCCCGTTTGCTTACTCACCCCTCTCTGCCCGCTCCACGCTGTTTTCACCCCACTTTTACCTCACTCTGTTTCTAATCTCGCCTTTTCCTGGGTTCAGGCTGCCCTAGTGGCCCCGGGCGCGAAGGACCTGGCACGTGGACTAGTCCTTGTCCAGGTCCTGTGCCCATGCCTTGTAGGTGTGGAGCACCTAGTTCTCCTCTCCTTCGGCTTTTTTCTCGGACATCCTCACGCTGTCCCCGGGATAACGCCAGGCCTACCTACCCAGCCAGAGACAATTAAATGGGTCCTGGAAGCAACAAGTGGAAGTCTGGGTATGGGGCTCAAGAAGCGGGAGATTCCAGTCTGCAGAGGGTCAGCGCGACCCCAGGCGGGGATGAAGAGGTGGCTAGAAATACTGGGTGCTGCGGACAGCAACATCAGCTCCCCTGCGCGGGAAGCGAAGGAGGGCATGGGGGAAGGGGCTCAGCGCCCCGAGTTTGGAGCTCCCAGCTCTCCTTGGCCATCCGACCTAGGAATCGCGCGCTGGAGCCCTCTATGAGCTTGGGTCCCTTATGAACCAGTATTGGGAAAGAAGCTTCCAACAGGAGCAGACAGGGTCAATGGCAGTACCCCTGTGGACAAGCTGCTGCCAGTGGGTGATCCTCTGATCTCAGGACAGTCCCGTTAGCTCGTCCCGCCCTGCCCGTGGGGATGCTCTGGAACGCCCGTTCAAGTAGCCTCACACAGAACCAACAGTGCACAAGTCCCGGGCCAGCGCAGATTGGGGGAGCAGGGGCCCCCTATCTTGCCACGTTCCCTCAGAGCTTGGGCTTGGAGATGGAAGATGGGCTTCTCGTTCCCGCCCTGTCCTCTGTCACAAGCCTCACACTCCTCCTTCTGCCCGACTCCAGGTCTTACCTCACCCGCACTCTGAGCTGAGGGCAGCAAAGGGTCCCAAGTTCAAGTGGTGAAACTCAGAAAGCGAGGTGAGAAAGAGGAACTTTATAGAGCGGGGGGCCGGTCTCGGCGCTGGGCGGGGCGGGGCGGCTCCGCCTGCGAGGGCGTGGCTAGCCTAAACCAGGACCCGCCCTCCATCCCTGGCGGGTGCCAGGCCGAAAGAGGGTATCCGGCTGGGACAGGAGCTTCGGACTGTAGCCCACAGGGTCAGAGGCTGTCCTCTTGCGAACAAGCTCTGACTTTCTCCAGTCCCTCTAGTGGAGGGAGCTTGGGACTCTGACACACTCGAAAATCCTCAGCCCGGTGGGACAGTCACTATGGCCCGTTCCAGTGGAGGACCAAGCTCCCAAAGGGAATCTCTGCAAGGGAATCTCTGCTCGATACTAGAACTTGTGCCAAGACTAGCTGATAACTAGAAACCGCTCAACTCTACCGGCGTGGCCAGGGCGGGGAGTGGTGGAGGGTCTGGAGCCCAGGCAACTTGGTTCTCACAGCACCTGACAGAACAGATAGACTGAGAGGTGGGGGGCATCCTTGGAACCGGCAACCGGGAGCCCCGTGTCTCCGCAGTGTTGAGAGAATATCACGCTCATTAAAAAGAAAATAGAAAGGCAAGTCCATAAACCGTGGTCCATATACTGTGTCTGAAACGCTTACACACTTAGGATGTATGAAACCGATGACTTGAGATGACTCAGACAACGCACAGCCCCCGAAGTTTCAATTATGGCAACATAAAAGAGATGGGGGATCCCTAAGTAGTCAGGTAGTTAGCACTTCCGGATGTCAGTTCACCTTAAAATGATAGCTTTAACCTCAGCCTCGTGAGAGGCAGTTACCCGGTGGGATATGAATGCCCAAACACGAGTTTTCACCTCTGGCTTTCTCCAGGCCAGCTTGGATTGGAGGCCTGCAAGACTGCGTTTGTCTACTTGGTATTTTCAGGTAAGTAGTCAGACCCCCAGTTTCTATATGACTTTAGATGACAGCCGCCACAGGGCAACTTGGAACGTCCGTAAAGCCTTTTCATTTCGCTTCTTTCTCGGTTTTTCCTTTAATCTTCTACCATGGGTCCTGGACTGCAGAAGAAACATCTGAGTTGAGCCACTGCAAAACAGACACAGTGATGCCCACAGGTAGTGTTTTTTCCTGATACCAACAGGCTTTCTCAGAAATTAACAGGATGCTATGTCTTGATTGCACCCCAGCCAGTTTTCCATTGTCACAGCCTGGGTAGTAAACAACAGAGTTTCGTTCAAAGAAAAATTTGGTCACACCCATTTTCCCCTCTTCTTCCTTCACAGCTTCATTCATTCAAAAATATTCTTTGAACACCTTCTGTCTGTTGGGAACTGTCCTGGTTGCTGGAGACCCATCTCGGAGCAAAGCAGATTGCTCCTTCAGATAGCACTGCATTGCTGCTCGGGAATTACTTTTCTTCAAAGAGTGCACAAATAGGAGACTGCTGAGAGCAAAAACAGCAAGCCAGAGGTTTTTCTGCACTTTCATACACGTGTCCTCTGCCTTGGCTTAGACGGTTTCAACATTTTCCTCACCCATCCACATCCTCTGTTTTCAGAAGTTTGAACAACAGTCATTACAAGAAACCTTTTGAGACTTCACATGGCTATCGCATTTAAAGATATGATTACTAATCTTCAACGCCATCTTCTGGTTTACTCGTTTGTTGTATGGATGCCCTAAAAGTGATAATTTAAGGACGAGGTGAGTGCAAACAATAAACTATATGAACCATTAAAACTTTCTATTTTCTTAGCACCCTTTAACTGCACACAGTAATGAGTTTCTTTATGACATTTCCATACACAGATATAGAATACTCAGCTCTATTGCTATTTCTTACCACTCACCCCTCAGGCTTTCTTGCTTGTCCCACATCCTTAAGCGGGCCCCCCTTTTACTTTCATACTTTTGCCCCAACACGTGAAAGCATGTGAGACACATGTTTGAGAAACTGGCTTATTTCACACAATACTTTGAGGTCCCTTCTCAACCATTCCTTGTAAGCAGCATGCTTTTGTTTCTCTTTTTGGCTGAATGAAATTTCCTTATGAAGCACTGAAGTTCTTGGTGTCCACATCGTCACTGGGGGAGAGAAAGGAGTGACCACGTAGGTGCTGCCAGCTACCCACTGAGAACTTCTTAGGTTCAAGTCACAGTTGACAGAAAAAGGACAGTTTTGAGAGTAAGAGATCCTCATCCTCTTTCCCACTGAGGCGTGAAAAACCGATACATTCCACAATGAAGTAGTGGACAGTCGTTCTAAAATGTCATAGGAAATTAGTTCACTGAGTACCCATCCCAAAGGCAGAACTCCATAGTCCACATGGAGATTACTTGGGTTATTTGGCTAAAGAGCCGCTGAGCAGGGAAGCAGGTCTGAAAGGGGTCAACTTTTCATTCACACTTACCCCTTAAGGATGTGGGACAAAGGAGAAAGCCTGAGGAGTGAGACTGTGAGAAAAGCTGAATAGACCTAAATTCAGTACTTTAAGAGTTGAGCTTTTAAAATTATACATTCACATGTAAGGAAAATGGTTTACGGAGCCCATATTAGACACCCCAAAAGTCATTATTTGGCCAGGGCTGTACCTTGGCAGTAGAATGCTTGCTAGCTCATGACAGGCACTGGGTTCAACCCAGCAACCCAAAGCAAAGCAGTCACCCTTCCAAGAGGCCGAGACCTTCTTTTGGATAAATGTATTTTCTCATGAATTCATTCCTTAAAATGAGAACAACAATTTGTTTTAAAAAAACAATGAAATTCTGTCCTTGGAAAAAAATTAATGTAACTGTTTTTAACCATTTGTAAAAACCAAAAATTAAAATAGGAAAGTTTTTTTAAATGCTCTATTGTTTTGATGCAGGTTGCTTCTAATTAAAAAAAAAATCTGGTATCCTGACTCCACATGTGTGAAATGCTAGGTGTGACCTCTGACCACTCTATGGTAAGTGTCAGGGAATGCCGGGTATGACCTCTGACCAGTCTATGGTAAGTGGCAGGGAATGCTGGGTATGACCTCTGACCTGTCTATGGTAAGTGGCAGGGAGGAGGTGATTAGAGCTCATGGGAGTGAAGGCGTGGATAGTGATCTAACTTCCCATGTTCAAGGGTGATGACAACCGCTTCTGTAGTGTCCTGACAGTGAAATTACTTACATCACTAGTGTTCACTCACTTGGAACTGTGGCTGTTTGTACCCTATACCAGCACTTGAGAAGTGTCACAGACATAGTGACATTTATCCTTCAACCATACCTGCGTGATGCTCAGGGCACCACAGAGTCAGTTCAATTGTGCACATGAGGAGAGAGATCCCAAAGGGCTATTGGCCATCTCTGTGACTTGCCCATGAACTCAGCTTTTGTGAACCAGCCTTTCCCATTTATACATCTGTCTGCTGCCCCTGGGGTTAAAGTTAGGGATGGGGAAATGACTCCGTGGGTAAGAGTGCTTACTCTGTGAGCATAAGGATTCACACTAAGTTCAAGTCCTTAGCACCCAAGTAAAAAAGGCTGGGCATAGCTTTGTGTATGTATAACCGCAGAATTGCAAGGCTGAGAGAGGTGGACCCCAAGAGCTGAAGTGAACATTCTTAATAAAGCGATGCATTATTGGGCAATAATTCATACAACTATTTTTTTATGCAGCCCTGAATGTACCTTCCTAACTGAAATCGCAAAATGCGATCTCCAGTTTCAAACATCCCCCAGACTATCAGCCATTGAGAAGCAAAAGCTGCTGTGAATACAGTTGATGCCAGGAGTCGATATATGTGGCTCTTTCCTGTGCAGAAAACAAACGAGAGTTGTCATTTCAATCAATGATGTAATAAGGAGTCGCAAAGTCTATGACTCCAGGGCAGCATTGGCCCTTTCCTCTATTTTGTCACGTTTGTAAACAGCGGACTGTTCCCTTCCCGTCGCCTTTTGTCATCAGCATTCTAAGAAGTTTCCTTGGAACACTCCTTTCCCTCTGACTCGCTATGCTTGCTGCGTAAACAGTGACGTGGCTCGAAGCAAGGAACCACTTGACTCTGCCAACTCCTGTTCCCAGGCCAACAGAAATGCCAATGATGTGCAATCGCTGTGGACAGTTTTCTGAAACCTGAAGCAGTGGGTGAAAGGCAAATGGCATTGTCTCGTGTCCCATTTGTAACATGGCTTGACTCCGGATTCTTCTAAACCGTATCTGCTATTCTTTCAGCAGAACACTGCAAAGCAGTGTGCCATCACTTGTCACGGAGGTGCCATTATTTCTGATGCTGGGGCATTTGGGGTGGTGGAGCATATCTTTCAGGGAATGTTACATTGTGTATGGTCAACCTCAGGCTTAGGGACGTGAGTTCTTTCTTGTTCATTGGGCTACTCCAGACCAGTCAGTTCAGAGCATCCTTGATCACTGGCAAGGAAAAAGATTCAGGAAGAACCATGCACTGGCTTGTCATGCTGGCAATGAGCAGTATTTATAGTGCCATCACCCATATCCCCTGTTAGGAGTTGAGAGCCACAGTAAAGGAGGAATTAATTGTCTGGCTGTGGTTGGGTATGGCAGACAGAGAGGAATGACTAGGAGTCCTGGGAAGATTCTACAGAAAGAGATGAGGTCTCAGACAGAGCAGGCACATGGGAAACGCGTGTGGTAAGGAAGAGGACATGAGACCTGATGAGGTTGGATCGAAAGATCCAGGTGCAGAGCTTAGGAAATGGTACCACCGAGAATCCACTTCCCAGACTTGCACAGAGGAAGTGTGACTCAGGGTTGGAGGCTCACTTTATGGGCTGAGTGTCTCATATCCAATATATGGTTGGAACCTGCGTTAATATTTGTCAATTTGATGACATCTAGAATTATGTAAGAGACAAGCCTCTGGGCATGCCTGTGAGGGACTATCTGTATTAGGCCGATTTTTT
Source organism: Peromyscus californicus insignis (assembly GCF_007827085.1). NCBI lineage: Eukaryota > Metazoa > Chordata > Mammalia > Rodentia > Cricetidae > Peromyscus > Peromyscus californicus. The sequence goes on from NW_026294606.1 coordinate 33,368,765, forward strand.
TTTTTTTTAATTTGAGGATATCCAAGTTTGATTTTAACTTTTAGCCCAAATAAACCCTTCCTTCTGTTGCTTTAGTCAGGCATTTCATCACAGCAACATGGAAAATAACTACTGCAGGACCCAACTCTAAACATGTGATCCCTTGTTTTATATGCACCTTCGACTCATAGCCAAAAGGTAATTTCATGCAATACTTCCGTGCAAAAACCGAGGCTTCATTGTCTGCGGTTTTCCACTTACAGTATTACGGTTTTAGACTACAGAGGCTCAGCTTGTGTTAGAAAGTGCTCGGGATGAATAACACTGAAGTTGAGGGGAGAGAAGCAGAGCCGAGAGAGAGAAACTGAGCAGCTGCTGACCAAGATGACTTCAGTCCATGCTACAGAGCTCATGTAGTAGGAGGCAGCTACACAGTGGGGGAAGGATGCTTAGATCCACGGGTGGCTATGTGCTGCCCCTGGATGGAGGGATGACCTGAACATAGTGTTTTCTTCAGCTGGTACAATCTCTATAGAGTACCACCCCACCAAACCTCTCAGGGCCTGGGGGACAAGGCTACCACTCCCCCGATGCAAATCTGGGCATCACGGGAGAGTGTCCTCCAAAGTCCATGCCTTGATCTGCTTTGATCCATTTCTGCTCATGCCTCCCAGGAGTAGCACCTCCAGACATCTGTTTACCTCTCCGCCTAGAGTACGTTTGCCCATTGTAGCATATAAAAATGCACAATTCAGAATTAAACTTGGATTTCAGATAAAATGTGAGTAATTATTTAGTATAGGTATGCTCCATGCAGTATTTGAAGCTACTTTGTCTGAGATTCAAATGTGTACCAGATGCTGTGGTTCAAATGTGCCCTCTCTCAGTGGTGGATTGGCAATTGAATTCCACAGTGAAAATGTATTTGGTGGGGTGGGGTTTTGGGAAGTGCTTAGAATTAGTGGGGCCCTAGGTGTGGCTCCATGCCGGTAGAAGAGACATTACCAGAACAAGAAGAGATGCCTGAACTAGCTGCCTGCTGTGTGTCACCACCTGGTGACCTATGTCAACAAAACAGCTTCTCCAGATGTGAGCATCCAGCTCCCAGCCTTTCCAGCCTCCAGAGCTGTGAACTACGAAAACCTCTTCTTTTTAAATCACCTAGTATTCTTTCTACAAGCAGAAGACAAAGGAAGACTTCTGGCAACTGTGTTCTGGTGGGAATGCAGAAGAAGGAGGTAAGTGGGGTAAATTCCAGCCCTGGTTCATCAAGAGCGTCCTCCTTTTGTCCTTTCCAGACATTTTCATCATTCGCAAGTGCTGTAGTTTGGATATGTTTTCAGATTTGGTGCCCCTCAAGATTCATGTACTGGAATCTTGGTCTTCAGTATCCTGAAGGTGAGTGATGGTGGGGCCTTTGAAAGGTCTAGCAGAAAGTAACTTCCCATTATGGGAAGTGCCCTTGGAAGGAATTGATGTAGCTCTCTGGTAAGTTTTCACGAAAAGACTGTAAAGAGCAACAGTGAGCCTAACTCATCTCTGGCTTTTAGAGTCACACTGGGATCTGTCCTTTTTTCATGTATTCTTGCTGCTGTGACACCATCTGCCATGAGGTCCTCACCATGCAAAGAGTTTTGTTTGGATAAATTGAAACTGATGTTGATGCCATAACCTCCAAATGTTAGGGTAAATAAAGCATATGTATATATCCATATATGGGAAGACATTCAAATCACAGCACCAGGTATGCAAATGAATCTCAGACAAGTAGCTTCTTAGAACATACTGAAATACACACATACACACACACACACACACACACACACACACACACACACACACACACACACACCTCCAAACTCAGACATTTTAAGGAAATCATGGAAAGTGGGCTAACAGATCACCAGACAAAGCAAGCCTTTGACCATGATGAGCCTGAATTGCTGGTTACCAAGTCCTCCCTGGTCCAAAGGTTCTGTACTCCCTTTATAGTTGCCCATCAACACTGACAAAGAACTAAGGGTATCCAAGTGGGTCCCCTTGGCCCTCTGCATTGTACATCATATGAACAATAACGCTGTGTCTTCAAATAATCAGCATGTTGATAGCGTCTTGTTGCCCCCACGAGAGGAACCTTTTAAATGTCAGTCTCAGCTTCCAGCCAAGTGCACCTCTCTGTGTCTTCTGGACCTCCAACCCAAAGAGTCCACATCTGAGAGACTACCCAGTGAGCATGGGCAGTGCTGGTGAGCAGGGCTGCTAGTCATTCGAGTTGGCTTTCTGAAGATGACTAGGAAGTGAAAGATTTTGCTCCCTTCTCCCCCACAGCCTAGCTGTTGATGTCTTCACTGCTTGTTGTGGGCCATTGATCTTTCTTCTGGGACCCCTAGAGTGGTGTGTGTCTAGCATCTCCAGGGGTCTTTCTGAGTGTGTCATGTATCCTCGGAGGAAGACCACACAGTGATTTTTCTCTCCACTGAGCCTGTGGCCTCACTTCCCCAGAACCAGCCTCACGAGGGCTCCTTCCAGGTCGGTATAGATGCTCAACTTCTGCTGGTGCTGGACCAAGCCCATCATAATCAGAAAATATCAAAAGTCGCATGCATTACTCCAGCTAACCTTCCAAACATCCTAGCTTCAGAGAACAGCACATGGTGCAGAGCTGTTTCCTCCTGACAGTGCCGTGACTGGGAGTCGAGAACCCTGCTGCTGCCTAGCTTGCCTAGATAGAATCCACTCTTTGTGGCTAACCTGGGAAAGGATCAGAGTTCAGAATTCAAAGGATAATTTTACTGGATGTGTATAATTTTCATGCCATTATAAAAATTGTTAAGTCAAACTAAGACAAATTGGAGATTATCCACACTGTGCTTCCTTTTGGAAGCAGCCCCATCCTCCCTACTATGTACCATCTAGGCACTTGACCCTGGCTGTTGGTCTCTGCATATCCACAAGGATGGTGTGGGAGAGGTGCAGATAAAGGGAGCATGGTGACTTGCACAAGGGAAGTGTCATTATCCTTTTCATAGTAGGGAGAGCTGAGAGCCCTGGGAATGGCGACCAAAGATCGAGCCTTTCTTTCCCGAGGCCACCTGGGCAGTATCTCCTGCATCCATGCAGGATGGTACAGGGCATCTCTTCATTCCTGTCTTCTCTGTGGGGCTCACCTGCTTGTTTCTCCCCCCCTCCCCTCTCCTCCCTTTCCCACCCCCGCTCTTCTCTCTCCCCCTCTCTTCTCCTTTCCCCCCTCTCCCCATTCTCTCCCCTCTTCCCCCTCTCCCTCTCCCCCCCTCTCCTCCACTTCTCTTTTTTAAAATCTTGACACAGTGTATTAATGCAGATTATTCTACAACAAGGGACAGAAAGAGAAACTAAAAAACTGTTACATTAAAACTTTCGTTGCTTATATCTGATGATTGTGAGCACACAGAAATAGGTCTCTTGAGTTTCTTTGGTCCTGCTGAGGCAGAGAGGCAAAGGATGTGGTTTGTGATCCAAAGCATTCTTAGCTCTCATGTCATTCAAATAAACTGAAGTTATTTCCCACATTAGGGGAATCAACATTTTTCAATTTTAACTTATCTTTTAGGTGATACAAAAAAAGAACCATGAAAATTGTGTGTATTACTAGGGTGCTGTACAGTGTTTTGATACATGTGTGCCCAGTGTTATTTTATACATGCTGTGATAAGCCAGTGAGTACCAGCACATGACATATGATTTGTGTGAGACCATCATACCTCGCTGAGGTTTAGGTAGAAAAATGCCCCATGTGTCACACAGTGGACACTGGCATTAGGGCTATTCAGAGAGCACAAAAGAACTCTCGTGTAAGAAGCCACGTTTGAGCAGAACTTTGATTGGGTTTCTCCAGACCAGGCAGGTGGAGAAAAATTCCAGATAGAGGCATTGGAGGCTAACAACCCAGTTTCCCAGCTTGGTTCTCAGTGAGGCCTCAGGGAGGCAATTTTAATGTGGACACTGTTGGAGTTCAACTTAGTCCATGCTGTACTCCTGTTTAACACAAACATTTAAAATGATTTTTCACAACAAACCAATTTTAGCAAGAGAGTTGAAAGGCTTATTTCAATGTCAGCATTAGATGACCCAGAGCAGATTCTTTTCCAATTGCCCTCCATGTACATTTAAGCATCTGAACATGCTTTCTCTTCAGGATCCTAAGGCTCTCACTTATGAATATAGCTGGTATTTTCCCTGTTTGAAGTAGAGAGGGCTGCATAGGCAAGGCAGCCAGGGCTCTCTTAGGACAGGACCTTAGCTTTTTTTTGGGGGGGGCATCTACTATGCAGGGCCAGTGGTAGCTCCAGAAAACCATCTTTGGGAGCTAAATGTTGAATTCACACTTTGAATTTTGAACTTGAGTGAAGGGCTGACATTTCTTCAGCTCTGTGCTGTTCTCTAGGGGCAGGCCCCCAAGGCAGTGTGGTATGGCAGTTCCACAGACCTTCCACAGCAGTTGGGAAATGTGTAGTTTTTCTTAACTGGACTGAGGCCTGCTCCACAGACCTGCCCTGGCTTTGGATGAGAACCCTTGTCTTTCTAATCTCACAGGGTGGCCATAGCACACACCCTCAGCCCAGTAGCAGCTTGCAGAAGATGGGCCTCATCTCTGATACTCCCAAGAGCTGTGCAGCACCAGGCTACAGTTTCCTCAGTCAGTTTTTACTATGACCAGGTGGGGGAGACAAGTGGGGATTATGGCCCTATTTTAGAGAGGAATAGGTTGACAGGAGGAAGGTTACCTGGCGTTGCCCAGAAGACCATGGAACTAGCTGGAATTGAGGACAGCCTCACCACAAACTTGGAAGATGCCCTGTGCTCCTAGGCTTTGGCCTGCCCATGATACCTCTCTGGGGTCACCTCCAGGGATCCTTTGTCTACCTTCATTTGCTCCTCTCCCCGGTATTTGGGAGGCCCACCCAAGCCCACCCATTTGGACTGGCTTGTGGAGAAGTATTATGTCCCCTTAGGTTTCCTCTTTGATTGACTTCCCACAGTTCACAATTACCAATGCTTTGCCTTACCTACAACCCACCTTGACCTCCTCCTTAGAAAAACAAGCACGAGAGGGGCAAGCATCCCGTGTGTCCCCTCTCACGCTCCCCTTCTCCAAGGAGCCTTCAGCCTGTCTGTAGCTTGTTCCCATGATCCAAGAGTGAATAAAAGACTTATGGAGTCCACCAAGTGATGCTTGTTCTGTCTCCCTTGAAGCCGCTACAGTCAGGCCGGGTACTCGGCAAGATTCACATTTTTGATGTTGCTTAGGCATTTCCTCTCAAGCCTTTGGAATTCTGGAAACCCAAAGTGATAATATCAGTGGTGCTGTGGGCATGGACAGAGATCATACTGGGGACATTCAAATTTTAGGAACAGTTTGGACACTATACAAAATGTTAAGACAGAGTGATAGTACTAATAGTGATGTGGCCATAGGCAGAGGTTTAGACACTATACAAACCATTTTGCCAATCTCTAAAGGAACATGTGATTTAGATTACTTTATATAAAATGTGTTGTTTTGTACCAAGCAGCAGCCACAAGCAGTATTGACAGCATAAATTTGTTAAAAAAAATAATCCTGTGATCCCCTGTGAGATGGAGTCCTCCTCGATTCTGAACTTGTGAGCAACTTGGTACTCTTTTCCTCTCTCCACACCTTCCGGGTCTCTTGTATTGTTTCTCCATGTGCCTTGGGAAGCATCTTCTTGGAAGGGTCTCTTTGCTTAGCCTGTTGGAAGTCTTCAGTGTGATTGAAGGAAACCTGGCTCCTCATCAGCTCAGACCAGCTGAGGTAATGACGCTCCACCTGGAAATCGCCTTCTCTTCTAAACATTGTGCTTTTCCCTTGACTCTTTGCAAAATTGTCATCCAAAGGCAGTTTCTTATGAATAGATACATGGGCTTGGCTACTTGTGGCTACAGAATATTGTTGTTCTTATTTGATATCATCCACTAAGTGTAAAAGAAATCAATTCATTCAGAAGAAGAGTCCCCAGAGGGCCAGTTATGAGTATTCCTATGAATCCTCTTCAGCAGATGCATGCTACTGGATTGGGAACAGTCATAGTGCAATGTAGCCCCTGGTAGTGTGATCAGCTGAAAAAAATGGATTCTTCTAAGTGGCATGTGGGCATGCACAGAGGGAATGAGCTGCACAGAGGAAACTTAACATGCTGAATTTTAATACTTCATTTGTATAAACTTTTAATTTTATAGCACCTTTTTTATTGAGCAGGTTCATACTCCTTCCTACTTTTTATCATGGAATCTGTAATGAATGGTCACTTGTACATTGGCTTATTTACTTCTATCATTTATAAACCGTAAATCAACATTTTCCCCATAGAAACTTTCTGGTTCCTTCAAAGTTTTTTTTTTTTTCCCATTGAAAATCAAGTACAAATCCCCCCAACAAAGTTAAGTTTCAGGATGTGTTCGTTCTGACTCCGGTCTTAGACAGTCACTCACTCCATCAGTATGCATTCAGTGGGTGCTAATTCATAAGCCTGGAGGAGTCTTCAGAACACAGTTTGTCCCCGAAGACTTAGCATGAGGTGGCACTATCTTTGACATGAGTGTTGTCAGCCTTTTGTGACCAGACTGATGCATTCAACAAATGGCCACTGTAGCTCCATCCTCAGGACTCAGGCACCCTGGGGGCATCTGTTATCAAATGAAACTTGAAAATGACAGAGAGCTGTCTGCTGGCTTTTCCATCTGTCCAGCAGGGGAAGATATCTCAACATGCCACAATATTCCAAGAAACTTTCCGGGGCATGCCGACTCACTATGGTAGCAGGCCTTCAAAAGACAAGTAAGCAGGTGCCTGCATTCTTAGATTTCAGGATCCTGCTTACCTTTCATTCTTTCTTCTCTTCTCCTTGATGCCATGAATTATCTTTCTCAAGGACTAGTGAGCACCTCTTTGTTGGCCGTGCCCCTGCTTTGCAGAGGCCCCTTGCCCTGTGTGGGGCTTAGCATTGTTTCATAGGTCAATGAGACAGTCTACCATATTTGGCTGCCTTCTGCAGAGGTAGTTCTTGCAAAAACATAGTCCTAAAATTGGTGGCACTGCTGCTGGGACTCCAAAGCTCCGTATCTTTGAGGTCTGCCTCCCTTTGTTACAGCGCTCTGAGGTCTAAAGCTCAAGTTAGAACGGCCACCTGCGTGGGACACTGTGATGTTCTCCGGAGGCTCTGTGATTTCTCTCAGCTCTTTAGCTCCTGGGAGGTACAAGAGGAGGCGATGAGGTATGACCAAGACCCAGGGTTGCCCAAAAGAGTATGCTGACAGTGACTCAGCTTGGTACTGGGTACATATCACTCATCTCCAAAAGGTATCATTCTCTAGAAAAGTACCAAGTAGAGGAAAAGTGGAGATGATTGAAAGAACCAAAGAAAACATCAGAAAGACTTCTCTTCTGAACTTTGGACTCACAGGATTTCAATATAATATATGAAGGAAAAGAACACTCCCAGTTGAGACTAACATGGTGGAAAATCTTAAAGTATGACAGGGGATGTTAGTAGACGAGTAAACAGTCTGAGGAACTGGAAATGGAAGACCATGGAGAAACTCCAAACTTTTAAGGCACTTGTTTTGGATAGGACATTAGTTCCTCGACGTCACAGTCATAGGATACACTCAGGGGCCAGCTCAGACTCTGGGATCTGTGTCTCTATTAGACAGAAAGGGGACAGGAGTGTGGGAAGTTGTCTCTATTAGACAGTAAGGGGACAGGAGTGTGGGAAGTTGCCTCAGGAGGTCTAGGGACCACATACTTCAAACAACACAGTTGGAAAAGAAGTGGTAAGTTTGTGGTTTTAAGTGACACACTTCAACTGGAATTTTAGGGAGGCAGATTTGCAAAACTAGCCTGGATAGAGGTGCAAACTTTGGGAAGGTAGGACATGCTGTGTGGAGGCCCACAAAGGGTTCCTAGTGAGATGTGAGCTTGCTTTACCCAACAGGGCTGCATTAGACGATTGCTTGACCACGTGTGTGGTTTCTAGGTGATTGGAAGGGTCTGCACTTGGCTGTGATAGAAGGAGGTCTTTTGCTCCACCTCTTGGCACTCCTTTAAAATGCCCTTTAGAAGAGACAGAAGGGGCTGGTGAATAAGGATCCAGGCCCTCCTGAGGCTATCCTGTGTTTCTATCTGTTTCTCTCCCCTCTATCATTCTATCTAAATCTCATATCCCTCACTCCTCAAAAGAACCCTGGGGTAAAATGTGGGGGCCAGTCTCCCAGCTGGGCACCCACAATGCTGAAGGAGGACAAGCCTGGGGTTCAGAGGGCAAAAGCAAGGGGAGGCAGGACATTAAGGATGTTGAGTGCTGGGGACTGTGGTGTCATTACCAGAGGAAGGAAATAATGACAAAGGTGATATTTAGCATGGAAGGCTGGAAGCAGGAAAGTTAATATTGATTGTCAGCCCAATGAGATGGAGAAAGAATTACCATGAAAATAATCTGTGAAGTTTCTAGATGGGGTTAATTGAGATGTCAAGACCCACCTTGGGTCATGTGAATGGCATCATTCCATGGGCTGAGCAAAAAGGAGAAAAGAAGCCCAGCCTTAACAGGCATATTACTCTGCTCCCTGGCTGCTGCTATTGTGACCAGCTGCCTCAAGCTCTTGCCATCCTGACTTCCCAGAATACCCTGAAACTGTGAGCCTGAACACACACATCTAGGATGTATCTGTACACACAGAGAGAACGCGAGGATGGTGAAGGATCTTGAACACAGTGGATACTGTGGTGAGCAGCCAGCTTCTCTATTTTCCTGCCTCTGACTGGTTAGGTCGGGGCCAGGGGGAGGTCAGGAGGAACTAGGTCCCGTATGACCATGGACACCGATCACTTCCCCCCACCCCTGCAGGTCTATTCATCATGGCTTTGGAGTCACTCAGGGTGGGAACAGCAAAGGTCACTTCCTTCTGAAGCTTGTAGCAGGCTCCTGTGCACAGGAAGGAAATACTGCCTGTCTGGAAGGCACAAGGGCAGCAGCCTGAAGAAAGGGAAACTGATCCTCTTTGGGTGTGCAGGGTGTGGGCCACTGTCTGAGGAGTCTTCCTAGGAAGAGAGTGACTTGAGCATTCTTTCCCTGAGTTGGCTTTGAGACATTGAGCTCTGGAAAGGGAACCTGAAGTTGATGCTCAGCCTGGGGTCTGGTTCCATCACCGAGAAAAGATCTTGGGAGGCAGGAGGATGCCATGTACCAGCTTGAACTACTTTGGATCTTGGATCAGGCTTGGCATCAACCTGCACAAGGATCAACCTGATAGCTGGTCTGAGGATATGGGGCTTTCTTCACCAAACCTCAGTAATTTCTCATATAACTGAACATTATAATTCCATCCTAGAGAGTCCAGTGAGGTGAAGGGGGGTTGGTCAAGCTCTCCAATGTCAAAAGAACCATCTGGGGGAGTGAGGGTAGCCTCTGCCAGCCACATGCCTCATTAAGAAATCCCCCCACTTGAGCAATAAAGAAAAACACACTCACTCTCATTGTCAATAACTTCTTTGGAATGCTGCCTACCCCCTGCCTTCCTTCAGACCTTTACTCAAAGGCCACTTCCGAGAGAGTCTTTAGGGGTTCCCAGCACTCACACATTGCTTTTTCCACAAAACCCTGGTTGCTGGTCACATTCTGCCTCAGTCACTCTAAGGATGCTTCGCAGTCACTTCCTCTGACCAGAACACAGGGGTCTTTGATTGTCATGTTCTCTGGAGTCATCTCCAACTAGAATGTGGAGATGTGGAAGGGCTGTTTTCTGAATGAATGAACAAGTGACTGGTCATTGAAAAGAGACAGCAAATTCACATGCATTAATATGAGAGGAGATAATGACCATGTGGCTGAAAGGGGCATTTTTCTTTCAGTGTCTTCAAAGACACTCATCCCAGCACTGGCTGAGGTGACACTAAGATACTTTAAATACCAAATCATGGGGGGACAACTAAATATGCATCGGCACATCTGCACAAGCTGGAAACTTATACTTATGAAAATTTTTGTTAATTTTGGGGAAAAGCTCATGATTCGAGGTGAAGGGAAGACAGCAGATGCAAAATTGCATGCATGGTGTGATCTTAACTCTGAGAAAAAGATATGGCAGTTAGGGGAATCCCCAACATGTTACCGACATGGTTGGGGGTCACACAGTATTTATATAAATTTTTTTCTCCCCCCCCCCCCCGAGTTTAACGCTCTTTGAGGATAAGCACACAATGTCATTAAACCTATAAAGATATTTCTTCAGATCAGAAAATTAGTTCTCAGCAAGCTTAACTATTCAGGTTGATTTACAGGGAGCCCAAGGGCAGCTTCTCTACCTTTGTTTTAACAGAACCCTCTTCTATGGCAACCCGTTTCTCTTCCTTTTTGTTGGATAGTTGATTCCTGAAACACGTCAAGATGCCATGCTTCTATCTTCATATGAGTGTCTTTTTCTGGATTTCTTGAAATCTGGCTTGGGCTGAACCTACTGTCCTGCTCGGTGCTAGGTGTTAGGGGAAACACAGATGTAGTAGAGCGTGGTTCCTGTCCGGAGCACACTCTCAGATGAGTGGCTCTTCTGCTCTTTACCTTGGAGGAACTGTATTTACCAAAACCACCAGTGACATTCTTCTGGCAAAATTCCAGTGGCCTCATCCCTTTTCTAAGCCTTTAGGCCTCTCAGCGCTTCTGCCAAGGTGGTCATCCCCTCATGACATCTCTCCACTGTGGTCACTGGGGTGTTTTGCTCCCTCAATTGCGCTCACGTCACAATCCACCGAGCACCACACATCCTCTCCTCCTTCTCAGACCTCTAGGCCTCACCAGATAGTCCAGTAGGTCCCAGGGAGCTGAATCAGTACCTGAAGGATTGCTGTCTCCATCATGCTGTCTTCATGTCTGTTGACCTTCGCTGCTCATCATTGCCCCACAGAACCTCACTTCTGCCTCTTGCCTCCAGCCATTCCACCTCCTGGAGAGTCAACGCTCTCTGCAGAGCACAAGGCAGGCCTCTTACCACCCAGCTCAGGCTCTACCACAGCTTCCTTTTTCTGGATAGTGCTGCCTAGCCCACTCACCTTTAAGGGTCACCTGAAGTTAACATTTATAGAGCATGTCGTATCTATGGGTACTCTGAAAAATATTTGCTAGCCAAATTGAATTTTTTTCTTTTGAAAATTTACTGTATAGAATAATGGATTCCATTATAGATTTATATATATCATTTTACCTTGCCAGTCCACTAGCCTCTTCCCATTCCCCATCTTCCCTCCCATTCTGTTTTCATGTGATCATACATATGTTTGCTCATTTGTGTATCTTGCAAATGATTTAAAAGCACATGCTATATTGTCTTTCTTCCTTCTCTGAATTAACCTCTCCTGTTTGCTCCCTTTAGACTTCTTCCACCTTCTCACAGTATCCCTTCTTCTTCTATCCATATAGAGTTATTAATATTATCTAGATCGAGTATATGAAAGAAAATTATGTTATCTCTCTTTCTGAGTCTGGCTTAGTTTGCTTAACATGATACTTTACAGCTCCACTCACTTTCCAGCAAATGACAGAATTTCATTGTTCTTTCTGGCTGAATAAAATTCTCTCTCTCTCTCTCTCTCTCTCTCTCCATATATATATATATATATATATATATATATATATATATATATATATATATATATATATATATGATTAAAGATGTGTGCCACCACCGCCCAGCAAAATTGTACATATTTATTATTGTTTGGTAAACTTTCCATTTCTTTTACAAACGTATGATATAACTAACTTCGAAGGAAGAAAAATTTGTTTTGGATTCTGAGTCAGTTCATAGGTCCTGGCCCTGTTTCTTTGATTCTGAGATAGCAAAGCATGCCATGTCAGAGTTCTGTAGGGGGAAGGTGGCCCTCTCACGGCAGCTGGGAAGCACAGAGACAAAGATTTCTGTGTCAATAGCCCCTTCGAGTGGTTGTAACTATAAGTGGCCCAACTTCCCTCCTCTAGACCCCACCTGCTAAGGTCCTGCTCCCTTCCAATAGCTGGGGACCAAGCCTTTACACACTTGGGAGACATTTACACATTGGCTTTGGGAGACATTCCAAACCACAGCATTTACGGTGCACAGTAGTGTGCTCTGCTGTGTGCATGTACTGTGGAGCGGCTGAATTAAACTGGCTCATTGCATTTCCTCATTTGTTTACTTATTTAGCAAGAACACTTCTCTACTCTTCAGCAATTTTCAAGTATGTAATTCACTGTCTTTAACTGTAGTCACCATGTAGCTCCCATGAGTTTGCTCTTCTTTTCTGACTGACATTTTTTGTCCTTTAACTAACATCTCCCCAATTCCTCCCCACCCACAGCCCCAGGCTCTGGTAACCACTCTTCTGCTCTTTGCTTCTGACTTGGATGTCTTTGGATTCTGCATGTAATGTGACTCTGCAGTGTTACCCTTCTGTGCCTGGTCTATTTCACAACATGATGGTGTCCACATTCATCCCTGCTGTTACAAACAGCAGGACTTCATTCTCCTATGAGCCCACCTTGTAAGACTTGCTTTGCAGAGTGTTAACCATATTTATCACACTGTGCAATAGGACACAAAAATCCCCCCGCCCCGCCCCGTGTAACTGAAATTCTGTATCCCTTCGCCTACATTTCCTTCTCCCCTGAATCTTTGTATCCACCATCTGTTTCTAAGAGTGTTAAATTTATCTGTCTATCCTTGGGCATTTGTTTTAACATAATGTCCCCCAGATTCGTCCACATCATCACACATGGCCAGATTTCTTTCCCTTTGAAGGTTATATATTATTCTATCATGTATGTTCACTGTGTTCCTCATCCAGTCCTCTATTGGTGGGCACATAATTTGACTCAATATCTTGGCTATTGTGCATGCTGAAAACAGACATAAGAGTGCACCTATCTCTCTGTCATGGTCATTTAATTTTTGCATATATATTAAGTAACAAGATTGTTGACTCTTACATACTTTAATTTTTTTCTTTTTTGAGGAATTTCCACCTTAGTTTCCATAGTGGTTGTGCTAACTTAACTTCCCACCATCAGTGGGCCAGGGGGTCTTTTCCTCCTGTGGGCATTCTTCTTATTTTCTTAAAAATTTCTTTATTTATATTTTATGCATGTGAGTGTTTGCTTACATGCATCATGTGAACCATGTACATGCCTGGTGGCCTACAGAGGCCAGAAGAGGGTATCGGATCTTCTGAAATTACAGTTACAGGTGGTTGTAAGTGTAGGGTGGATGCTGGGACCTAACCCCCAGTTTTCTGGAGGGCAGCCAGTGCTCTTAACCACTGAGGGATCACTCCAGCCCCAGGAATTCTTTCAAATCTTCGATCTGTGTATTTCTCTTACTATATCTTATCCCACCCCTCTGGGAACTTCCAAGAGCAAGGATCATACTTTTTATTTCTTTTTTTTTTTTAAAGCAGATTTAAAATAGTATCATGCACAGAGAAAGCTACTTGCCAAAAAAGAAAAAAAAAAAAAAGGGTAGAAAGTTGTGGACTGCTTTAAAAATAAAGCCAGTTTTTAAAAATCTGCTTTATTGTTTTTAATTAGCATACAAAATAATGGGTTTCATTATAACATCTCCATGCATGTATATCAACGTACCCCCCACATCATTCATTCACCACTACTTCTTTTGCTCCTCACACCTCATCCCACTAGTTGCCCTTCTCCCCCCCCCCCCCGTGTGTGTGAAATCTAGATTCTACATATGAAAGAAAATATGCAATATTTCTCTTTCTGAGTCTTCTGTTTTGTTTAAGAGATGATCTCTAGTTTCATTCATTTTCCCACAAATAATGTATTTAGTTTTTGTTTATGGCTGAATGAAACCCCATTGTGTCTTGCTGACAAGCTTCAAGGCTGGCTCCACACTATACCTGTTATGAATAATGCAGCAAAGAAACATGAATGTGAAGTATTTTTATGGTATGGTGACTTAGACTCCTTCAGGTGCGTACCCCAGGGTAGAACAGCTAGATTATATAATGGTTACATTTTCCTTTTTCAGAACTGCATACTCATTTCTACAGTGCCAGTTCCAGTTTACGTGTCTACCAGCAATGTATAGCGGTTTCTCTCTCCTCACAGCCTCAGCACTATCTGGTGGTGTTTTCTTGATGACAGCTATTCAGTGGGGCGAGAGAGACTCCCAATGGAGCTTTGTTTTGCGTCTACAAGATGGCTAAAGCTGTGGACAGTTGAAGATGTACCTCACAGTCCTCTGCTCTTCTTTGAGAACCAACCTTCAACCCATTGCTCAAATGGATAGTTTGTTTCTTTCTTGATCTTTTTTCCTTTGGTGTTTGTTGTTTTGAGTTCCTTACAGATTCTAGATATTAATCTGTGTTAGATGCTTAGCTGACAGAGCTGTCCTGTTGTTCTGTGGCGGCCTCTTCACTCTATTCTTTCCTTTGCTGTGGGGGAGCTTTTAATTCAAGCCCATTTATCAATCCTTGGGCATATTTCCTGTGCAACCCGAGTCCTTTGTGGAAAAATTCTTGCCTGTGCCTCTGTCTAAAGTGTTTCCCTCTAAAAATTTTTCAGGTCTACATTAAGATCTTTGAATTGTTTTATTATAATATCATTGTTATTATTATTATTATTATTATTATTATTATTATTATTATTACTATTGGTAGAGAGAGACAGCAGATCTAGTTCCATTCTTATACATGTGACTCACTCATTCTCTTTAGCACAGTTTGTTGAAGAGGCTGTCTTTTCTCCACTATACCTTTTGGGCACTGTTTTGAAGATCAAGTGGCTGTAGCCCTGTGGATGAACAAGGCTAATTTTAATATGTTCTTTTGGTTTCATTATCATACAGTGGCTCCACTTGGGTACCTTCTCTTTTTCTGCTTTATTCCCGACACCAATCCAGAGGTTTAGGTGATGCTTAGCTTCTTCCAGGACTTCAGAGCATCCCAAACTCTATTATTTTGATGACTTTAATTGTGTGTGTGTGTGTGTGTGTGTGTGTGTGTGTGTGTGTGTGTGTGTGTGTGTGTGTGTGTGTGGTGTGTGTGTGTGACAAGATTTTGGTATGTAGACCAGACTGGCCTCATTGAACTCATGGTGATCTTTCTGCCTCAGCCTTTTGAGGACCACTGTGCATGGCTCTCATTTTGGTTTTGAGGGGAGCAGAGCAGTAGAATTTTTTTTTAACGGCTGGTCCCTCTGGCGGTTTTGGGTCCTCTCTTGTCATCCGTGCAGCCAAAGCTTTTGATACCACTAGTCAGCGATTTTGCAGAATGCCTCTCCATTGCCTGATGTTTGTTCTGATTCCGTTGAGGTCAGTGCACTTTTGACCAAAATCCCACAGAAGGGATGCTGTGTTCTCAGTGTATCCTGGCCATGGACATGTGACAGTAACGGGGTCATTAGTGTCACTGTCGACCTTCAGAGTCCAATTAGGGTTATAACTGAAGGGTTTCCCCACTGATCAGTGATGGGTTTTTCTTTCTAATCAGTCTCTCTCTTGGGAGAGATAAGTCCAGACTATGCAAATACAGTCTTTCCCGCGTGCTGTGCCTAGTGATTCAGTGACTGTGGGTGGCCTGCCTAGAGTTATTACTGTCACATGCAACGGTGATTTTGTCCTTTTCTCGTCTGTACTTCCACAAGCAGGAATGCTTCACCTTCCTACTTGCTTATTCATTCAATTGCATGTCAGTTGGGACTCACGGCCGTTTATTTTACTCCCTGGGTTAGACTATAGTGCTCTAATAGTTTGTTGTTCAAATTGCACCAGTTTGACCCTGATTGGCTCTGCAGTCTCTTGACATGGCCCTTTCTTTCTGAAGCCCTTCCTGATTCCCTGGCTGCAAAAAACGTCTCAGGCTCATCACATATTCTCTCCCTTTCAAGCCCTGGCATCAACCACTCCTCCCTGAAAACCATCCTGTGTTGGAGCTTTTTTAACATCATCATTGGTTTCTGTCATTACCTTCTGTAGGAAATGCTGACCGCCAAAGGGCAAGGAGTTGGCTGTTGGGACCCAGCCACAATCCACACACCACCTAGAGCAGCTCCCACAGTACTTAATAAGATCAACCACTCCCATCTCCTTTAGTGGCTTTTGATCACTCAGCAAGAAGTTCTGGAGAATGGCCAGAGAAAGGACCGTGAGGCAATTCCAGCTCCTGCCAGCCTGTGGAGCCTGGAGCTAGGAGTCAGACCTCTGTCCTCATTTTTCTAAAATTAGCTCTTAAGGAAACAGGTCCAGGACAACGCAAGCCACTCACACAGCTGAGTGCAGTGCAGGGAGTCAGAAGACAGGACATCCATCTCAGCGGTGGCACTAGTAGACACAAACGTGTAAGAATTTGTCAGCATGTATTTACCAAATACATGTACAAATAACTGAGGGCCAGATAGGGAAGCGCTAAGGAGGCTGGGGACAATAAATGTTGGAGCGGGCTGGCTGCATGTTTAAGTTAAGCACCTGAAAATAGCATCTCGTGTTTTATCGTTTGGCAAAACACTCTAAGCAGGTGAGTGCACTTTTCTCAGATTGGTCTGAACCCTTCTCTCCAATTGCTGTTACTGCGTTGCTGACACTAGGAGATGTTCTGCTGGAGTCACAAAAATTCCTGAAGTGTGGCACAGCAAAGTGTGAATAAATTCATATTTTATGAGAAAAAGCCATAGGTTTCCGGATTTTATAAAATCATCCAGTGCTCCACCGAGTCACTCTGGAGTACAAGAACTCAGGAGCCTATGGAGACTCGGGGTTACCTTTGGAAGCTTGTGGGAAATCAGGGGGTTACCTTTAGAAGCTTATAGGAAACCAGGGGGTTACCTCTGGAAGCATGTGGGGAATCGGGGGGGGGGGGGTTCCCTCTGGAAGTTTATGGGAAATCAGGCTTTGAAGGTACAGCCTGCTCTACTGTGCACTGCGCTTCTTCCGTCCTCATCTGTTTAACATGACGCTAATACAGTCCTGCCACACACTCCTTTATTAAGTGGAGACACCATAAGTAGCAGCCTGCAGGACAGATGAAACCCCTCTCCCTCTGCCCGAACAGGCTTTGCACTTTTTCTCGTGAATGCTAGGCAAGTGCTCTCCCACTGAGCCACACCCCAGCCCATTTGTTTCCACAGCAATGTGATCTTGAGGAACTTCTACACTACCAGCTCAGACCCAGTGGGATGGTATCATTTTTGCTTGGCCTGGTTCTTGCCAATGGGAGCTCCTCCTGGCCAGCTCTTCACCTTCAGTGAGCACACCTTCCCCGATGGTTCTACAGACAGAGAGGCAGGGACTCATCAAGCTTGACCTAAGGAGACGGTGGGACGGGAAGGGCCCACAGGGGAGCGAGAGAGGCTTGTGGGGTGGAATGGAGTTGCAGAGGGGAGAGGGTGCTGCCTTTGAGGAACTGAAAGAGCCACAGGCTGTGCCGGTGGACAAGCGCTGAGGAGGTGGGGCTCAGTGGGTACTGCTGCAAGAGGCTGGGGCAAGGGAAGGCACTGGGATGCCTTTCAAGGGAGTGGAAGCCTGTGTGGGCTTTGGACCTGGCTGGTTTAGGATGTAAAGGTGATAATCTAGTGTTGGTGTGGCCACTGCCCTGCAGGAGGTGTTGAGAAAGGGATGCTGCTCTTTGTCATTGCCACAGCTGCTGCTGTCCCTGCTGCTGCCACCACTGTCACCTCTGCTTCTGCTGCCTCTGTCTAATGCTGTTCTCTCCTGCTGCTGTTTCTGCTGTCTGTCGCTGGCATTCCTGAGGGCATTCCTGAGGCTGCCTGCTGGTCCTAGCTTCCTGCTGTGGCCACTGCCCACCAGCTCTCTGTCCTCAGCACTAATCTCTACTCAAGAAAAGTCCTTTATCTGGGATCCTGTTGCATGTCTGAAGACTAGATCCTAGACACCCCTTAACTCTGCCGATAATTTACAGGGAAGGTGCTTCAACCCAGGTAAGGGGACCTTGTCTCCTGGCCTTAGGAAGCCCCACTTTGGAGGCCTCAAGTGACTAGAAGACAGTGACTCCATATAAGCCTGTGTTACCTCCAGCACATCAGCCTGGGCTTCATGGAAAGTTGGTTTCGGCCCCAAGTCTTCACTTCCTCAGCAAGCAGGTGCCAAATATCCGTACCATGCTAGGACCAGCCCCTCAGAGGTTGCATCTGAGTGAGCAGAGGTATCTCAAAATCTGCACATCTGTTTATCCCTGTTGTAATGTTAAGTATTAAAATGTAAACTGAAGTAATCCTTAGCCTAGACAGAGACAGTGGCCTCACATGGGCACCTGTGAGGTATCATGTGTCCCAAGAGAAGGTTCCATAGGGAGATGACCTCTAAAGGCCTGCAGGTGGCTGTGGAGTCTTCCCCAGGGACAAAAATGGCTCACTGTAAGTACCCTCCTTCAGTGGAGCTGTGGGGTCCAGTTTTAAGCAAACAATCCCCAAATGAACTATTCAAGCCAAGAGAAATCAATCCTTATGTTTGAAATGCTCAAAATAACTGTTTGATATTGACTCTGTCTCACAGGATAGGGGTGGGAGCTTAACTTGCCACACACACACACACACACACACACACACACACACACACACACACACAAACACGTGCACATACACACACACATACATACATGCAAACACACGCACACAGATGCATGTACACAGACACATGCATGCATTCACACACACACACATGCACACAGATGCATGCACACACACAGTCTGCCGTGTGTAGAGGTTCAGAGCCCATGGACTTAGGAAAGCCCCACATTCACTGCCATGAATGATCTCTTCAACAGCATTTACAACAGGCATCTTTTGGGAGGTTGGCACTGATAAGGAAGACACCATCCCTACCTTCCAATACTGAGTTCTCCCGTCCCCTTCAGCATGGTAATGTATCATACAAGAAGAGTTTCTTTGCTTCTACACAGATGAAGGTCTGTGGGGCAACAAAGAATGCATCTGGGGATGAGAGAGAGAGTTCTGAAAAGCTCAGCCCTGGGGAAAAGGGAGCCAGTAGGCTTCCTATGAGACAGGACTCCAGACCAAGGGCCAGCTCAAGTGTTAGCTGGGGGGCATCTAAGTGGGCACGGCATTCTAAAGAGACAGCAGCTGTTCCAGCATGGAGACTGGAGCCCTGGAGCTCAGCAGGATGGGCTCCAGGCACTGCTCCATCATGCCACAATGCAGCCTGTTGTCCTGTCCTAAGCAGCCTGTGTCAAGGGACTGAAAGCCTGTCACAAGCACAAGCCAACTCATTTAGATAATTACCTGCGGACTTTGGGGTTTGTAACGGAATCTCACAGGGAGCCCACAGTGTGCACTGTCCAGCCAGGCCTCATGAAGGGGCGGTGGCATGCAGTCTCATTCCTCCTTTAACCTACCCCGGGCCTTGCTCTGGCCTCCCAAGAGACCCACCACTCTAGTGGCTTTGATCTACACCTCCTATGTTAACCTTTATATGTGCACTTATAAACTAGAAGATATGGCTTTCTTTTGCTTGTTTTGAAGAGTCTATGGACATTCACTGGGCTTGGTGGTACATGTCTGTAATGCCAGCACTCGGGGGCCATGGTAGGGGGACCCTGATCTCAAAGCCAGCCATAGCTGTAAAGTGAGGCTTATCTCAAAACACAACACAAAACACCAAACATGAACAGGAATGGTTATAGAGAATATATTTGGAATTGACAGTAATTGTACTTGTATATTATACACATTTACTTTTACAAAAAGAGCGAACATGACAAAATATGATCAGTGAGTAAAGTAGGACCCTGACTGTAATAGTATACGTTACAGATTTTATATTTCCTTTCATCAAAACAAGCAAGTAAAGGGGCTGGATGGCTCAGTGATTCAGAGTGCTGGCTGTTCTTACAGAGGACGTGGGTTTGGTTCCCAACACACACATGATGGCTCAAACTGTCCATAACTCTAATCTCAGGGGATCTGACTCCCTCTCCTGGTCTCTAAGGAAACCAGGTATACATGTGGTATGCATACACACATGGAGGTAAAACACTCTACACATTTTTTTTTTTTTTCAAAAAATCCAATAGAGCTTGAGAACCCAGATGGCAGACAGTGTGGGCCCCCAGCTGCTCTATTGACTTTCTGGAGACAAGACAGCACACAGAACTCCTCAGCCACTCCTCTGAGACGTCCCGGGGCCCCTTCCATGGGCAGGCGAACCACAAATGCCTGCGCTGTGCTGCAGGATCTCATGGGCAGCTTCTGCATCAAGGCTCTGGTAGAGTCCTTGCTCTGTCAGGTTTAACTAAGTGGCCCTGAGCATGTTTCCTGTTGGCTGGAGAGGAGACAAAGCTGGAGAACCATACTGGATGATTTAAGGTCCAAAGTCCTCAGCCTGCAGTGGGCAGGAACAAGTGGGAAGAGGCACCGTCTTCCTGTCTTCCTCCGCGGTCATGCCCTCCTTCTGATGAGACGAAAAGGAGACCAGTCTCTTTCCCTTTCCAGAGATAAGGAAAACATCTCCCAGGACAGGGACAAGAGTTCAAAAACTGCCCTCTGAATGCTCTGTGCAGTGGTCACTCCAGCTAATTGGCATACATGGCGCCTCACCTACTTACTTTTTAGGTCTACAGTACATTAACTATAGTCACATGATATGTGATCAATCTCTTGAACTCCGTGGTGTGTACATATTTCAAAACATCTCAAACACAATATTTTGGTCAAATTGAAAACAAACAAACAAATGAAATCATAGGTTAAAGTGTGCTGTGCTCCAGCAGGAGAGATACGTTTATAAACACAGGACAGTGTATCCTCTTACTTGGCAGCTTGGGAACCAGCTTCAGCCAAGGGCTGGAGCCAGGTGGGAGTTTGCCAATTTTGAATGATGCCTGCCCCCCCCCCCAGTTGTACTTTAGGTCAATGTAGGCCTCTTCTAAAGCTGGGAAAAACATTTCCTGAGTGCTAGAGTTGCACCTAAAAATAATAGTAACCCAAACCCTCTTATCTTCAAATCAAATGTCTCCAGAGAAGAAAGGCACCCTGGAAGGAAGGTTAAGAAGTGGAATACATGACTGGCTTCATCTATGAATTTGGGTGAGGTCAGGGGACAGGAACCAGGCTTTGGGGGGAGGGTTTAAAGGTAATCATCTTCTTATAGGGCTGAGGTGGGTTCCGGCTCAGAGATCCTTTCGGTCTCCATTGGCAGTAAAGGCTTCCAAGGAGACAGGCTGCCCCTATCAGTCACAGAGGGACAGAGTTCTTGAGGGAATAGAGTAACTGCAGAGAACAGGGCCTCCTTCATGGGGCTCTCAGAGATTCACCCACCCGCAGACTCTGGAGGAAAGAGAGGCGCTGAGGATTCTCAGACCGGCCCCGCCCACCAACACCTGTGGCCTGTCCTCACAATCAAAACGCAGATTCCTAGCAAAAGTATAGAAGGAAGGAGGGAGGAGGGAGCCGACCTGCATTTCTGTTTTTCAGTGGGAGGCTAGAAGGGAGTGAGAACGATCATGGAGAGGGGAGGGAGGGGACAAGCCTGTTGGGCTCTGTTGTCACACACTAATCACAGTCTCATCCTGTCCTGCGTTTCTGGAGGACAGTTAAATGTGCAGCTCCTGTCTGGAAAATTACCTGAAGAAGAAAGTGCTATTTTCCCAAGAAGGGTACGGGCCAGTGCCCACCCAAACAACAGTCCCTCCTTGACTCTTACTTCCTGTGTGGTGGTACATCTCCGCTCTCTTTCCCCTCGAATGTAGGTACCGGGTCAGGGACCAGCTGGCCCACCCGCAAGCTGAAGAAGACGCCACGCTACAGCCAACACCTGCTGGAAGAATCCATGATGCCAGAAAAATGGCTCCAACCTCAAAGAGAGTACATATCGAGCAGATGCTGGTTGTGAATCCACACAGCCATTATAATGACACAGAATTAGACATGTTGGCATAGAATGCCAACGTGCACTGGTGAGTGAGAACGGCCTGCCATAGGACAGTGTCCGATGATAGTATTCTGTGTGCACCTGTCCATCTGTATCCGTCTGTCCAAGCACTGCTTGGTAAGCTGCTGGGGGAAGGCTGACGAGATGGTGAGGTTGCTTCTCTCTCAGGAAGGATGGAGAAAGTGCTTGCTTTCTTCTCGTGTTGCATTTGCACACATGCTGCTTGGACAATACACACCTGCTATTTTTAGTTTTAGAAGAGGTGTGGATTTGAAGATGGAGGATTAGGTCATCATCCTCCTGCCCACTGTGCAGCCAGCCCAAGGAGGCCTGAAAGTTCCTCAAACCACAGCTGGAATGTGTTTCTATGTTTGATAGAATTATACATTTTAAGTTGTGCGTGCGTGTGTGTGTGTGTGTGTGTGTGTGTGTGTGTGTGTGTGTGTAGGTACACGAGTATAGGTGCCCTCAAATCCTCTTGAGCTGGAGTTACAGGCAGTTGTGGGCCACCTGACATGGGTGTTGGCAACAGAACTCAGGTCCTCTGCTTTTACCCACAGAGTCCTTTCTCCAGGCCAGAGTTACATCTCCTTTTTTTCTGATTTTTAATGATGTGGATTATAATTTTATTTTTCAGCCTGGTCTATGGGGATGTAGTTATGATTCAATATGTTTTACATGTATGTCAAATGCACCTTTTAATAAGAATACTGCTTTTTTAGTTGTTGTTTTAAAAATCTTACTTTTAATGAAGGTTTTTTCCCCCGTTTTTTCTTTTTATTTATTCATCTCTCACACAATACATACCCACTGCAGGTTCCCTTCCCTCAGCTCCTCCACATCTTTTTAAAATCAAGAGTTTCTTTTGTATTGCTTCTTCCTTTGGAGTTTGGATTTAGAGAAAAATTGTTTCAGTTCAGACTCTGTGTCTTCAGGCTGTGTAAGCAGCTGGAGAAAGCTTTCTCAACAGAACACAGATGCAGTGTGTGTGTGGCCAAGATGGACAGTGTGCATACTGCCTTCACTAATGTAGGAATGTGTGTATGTATATGCATGTGTTAGCACAGGTAGCTGGTGTCTGCAGTGTGTGTGTGTGTGTGTGTGTGTGTGTGTGTGTGTGTGAGAGAGAGAGAGAGAGAGAGAGAGAGACAGACAGACAGACAGACAGACAGACAGACAGACAGAAAGAGAATTGCCCTCAGTTTACTTCCAGGATATATATATATATATATTTCTTTTTTTTCCCTCTTTGTGGTGATGGGGTTAGAACTCAGGGCCTTGTATACATTAAGTAAATGGTCACCATTGAGTTAGACCCTTTTCCAGCATTTGCTTCTGACAGGGCTTATTATTGCTGTGGACAGGAGAGGGGGGTAAAGGTCATTCCAATCCATGCTCTCTTGCTTCTCTGCAGCACATTTATTTCCAGGCTGCCTGTGTTTTCTTGTCACCACTGAGCCTCTCAGGGCTGAGGTAGAGCTGCCCACTGGAGCAAAAGAGGGGTCAAAGCGAGGAGAAGCTGCCCAGGGTAGCTGAAAGGCTGCTGTTTACCAGTCAGATTCCCAAAGGTCCCTGTGCAGCGTTCTGACTCACTCGCATCAGCCTCCTTTTACGTTAGTGAGCTCCAAACAGTACTTTGTTGCTAATTCATCACTGCATAAAGCCACAAAGAACTGGGAGATAGAATTCCACCTCTTGGCATCTCAGCCACCCTAGAGAGAAGACTGAAGCAGCCAGCAAGTCCCTGGTCTCAGATAAAAGAAATATTTTAATTCTGGCTGATTTCTTCTTGCTCGCAGAGGGTTTTATGCTCTGCCAAATGCTTGGTGATAAGAGCTTTAGTTTTGTTTTCTTAGATCTGTTTTCTTTCCAACTCCACCCCTGTGCAGACTTTATCTTTTCTCATTGAGAATAACATGAATCCAAAATTCTCACTGTCCCATGTCATCTTGGGGTTTTATCTGTACCAACCAATACTTGGTATTTTTAATATTTTTATATCTTATTTTTAATAGTTTAATATTAACATCTCAACCAGAAGACAGGAATTATTCATACCTCCCCCCATTTCCCTCTCTGGTGAAGAGTATATACAATAGAATAATATGTCAAGGGATTCTAGAACTTACCCAAATGGCTTAAAGAGATTCATTTCCCAAGCATCTGTGTTTTAGATACACATCAAAATCGGACAGAACATCAATGCAATGACACATAAGTCCACTCAATGGGAAGGTTAGCACCACGTCCCTCTATTTTACAGACGTAGCCCTAATGAGGACTGGGAATCCAGGGGAGGCTCACGGATCCCAGTGCTGCTCACATTTGGCTAGGGAGTTCTCAGTACTGCTCACTTTCGGCTGTTCTTTGTACTCCTGAAATCGGCAGCAACCTGGCCTCTAAGAGCATCCCCTAGCCCAGGTGTGACAAGCAAACACATCTCTATACATTGCCACATGTCCTCCCAGGGGGCAAGATCAGCCCCAGCAGGGAGTCACTGGTCCCACCCACTCATCATGAATCTTGAGTCAAGTAAAAAGCAGACTAATCAAGGCAAAGGAAAGGCCTGCTGCTACAGGCCACAGCAGGGAAAATCTCGACAACTTCACATGGGAGACAGGATGCCAGTCAGGGACACTGCACACTGTGTGCTGTGTGATTCCATGGCAGTGCAATGTCCTTGAAAGGCAACTCCATGGGGACAGAGTTGGAGTTTGGCTGGGAAGGCAGGAGGATTGGAGACTGGCCTGCGCAAGGGGGCAGGCCAGTCTCGCTAGGTGGATGTGTTCAGAAATCAGACTCTGAAGATGGCCAAGGACCTTGGCGGACTTCCTGCAGTCACTGAATTTACACTTTAAATGGGTGAAATTTCTGGTATTTAAAATCCTACTAAATAGTTTTTCTCTTTTAAGTAAGAAGAACAGGAGGTTGACCACAAAAGGAGAGGGTCAAAACAGGGACGTCATTCATGATGAACTGTCTCTGTTAACCAGGGGTCAGATTCCCTGTGTTTCTGTCGGCCCCAAAGACGGTTAAAAGAAGCTCACAATATTTTTGCTGGTCTGACAGCTGCAGTCTGTTAGCACCTGATGCAACCCAACGGGCTGTTTAATTAGCGCTGGCCTGCATCTTTCTATGGAAAATAATGTGTATGCATGGCCACTCATGTTCAACACAGCCAGGAAGGTGGCAAGCAAGCAGCATGGGTGTGTCTTACAGGCAGCCTGTATTCTCTGTTAGGATATGAATTAACTCAAACCAGTCATCCAGTCTATCTGGTATGACATGCTATCTGAAGAGGAAAAAGGGTTAGAAGCCATGCAGAATTCCCCATTGCCCATTCGAACCTCGCCATAGCCAGACAAAACCAAAACCAAACCCCAAACATGGTTGTTTTCTCTTTCTCTGTCCTTTGGTTTAAATGGCAGCTGCTGTCATTATTCAAAGAAACTCTGGGGACTCTCCCTATAAACGGTGCAGCACAGGTCATCTTGGAGAATGTCAGCTGTTGTCAAAATTATTATAAAAACATTCAAGTGTGAGTGATAGCTGGGATGCTAGTGGAGTGTGTGTGTGTGTGTGTGTGTGTGTGTGTATGTGTGTGTGTGTGTGTGTGTGTGTGTTTGTGTTTCTCCTGGGAGGCCTTCTCCTATCCTCCTTATAGACACTAACTTGATTGAAGACACATAAGAGGGAAGTTCCCCATAAGAGGGAACATTAAGTATTTTTAGCATATTCGGCCTGATCCCTAAACCAAGTGAGAAATGAGTTAGCAATTGGGGCTTAGGGTTTTTTTTTTTCCCCAAGACCTCACTTTGGTAAACTCTAAGGTTTAAAAAAAAAGGTAACCAAGGAAAATTCATTTCATCCCTTTAGTTGGAAGCTATTGTGGACACTGAAGAAAAGGGTAAGTCAGGAAGCTCTGACCGTCGCACAGAGAAAGACCCTTTCTTCTTTTGCTGTCTATCTGATACGTTACTAAAACTGAGGTAGGCGGGCCCCATTCCTTGGCTCTGCAAACTGAGGCCCACAGCTCTGGGTCTGTTTGAAGAGGAGGAGGAGGCAGCCAGAGAGGCACAGAGCCCACCTAGTGCCTGCACCACTTCAGAAAAAGCCGATGCAGTACGAGACATTTCTGATTAGGCCTGATTAGGAAATCTAGAGGAGGACATCGGCTAAGTCACCAGATCCCATCAGCTTCCTGGGAAAATGCCATGAAGGTGTTCTTTCTTATTTTCATTGATCAGCAGTTGCTATGTGTTCTGGTGGAAGATCTACCTCAACTCCCCTCCCATATCTCTTTCCCCAAACCTACCCCTTCAAAGCCTGCCAAACACAGCTCTTCCCCGAGAGAGGCTCAAGACCACTCCCACAGGGTATATAAGCTGCATCCCAGAAAATAGACATGTGGTTCTTCCAGTCTCTCATCCTGTTCTCCCCTCTGAGGGGCCGGAAAATCACCCGGGAATGTTTTACCCATTAAACCTGGGCTTTTCCAATTCCGTCTGATTTGGTTTAATTTGAATTGCTGCATCAGCGGAGAGGCCTTCAGGGTGCAAAGACTTATCACTATGATTTCCACACAGCAGGGCTTCTCCCACGCATTGCCTGAAAATGTGTACCTCGATTTCCTGCTGATGGCTGTTTTCTTGGGCAGGATTCAAATGGTTTAGAAGCAAAGGTCTCATAAAACACAGAAACATCATGAGACTCACACTGTAAGCTTTAGAGGTCACATTGGGAAGAGTTTCACATGGACAGTTATCAAGTACCATATTCCCTTCATGGATTCCTGCCTTCTGCACTGAGTGGACACTTACAGGGGGCAGAGGTGCATGTTGGGTGCTCGGTCACCAGCATAACATAAGCAAGGGCCATCCCAGAGAAGTGTCAGGGGTAGATTCTCCATTCTTAGCCATTTTCTCTTTAAAACTGTTCATGTCATAACTCACTTGGAGACACTGCTCCTTTTCTTACCCAAGAATTTCTCTAAAAAAGGCATTCTTTTTCAGGGACTCGAGGTTTTTGTTTTTGAGCAAAACAATGTCACCTCTGAGGCTGGAGGACATTCACTGCGGTTTTACAATTATTTTTAGTTAAGTTTGATGGCTTTGCATTAGATAGGATAGCTTTCATTTCTGAAAATATAGTCAGGGCATTGTTCTCTCTGACAGTGTGGGGGTAATCCAGGCATCCTGAAGCTGGGGTTACTGTCTGACCCAAGTCACATTCCATCTTCCTGTCTGAGTAGCTCCTCAGCCTGGGATCTCACCCACACTCTGCATGAGCAATCTGTGGCTTCATCTACTGTGTGTGTTTATTGACTTGGAAATCATAGGTGTAACTGTGTGGTGCTCACAGGCTTGCTGGAGAAAAGGACCAATCAGTACATGTGAATGTGCTCCACAAACAGAAGATCACAGGTGTAACTGTGTGGTGCTCACAGGCTTGCTGGAGAAAAGGACCAATCAGTACATGTTACATGTGAATGTGCTCCACAGACGGAAGAGTTAACAGAGCATACAGAATGGACCAAATAAAACTAGCTTTCTCAGTCTCAAAATGGAATTCTTTTATTTTAGAAAATTAAAAAAAATAGAGTCTCAAAAAGACGTTCATGGCAGGAAACTCAGAATTCAGGCTTTTTCCCAAAGACCCCTGGGTGAAACACACTGTGGGCACAGCTCTGTCTGTGGGGGACCTGTGACCCTGCTGTGTGACCAGGCACTTCAGGAGCCAGTGTGGTTGTCTGTGTTGGCTTCCATGTTCCTTCAGTTCCCCAACAGAGCAGAACTCAGGCCGTTCCTAAAGGAAAAGCTGCTTCAAGGAACGCTGGGAACTGGCACAGTGAACTCTGTTCCCAGCTAACTTCATAGCAACAGGCTCTTCTGAGGACTAAGCACTGATTGTGAGAGAGGCAACCAATTAACACAACCCAGAAGCTGAGGCGATCACAAAGTAAGTGAAAGGTGCCAAGAGGAATATCAAAGGTCTGGTAGAAACTCAGCCATTAGTTAGAGAAGCCAGAGTGGGGCTGTTAAAATGGAGCCCATGGCCCTGGGCTTCCCTCTGGCCCCAGGTGTTGCCCTGGGCCTCCGCTGATTAATAAATAAACCATCTGAGGGGACCTGGCAGACTGGGATCAGTGCACAGCGGGGCGCCATTCACCTTAACCAACAATAGGTAAAGGGAGGTGGGCACGGAGCTCTGGAATTCCTTCTCAAGCTCCTCTCAGGCCATTCTAAGTAGTGGATAAGACCCAGGCCCTGCCCTCAAAGGCATGAAGGCTTTGGGAAGGCTGGTGTCCTACACCATAGATGTAATTTTATAGATGGCAATTCCAGACTCAGGAACTCAGCTATTTCTGTGGCGGGAGTGATAGTCTTAGTAAGTTATATCCTCACAGAATGATTCTAAATGTGACCCTGTAATGTTCAAGGGAATATAGACATTTTAAGCCACAGCAATAGGAATTCTTCGACAAAGAGAAAGGACCAAAGGCCAGCCTTCCTTCCTGTGAGAGCTAGACGTTTCTATGCCTGCTCTCTTCATTGAGGGGAGGGCACAGGAGCCCTGCACAGGGCAACGGCAGCTTTCTCACTCCATAATAACCAAGGTAATATTCAGTTGTCTCTGAGGAAGGGTCAGGAAAATGAAAGGGCATGTGAAGAGTCAGAGAATTTTCATTTCTCTCTGTAGAAACAGTGCAAGGGAACCAGCTGGTCCAATCCTAGGTATCTGAGAGCTCTAATAAAAGCAAATGAAAACAGGGAGATGGCCATTCCAGAAGATCCCTAAGTAGCTGGCTTCCCATGAAAGGGGGTTAACAGGAAAGTAATACATATGCACACAATGTTTCTTTTGTTTTTCATGAAGGAGCCTGGGAGGAGAGGTGTGGCAGGTACAGCTGACATCCTCTTGTATGACAGTTATCAGTGATCACAAGTGAGACAAATGCTAAGGGACACAAAAGAATCCACAATTCACAGGCAGGCGGGTGGCACCCAGCCCTACCATTGTCTCCCTTCTTGCCTGATGGTCACTGTCACTTCTGAACAGGCCCAAAGGCAGTGCCCAAGATGTTGAGCTCTCCCTTTGCATGAGGTCCACTCTAAGGATGCCCTTGGCCCTTCTTCCAAGTTCCCCACCTCCATGCTCAGCACGTGTCCCAAGACAGGCCCGGGAGGGCCTCGTGCTTACATCCTGAGCTTAGTGTATCCTCATGAAATACTCTCCAGTCAGACCGATCAAAAAGTCTGTCTCCCTTGCGGCAGACTGCACCTGGCGTGACTTGGAGGGATGACTGAGACAGTGGCCTGCCCTATCCTCTACTCTGTGGAGGGGAGGACTTCCTGGGAAGATGCAGTCTGGTTCACAGCAGATGTCCTGACACTGCTTAGTTCTCCATGAACTTCCCCTGGAGAGTGTCACCACTCCAGATAGGCTACAAGGAAAAGCACAGGTTGGAAGGACCTAAGACAAGAATGCTTCTAGAATGCTTTCTGAAGCTGGAAGCAGTTACAGGAAAAGTTCCAATGAGCACATTCTGGAGCAAACGTGTAGCAGACCAGAACCCCACCCCAGGTCACTTTTAACTGTTAGTTGTTTGACTCCAAGGTGTTTCTTGGAAGCTGGCAGCAATCGAGACTGTTCTCAGATCCCTGACTCCATCCTTGAAACTGCTAACCCCACCCAGACCAAGCAGACAGGAAGGCGTCTGACAATAAGCTTCTGCCCATCCAGCTCTTGCCCTCACTGCACTTCTCAAGGGGTGTCCTGTGGACGCCTCTCCATGGGGGCCAGAGCTTACCAGGTTCTGGGGACACCGTCTCCTAGCTCTTCGCCTTGGCCGCAGGGGTGGAAGGTTCTAGCTGCAGGTAGGTTCTAGCTGCAGCAGCCCTTGCTTCCTTTGGCTCTGTCCTTGGTAACCGTCCCTTCATGTGAGTTCTCTGAGGGCAACTGTTTCCTGCTAAGGGTCTCCAAGTTTCTACAATCCATTCCTTACCCTGCAGTAACCATGGAGCACGAGTTGCAGAAAGCTTGGTTGGTCATCTGGAGCCAAGCAAGCCCTCTCCCCCTGCCCCACACGTAGCGTGCACGCACGCACGCATCAGGAGGCATCCTTTGCAGCTGGACATTGCTAGCAAGAGTCAGCGTCTCCCCCTAGATGGTGTTGGCATCTTAAATGGACTAGACCAGTGCTTCTCAACCTTCCTAATGCTGCAACCCTTTAATATAATTCCTCATTGTTGTAATGACCCTCAACCATACAATTATTTCATTGCTACTTCATAACTGTAATCTTGCTGCTGTTATGAATCGTAATGTAAATGTCTGATGTGTAGGACATCTGATATGTGAAAGGGTTGTTTGATCCCCAAAGGGCTATGATCCACAGGTTGAGAACCACTGGATTGGGGGCACCTCTAGCCAGCAAGTCTCACTGCTTGCACTCTAGTCCCGACTTCACTGGTTTCTGGCCGTGACACTAGAACTAAATTTCACTTGTTAAGTGAGGATAATAGTAAGGCCTGTCTCCCAAGACTGCCACGACGATATTTCAAAAGAAAAGGCTCGGAGGGTACACAGTTAATGCTCAATGATAGCTAGCCATTATTCAATGACTTTCCTGCCCTCTAGAGGGGAGGTGTCTGGGGATGAGAAAATTCACAAATGCAAATGCTACTTAGGAAGCTGGTTCTGACCACATCATTGTTCCAGTAGACAGGGCATCATCCAGCCCCTCTCTTCTCTCAGGGAATTTCTGTTGTAGCAGGTTATGGTAGAAGTTCCTCACATGGATGGGTGGACTCCTCTGGGACTCCCCCAAGTGTTCCAGAGAACTGGATCAAACTGGGCCTCAGCCAAGCCTGCCTGGCCTGTGATTCCCAGGCCTATCTGGTCAACCCCAAGAGCCTCAGTCCATCTGCTAGGGAAGCACTTTCACTATGCTGTATCAACGCCTGGACCTATGCCTCTCACTCCTGGGCAGGTAGATGACTGGAGGGGGCTCCGAATGCCCAGAACAGGGCATTCTGTAGGACGGCAGTGACTAGAAAGCTGTGAGGCCATTTCAGGCCACCCCACACCACAATGTCAGACAGAGCTGAATCTGCAAACAACCAACACCCACAGCTCAGCAGACTTCCCCTCTCCTCACACCTTTGTCTTCTCTCTGCTACCACCTCAGTATGGCTTCACACAAGACCAAGGAGGATCCTAACCTTGGGGCCCAGGCACATGACAGGGTTCTTTCTTAACTCGAGGTTTGAGGGAAATGTATACCCTTTGGGCTTGGAGCCATGAAGGACATGCCCTTTGCAAAGCAGAAAGTAGCATTTCTCTGATGCACATATACAGCTTTCTGATTTTCATTTTCCATTTTCCAACATGGCTTCCAACTGGTGTTCTGGGTTTCCTCAGGACAAAGCATCTCAACAGAAAGTCTGGTTCCTGTTTAGACTGTCTTAGCAGCTCCTGGGGATAAGAGCTGGGGCTGAGAGCAGGGCACATGATACTAGAGGATTCTGAGAGGTGAGACAGTCAGATGTCCTGTTTCTGACATGTTCCATGCACATGGAGTTTATAATTAAGATGTGTGCTGAGCAGCAAGTAGCGGCCCTTGTACACTTTTTTTTTTTTTTTGGTTCTTTGGGCCAGTCAGCATGGTTCCCCAGAATGGCCCAAAGGGCATTATTTCTTGAAGGAACTGTCCCAGTAAGACCCTTCCCCAGGCCCTGACACCATTTTTAAAAACAGACTTTTGAACATGGGTATGTCCAAGAACGGTCCATTCCAAACACCTCCTGCAGCAACTCAGCCTGTAAGTCAACAGCCAACACCTCTCACAATTAGAATATTGAACTGCCCATACTTTCAGACACCTGCTAAAATAGTTCTTTTGGTGACCAGATTCTAATATGGAACTAAAAGCTTCAGGAAAATTAACTGTGAGCTACTAACTCTTATGATCAATAGTTTGCATAGAGACCTGGAGCCAAAATAAACCTTAACCTGCAGATGTTCAAACATGTGCTGGCAGGTCTTTCCCATGATGGAAAGATGTGGGCTCAGTGCTCAGCACTCAGAGCACTATCAGATGTTTCCTGCAGCCCCCTGAATCTGAGCTACAAAAAGAGACAACACCAATTGGTGATTCAGTGTCACTGTGCAGTGACACTGAAATACTCTCACCCTGTTACTTGGCATCACCAGTCTCAAGGTCTTGAGCTATGACAGGGAGTCAAAAAAGCTAAGTGACCAGCCCTCAGGGCGTGAGATGGTGCCCAGGTGTAACACTGCCCATGCCCTTGGTTGTGTTCTGATGCATCTGAGAATCAGGAGATGCCACTGAATGGAAGAAGGGAAAGAAGTTTCCAAGTAAGGAGTCAAGGGCACATTTCTTGTTTCTCCCTTTCTCTAGCAATAAGGGAAGCGGAACCACCCTGTGCAGTCTTGGTGATTTCTTGTTAAGTACGTATATAAATACCAGAGTGTTGAAAGCACATTCTTAATAAAATTATTAATAACTCAGGCTCAGGATGGGAGGAGCCAGCTGATGTGGGATGGCAAGGGTGTGACTCTCTGTGTGTTCCCTATTTCTATGACCCTCAGAGGTTGGCATGCAAAGTGACAGTTGGTGACCAGCTCTGGCTGTAGGATATGGGCTCACATGCTTCCTAGGCTACTGACAGGTACCAACCAATTGAGGGCCTGAATGTCCAGTTATTTGAGCTTGACATGTCCTAAACATGGCACATGTTACTCCCCTAGAGGTTAAGGATTTATTTGGAATGAATAAACAAACAAAAATGCACCAATAAAAACAAATACCTTGAAAGCGTGCATGTGTGCCCCCAACCCCATCAACCGAATTCATCTGTGGATAAATAATAGGTTTCCTGCCAAGACAGAAGTGAGAAAGAATCATTGCTCAGTAAACTAAAAAGCCACTAGTAGGAGCTTTTCCTCGGGGGGAAAAGTGCAAATACCAAAGTTTCAGGTTGGGACTGAGAAATGACCGACTGTCGAAAGCTTTGGTAGAGTGTATGGCATGAACTTGGTGATCTGCCTGCAACCTATCAGAGATGTCTTGCTGGAACAAGCAGCCTTGTCTGGCAAGGGAAGATGGAGTCTTCAGTAAATTGCAGGTCTTCCCTTCTACAACCAATTCCACAGTATTGGCTATAGCAACAGCACTCTGGCCAGGGTATACAGCCAGGTCAGGGCAAGGGCCCCAGCTCTCAAGCTCACATTCTGACTCTCCATTCTTACTGCACAGGCCTGTCCTAATTTGTTTCCTATTTGCTGTGATAAACAGCACAACCAAAAGCAGCTTGGGGAGGAGAGGGTTTATGTCATCTTACAGCTTGTTGTCCATCATCCTGGGAAGTCAGGACAGGAACTTGAGGTAGGTATCAGGAGGCAGG
This sequence comes from Peromyscus californicus insignis, assembly GCF_007827085.1. Lineage (NCBI taxonomy): Eukaryota > Metazoa > Chordata > Mammalia > Rodentia > Cricetidae > Peromyscus > Peromyscus californicus. Next base: position 33,402,115 of record NW_026294606.1, read on the forward strand.
AACTGAAGCACAGGCAACCATGGAATGTTCCTTGCTTACTGGCTTGCTCTCCATGGCTTGCTCAGTTTACTTTCTTATACACCCAGGGCCATGTGTCCAGGGCTTGAATCACCCGTAGTGAGCTGGGCCCTCCCACATTAATCAGGAAAATGTCCCAGAGAATTACTTATGGGATAATCTGGTGGAGGAGTTTTCTCCAACTTCGGTCCCAGATGACGTCATCTTATGTGACACTGACAAAAAGTAACTAGCACAGTGGCCCAAGGACTAAGTTGATCTCCCAGGAGTTCTGACAACAGGAGATAGCTTGACCAGGAGACAAGGTCAATCTTTAGAAAGCCAGTACTTCCTTCTCAATAATTAGGAACTTGAAGACTGACTTGTACATGAAGGTGAATGATTCTGGTTCCTGGGACTGTGTTCTGGGAGGGTGGACAAGCTTGAGTATTTAGTGTGCAAAGCTGTTTGCACACAGGGATGAGCCTCCTTGGAGATCTGTCAGTTTCTTCTTTGGCATTTCCCCTACATGTAACCTTAACATGACAGAGGCACACTACCATGCAGACATAATACTAAAGTACCAATGGTGGCAGCAAGCTCCTAGGGAGCAGACAGGCCACTAAGTCCTCACTTCCCCCACACAGTCACTCAATTCTTGTCTCTCCTAATCTCCCTCAACTCCTACTTGCTTGCTTAGTGGTGCTCATCACCATTAGCATGACCTGGCTCAGAGTGCCCACCTTCTCTCACCTGGATGGCGATCACAGCTGCCTCCTCATGGGCCTCCAATCCATTCTCAACAACACCTGAGTGTGAAATGAAATTCTCTAGACTGAGTGACAGATGGCAGAGAGATGGAATGCTGTAGACCCAGAGCTGAAATCATCCTGGGCTCTCTTTAGTCCCCATAGTAGACATTTATCACCCACCTCTGTATCTGACATCATTTTATCAGGCCAAAACATCTGGATTAAATGATTTAGCAGATCAGTAGCTCCCATCAAACTCAAAGCTAAGAATATCATCAGATACCATCTGAGACCTACAGCAGTGATCTCCCCACTTCACTGAAACCTGCACAGCTGATGTTGCTAATGGGTTTGGTAGCTGCACTAATTTGACTTTCATTTTTTAACTATAAAAAATCATTAATGTAACTGACTTCATGTTGGAACATGTCATTCAGGACAACCTGAACCTGTTCTTGAGCCATGAACAATAGACTATTTCACATTTCATTTGTGTGGGGCAAAAGCTTTTTTGTTGTGTGGACACTAGAGAGCCTTCCACATGCACACAGATCACACACCTGCTTATTCAGCACTGTTCTGTGAGTTCCTGCTGTGTCCAGGGAATCAATCTCCAGCCCTTAGCTCCTTGTGATGCTCTCAGCTTAGGACTAAGCCACAGAAGGTGAGAAAAGGCCAGCAAGACGTGTGGGGGCAGTGGGGCAACTGGCTGCCACTACAGGCTGACTGCTTTTAACCTAAAAATTGTGAAACCCAATGATCCCAGAGCCAACTTTGTTGAGCACTGGTATTTTCCACAAATGGAAAATCCTGGACTTGATATCTCAAGCAAAAAAACATCAAAATACAGATGTACTGACAATAATGTACAAAGAAATTACCTCCAGACTCTGAACGTCATGTCTCTGTGCTCAAGGTACATATGAAGCAAATTATTTTAGGTTTATGGAGGGCCCTGTCCGGATGATAGCTCATGATGCTCATGAAAATGTTCTACTCAGTAACCCCCCCCCCCCAAATCCAAACCAGTTCCAGTCCCTGGCATTTCAGGTAAGGGATGTGAGCCTATACCAGTGCTGGACTGGCCAGGCCAGGCCTTTCACAGCCTGGTCTACAGCTCCTCACACTGCCTTTGCTCTGCCGCTCTCTAGTCACTGGGGGTGGCTTGTGGCTCCCAATACTGACTTCTCACACCTTCAGGTTACTGGGGATGGCTTGTGGCTCCCAATACTGACTTCTCACACCTTCAGGTTTACTCACATGTGCAGTCCCAGCCTGGGCTCTCCTTTCTTCACATCACACTGACTATGACTTAAGATATCAGGTCTCAGATGAGGCCTATTTTCAAGATGCTCCCTCCCCCTTAACACTTCTGTCCCCTAAAATGGGATTAGTGTTTCTACTTCTGCATGGCACCAGAGGCAGCTGCTCTGGGTCCACCCTGTTGTGAAATAATCTTTTTGTATGCTATAAAGATGTGTAGTTCTGATTGGCTTAATAAAGAGCTGAACAGCCAATAGCTAGGCAGGATTTTCAGGCACATAGGATGCTGGGAAAAAGGAGGGAGTCACCAGCCAGCCAGAGAGGAAGTAGCATGGACAGTACACAGAAAAGGTAATAAAGTCACGAGACTAAAAAGTAGATTGATAAAAATGGGTTAATTTAAGTTGTAAGAGCTAGTTAGTAACAAGCTTAAGCTATAGGCTGAGCTTTTATAATTAATAGTAAGTCTTCATGTCATTATTTGGGAGCCAGTGGTGCCGATGAGAAGGTCTGATTACACTGCTTGGCCATCACTACCCCAGCCTACTGTTCTGGGGCCCATCTGTGATGAAGACAGATGCATCAGGTCAATCATGGAATGAGGTGAATTCTGTTTCTGCTGTGGAATAATGCTTTTGTACACTGGTTTAATAAAACGCTGATTTAGCCGGGCGGTGGTGGCGCATGCCTTTAATCCCAGCACTCGGGAGGCAGAGCCAGGCGGATCTCTGTGAGTTCGAGGCCAGCCTGGTCTCCAAAGCGAGTTCCAGGAAAGGCGCAAAGCTACACAGAGAAACCCTGTCTCGAAAAACCAAAAAAAAAACAAAAAAACAAAAAACGCTGATTGGCCAGTAGCAAGGCAGAAAGTATAGGCGGGATAAGCAGACAAGGAGAATTCTGGAAAGAGAAAGGCTGAGTCAGGAGATGCCAGCCCACCGTCCAGGGAGCAGCATGGAATGGCACACAGGCAAAGCCATGGAACATGTGGCAACATATAGATTAACAGAAATTGGCTGAGTTTAAATGTAAGAGCTAGTCAGTGGTAGGCTTGAGCTAATGGCCGAGCAGTTTTAATTAATACAAGCTTCTGAGTGTTTATTTTATATGCAGCTGTGGGGTCTATGGGGCTGGGCAGGACCGGAGAAAACTTCAGCTACAAATGGCACTCACACATGGTGGCTGGCAAGAGTTTCCACCTAAAACCCAAGAAAACTTAAAAGAAAAAAAAGATTCTAAAACAGAGCTAAAAACAGCTTACTAGTGTGTCTCTCAGGCCAGCTGCAGACTGTGGGCTTGAGCTACTCTGTGGCAGGTTCGTGGTGTGCAGGTTTGACCTGCAGCATGGTGGATTCCCACCTTGGTACACAGAGGCGTCTCTAAGCCGCACAGTATGCAATTTAGCTTTTGCTAGTATGAAAGAAGAAGAGGAAGAGGAGGAGGAGGAGGAGGAGGAAGAGAAGAAGAAGAAGAAGAAGAAGAAGAAGAAGAAGAAGAAGAAGAAGAAGAAGAAGAAGAAGAAGAAGAAGAAGAAGAAGAAGAAGAAGAAGAGGTTTCTAGGCTACATGCTACTGGATGGAGGCATGGACTCGTTGCTCCCAGAGTCAGTGGTGAGCATGGTTCCCCCAGAGCTGGTGGTAAACTTAGTTCTGCCATGTTGGGAATCTGAGATGGGCAGAGCCAGCAGCCAAGGCTTCTGCTTCAGTACTAGCCACTGCAGTTTAAAGCAATAGATTCACAATAAGGCAGATTCAGATAAAATAAGACTTTAAATGGTTTATGATGCGTGTAAAAATGTATGTAGGCTTGGAAGAGACAGGAAAAGGAACATAGTTATATAAAGAAATAGAAAGTTTTAAATAATAAAGTCTTTAAAGGAACAAGAAAAGTAATTAAAAAATAAGCCATATAAAGATGTAAATCACACAGAGAGTCTGGATTATATTCTCTTTGGGATTTTTTACTGCAGAAAGGCATCTGATTGTAAAGGCTTCTCAGTTAAAGCAATATGTATATTTTAAAGGTATCTGGACTTCAAAATTTGAATCTAAGGATATGCTGCTTTGGAAAGGAGGCTCTGCTTTTGTTTCTACAGAAAGCAAGAGGCTATGGATTTTGTTCCAGGTTAAGATGGATCAGATTTGACCAACCAAGACCCCCTGAAAGGTCTCCAATGACAACACGACCCATATGATCCAACATCTAGAAGGGTTTCAAGGCAACTGGCTCAAACAATGAGGCCTCACAGACTATTTCAGTCAGGGCTTGACCATAATTCTTAATTTTCTCAGGATCCTCATAAGAATACAGTGCACTTTATCAGCAGGAAGTAGCCTAGAACACTACACCCAGATTCCCAAAAAATGGATTATGGATGTTTGTCTTTGTTTAGGTTGTTGATTACAAATTGTTATTGGTCATAGTCAATATCTTTCTAAAGGAAGAAAGGGGGATATGATATGGAAATATAGGATATTATAAATATGATAGGGTAAAAAGGTAAATTGCTGAACCTACTTTTAAAAGAGTAACAACTTGTTTAAAATGTTTTACATTGATATGGATTTTAGTTCATTGATACAAATTTAAAGTTAATTTTGTTATACTGTATGAATATTTTTACTCTTGTTTAAGACATTATGTTTATACAACTCATTTAAAATTGTAATGGAGAAGCCGGGCGGTGGTGGCGCATGCCTTTAATCCCAGCACTCGGGAGGCAGAGCCAGGCGGATCTCTGTGAGTTCGAGGCCAGCCTGGGCTACCAAGTGAGTTCCAGGAAAGGCGCAAAGCTACACAGAGAAACCCTGTCTCGAAAAACCAAAAAAAAAAAAAAAATTGTAATGGATAATTAAGAAATATAGATTAATAATTAGTCATCTATGATAGTCAAACTCATAGTCATGTTAAGTTTTCTAGGTATACATAGATATAATTCAATTAGGTAGGTAATCTTCAAACACTTCAAAGACCTACAGAATATGTCATTTAAAATATTTTAGAAGACTTTCTAGACAGTGAGACACGTCTGCTTCTGGCAGCATCAATTTACTTCAGAGAGAGATGGGTGTTGAAGACACTCCATATGGAGTTTATCTTCTTATTGGCAAAAATAGCCATTTGGGCAAGAAACTGTTCTTGCCTGGACTGCTTGACAAAATGTTGCATTGACTGGACATGCAGGACCCATAGGAAGGTGACCACTAAACTTTGCAAGGTAAAATCGTCCTTCAGTTTCCTGCTTCGCATAAGAAACTGCCAGACATTCTACAGGACACAGAGAAAAGTGAGTGAGAGACTAGGCTTATAGGCTGAAGATAGATGCCCCAATGCTGCAGAGGAACTTTGGGTGACTGTCCAGGCAGGCAGCTGTCTGTCATTCTAGATTTTTGAAAGTTGCTTACAATGTTCTTCCTGTTTACTTAGGTAATATTATATCCTTCTGGGGTTTTTGACGTAGTTAAAGACTAGATAGTTATAATTTTCCTTGGTTATGATAAAAGATAAGTTAGATATGAAACCTTAGACTCACAAATATAGGATATTTTCTTTGAATTTGTCAAATATAAATAGACTAGATATTGTAACTAATTCTTGCTTGATAACTCTTTTGTTATATATAATTTTATTATGTTAAAGTTAAAACTTTCCTTTTTAATTAAACAGAAAAGGGGAAATGCTGTGGAATAATGCTTTTGTACACTGGTTTAATAAAATGCTGATTGGCCAGTAGCAAGGCAGGAAGTATAGGCGGGATAAGGAGACAAGGAGAATTCTGGGAAGAGAAAGGCTGAGTCAGGAGATGCCAGCCCACCATCCAGGGAGCAGCATGTAATGGCACACAGGTAAAGCTGGAACATGTGGCAACATGTGTTAAGAGAGTAACAGAAATGGGCTGAGTTTAAATGTAAGAGCTAGTCAGTGGTAGGCCTGAGCTAATGGCCAAGCAGTTTTAATTAATACAAGCTTCTGAGTGATTACTTTATAAGCAGTTGTGGGGTCTATGGGGCTGGGCAGGACCGGAGAAAACTTCAGCTACATGTTTACCCTTGTGTATAGTGATGCTAAGTTACAGGCTGCAACAGATCTATGTTTGCAGAAAACTAGCTGGAGAACTGCACTGGACCATGAGTCACCTAATCTTACAAGCCAAAGTCCCCAGTCTGTGTGCAGATCCCAGGTCTCATCTTCACTATCTTGTACTACCTACAAGTACTTGGTTTGGTCATGAGGAGAAGGTGCTTGGGCCTATAGTCTAACCACATCAATGCCATCCTAAACAGGGAGCTTACAAACAAAAGATAACTGCTATCCAGAAACTTACCATGAGGGTAGGTGCAAGCTTCAGGTTTGAGCTTTCAGCGAGTGAAATGTTTCCTTTTCTAAGTTTAGAAGGTGTAGGAGTGGTGGGTGTGAGCATCAGATGTGGTTACATGGTGAGAAATAGGCAGGAAGGGACATCAGGCTACAAGTGGTATTGGTTCAGGTGGACTGGGTTTGTGGGCAAGGAATCTGTTTTCCTGCGGTACTTTCTTACCCTATGTAGGCACAACAGTTCTCCTGAGATGGTGATGGGGCCTGGCTTCTGCTGCCTCAGTGTCCCCTAGTCTCACAGCTGGTTTGGGAGACAGGTCCAAGGCTCTCCATATCACCTGCCTTTCCTCTAAGTTAACCCTCACCAGATTTAGACAAGAAGAATTTAGTGGCTGGCCTTAAGTTTCTCTGTAAGCGAGTTTTGAGTTCCTTCATATTAAGAAGTGAAAATGGATTTGGAATGAGTTTGGGGACTGCCTGGACAGTGTATCCCTGTGGTATATGCAACTAAGCCCAGAGGACCAAAACTCAATCTTCATTCTGCAGGGAGTTTCACTTCTGTGTCTGAATTTCTTTACACTCACAAATGATGAGGTTTTCTTTTTGGTGCTGGAGATAATAGACAGAAGGTAAGGGCTTTACTCTGAGCTACACCTCCAGCCCCAACAATCCTAAGACATATTTATCTTTTAGTTATCAGTGTGTTATGCGCCCCCCCCTTTTTTTTTGTTTTTGTTTTTGGGTTTTTTTTTTTTTTTTTTTTTTTTTTTTTAGACAGAATTTCTCTGTGTAGTTTTGGTGCCTGTCCTGGCTCTCGCTCTGTAGACCAGGCAAGCCTCGAACCCACAGAGATCTGCCAGGCTCTGCCTCCTGAGTGGTGGGATTAAAGGCACATGCCACCACCACCCGGCTTTATGTGCCCTTCTTAACATGTGCTATCTGCCTTCTGGAGGGAAATATATCTTCTGGGCCAAGACCAGGTGCACTGTGATCCTCCACAGAGAAACAGATGTGACCTTCACATGTCACATAAGAATACACTGCACATGATGTTAGACTTGGTTGACTTGCTCTTTATTAATGAAAGTGAGTAGCTTTTGGTAATTCTACCATGGAGAACAGCAACCGTGGGTAAAACACACACTGAGAGATGTATCTTGGGCTGGAGAACTTAACAGGAGTGTAGAGTTCGCACTACACACTTCCGAGGTGCCAGCTTTCCTCCCTGGGTAGTGCTCATGACAAGGAGTTACTATTACAAAACAGAACAGGTAGTGTGATAGAGCTCTTGAGATTATTCTACAAGCATCCGTTGGGTCGAAGGAACAACCACAGCAGTGGAGTTAAGGCAAAGATATTTTCTCTTGCTACAGAATCTCCATAGTTCTTAATGTATTCCACATGATTATACATGCATTCAATTTAAAAGGAAAACAAACAAGTTTACAAGTTACTACTGGACACTTAAAAATAAACACTATGACACTTTTCTTTTTGGCAGCACCAGACTGAACTTTGCATTATTTCAGAAACTTCAGGTACATTACAGTCACAGTCTTCTGAGAAAGGCCCAGTACTTCAGAATTCCCGGGGCGGCTGTGGAGAAAGAACGTTACTGGCAACAAAAGTTAAGACCGTTGAGAACCTAGGGAATCTAAGGAGCTGTCCCACGTGTGCACACACATCCAGGCTTCCTTCACTGCCCTACTGCTTTGTTTTCCTCTTTCTCTCAAGTGCCAGGACCTCGCTCTGCTCTGTGGCCCGCTAGCAGCCTCCTGCCTGCTTTTCTAGCCAGCACAGTTATGCTCCTTTTTAAAGGCAGGCTATTATAGCTGAAGATGTGAGTTCATGGACACCTTTCTCACTACACACACAGGGCCTCCATACGTGGAGAATTGGCAACCTCACTTTCCCTGGGCCCCAAAGGGCTTAAATTTGACATGCTCTACACACACAGGAAGATTATCCTTCTTATCCAGGGGCTCTTTTTGTGATGGAATTCAGAAAAACCTGGTTGCAGCATCTTTTTAGGGAGAGGTTGAGTGTATTTTTCATTCATATGGCTTATGAAATATGAGTTGGCACAAAGGACTGGAAGGTGCCTGCTGCCACAAACTTCAAGCTGAGTTCTCATGGCCAGAATCTGGGGTTTGACCCACTGGAAAACCTCATGGAAGCCCAAATTGAAGATTTTAAATAGCTCAATGACATAAATGTCTTTCTCTTTGGTTTCAAAATCAAAAGCAACATGATTAACATTTTCAACTATGAAGAAGAATTGACAGGGATACCAAAGAAACACTCGCCTTAAATAAGAAAGAGAAATAAATCTAATGAGGTAGCTGAGGTTAGAGATCAAGTCCACAGCCTACACCAGTGAGCTCAGTAAATGCTCAGGCATTTTTAAACACAAACTGCTATGGTGTTTAATAACTGTTCTTTCTTTCCAATTCCTGCAGGTACATACAAACCTGAGATTTAGTCCCTGCAGCATGAGGCCATCCAGAGGCTGGAGTGTGTAAAAGCAAACAGGAAGCAGGCTAGACCTCTGGTGCAGGGCTACTGTGGCTCAGGTCCTCCTTGTCCCCATGGAACTCAAATGATGCTGGTCCCACACAGAGCAGGAACCAAGTAGAACTCAGGGATATGACTGGCTGGCAAGTGGAGTATGTCTTGAGGCAGCAGAGAGGATAGGGTCTGATATTCCTAGCAAGCCCAAGGCAATTCTCACAAGTCCTCTCCCCTGTCCCTACATACATAATTTTTGGTAGGGATTATGTCACCCTTCCTCTGGAGGGTCCTGTCCCTTCCTCCTCTGCATCATCTCAGGTTCTGAAACACCACTGCTTCCAGCTGCTCATACCCTGAGTTCTCACTGATCACAGGTATAGGCTGTTACTTGGTGAGTAGCTTTTCAAAGCTAAGTTCAAATGACTTCCATGTGGAGTTGAACAAAAATGTGGCCGTCCCAATTCTGTCAGCAGGGGATTTAAAACTTTCAGCACCGCAAACATTCAGTTTTCACATGCCGAGACACATTTACATGTATACTCTTTCACAATGCATACACTTGTAGGCACATGGCACACTCTTACACACATGCATGCACATACACACTCTTGCACGCATACAATTAATACGCTGCAGCCCAGCGTCATCCCAGGCACAGCAAGCTCAGGTGAGACCAAGGTTGGGTGAAGATGGGCAGAGTGAAAAGGCCTTGAGCAGGGCAGGGGAGGGTTGCTGGGGAAGGAGCCCTGAGTGGTCCACCTCGCTGTGATCTCCTTTTGTAGTCCTCAGAGGCAGTAGCCAGCACACCAGGCACACCAGCCTGTAGGCAACCCAGAAGACCCGCAGCAGGAAGGAAAACACCAGGTATCTCTGTTAGGTCTCTGTCGTGTAGTTATTGTAGGTCAGAGGAGACAGGGCTGAAAAGCTGCTCCACCGCCTGGTGCTAGGCCGGGGCTCCATGCGCCCTTGCTCTTTATATTTACCCAGAATACTTTTGGCTTCTTCTGCATCCCGCAAAGGGTTTTCTCCATATTCTTCTTTCAGCCACTGCCGATACTGGAAAAGTTGGAAACAAATCTCCAATGTCACATACACCCACACATGAATTCACAGTGACTTTCACTTCTTAAGCAATGGTGAAGTTTTCACAGGGAAGCATGGAAATCAAGGGCATCAGGCAATCACAGCTTTGTGATTGACAGCCAATGGCAGGCAAGAGAAACAGCTAGTCCTTCAATGATCTGGGTTCAACACTTGAAAATCTGCTGAACTATCCATCTACTTAGCAGACTTGGAGCAGTTAGTGTCTGCTGCTAAGGAATCTAAAATGGATGCAAGAAAAATGTGTTCTTGTGCCATCTGCCTGTGACAGCCAGGACTGACGAAAAGAGTCCAGGTAGAAAACAGGAAGAGTTAAGGTTTGCAATTCAGAACCATCTCATAGAAAGGTGATCCTGTTTACTCCAGCCAACAACCTAATACTCGAGTTCCCATAATTAGTATGGGAACTACCCCCTTCCACTGTCACCTGGCTGATCATAACTTTAATAGCTTAAAGGCTGAGATGAAGTCAAAGTGAAAAAGAAAAATAAGAAGAAAGTAGGCCAAACCAGGAAATGGTCACTACACCCAGAGGGAGAGCAACCTGCTGGTATAGAGAACCAGGCACCACACGACGGCAAAGCTGCCGCACAGGAGCACAAACACGCAGGAAGATTCTCAGGGATGGAGGGGGAAACCTTGGACCTGATAACTTCTGTGGGCCTTTTAGTCCAAGCGCCACAATTCTCAAAGTGCAAGGCATGGCCCGGGGTGGCTGTCTACATTTGAAAAATTCCCTAAAGACCACTCACCTGGTGCACTTCATATTTCTCAAATTCCTGCAGCTGCCTTTGGAAGCCCAGGTTGGGGTTGGCACAGGACCTCCCTGCTCGAACGGTGTGCAAGGCGTCCTCCCAACCAAAGTCGGTGACAGTCATGATGTATGCAATCACCAGTGTCACACTCCTGGAGACCCCAGCCAGGCTGCAGAACCAAGACAGCTACATGTTGCAAGGACAGTCTGAGAACTACAGATCCACCACTCCACCTATTCAAAGGACCTCATTCTAGAAAGTCTGTCTTCCTTGAGGTTTTCATGGAAGCAGACAAGGGCTTACTATACCAAGAACTTTGTGCTACTCCAGCTCTACTGGAGTGGAACCATTCCAGAGGCATTTTAGCCCAACATTCTATAGCCTGGATATTTTCTATTTCCTTGGCAATAATGTAACTGCAGCACAGTGAGTGGCTTATGGCTTCCAACCCTATGCAACAATTCCACTTGAAACCTGAAGGCTTCATGGCTTTATTAGCTACCATACATAAAGGGCAAGTCTATGACTTTCAAAGCTTATGAAAGGGCTGGGAATGCAGCTCAATGGTAGATCACTTGGCTAGCATCCTCAAAGTCTGGGTACCCATCTTCAAAATGGACTACAGAAGCCTTTTCCAAACCTTAGCTTCTAGATTTGTTTTGATCTAATCAAGCAGACTGAACACTCCATGCTCCAAAGCAATCGCCAAGGTGCTTGTAAGCAGTAGTGGTTGGTTGGTTGGCCCTGTCAAGGGTTAATTTTAAATGCATATGTAAGTTAAGACACAAGACTGGGCTTCCTCAGAGTGCTCTATCAATGACTAAACATAGGGAAGCTTAGAGAATATTCTTGTTTTTTGAAAAATTTCAGATATACACAAATATATTAAACAGGAATTCTTAGAATATCAGGCCTAGAATAAATAGTCTAACAACAACAATAATAAACCCTCCTCTTAAGCACTAGCTCATCATCAGGGCTTTTTATTAGGAACTGCAAGGGAATTTTAAACAAATATATCCTCTTAGGCTACAATTCTTGATATGAATTCAACAGAAGCCTGGAGAGTCCCTGGGATTGGGGTTTCAGAATCTCTATCAACTGCCTCCAATTGCACTCCCAAGGCACTTTAACCCAAATGTAATGGAAGGTTGAAACAATTATCACTTGTATTGGTTATGCTACCTGCTTTCTAAAACAGTATAGCAAAAAAAAAAATACTGCACATTATTTAATATATAAACATAAATCTGTGTAAATCTGCAAAACACCATTCTTAAAGCTATTGAAACATCTCATGTCTTTTTCCGCTTTCGTGGACTACTGGCTCACAACTTTTGGATGTGGCTTCTCTGTCTATTGTATTCTGGCAGGGCCACCACCAGCGTAAGCACCAAGAGCTACCACTTCACATTGCTTATGCTGCGGGGGTTGCGGGGGAGAGGGGGGACCTGCTTCTATTCAGTCAAAAGACTTACACTTTCAGTTAATTAATATCACACATCATTCAAGATGAGGGGATAGGATCAATCTCCACTTTAACAATGCAGAGCCACGGCTCTAAATGTTGCAGGCTATTATTATCACGCCAATGGTAATACTGACCCAGAACGTACCAGGTGAAAATCAGATCACTGTACAGACACTACTTAAGCATGCTGGCTTGCCTTTCTTGTCAGTGTGTGTGTCTGCATGCATGTGCCGGTGACCTTTCTGATCATGGGTCACTGGTCTCAGGGCTCACTGTGGATACCAGAATCCACGGTGTTCAAGGTCTCATAAAGGGCAGGGTACTCGGTGCCGTCGGTGTATTTCCTCCCAAACATTTCAGGCATCTCTAGGTGACACCGAGCACACGACAATGCAAGTGCCAGCTTAACAGCTGCTGCTGTTGTCCCATATTATTTAGGAAATAAGGACAAGAAAAACGTGTGCATGTTTCATATAGACACACTTCCTGAATATTTCTGAGTCATGGTTGAAATCATGGATTTGGAACCAATGGATATGGAGCACTGACTTTCCATTTATGATACAAAGTACAGCAGACTGAAGGTGGGTACCTGTAAATAAAATATTTAATTCTAAGTCTGCTTGGATCAGTTTAAAGAACTAGAGGCAAACACTCAAAACAAAAGTGCCAACCTCAAAGTGGAAAGGAATTATTTTGGTGTTATAAAAATGTATCTCTACACAGCCACAGTTGCTACCAGAGTTGGCAGGAGGAAGCAGGGCTTTGGAATGGCCACCTTGGGGTCTTGTGTGAGTCTAACAGGACCAGCTGACACATAGATGCTGTTTTAATAAAATGTCAAGCTAGTAATGACAGTGTTTTTGTGTCTACTAATCTTGACAACAACCTCTAGAAATCCTAAAGCAAAAACAAAAGCAAAAGCAGTCAGTTCTTTCAGCACAAGGAAATGAGAACTACTACAGAGCAGGGCAAGTACAATATGCATTGGAGAGTCAGAATCTACAGTACTGTTAGCACATGAACTAATTAACTGCATAGAGAAAGGCCCTCATAGGCTCATATATTGAAATTCTTGGTCCCTAGTTGGTGGAACAGTTTGAGAAGGATTAGGAAGTATGGTCTTGTTGGAGGAGGTGTCACTGGGGATGACAATGACTCTTTCTGGGCTCTGAAGGTTCAAAAGCCCAGGCCATTAGAGTTAGCTCTCTGCCTCATGCTTGTGGATCCAGTTAGGAGTTTCCAGCTACTGCTCCAGCAGTATACCTGCCTGCCTGCTGCCATGCTCCTTGCCAGGATGGTCATGAACTCTTAACTTTCTGGAACCATAAGCCCCCAGATAAATGCTTTATTTTGTAAGTTGCATTGGTAATGGTATTTTATTACAGCATTAGAAAAGCAACTAAGTTAAAAAGACACCAATTATAAATCAAACTTATGACAACATTATAAAGAAAGAGTCAAACTTACCAGTGCACAAGACAGCCCTCACCCTGGAGTCGGCACTCATGAATGAATTTAATACTTTCTTTAAAATGTCTTGTCCTATGCAGAAAAAAAGTGAGAAGTGACATTTACTATTTAACATCTGATGAAAAGAAACATCTTCTGGGATTTACTAAGATGTCTTAGAGCAATGATTGTCAACTTTCCCAACACAGACCCTTTAATACAGTTCCTCATGTTGTGGTGACCCCCAACCACAAAATTATTTTCATGCGACTTCATAACTGTAATTTTGCTACTGTTACAAATTATAATGTAAATATCGATGTTTTCTGATGGTCTTAGGTGACCCCTGTTAGAGGATCTTTCGACCCCAAAGGGGCTGTGACCCAGAGTAGAGTCTGCCCCATCTAGAGCCAGACTATACTGGGACCAGCACAGCTTCAGCTGTAGTGGATCACAGGCATACTGAGGCTTAGAAGGCCTCCAATCATCAGAATTTTCCAGAATTGATATTCAAGCCACCCCTGAATCATATGGGGTTGCTACTGACTGATACGTGGAGTTCTTGCTTAAATTCTTATGTTCAGTCTGTCCCTCACACTGGCTGTGAACACTGCACAGCCTCAGAGCTCAGATGAGGAAGGTATCCCTGCTATGTGGTCTTCCCAAGTCCTAGAAGCTGGCTTATTTCTGACACCCTGGAGAGCTTGGAGGCACTGGCTATAATAATCTCCCTAGAGACCTCCTTGGTCATTCTTGTCACTGGAGCTGTGGGGAACGGAGAGTTCAGTTTCAACTGTTCTGCCACTCTGTGTGGCCTTAGAAGCATGACTTAGAAAGCAAGAATGATGGCTCACAGAGGAGATAAGGTAAAATATCAATAAGCTTTGCAAACTCTGCAGTTTGCAATGATGGTGAATGTTATAGTTCGTTCTTTTGACCCTACCTTTTGGGTCACTTCTTTTCTGGGTATTTATTCAGCATACAACTATTCAGGAGATCCACCATCAGGTTCCTGGGCAGTGTGTCTACCTTGAACCATATGGACAGAGATCTGCACTGGAGCATGGGCCAAGTACAGGTTGTGAGGTGCAGGCCCAGAACCTTTCACCAGGTGTATTTTACCCTCAGGTGGTTTCTAAAGCACCGAAATACCCAAAGCTGCCTATGTGCCCAATTCATTTCTCTATAAACACTGAGTACTGGCCATGTTCCAGGGATTATGACAGGCTGCGAGACAACTGTTAAGGAATAATTCTCCCTGCAGAATGACGGGGCAAATGAAATTTGGCTACTGCTACAGAAGAACTCAATGGGTTTATGCTGGCAAGAGGTAGTGTGGTTGTTTGAACAGGAATGGCCCCATAGACTCATGTGTTGAATGCTTTGGCCCATAAGGAATGGTACTATTTAGGAGGTGTGCCCTTGTTGGAATAGGTATGGCCTGGTTGGAGGAAGTATGTCATTGTGGAAGCGAGTTTTGAGGGCTCATATATACTCAAGCCATACCCAATGCGAGAATTTACTTCCTGTTGCCTGCAGATTAAGATGTAGAACTCTCAGCTCCGTCTCCAGCACCAAGTCTGCCTGTATGCCACCATGCTTCTCACCATGAGAATGTACTAAACCTCTGAAACTGTAAGCCAGCCCAATTAAATGTTTTCCTTTATAAAAGTTGTTATGGTCGGGCTGGAGAGATGGCTCAGAGGCTAAGAACACTGGCTGTTCTTCCAGAGGTCCTGAGTTCAATTCCCAGCACCCACACGGTGGCTCACAACCCTCTGTAATGAGATCTGGTGCCCTCTTCTGGCCTGCAGGGATACATGCAAACAGAATACTGTATACAAAATAAATAAATAAATCTAAAAAAAAAAAAAAAAAAGAGTTGTTATGGTCATGGTGTCTCTTCACAGCAATAGAAACCCAAACAAGACAGAAGTTAGAACCAGGGACTGGGGTATTGCTGTGATAGGCCAGACGGTGTTTTTGTTTGGCAGTATGTGGACTTTGGGAGTTTGGATTAGAAAAACAGTTGAATGATTTAAGTAGGGCCTAATGGGCCATACTAGAAGAAGCATGGAAGACAGTGGTGCTGAGGGTGACTTGAACTGTGGGGACCTGGCTCAAGAGGTTTCAGAGGATCAGAATTTTAGTAAATGGCCTAGAGACCCATCTTGTGATATTTTAGTGAGGAATATGGCTGCCTTTTGCCATTGTCCAAAGTCTGCTTGAGGCTAAATGAAGAGTTTTGGATTAATTTCATTGGCAGAGAAAAATCTCAAAACAGCCTAGTAATGACTCCACTGTACAGTTATTAGCATTCACTCTTATGAAGATCTATAATGAAAAGGAACAAGCTGAGAAAGGAAAAATACAAAATGTACAATTTGAGGAGAAAAGGAGCACCAGAAAGTGGAATGGAGTTAAATCCTGTGTTCATGGAAATAAACAGATTTAAGGAAAACCTGATGTTAAATGAAATAAAGAGAGTGGAGACCTCAGGGCAAGATCACACCCAGCTAAGCTTCCAATGTGTGAAAAGGAATTAAAGAACAGCTTAGGTACAGACATAATGGTACGTGCCTTTAACTCCAGTACTCAGGAGACAGAGGCATGCAGATCTTGAAGTTTCAGTCCAGCCTGGTCTACAGAGCAAGTTGCAGAACAGCCAAGTTTAGGCAGTGAAGAAAACCACTGAAAAGAGAAAGCTGATGAAGATGTAATTGAACAAGGAGACCATGTTCCAGCCCTAGGAAGCAGCAGAACTTGGCAAGCTTTAAAGTCAAGAACAGAAGAAAGGGTTTATGGAATCTCCCTCCAAAACTAAGGAAAGCTGCTGAGGTCAGGCATGTGGCATTGGTTTCCTCACATGGAGGCCCAGAGAGGCCATTGTGTGAAGCTATGAAAGTGAAGCCTGGAATGCCTTGGAGACCTCAAAATGTTGGAGATACCAGAATCATGGGATACTTGCCAAGGAGAGCTGCTAACAGGGAGTGGATCTGGCCCAAGAAAAAGAAGTGTGTTGTAGTCAACAGAGTTGAAAGGAGTTGGAGATCAGAAGAGTGCTTTGACATCAGACATGGAGATGCAGAGTTGGGAGTATGCTCAGCTGGTTTTCGGTCTTTTTTTGGTCCAGTATTTCTGTACTATCCTCCCTTTCCTCCATTTTGGAACAGTAATGTAAATCCTAGGCCATCATATGTTGGAAATATGCGATCTGTTTTTGATTTTGATTTTACAAACGACTACAGTTAAGAGATTACATGAGTCTCAGAAGAGACTTTGGACTTTAAACACATTTGAGACTGTTACAGACTATGAGGAGTTTTGAAGTTGGACTAAATTCATTTTGTATTATGTTATGGCTACAAGCCTATGGGGGCCAGGGAGTGGAATGTGGTAGTTTGAATGGGTATGGCCCCCATAGACTCATGTGTTTGAATGCTTGGCCCATAGGGAGTGGCACTATTAGGAGGTGTGCCCTTGTTGGAGGAAGTGTGTCACTGTGGAGGCAGGCTTTAAGGACTCATATATGCTCAAGCCATGTCTACTGTGAGAGTTCACTTCCTGTTGCTTGCAGATCAAGATATAGAACTCTCAGTTCCTTCTCCAGCACCAAGTCTGCCTACATGCCACCATGCTTCATGCCATGATGATAATGGACTACACTTCTGAAACTGTAAGCCAGCCCAATTAACTGTTTTTCTTTATAAGAGTTGTTGTGGTCACGGTGTCTCTTCACAGCAATAGAAACCCTAAGACAAGTAGGAAACCTTTTTTTAAGGAGTATTAGGGAGTTTATTAGGATATAAATTGGGAAGAACAACTCACTAAACAGGATAAAGCAAAATCACTGCAGAGTCCTGAAAGGCTGATGGCCAGTCCCACGCTGCTCCTGCTGCCTGAGTCAATCCACACTGCACTGTCCAAGCACACGAGGGAGAGAAGAGAGTGAGGTGTATGTGCCCCTCAGGTCTTAAGCTAGCTCTGAGGCCACACCATAGGGGCTGGTACCTTAAGGTCATAAATGGAAGAGGTACCCACTAAATCTCCCCTTTTTGTCTGAATAAGGAAGTTCTAACCTAATACAAAATTATATCCAATAGGACTGATTATCAAGTATTGTCCAGGAGACGGGAAAGGTAATAACATAAGCAAAAAAAAAAAATACAACCAACAAGAACAACATCAAACAAGAAACATATACTAAATGTCCAGAAATGTCCAGACCATAGGTAAATGGCAAACTACAGAGATAACTCCAATAGTGTCCTATCCTGAAGATTCTAACTCTAGTACCTAAAATGTTCTTAGTTAGATACAAGAGATTATAACTGTAACTATCTAGTCTTCAACCCCATCAAGGACCTGAGAAGGAAAATAATATTACCTGAGTAAACAAGAAGTGCAAGCAAGCAACTTCTGAAAATTTGCAAGAACTGACAGAGACAGCTAGCAGTCTGGACAGTCACCTAATGCTTCTCAGCACTGCTGGGGCATCCATTTTGGCTACAGGCCTAGAATATCTGCCAGACCATTTTCAGAAGCAGGAATTTTGAAAGATAAGAAACTTTTAATGAGATGAATGTACATACAACGCACATACTTATGCCTGCCAACAACTACACGAGTCACAGAAGTGGAGATTCCAAGTTTACCAACCTAAGGACACCTGACTGCTATTGAAGTCTCTAGCATAGCATGGCATAGCTTAGCATAGCATAGCGCAGCATAGCATAGCATAGCACAGCAGACCAGTTTCTGATAATTTCCCAGGGAAAAGACTCCTAGATATAAATACAGGGCTCAGAGAACTGCAGCATTGTTCTCAACCGCCCAAAAGTGGGCACACATATGTCCTTGCTAAAACCACACACCTAGCAACACTAGTACTCAGAAGTCCAGTGCATGATCAGGTGGGAAGGGTAGGTGCAGGAGCAATCTGACAGCTGGTGGGAAAGGTGTCTGTAGGCATGGTGCATGTGTTGAAGGGCTGAAGCAGAAGGGTAGAGCCTCCCAAGCTACAAGCCAAAACAGGTACCTGGAGCTGACCAGGACATCCCTGACACAGCTCTGACATCATAGTAAAACAGGCTAGGTACACTGATTCAGTTTTGAACAGCAAAGTGCTCAGGTTCTGAGAAGACTCTGCTTCTACCAGCTGTGGCCACAGAGAAAGAACAAGAAAGCTAAGGGAGAGGATTTCTGCAAAAGTCTCTCTTTCTGAGCAAAGAAATGTGCTATGTCTAGCCTCCAACCAGAAAGCTACAAAAGTAATGCTAAGATCTGTAGTAGAAGCATAGAACTCCAGGGTCAAGTGCAGAATGGGAAGCCAGGTACTCATAGGATATCAGAACTTTGCTGGCAGCCCTAGGAGTACCACACTCAGGTTTCTCCACATCACCTCCCCCTGAGACACCATCAGAGACAGTCTACTTACAGCCAAATGCACTCTCATATCAGAGTCTAATTCAGGAATTAAAAAAGCCCAAGCCACCTCACTTAGGTCAGAAGTGTCCTGTGATGGCTAGTTTTATACCAACTTGACACAGGCTAGAATCATTTTTGGAAAAGGGAACCTCAATTGAGAAAATGTCCTCACCAGATTGGCCTGTGGACAAACTTGTAGTGCATTTTCTTGACTAATGATTGATGTGAAAAGACCCAGTCCACTATGGGCAGTGCTGCCTCTGGGCAGGTAGTCCTGTGTATTATACAAAAGTAGGTTGAGCAAGCCATGAGGAACAAAACAGTAAGCTATGTTCCTCCATGACCTCTGCATCAGTTCTGGTCTGACTTCCCAGGATGATGTACAAGCTGTATGATGACATCAACCCTTTCCTCCCCAAGTTGCTTTTGGTCATGGTGTTTTATTACAGCAATAAAATCCCAACCAAGGCATAGACCCAAGCTACTAAGCTGCAATCTGCCTCATGGCTTATACAGAGGTATCCATCCTTCTTTCAGTAAACAGGAGCTGGATTCCAGACCTCAGACTTGACAGGCTATCCAGACTCTAAAGTCCCTTCAGACCAGCTGAACATCAGGGGATGGCCAGATGGCACATTTGTGGTAGAATATTATTTTAAGGTGTGTTACTTTTGTTTACCTCTATGAAGCTGTGTTACTGTGCCTGTCTAAAACATCTGTTGGTTTAATAAAGAGCTGAAAGGCCAATAGTGAGGCAGGAAAGAGAAATGGGTGGGGCTGGCAGGCAGAGAAGATAAACAGAAGGAGAAATCTGGGAAAGAAGGGAGGAGTAGCCAGAGAAGGAGGAGGACATCAGGGGCCAGACACCCAGCTACACAACCAGGAACAGAGTAAGAGTAAGATTTACAGAAATAAGAGGATGGGATTAGCCCACAGGTAAAGGGTAGATGGGGTAATTTAAGTTAAGAAAAGCTGGCAAGAAACAAGTCAAGTTAAGGCCGGGCATTTATAAGTAAGAATAAGCCTCTGTGTGATTTATTTGGGAGCTGGGTGGCAGGCCCCTGCAAAAGAGTAAAAACAACACACATTCCTTTGTCCATCAGGCTGTTCACACTGTAGTTGTCAGGAGTGTGCAGGAGTCCATCTCCCAGCTACAGGTCCTACCTTTTGGTGGGCTCCTTTCTGATTGGGAATCACTGGTCTATAAGCAGGAAAAGAAAAAGAGTACTAGAGCCACAAAAGAAAAACCAGAAAGCAATGAATGAGTGCCACCCAGACAAAGAAGAAGCCACAGACTGCCTCAGAAGGTTCCACGGTGAGCTGAGTGGTGCAAAGGCAGCAGAGCTCCTTTGAGTACACACAGGACTCGGATTCCTCAGGAAGCGGTTAGTCTACAGCCTCATTAAGATCTTGCTAAGAGGGCAGGCCAATTCCTCTACTTAGACCTCCCTGGGAGCAACTTCTTAAATTTGTTTCTCACACCTGCAGGTCACAAACTCCTAGGCTTCCTATGTACTGTGAGGTAGAACTTTGATTCAGGAGTCAACCTTGCCACGCTTGGGCTGAGCAATACCCAAACCTGTAACCAAGCCCACAATAGTGTAAAGGAGCATGGCAAGGCCTGGAGAGGTGGCACCACCTATTCCCCCAAATAGCCTTTCCCTCCTTTGGTTTGCATGTCTGCATGTAACAGATGCTAAATCAAAGATGGCACAAAGGATGCTGTTAATGGCCACCACTATGCTGGGGGCAAGGACTATAGAGCCCCAGGGCAGGCATCTGTAATGGGGACACCAACTGTTTCAGTCTAAGTGCACAATGATGCCCAGAGAGATGATGTAGAACTCCACCATGAGACTTGACTCAGACACAAAATCAGGCACAAGGCCAAGCCAGGCAGATATTCCTAGAAATGCCTTTTACAAGAAAGACCAGAAGGTGGGCTGGCCCAATGCTGCTCTGGTTTAAAACTGGGTGAAGCAGACAGAGGTGTGTGTGTGTGGGTTATTTCCAGGGAAAAATGACATAAATCCAAGCTCTGGTCATTAAACACCCTCCTCCACAGTGGGAAATACCCACAGTCTGGGTTCTTTTATTTCAACTGCAGTCTGAAGCAGAAGCCCAGATCTGCAGTACCATTCCATCACATGCTGCTGTTTCCATGAACACAGTTCCCTCTTTGTGCTCTTCATCTGGTTGGCAGTGAACCTGTACTTCCATACAGAGGTTTGTTACAGGCTTGTCTGTGTTACATGCAGAAGGAAGCATGCCCACAGGTGTAGGAGACTCACCCAACAGGGCCAATAGCCCTAAGAGAACACTGCAGGGGCAATGGGGAGCTCTGGTGGAGAGATGTTCTTCATGTGGATTGAGCAGGGAGCCCAGTGGGTACACATTGTCCTCTTAATTCTCACTGACCAGTACCTCAACCACTCCTCTCCATTTCAGAGGCTAAGAGTGACCAGATGGGCCTTGCCGAACTTCTGAGAATTCAGTAAAAGATGGTGGATGGAGCTTGTAAGCCATACCACATGATACTCTGATGTGGAGACTTCTTGCTGCTCTAAGACCCATAATCTTAGATGCCATGATCACCAGTGTGATGTGACAGAGTACTTAGGTTCAGCACTTTGCTTACTGGAATTGAAGTCCAGTGACCTGGCCACCTGGAATGGTGGTGGGTCTTACTTCAAGGCCAGTGTTATCAAATGAGGTTGTGCCGATAGTAAAGGCCACAGACATATACGATGTTTCTCCTCTCCAACTGAATCCAAGTGTGTGTAGAGCAAATCCCAGCAAAGGCAAGCACCTTATGGTCCCCCCTCCTTTTTAAAGCAAAGGGGTTGAGCACTCCATGCTGGGATATTCTTCCTGGGGCCAAATTGGTCCAGATACCCCAGGCTCCCCTGCCTATCTCTCAGTTAGAACTCTGAAGGCAACCCCCCAGCATTAAACACACACAACTCACACTTGTAACAGTGACTCCCAAACTTTATGCCTCAGGAACTGTCCCCATTAAATAAGAACTGGAGGATATGTATACCATACTTTTCATTTTGCTAGATAAATTAATTTAAAAAGATAGTTTAAAAAACAAACAAAAGCCGGGCAGTGGGAGGCAGAGGCAGGCAGATCTTTGTGAGTTCGAGGCCAGCCTGGTCTACAGAGCGAGATCCAAGAAAGGTGCAAAGCTACACAGAGAAACCCTGTCTCGAAAAAAAAAAAAAAAAAAGAAAAAAAAAAAAACCAAAAACCAAACCAAACCAAAAATCAAAACAAAAAAAACCCCCAAGAACACAAAAACATCTCTTTACCCTTTAACATGGCATCATTACACACACACACACACACACACACACACACACACACACACACACAAACCAGTTTAACTCAAGAGTAACAAGGACAGTCTCAGACCAGAAGACTCTTGCTTGAGGAGAATGATGGCGGTTGTAGCAAACAGTGATTATATCTTTTCCAGAGTTCTCCATCTATCCTAAGAGCAGGAGAGCATCACCGAGGGATGTAAAGACCTCAAGAACCATCTGGAAGTACAGCTACAGTGGTGCAAAGGCTCACTTACTTCTGATCTTGAAAAACTGCTCATTAGCCATAGAAGTAGAAAAAAGGAAAATGAAAGAAAAATGGGAATACAGAGAGAATCAGCTATACCTAGACAAAATGACAAGGAAGCGGACTAAGACCAGGGTGTTCCCGGACGCCCTACAGAGCTCTGTGTAGTGCTCATGCTCACCTCTCCACAAACCCTCAAGAAACACAGACACCTGCTTGGCTCTGAAGCCATGAACACTAGAGACTGCTGTAAAGATGTAATGCTGTGGGCTCCAGAGCCTATGTCAGAATTCCTTCAGACTCACAGAAAAGGAAGGAAGAATGATCAATTCAGTGCTGTCTGAGTACAAACACCAACTTAATGGGTAATAAAAAAGAGAATAAGCAAATGCAAGTGAATACATATCTAAGCATCTGCTTTCAAAATGCATTAGCATTCCTTACTTGAATACAGACAGAATACAACCTTATTTTACAAACACTAGAGAATTAACAAAATACCCAATTTCATAATCATTTCAATACTCTAAGTCTCCAAGGAGATGGACAGATTACTAAATGAGAAGGTTAAAATGACTTGCTTTAGAGAACCCATAGAGAAAACAAACGCAAACGGGTGTCCAAACCTTTATGTACTAAGCCCCAGCATGGGCCACTTGACACACATGCACAGCGTGCACTTAACACCCACTCTAGCATATCTCTAATTACGACAACATCATGCAAAACATACCACACTAGGGTTGTGAGGTTATTGGGACACGAAGAACTTGAACTTTTATATTTCCTGACTTGGGCAGGCTAGGTGGCTGGGGGAACTAATCTAAAATTTTGTGCTAATGTTATCTCAAACCAGGTTTCTGCATTTTAAGTTCATGGAAGGTCAGATGGGGGAGATTCTCTAGGATTAAGGCCAAGACAGAAAACCAACTTTTCTGCAGTTCACAGCAACTGACTCTGAAGTGTCAAAGGTCACACACTTCTTACTAAGCAGAATCAGTCAGAATTCCTGCTGTTCAGGGCTGTGCAGAGAAAGAAATATCTAATCTTTATCTTACCAGCTGGGGGCAAGCATTCTACCACTGACTATGTCCCCAGTCCAAGAATTAGGAAATAAAGCATTTCATGCAAAGTTGAAAATCATTTTAAAAACTGGCATCTAAGTTTCAAAGAGTGAGTAGTATAGACTTCCAGGACTTGATCTGTCACTGAAGAGAGCTAATGTGGTCAGATGGAAGACTGCCTGTTGATAAGTGTCTGAGTTACCAATAGCAAGTTTTACAAACTACTCAAGTTTTCTCTTGCTTTTTTTTTTTTTACCCAAAACATTAAGAATATCATCTAGTGGTTGGAGAGATTGCTCAGTGGTTAGAGCACTGGCTTATCTTCTAAAAGACCAGGGTTCAATTTCCAGTGCCTACAAGACAGCTAACAACTCTAGTTCCATGGGATTCAAAACCATCTTTCTAGCCTGTGGGCACTGCATGTACCTGGTATACAGACACACAAACAGGCAAAATACCCATACACATCATATTAAAATAAATAAAACTTTTCTAAAAAAGAGCTATGTTAAAAATAAATAAATTTAAATAAAAAAGATACTGATCCATCCACATTAGTTGACGATATAGAAAGGGAAGGTTCATTGTGAACTCCTCATATTTATTTAGTGAGTAGTAAAGACAGGAAACCCTAAATGAGTTAGATCATTCCGAGGTAAGCATTCCAACTGCTTCTATCATGGAATCACACTCACTGTTATAGTCTGAATGCCTCTCCCCCTCATGTGTTTACTGGAACCTTCATTCCTAAAGCTGGCAGTACTGGGAGACAGGCCAGGTATCAAGTATCTGGGCCATGGGCCTACGTAGAGCCTTCATGAACGTCTCAAGCACTTGCCACTCAAGGAGTCTTCCATCTCCCTACACTTGCTCACTCCTTTTGTCTTTCCACTACAGTATTAGGAAGTAGTACAAGTCTCAACAGATGTGGCCACTCAATCTCGGACTTCAAGCTTCCTAAACTGTGAGATAAAACTTACTTGTTTTCTGTATTAATTACCCGGTCTCAGATGTTCTGTCACAGGAACAGAAAAGAGATGAAGACACTCAACCACCTTCACTGGCAGCAGATAAACAAAACTTAACCTATCTCAGCTGTCACTCTTGTGACGCTGAAGACACTTACCGTCGTAGGAAGAGATCCACACTTTTCAAAGTGCTTAGAGTTCAGAGATATGCTCATGTACATATGATCTTTGCCTCCCCAAATCCTAGAGATGGACGTTTTCAGATGAGAGAATTTAAGTGTAGACTAGTTCAAATGACTTGCCCACAGTATGGAGGCTTTCCGACAGTTGTCTGTAATACAGGACTGTCAGTACTGGTATTAGATCACTGTTGTGGAAGACAAAGAGTGCACTTAGCTCCTAGAAAAGCTAAAATCTTACAGCTGCTCAAAGACCAGGGGCCATGTGCCTTGACAGCACATACCTAGGATAGGTTCCAGCTTGATTCCTGCCAATCAGGTATTGACACACTCAACAGCATGGTTGAATCGTGGTTAGAGAGGAGAGCAAAGCAGTCATTCCAAAAATAGTCACCAAAACAAGGGCAGAAGATTGCTGTGGTCTTCGGAGAAAGGCAGCGCCTCACTTCCTTCCGCAGGGACCATGCCCTTCCAACCACTTCTGTTTCTTGACACGACTGGTAACCAAGGAAGTTCTCTAAAGTTGCTGCTTCTCCTTCCAGGGTAGGCTACTACTTTGTTTTCCTAGTAAATCTTGCCTCTCCCTCTCTCAGTATGAAAGCCTCACCTCTCTTTGAAACATCAAGGGTCAGGGTAGACACAAGCCCTGGCCTGGGCAGAACATGTCTGTACCAACTTCCCACTTTCTCAGTGCTTTCTTCTAACTCTGTTCCCTCTGTCCTCTGTCCAGCTACCCACTGAACTGGAGACCTACCCTGCCCCTGCCCCTGCCCCTCCTGCAATAGGTAGGTCTTATAAAGTTACAGCCTGATCCATGATTTCTCTGTCCTCTGCCAGTGAAGACTTAAGGATAGCTGACATTCCAGTATCTTTTAGAGAAGCCAGTCAGTTGGGACAGAAAACACAAGTATGTATGTAGTCTGCCTCACTGACATAGATTTGTATGTACCAGCACTTGTGAACCCTGTGATCTTTCAGACTCAAAAATACCATTTGAAGCTGGGGCACTTTTGATAAAACAGTAACAACTAGTTCCAGGAGGGCTGTCATGCTGGCCCCCAATATCCAGGTCAGGACAGCCAGAGAATAAGAGGCCAGGTTCAGTGGGATGCGTGAAGTCATGGAGTTCCTAGCATCTCAGCCTGCAAAGGTCAAATGCAGGCCTGAGGAAACTATCACCTATCCATGCTAGGCCTAATTTGGGACCAAGGGTGCTTGTTGTGCTTATAACGGGATCTCCAATGCTCCATCCCATCCTACCAAGGCTGTACCGTTGCTCAATGTGGATGCTGCCATTGAGGTGAGCTACAATTGTGAATCTCTTTTAAATGGTTAAAATGACAGAGAAGACCCTGTGAGACAGGTTGGTGGATAAAGATGCTTCTGCAAAAGCCTGAAACCTAAATTAGATCCCCGGACCCAGAATAAAAGAAGAAAACTGACTCCTGGAAGTTATCCTTTGACCTCCCAAGTATACAGCATGGCACACACATGCCCCCACCCATGCACACATCACACGCACATGCACATGCACACACACAAATACAATAAAGCATAGGTATATTTTGGAGGGAAAAAACAATAAGCAGGACTAAAATGATGTCAGAGATTTTTTCGGTTATGAAAACACAACAGTCTGGCCTTGGGTAAACGAGAAAGAGGAGGTGCCTGTCAGTTAGGCTTGAGGTCTGCACTATCTGACAGGGGAAGCACATAAACTACATGTGAGCACAGATCGCCCGCACTGCAGCTGTCCAAACAGAGAAGAGCTCTCGAGGCAGAAAATATACACCAGACTGCTGTGACAGTATGTGGGCACGGGTATGAAGTAGCTTTAGAATTTCTAGATTTAACATGTATATTTTTAAATATAATAGCTGTATTTTAGATATTAGGTTAATAAAATATTAGAATTAATGCTGCCAGTTTCTTTCCTTGGGTATTGGTTGGTCCTCACGTACCTGCACTTCTTGTTTATGACAGAGTCTCTCATTGGCCTAGGATCTCACCATGCACGCCAGACAATCTCTCCTGTGAGTTTCCAGAGATTTGCCAACACCTCCCATTTTCCATAGGCTCTGGGGATCAGCACTGAGGTCGTCCTCAAGCTTGCAAGGCAAACATCTTACTGACCAACCCACCTTCTCTACACTCTGGGTGTTCTTTGTGTATATGTGTGTGTGCCTGTGCATGCACATAGCTACAAGTATGTGGAGGCCAGAGGTTGATAACCAGTGTTTTCTCTAGCATCCCCCACCTAATTTTTTGAGACAAAGTCTCTCCCTGAATCTGGGGCTCAATAATTTGGCTAGACTAGCTGAGCAATGAGCTCTGAGGATCAATTTATCTCTAGGTCCCTAGCACTGGGGTTATAGATACATGCCTGTGCTGGTTTTCCATGGGTGCTGGGGTCCTGAACTCGGGCCCTCGGGCTCGCACAGCAGGCACTTTACTGACTGGGCCATCTCCCTAGACTTCAGGTCTTTTGAAAAAGAGCCTTCCTGTGGACACCCAGCCTTGTGTTCCACAGTAAGACTGGAAAATAACAAGGTGCCTCCGCCTCAGTTTGCCCTGGCCCAGCCAGTTTTGATTTCTGTCAACTCACTCCCCTCCTCAGGGCAGTAGCTATGCAGGGACACTAGCAACTCCATGGACTCGCACAAGTGTTGACATATTTGTCTTCAGAGTCCTCTGTTGGCTTTTCAGTCGGCCCAATACTGATGAAATGCACACTGTACTTATTTTTCATTTCTCCAAATAATACAGAAAAAACTTACAGGTTTTGAGATGTTGAATCCGCTGCTGGAATACACAGGTATTGAACTCCCTGTAGAAGGATAAAAATATACATATAAATAAATAAAACTAAAAAAATGGTCCACAATAAAGTATTAAAAGGAACCATTTACTTAGGTCAAAAAACAAGAAAATAAAAAGGAGAAGTTTTTATTCATCTTTTGTTGCCAAGGAACCAAGGAAACACTCTTTAATTCAGGTTCCTGATTCTTTTCCATAGGCATGTCAATATTCACACTTTGGTTTGTAAGCAGCAAATGTAACAAATTTAGACAAAACTTGAGGGACTAAAAGCAGGAGTCGAGCACTTCAGAGTTAAAGTTCCCAATTCATCATAACACTTGTTCTCATCCTGTCTATGTTTCTTTAGGATCCTGAACCTCCCAAAGGAGGCACTGTTAGTCAACACCTTCAAATGGGCTGACAACCATGATGTGATGCCATAGCTCTCCACCTCAATTTTAGTATTGTAAGAATTACAGTTCCACCAGTAGGCCTTCGAAACCTGGAAACAATGTTGCTTGCTTTGCAGAACAACACTACAAGCTTGTGTGGTAAGCTAACATTTTTATTTCCCCCTAATTTGAGGGAAAACAACTACCCAAGGTGATGATTTTTAGAAAGAGAAACAGAACTGGTTAACTTCTCTACAGGAAAGATGGACATTGTCATTCTAAAATCGTCAATGTCAACAGCAACCTTGGAATGGAATATGCTAAAGGATAGATGAACCATTTGTGAACTTTCTCTTATGTCTGCCAAGTGTCACAGAATCTCCTCACTTTGTCTTGGGCAGCCAGAGAGAAGAACTAATTAGTGTGAGAGGTCAGCTTGATGCACAATAATGATACAGATGCAGCCAAGTTCCTTGGGAGTGGGAGTTATAAAACAACCTGCTTTTTAGATTTACTTCACGACTTCCTGTAATTTTTAGTGTTGACCTGGTCACCCGGGAGGGTCTCTGGAGCTGTAACCAGACAGCTACAGGACAGGCATCTTGCCGACCCACCCTGATGCTTGGTGCCGACGCAGCACCAGGCCCTCTAGTTCTGGTATGCTTACAGAAGGCAAGTTCTGACCTAGCACAAGGGATAGAGCATGGCAGCTCCTGCTTTGCTGGTATAGGTGGAGGCAGAGCACATTCGACAGGTCGACAGTTGTATAATGGGAAAGATGACTGGTCCTGGGACTCCAGCATAGAACCCATTTCTCCAGCTCTTGAGCAAACTACGAGCCTCCAACTGCCTGTTAATCTGCCCCTTTCTGCTGAAACTGACTCAGAGTGTGATATGTTGTCAGCAAAAAAATACCTGAATGGTACAACCCCCTCCATTCCCATCTGCTATTATTGGGTGGGGGGCAGCATGAGGAAAAACTCAAAAATAAAAATCAATTTTCCTTCATCACTTCTGTGCAACTTTTGAAAAAAGAATTGAATTATTTAATCATGAATTAAAAGAAAATCATTATATATAGCAGTTATTGCATCTTTCTGTACAGGCTTCTGAGTCTTGGGGAAGATGAGGTTTACCTCTGTTTATTCAAATAGGAGCATCTCACTGAGAGCAAAGGGACTTTGCCGAGAGAGGAAGATCTGCTGGCAGGACAGGGAAGGGAGGCGGTGGGCTCTCTTGTATGTATACTTGCCAGCCCTCCAGCCCGTTCTGCCTCTCTTCAGGTTTCCTGGGCTCCTGAAGCTGTGCTATGCTGGGAACGCTGACCAGTTATTTTAAACACTTAAAGCTCTTCCAAACCTGGTGGCATATCATGGCGTAATTTGATGGATAAGACACTAGAAAAGAAAGCACTTCTGCCAAAGAGAGTCCTTTCCTCCTCTCTTCCACTGAGATGAACAAGTCTGTTGTCGAATACACACACCCATTGCTTCCTACAGCTAGATGGGAGTGCCTCATTTATTTATTTATTTTTGCTCTTGAGTGAGATCTGGCAGTTAGGTGGTCAGGCCCAAAGCTTGTGAATTCCTTCTTCCCACATACTCCCTCCATCCCTGTGGCAGGCCATACTTACAGAGGACAGGATTCTCAAGTACACTACCGCTACCTCAGCCTGGCAACTCCAGTCAGGCAAAGGGCTAAGTGGCCCCTCCAGGACAGCACAGAAACGCCTACCTCTCCCTCATGGTGATGAATAGCCACAACATTCTAGTAGAATCTATGTACTGAGATGATAATAGAGACAATGAAGAGAATGGACAGAGTTTAGGCCAGGAGCATTTTGCCTACTAAAGGATATGCCTTGAACACTTGTTATCAGGGTAAGTGGGAATCATTGTGCTTCCTGTATGCTATGCCAGATAGGGCCACATTTACCTCTGTGCTACCTGATGCACACAGAAGGAAATGTGCCTGGGCCCACAAAGTAGAACCTGCCCGGTATTCAGGAAAATCTACCAGCCATAGGAAGTAGGTGGAAGGCATTCTCTCTGTGTGAACCACAAGGACAAGGAAGTAACACGTTGTCATTCTAGGCTCCTGGCCCTCACAGCTGAGATGGGCAGGTGGCGGCTTTAGCTTCCTTCTCACGTAACTCATAAAGACGAACATGTGGCTCTCTATTACACTTGAGTACCCTGTGCTGTTAAAGGAAGACAGAGACAAAGACAAGACGCTATAGCATCAAAGACTGTGTGTATAACCACAAGAACAGTTAAATTCCTGGAATGACGCCTGGGCTGTGGTAGGCATTCACTCCAAGTCTGCATGCTGAGGATAAGTGCTAATCAGCTCCACAGAGATCACGGCAGGAGAAGAAGGCAGGGTGTGTATGTGCTGGTGAGTGCCATCAGGGAAGGAGGAGAGCTGGGTTTTAGGCCATGCAAAGGGCACGTTGTCTACCTAGGCTCCAGTGACACTTAAACAGAACACAAACCACTTCACTATGACCTACAATAAGAAATATGCAAATCTAGTCATGGAAGGAGTCAAAACTGTCAAAAAGGTTTAGCTGCTCGCCCCCAAGAGCGTCTATTTATCGTGACTTAGTCATTAACAAAGCACAGATATCTTTGAGGCCACAGAAGGCAGAACTACAGCTACCCAAAAAGGCGTCAGATGCCTGCACATGTGCACAGCTTTTAACAGTTAGTTACTAATTCAGAAAGCAGCACTGAGACCCCTGTGCCACCAGAAAGCTGGGCTGACTTAAAATCACCCTGTACTAATAAGCGGAACAGATATTCCCTCTCTATGATCTATATAGAGGATCGTGCTCTGGAGAGCTTTGGAGAGGGACAGATGAAGGGTAGGATGTATTTACTTACATTATGGAAAGGACAGCAAAAATTAGGTTAAAAAAACTTAGAAAACATCTCCAAAAATCTCCAACAATCTAAAAAAATCTACAAGTAGTAAAAATAGCAACAGCATTTCCAGGAGTATAGCGTTTGCTACATATTTTCTGCCTCATGTTCCCTCTAATATTTTGAAACACATAAAAATAAAATTGGTTTTCTGTTCCTTGAAATAAAATTCTTACAAAATAAAGAAAAATAAAAATTGAGCACTTTCTATGGTGTTTCAATAGCGGCTGGTGAGAAGCCAGTTAACATTTATGGAGCTACTTAATATCAAGTCACAACTTTTCAAACCCAGAGCACTGAAACACAAACATTGTTAGTGAGCTGCCTGTGCATTGAGAGTCTCAGTCCCCATAGGAACATAGGGAGAGCTCATTTCTTTGTCCTGTGCGGCCTCTGAGTGGCCCAGCATAACCAGGAACAGCAGCGATACCGATGAGGTGGGCACCATAATCAAGAGACAAGGGAAGGTGCCAGCACTCGGTGCCCACAGTAGGAGACGGCACATGCTGCATATTACCCCAGGAACTACATGGTACAAAAGCCAAAAAACTCAGGACAGGAGTAAAAGAGTTCTGAGGGATCTGCCCTGAGAAGCTTCCTGCTGAAATTCTTGTATTTGGGTTTTGAAATTACATCAACAGACATCAAGGAGGAAGAAAGTTCCGAGAGAAATCACATCAACAGACTCCACTGGGGAAGAAGAAAGTTCAGAAAGCACATCAGAGGCTTGATCTGAATAAGCCAGAACTGTCATAGTCTCAAGAGTTCCACCATTTTTCAGTTTTCTGTTTCAGCAAGTAGAATAACCACTAAAAGGTAGGTTTTTGCCTTTCTTTGGACTGAAACTAAAAATTACACTTAAAATGACAGACAGGCACATACCTGAGAAGCAGGGCCAAGCTTCTGATCACAAAACCAGGAAAGAGGCCAAACTCTTGCTTGTTTCAAGTACAATTTCTAAAACTACCCCCCCCAGACATAGTAAGAGTCTGCTGAGAATCCAGATGACCTGCTTTTCAAAAGATCCAGCTGTGCACAGTCATTCTCTTTCCCTCAGGGAAGCTAATGTGAAGCACTTACAAACAAAACCCCTGTACAGCAACCTGTACAGCAACATGGCTGGGCCCTGAGGGCATTACAGACCCACAGAGGCTCTCACTACACACAGGAGCTAAAGCTGTTCTTCTCACACGAGTGGCCTAGTGGATATTAGGCAGGGAGGCAGGGATGTGGAGAAGCCTGGCAACAGCAAAGGGGATGTTGGAGACAACTACTCCAGAACATGGCAGGGAAGCAAAGATGGCAGCAGACAGGATGGAGGTGCCATACGTGGGGGATTTGTTTATTGCACATTATATACATGTGGCAAAGTGTGTACAAAACTCTGTACCTGTCTAAAAAACAAAGAACACAACTGAATCCTTGTGGAAGTATTAAAAACAAACGAAAGAGAGTAAGTTCTGGAAGGGGCTAGAAATCCACACAATAGAAAAGTTATTTTAGCTGCCAATAAAAGATGTCACTATTAGAATTTAGTACCAGAGACAGGATGGGTGATCCAAGGGTCTCCCTCCTACAAATATGGCATATTTTCTTTGATAAACAAGCCCATTCAGATTTCCAGGAGGCCTGGTAAGCAGGTCTTTCCCATACAAGCAAGTCCTAATGAAATAAGGATAGAATAAGCCTGTAACCCTACTAAGAACTAATTTCACCACAGTTCTCAACTACCAATTCTCTACTCCCAGGAAGAAAAAATAAAATTAAAAGCAAAATGAAAATTTGGACTGACCTCACTTGATTGGGAAGCCAGACCATGACTATGCACTGCTATGAAACCCACAAAGCCAGCTGGGTGCCCTGGTGTGTGCTTCTGATCTCAGTATTTAGTGCACCAAAGCAGAAGGACCAGAGTTCAAGGCCATTTTCAGCTATCTAGCTGGTATGAGGCTAGCCTGAACTACAAGAGACCCTGTCTCAAAACAGAAACAATCAAAACTCCAAAATCACACAGCAACAGTGTGTTCCACAGGTGAGAACAACCCACAGAACTGAGGCAGCAAAGGAAATAGTTTAGTAATCTGGCACCCTACTTGGTTTGGGTTATACACACCTGCACTCTCTAGGAATGCACTGGGCAGCCTAGATCCATTACCTGTATGTATTATGTACACATAGTCCTCTCTAAATAAAGCATCTAGCAACACTGGATCCCCATCTGCACTGGACTACATGCACATTTCTTCTTTTGAACAATAGTATAAATCACTCTAACCCTAATACAATCAAATTTCAACAGTTTCCATTCAAGTGTATCCCCAATGTGTCCAGTATGAAGAATATATACAGTAAAGCAAAATTGTGTATGCTTAAGTATACTTTCAGGGAGAATCCTCTACTTACCATCTTGTGCCTATGCAAAATTGGACATGCATATAATTAAAATCAGATGCATATGGGGACATGCACTGTAGAAAAATAGATAATCTACCATTCAATAGAGAACCATGGAAACTACACCCACGAGGAACCAAAGTTCTTCTTCTCTTCAGTCCATAAAAGAAGCCTTGAACAATAATCAGGGCCCTTGAGTATCTGTACCCACGTGGCCCTGCTCTCTTTCACTGTATTCTGATCTTTTCTGCTGTTCTGTTCTGAATAATTTCCTTGATACTTTTACAAATCTGTGTAAGCACTCACTTTCAATCCTTTGGAATAGAAGCCAAGAGCCTGGAAACACCTAAGACTCATACTGACCACCAGTATCAGCACCACAAAATAAAACATACATAATGTAAATTTACTACCTTAAATTTATTTTATTATTATTATTATTATTATTATTATTATTATTATTGTTATTATTATTATTTTGGCAGAACTGGAGATTGAGGCAAGGCCTTGCACATGCTAGGCAAATGATCCACTACCCAATCATTATTCCTAGCCCTCTTTTTTTTTTTTTGGTTTTTCGAGACAGGGTTTCTCTGTGTAGCTTTGCGCCCCTGGAACTCGCTTTGGAGACCAGGCTGGCCTCGAACTCACAGAGATCCGCCTGGCTCTACCTCCCGAGTGCTGGGATTAAAGGCGTGCGCCACCACCGCCCGGCCCTAGCCCTCTTTTTATTTCCTATTTTGAAACAGGGTCCTACTAAGTTGCCAAGATTGGCCTTGAACTTTATCCTTCTGCCGCAGCCTCCAGAGTAGCTATAGTCATAGGCCTGTGCCACCAGGTTTGTTTGTTTATTTGTATTTGTTTGAAGTGGAGATTCTCTATGCTACCCAGGCTGGACTTGAACTTGTGCATTTAAGGAAAGCCCCTGTCTCATCTTCTAAATACCCATGACAACAGACGTAGCCACTGTACCAGGTACCACACTGATCTTTCCCAAGTGAACATCTTCATAGTTGTAGATCATTACCATCATCCATATCTGGAGCCTCCTCTTCTTCCCAAATCAGATTTGGTTCCCATAAATACCAACACTTTTTCCTTCTCTATTCATTCCCCCTGCAGATGACCATTCTCACCTCTGTCTCTGGATCTGAGTACTTCTGCATTTCATCTAAACCGAAAGGTAAGAAAACCTTTGAAAACTGGATTCTTAGAGGCCACAGACCCAAGAGATGACAACTGCTGACTTGAAACTTCCATGAGATGCACATTCCAGGTGAGACCACTTTAGTCTCCTTCATAAGGCCTCCTCTTTGCAAGGGTATCTATTCCAGAGAGGCACTGGGAACCAGCACCTCTATCGTGCCAAGTATGTATGCAGGCCAAATTCAGTGCCTGGTCCCTGAGTTTGGATCAATGTCTTTCTTCAATCTAAGAATTTACACATAGCCCATAACAGTTGAAAAATTCCTTTGTATTAAAAGGAAAAGTATAAGTCAAGGTTATATCCCCAAGAAGAATTAATCTAAAAATACTCTGTCATTTGACAAGGAATTAGAAATCAGTATAGAAAATAAAGAATAGGTAAGGTCTAGATTCTTGGTTACTTCCTTTTTAAATTTTTAGTACCATGGCAAAAATGTCAATGGAATCACTAAAGAAAATCACCACTGAAGATGAACAGGGCCTTGTAGTAACACTCCATAATGCATGCCTTAAGTCTAGATTCTGAACTGAAAAGACACTTTCTGAAAGTACCCATTTGCCACTGATTCTTCCTGCATGCTAAATTTAGGCAATATACTACAAATAACAACTTCCAAGAACACTGTGGTCCTTGGTGAGGTTTGGGGGGAGTGGGAAGGTCAGAGTGGAGAGGTAAGATTTAGCCTTGGGCTCGGTTTGTGAGCCAAGATGCAAATCAGAAGCCTCTACACCTGCTGCTGCTTTCAGGTTAGTCAAACGACAACATGCATTTGACTTGTCAGAGTGACAGAAGAGGACTCTGATGTTTATTTTTGTTCAAGGTATTTCAAAGAAAGACCAAAGTGGCCTCAGTTAGAAGGGGTTTCCTCTGGCCCACACAGGATGGATTATAGGAAGGCAATGAGAGAGATCCAGGCTATTCCACCTCCCCACCTCTTCTAGGTCTGCTTCAGTATGAGGGTTAGTTGATGTACCAGCAGTGACTCAGAAAATCTGGGGCCAGTTTAACATGGGGCTCCAAACCCAGGTATCCTGCAGTGTACCTTTGTGAAGAGTAGTGCCATCCAATCACATCAAAAAGTGATTGTGAATGACTGCTTAGAAACCAGTAGGAGAACATCAGTAAGGAAAACATTATTTCTGTAAAAGATACATTTTTATCTGACCATGTTTGCCTAAAAAATAATCAGTAGCACCTCTGAATCTGAAAAGTAAAGAAGATCCAACTTCAAGAACTGTGGGGTCCATAGCCCCAGCCTATCACAATCTGCTCTCTCCACCCCCAGCTTGGCCTGCTCAGGGCCACTGGATTGCATGAGTCCCTGCACTCCTCCCTTGAACTCTGTGGTTTATAGTCTCTGTGATTCCTTCTCCGTAGGCTCCTCCCAATGGCCTTTCCTCAGCAGAACTTCAACATAGTGTTGAAGACTTACAAAGACTCCAACTCTGTGTTCTGAGTGTCTTCAAAACCCCAGAATGCAGACGCCTTAGCCCAGCATGCCAGGCTTGGGTAGCTTTATCCCAATCTCTCACAGTGGTCACTGTTTCCTCAGTCTCTTGCTCCTTGAAATCAGCAGCAAAAGCCTTTAAGTGAAGAAAAGGATGCTTCAAAAGGTAGGTACATCTTTAGAAATTTAAACCTGCATGTCCTAAAGGCACAGTCCCTAAGCTGGCTATGAAACTTGGAGCTGGCTTTAGAATCAATGGTTCCTTGCAGCCACACAGATGCCTTCATCTTAGAAGGCCTGAACCTCAGCTTTCACTGCCTGATGCTAATTAATGGTCTCAACAGGACATACGGTGAACATGCTCATTAAGAATGAACATGCTCATCAAGAATGAAATATTGCCGGGTGGTGGTGGCACACGCCTTTAATCTCAGCGATCAAGAGGCAGAGCCAGGTGGATCTCTATGAGTTTGAGGCCAACCTGGTCTACAGAGCAAGATCCAGGACAGGCACCAAAACCACACGGAGAAACCCTGTCTCGAAAAAAACAAAACAAAATAAAAAGGAATGAAATATTTAGGCAGCCATTATAATGAGACTTCATGGATCTAGGTTTTCTGAAATTTCTATAAAACAAAATTTCACAGAAATGTCCTGTTTCTCTGGCTCTTATAATCTTCCTACTTCTTCTCTGCTATGATCCCCAAGCTTCAGGTGCAGATGTGTTGCCGATATATCAGTTGGGCATATAGAGTCCAACATGGTCACTTGTTCGCTACATTTTGATGGGCTGTGGTTCTCTGTAATGGTCGCCATTTGTTGCCATGGCTTCCTAGAGAACAGGATGCCACCAACAGACATGATAACATGGAGGGGGAAATCTCATGGGGCATCAACTCTAGACAAAGAGTTACAGGCAACTAAGGACTGATGAGAGCATGAGAAATGGGTTTCTCCAGGACAGAGCCTGAAATTGGTTATCCAATACCAAGTAGTCAGCCTTGAAATAATATACATTATACAGACTGAACAGGT
The DNA here is from genome assembly GCF_007827085.1 of Peromyscus californicus insignis. NCBI lineage: Eukaryota > Metazoa > Chordata > Mammalia > Rodentia > Cricetidae > Peromyscus > Peromyscus californicus. Next base: position 33,439,137 of record NW_026294606.1, read on the forward strand.
TGCACTTCTATATTAAGGAATATGAATATACACATGTGGATACAAACATATATATGTATGTATATACAAAACACAACAATTAAAGAAATAGAGGCCATGAATTTTAAAGGGAGGATTATAGAAGGGTTGGAGAGAGAAAAAGGGAAGGAGAAAATGATGTAATTATATTTTAATTTAAAAAAGAATGGAAAATCGCAACATAAGTATAATGCAAAGCCACTCATTCATACGTTCTCAGAAGCCATTAAACTGGGATGACACAGCTCAAGCTTCGTGGCAGCTGGCCTCTGGAATCATGCCATGCCCACTCCTCTGAGAACTGACAGTGAAGGCCAGGAGGACAAACTGAGGCCTGTGTTTGCCTAGAGAGTCAGACCTGTTCCTTATATACAACCTATGCTTCCGTGCTCACAGCAGAGTTGAGACGCTTCAACAGAACCTCCAAACCCCAAATCCTTACTCTCCTGGTCTTGACAGACAAACATGCACTGAGCCCTGGTCTAGGCAGACCTTTTTCACACACCCATTCAGATGACATGAAGCTCATTGTCCTGGCTCACTTTCTTTTCCAATTTCATGGTATCTGACTCAGCATACTGCTGGTTTAGAACTGCACCCTTCTTTTTTTTTTTTTGGTTTTTTCGAGACAGGGTTTCTCTGTGTAGCTTTGCGCCTTTCCTGGAACTCACTTGGTAGACCAGGCTGGCCTCGAACTCACAGAGATCCGCCTGGCTCTGCCTCCCGAGTGCTGGGATTAAAGGTGTGCGCCACCACCGCCCCGGCAGAACTGCACCCTTCTTAAACAATAGCTGCACTCCGTTCACTTCCTTACTTTGCTACTGAGTGGGAGGAGGGGGTTTATAACATGAGGAAATGGGATCAAAATGTGAAAGACCCCAAAGGCCAGTACACAGGAGATGCTCAAAAAATGGCTGACACCAGGTGTGTGATTAGCGGCTCTTACTTGATGGCGGTCCTACTTATCTGCTCAGCTCTCAGCAAACAGCACCACACAGACTAGGAAGTGAACCAGCAGCTGTGTTCCCAGGAGAGTTCCCTGCCCAGCCAGCCTCACTCTCTCGGTGGGACATGGCTGCCCCTTAGGCACAAGTGTTCCAGAGGGCACAGGGCACAGTGTAGAACAGCCAATGAGTTCTTAGAGTGCCTCGCCTGTGAAGGACGTGCAGTCAATGACGGTCTGAGTTACTGGATGTGTCACTACCTCTGGTTTCAGGAGTGGATGTGTACAGTGCAGTCAAAGCCCGTTTTAAATAGCATCCATGACACACTAGTCTGGCTCTCTGTTCCTTCTCTGGGCCACACCTTGGACATGTTTCAGGAGGTAAACACTGACTCGAATTGGGTGTTGTTCTTAAGGGCTAACCAATTCCTTGAAGGTGGGTTTCAGCCTCCCAAAAAGTAGAGGCCAAATTTAGCAACCACATGAGCAGGGCAAGAAGCTTTCAGACTGGGAAGGATTCAGGAGCTGGGCAGTTAGGGAGAAGTAAGGTGGGGGTGGCATTCTATCATTTCTACTCCATATAAAGAGCAGCATCCTTCTGCAATGTGGTCAAATGTGAATGCTGCCATGGTTGTCATGGTACTGCCTGAGGTTTACAACTGGTAGGTGCACCTGGAAGGGCACCTCGTCTCTTAGCTTAGGCACCAGGATCCTAGGGCCTCCCTTTGCTGGGGCAGTGCTTTACCAAACCCCTCCCCTCTTCCACTGTGAGCAGTTTGATAGGCTATTTTTATCTCGACAGCTGTATGCTCTAGCACTGGACACAGACAGAAGCCCCAGGCCACCTTGGGCAGAGCTCACATTGGGAAAGCCCCAGGGCAGATAGCACTGTGGCCACTGAGGAGGCAGAGGGTCACCAGGATCTTAGAATGACCAGTTAGAGACACTGCTTGTAACATCATTGTTCATGCAGAAGCAGGAAGATCAGTTTCATCAGAAGAGGCAGGGAATCTCAGTATAAAGAATAACAAAACAAAAAGAGATGTTCAAGAGACCTGCTCATACTGGGTTAGCCATGAGACATTCTTCTTGAGGGAAAAATTCACAACACAATGCAGCTGAAGTTCACTATCCTTAGTAAGTAACTAACTGCCTTTCCCTGGGACCACAGAGCTTGCTCCTTAGAAAAGGAGCTCTGATTTATGGAAATTAGGTTATATTTGCCACACCATGCTAGCAAGTTCCTAAGAGGGGGAGTCTCAATGTCTGGGCTTGGTTCTGTTCATCCAAACGACCTCACCCTAGAATTACCGAGTGACAAGGAAGACAGCTGGTTCTCGTCTATGTCTTCCTCAATCTGGCACTGGTCGAGGTTCTTGTCAAAAGAACCAAGTGCCTTGTGGCTCATCTCACTTTAACTGCAAGAAAGTCTGGGGGAAGAAAAAGAAGTTCCAAGCCGGACTTGGTTGTGCAGTCCTGTAACCCCAGCTACTTGCAAGGCTGAGGCAGGATCACAAGTTCAAGGCCTGACTGAACTAGAATGAATTCAAGTCTAGCCTGGGCTACTTAATGAGACTCTGCCTAAAAAGGGTTTGGATAAGTAATTTAGTGGGGGAGTGCTTGCCTAGTCTGCAGAAGTCCTAGGTTAAATCCTTAGTAAGACAAGAGAAGAAAATTGGAAGCAAGGGATGAAGGGAAGGAGAGAAGGAGGAAGAGAAAAGAGAAAGAGATTTAAGATGCTGGGCACACTGTGAGCCCAGCACTGTGAACCATCTACAGCTGGACTTTCTATAACTTTGACCCTGCACTGCTTTCTCTCCCAAAGAGAGGCCAAGAGGTGGCCAACAGTTCGCCTGGTTTAGGATCAAGGCTGGAAACTGATATCTGCTGTGGTTGTGGTAACAACCGACAGGAGACCAGCAATGTCTCAATGCATATCCAGGGCTGAATGCCTTCCTCCCCAACACACACAAGTCCCCAGAGCATCCCAGGGAGTCAGGCTACAGGGAGGGGAGCACATTTCAAAAGCATCTGGACACAGCTTGTTTGCCTGGTCTGCACTGAGGAACCAGCAGGCACTATTGCTTCACACTCACAATTTTAAATAACATTGCATCACTTCCCTTGCAGGTGTGGGCAGACACTGATCCACCTGTGTCACTACCTAGCAATGAATTAAGAGAACCCAAAAACAGCAGATTTGCTTAAACTACTCTTCAGTAAACCTGGATCCACTTAAACAATTGTCTTTCCTATGGTGATGAACAATATGGTGTTCATAGTAACCTTGAACCCCAATTTAGCATTTCACCACTGAAGAGTTTCCACTTGCCACTCAAACTTCTGATTGTAGACTCTGAGGCCTCCTCCTAAAGAGCCTGCAACACATGGAGCCCTTGGGATAGATCCTGGCCTGCTCATCACAGTACTCAGGGTGCCTGGTGTCTTCCAGCCATACACTGTACTGTCCCAATCCAGAGCCAGAGACACACTTTCCCTTTGTAGATGCTATTTGATTATTTTCACCAAACTGAGTCAGTTTTCCCCTTTGAACACCTTAATAGACATCACATGCCCATTAAATCATGCCCCATTTGCTTTATATGTAACATAACTCCTCTCTTTCGGTTGCTATAATAGCCACATGGATAAGGGTCTTCTAAGGTGAAGGTCCATTACAAAGGAACTAGAGACTCTTAGCCTGAGGTAAAACAAAATGTAAATCCTATATCTGGTCCAGGTCAGAGTACCCTGTGGCTTACCTGCAGAGAACCCCAAAGACTAACCAGAAGAATGGAGGTCAACTAGAATATACAAGGGGTTAATAGGAACGACACACACACACACAGCTACCTCACAGTGTGAATTTGGGGAACTGATGACATCCCCAAATGCGTCAAAAACCCTAATATAACAAACATGATTTCCTGGTCATGTGTCTTGGGATTTTCTTATATGGTTTTATTCAGAACCAATGAAGTAGTTACATAGTTCTACAGAGAAGATGATCAAATATTTGTGTCCAACCTCTACTCTCTCTGGAGGAATGGATGGACCTACATTTCTAACAACTTTGAAATAAAGCAGGAGCATGTTACTCAGAGCTCTAGGGTATGCATATCCATCAGTGGCCCAAATGTCTGCCCCATGAAGTTATTATGTAAGTTACCCTGACAACTCCCTTGCCCCACCTCATACTTAAACACTAGATAATTCCTTCACACTCTACCTGAGAAATGACTTTGTAGTTTTTAAAACTGCTTATGAGGCGGCTATAGGTTAACGGCTGTTAAGACTTTCTGGTAGATTATTCCTTCTGTTCTTTATGTAGCTGACCTCTGCTTTTATACATATCATGTGCATGTCTAATAAGATTACTATTAGTCCCTCCTTCTTTTGGGTCATTTGCTTCAGAATCTTTCCCCATTCTTTCATTTTCAACATTGCTGTACCATTTTGTGGGAGAGTCCCAGATCCAATTTGATCTGTTATTTCTAGAAAACAATTATGACTCCCTAGCATTCCAGCTCAAACAAACGCTTATTTCTAAGTAGGAATAAAGCAAGAGCTTCGAAGGGTCTCCAGGACATCTATCTCCTTCCTTCCACTCTACTTCTGCATTGACACTACTGGAAAAGCAGTCTGCCTGAGTCACTTGACTTGGTGCACAAATCTTGGGCAAGTCTTTAATTCCCACACAACTCTTAAGCCTGATGAACAACTGATCTACTCTGAGGTTGCTTTTCCAGCCTGGCCACCCTTGAAATCTGCTCTGTTGAACCTTTCATGTGGGCCTGGCCACACCCTGCCTCTGCATGTCCATGTCAGTACATGCACTGTTCTTTACTAGGAATCACACCTGAACTCAACCAATCATCCTCACCATCACTACCTAGCAAACTGATTATCCTTTAGGACCAAACAAAATTGTTACCTTTTGGTTGGTACAATCTTGCCCCCTGCCAAATCCTCCTGGGTGTCTTGGGGCCCCTTACATCTGCTACACAGAAACACTGTGAAGATTTATGTGCCTGTATCAATGTGGGACCCCTTCTTATTTCTCTTTGTATCTGCATTCCCTATACATGGCAGGTTAGTGAGCAGGAGAACTCCAGAGAAGTCTGAAGAAGAGGGACAAGGTGCTTGCAGAAATCCTGGCTACACTGCCAGGAGACAAACACGAATCACCTCATTCTGGATGTTTAAATAACACCATTTCCCACTGAGAATCAGTCTGGTATCAGGGGCTCCAGTCTTCCTTCTGCCTCATGCAGACTTATCATACTAGTGCTCCATTTACAAATAAGCTGCTAGGAGAAGATAAGTAGCAGAAAGGAGTCAATCTCTTCTCTACTTGGCTGCCCCCGTACAAGAAACCCAGACAGCTGGATTCAAGAAAGAGCAATTACTAGACAGTTTTCGATCCTTACAGTAATTATTTCTATTTGAGTCATATCTATTTAAGTCTGGAGTTGACTTCAAACAAATTTGCTTTAACACACGAAAGGCACTGCAATCTCTGAGCAGAATAGGTACCACTGATTTTTAGATGACATCTCGAAATTCTCCTAGAGAAGTGAGAAGCCGCTAAGGTTGCTAGAAATAACCATCAGTCAGAAAATAATGCCAGGGCAAACAGGGGCTTGTTCCCAAAGGCACTGGGCTTCACTGCCAGCTGGGTAGTTTGGTGCTTGTGCAATGCTAATAAGAAACAAAATCACCCAGGTTGGTGGAGACAGTAGCCATCTAAAGAGGAATCCTGGCCCAGTGCTTTAAGCTGCAGCACTAAGTGAATCTGTGAATCCTGAAAGAAGGGTATAAATGTATTCTTATGCCAGTCAACCCAGTAGAAACACACTGTTTCAATGTTCAAAATAAAGCCTCTATCATTACAGACATGTCCTGGGCTAGCTTCTGCCTTTGAAGACTAAGACAACTTGAAGTAGATGATGTACTTTCTTTGTACTTGTTGACCACAGACCACAAAGGATGTTTGATGCCACATAGCACACGAGTCCATGGCACACAGTGATAAAAAAAAAAAGTGCAGAATCTTTTCAAGCTAAGTCTGAATATGCATATGCAATCCACCCGTTGTTATCACAGGCACTAAGAGCATGGCTTACTAACCTTCTTTCCCATCACAGGCTGCCTAAGACCACCTGCATATCAGATATTTACATTACAATTCATAACAGTAGCAAACTAAAGGTATGAAGTAGCAATGAAATAATCTTATGGTTGGGGGTCATCACAACATGAGAAACTGTATTAATGGGTCACAGCATTAAGAAGGTTGAGAACCACTGCTCTTACTGGAACAAATAAATTAAGGAGTAAGAGAACATAAAGAAAACAATATTCCATTCTTGGGAGTCTCGTATGATCTTTTCAGACCCTATACATGTAATAGAAATATAATGCTAATTTTGAATTTTATACAAATGAGATCATACTGCAGATCTTTGCTACTATTTGTTTCTGTTTCTTAATGAGCTGTCTTTAAATACACAGACATCCCCTCTTTTGGAACTGACTTCAAGTATTTTTTACATATGCATGGGCTGAGACTGGCTCCACTGCTATGCCATTACCAACAGTGTCATGAACCTCAGTGCACCCACACATCTTCACACCTCTGTGTTTAAAAGGAATGGTTCTGGGAGTCTCTTCTCCTTGGGCTAGGAGAAATGTGACTTACAGTTTCCACAACTTGGGATAGGCCTGCACATTCACATACACTCTGCCTGGTCAGTCTGTGTCCTGAATACACAGGAGTGCAGTAGTCACCAGGCAAGAGAGGCAGAGGAGGAGGTAACACCTGAGTGGATGCTTGGGTAGCTTCTCATCCAGAACACCAACTGCTGCCCTGAGTGTAACCTCAGTTACTATGACCTCACTGGAGGCTCCACAAAGTTTGAGACCATCTCCTTCAACCCCATGTGCCCACCTTGAACATGGCAAAGCTTCTGTGGACTGACTGCTAGTGAAGATGTATGATCTTTGACCATCAAACACATGTTGTCACAGACAGACAAGTTTCATGTCCCAACCAAGGGCATACAGTGTAGACACTACAGAAATGGAAGGAAGCCTAAGATAGGGATTTAGAGGGACAGGAGAACAGACGAAGACAGAGAAGTACCATATGATCTCTTTCTCTTGTATAGGGAAGTGAGCATACAGCAGTGATTACTGAAGGCTGGGAAAAGAGACTAGACTGCATCAGCATTCGCTCCATTCATGCATTATCATTCTGAACCACACTGGCAAGAAGAGGAGCAACAGAAGCATCATTTTCCCTTAAACTTTAAACACCATTTAACACTGGTTCTGGCTTGCTTCATATTTCAGAAGCCAACAAAACATCTTCTTAAGAGAAATTCTGAGGGAAATAGGGCCAGAGGACCCAGGTTCCTTCAGGTGTCTTTCTATCAGTCATGGAGTCTAGCCTCACGGTCAAAGGACAGGCCTATCCAAACAGTGGCAGCACCTCACCCTGGTGAGTATTCATAAAGAGGCGTGTGAATGCAGACAGCATAGAGTCATGTAGATAACAATGTGTCAGAATAAACACAAGTAGTCAAGTAAAGCAAAACCACCAAATTAGATGCTGGGTAAGGATAGCTCAAAAGTACCTTTAGTGTTCAAGTAAATAAAAACAGAACCATTAAGAATAAACCTGGGTGGGCATGGTGGCGCATGCCTGGAATCCCTGCACTTAGGAGACTGAGGAGGAATAAGGAATTTAAGCCAGCCTAGGACTCATAGTGAGAACCTCTCACACAATGAATGAATGAATGAATGAATGAATGAATGAATGCCTACCTATGAAAGCATGATGGTTATTATTTAATGCATACATATGAAAAGGGTTCAAAATACAAAACTCAAGCTTTAAACCAAAAACATTCAAACCAAATTCCAGCTCATATAATCTACCTGTCAAACATGTAACATACATGTATGTAGATTTTGTTTCTCTACTGAGTTCATCAATGCAAAATTAAAATTTTTGCTGTGCAGAAGTTGTGTGGGGAACGAGAGCACTTGTAAAGCACTTCTATTAATAGTGAAAAGTAGTTGTTTCCTGCAGGTGCTCTGTCAAATACATAGAACGAAAAATGAAACAAACTCTGAAATTTTTAAATCAGAAAGACAGGGTTCTGTTTCTTTTCTCAGGGGAAGGGAGAAACCTTTCATTGCTCAATATTACTTCCTCAGCATCTACAAACAATATTGAGTTTCTGATTGGAAAAAAAATTACTATTTTTCACCTCTCCTCAATGCTGAAGCAATCTTTAGGTTCTGAAGACACCAAACTCATGCTACTCTCTCAAATAAGGAAACACTTCTTGTGTGTGTGTGTGTTTGCATGAATTTGTATATATGCTGGTGCACATGTCTGAGCATATCATAAGTGGAGGTCAGAGGACAACCTCAAGTATTGTTCCTCAGGTGATGTCCACCATTTTTTGAGACAAGGTCTCTCTTTAGCCTGGAACTTGCCAACAAGACCAGGCTAGCTGGCCAGTGTGCTCTAGGGATCTGTCTGCCACCCTAGTGCTGGGATTACACACAGGTACCACCATGCCTGGTTTTAACATCAGTTCAGGGGATAAAACTCAATTCCTTTTGCAAGCATTTTATTGACTGCAAACACTTACTATCACTGCAACCCAATAAGGAAACAATAAATGTAGACAATTTCCAGCCACTGCCCAAGCACAGAGTCAGCTGAAGAACTTTTATACCCTAAATATTGTAACTACAGATCTAGATTTTTTATTTGAAATTAATCTATGTGTTAATGGTTTCTGCCTATAAATGTATTAGTAACATGTACTTCAATGACTGACACCAAAACAAAGTCCTAAATGATTGTGTCCAGGAGAAAGACCCTTGCCTTTATAGCGAGAAGACCTCAGAGTCTAACCCTGGTCAGGGTCCATTTTCTGACAGGTGGAGTCACCCAGGTAAGTTACATCATAAAAAGTAAGGATTGTGCAGTCTGTTTGCTAGGCTTGCAAGTCTTGGAGGATCAAAAAGATCCCAGGGAAGTAGCTGGGCCATGCAGAGGGGCTTATATTCTGGTTTTCTCTACCAGCTTTCTTCTGGCCATAACACCATAAACAGATCATACGAATTCCTAGCTGTGGTGATATACTGTGTACCCTAATAAACTTGCTTGAGGATCAGAGGACAGAGCCAGCCACTAGATTAGACACAGAGACAGGCAGTGGTGGCACACACCTTTAATCCCAGCACTTGAGATCTCATGCCTTTGCTTGGGAAGCACACATGCCTTTCATCCCAGGAAGTATTATGGCAGGGCAGAGAAAGGTATATAAGGCGTGAGAAAACAGGAACTCATTCTCTTTAGGCTGAGGATTTCGTAAAGGTAGGAACTAGTGGCTGGCTGTTCTGCTTCTCTGATCTTTCAGCTTTCACCCTGATATCTGGCTCTGGGATTTTTATTAAAAGACCACCTAAGATTCGAACAACACCTAGTCATTGCTTAGAGCCATTCAAACGCATGCTCGGTGCAGATTCATGGCTGGAAGACAGACTCACTCTCGGGTCCTCAGGTCTGCTGTCTATCTGATTTGTCACCTACCTAGAGCCACAGCTCTTCTCCCGCCAGGCTGTGGTCACTGTGAATACTCACAAAATAATCAGAACAGAATCTTGTCTGGGCACTAAAGGTTCTGCCAAGGCAGACGGGGGAGGGGGTGATCACACTTTCAGTATCTTCAGGGCCTGTCCCTGGCCTGGCACATACTAGATGCTCAAGGAGCAAATATGCCATTGACTTCCAGCCTCCACGGGGAAGAGGTGTCTTGGAAAGGAATAAGACTTTGGCCCAAAAATTAAAAATTAAAACAGAAATTTTGCTAAATGAAAAGGATAAAAGAACACAAGAGGGTAGTGAATGCTGTTAAAGTATATTACAGTCAGACGTGGAACTATCACAATGAAATCCATTAGTCTCTACAATGAATACATGCTTAAACAATAAAACTGTGCTGGTGAGAGCCCGATAGGTACACTCTCCCCTAATATGGAAAGACCTCTAAACACTGCCACAAGAAGCACCAGCCATGGCAACAAAGGATTGAGATAGGGAGCACGCTGGGGAAAAAGTCTCTAGCCTAGGACAGAAAAACTAGCTTCTCATCAAACTACCAAAACCAGGCACTGGACCCGGACGACTTCAGGCTTTTTATTTTTCCAGTGATGAAGTCAGGAGAGATCATCTGTAGGACCCAACCCAGTTCTGCTGGGATTTGTCAGACAAAAGGCAGTAGCTAGGCTAGGTGTGTGGCTCAGTGTTACAGCATCTGCCTAGCATGAATTTGATTTCCAGCAAAACACACACACACACACACACACACACACACACACACACACACACACACACACACACACACGGCAAGAGTGGGGGTGGGTGGGCAGTAGGAAAAGAAAGGGAATTATAGCTCTTTGGAATCCCAGAGGGAGTTGGGGTTACCCTAGTGAGTAATGTCCATAAGTTTATATGCTGCTTTATTTTTAATTTGTGTGTGAAATGTGTGTCCATGTTTGTGCATGTATATGTGTGTGCAAGTAGAGCCCAGAGATCAATGTCAGATGTCTCAATAACTCTTCACCTTCTTTTTTGAGACAAAGTTTCTAGAGAACCTGGAGCTCATGGGCTCAGCTAAATTGGCTGGTAACAAGTACCAGATATCCTCCTGTCTCTACCTTTCCAGTGCAAGCACTGCTGGACCTGGTTTTTTTTAGGTGGACACTGGGGGATCTAAATTCAAGTCTTCATGCTTGTGAAGCTAGCACTGTGCTGACCCAGCCATCTCCTCAGCCCCTTCTAGATGTCTTTGAGGGTCTCCATTCTGCTCTGAGCCTGACCTGGTTCCAAAGTGATTTCAGGGTTACTTCTTCAGAGACGGGGCGCAGGGGTGGGGGTTAAGTAGCAACGAAGGCCCATTAAGGGAAAACTTCTGGTAAAGTGAACAGAATCTCTGGCCTGGGTAGAGACCTAACAGTCTAGTTGGTCTTGGCCAATTCTTTGGCCAAGGGACCACTCTCAGAAAGGCAAGCTCACCTTAGAAGCAGGCAGAAGAATCAGTCCTTTAATGGGAGACTGTCCTTCTCAGAATTCCTGTCCACAGCACAGTAGCTCACAGGACCACAGCTGTAGAGCTCTGTGCATCTTCCTGACTTACTTAGGAAGGCCATCTTCTCCTTGTCTTCCTTCTGTGTGGTCAAAGCTGCTTTCCCTGACACTGGGCTAACTTCTCTAAACTGTGGCTGCTTGTCTGCCTTGTGTCTGACTTCCACTCCAGCACAATGGCGTGCCTTTTTTCCTTCTCTCTTCCAGTCTCCTTCTCCAGGCAGTTACTGAGATTTGTAGTTTTCCTGAACTGGGATAGCTCTTGAGTTTCAATAAGCAAGCAAGTAAAGTGTCTTCACTCTGTTAAGACCTGCTCAGAAACTCTTCTGAGGGGCACAATTGGAGTTCCAGGTTTCTTTTCCTGGACTGTCTTATTCCACACACCAGAGGCCACACAAACCTTGTCTCATCAGAAACACTGATGACCAAAGACAGTGGCTCAGCCACTTTGGAGGCCTGAGATCAGTGGCTTCCCATCTTTCCCTCCAGGCACTCTGATAGGAATGTTAGATACTTCAAGTGTTATGCTGGGAACTTTCTCCAAAATTAACCAAATAATGGCGAGTTATATGTAGTCAAGCTAAAATCATAAAAACACGAGCTCCTTATTTGGTTGGAAAATAAAATCTATAATGCATCATGACTAAGCAGGTTTTCATGTGACCTGGTGGTGGATGTAGTCTAGGAGCCTGTACTAGTCAGAAATTACAACAGAAAACAGACAACTCCATTCAGAGAGGAGCTATGTTCAACAGGTACTAGAACTACAGAGCCTTCCCTTCTGCCTGCAGCAGATCTCACAGCCGCAGAAGTAAAGCAGTGTGGAGAGGTGCAATGTGTGCAAAGGCAGCCTCAGCTGGCAGGGTCTGGGCACTGTCTCTCTGGCCTTAGCGTGGCAGATGCTTGAGCACTCTTCGGCCACTCTGATAATATAGTTACACAAGACTGGAGCAGGCCATGTGTCACATCAACATGCATACACTCAAGATCTTTGCTCAGAGAGAATGAAAGTATGTGTCTACACTGCAACTTGTGAATGTTTATCCTCTCAACCTAACCAGGATTTTCACAGGAGCCTATGGCATACTAAATTTCCTAAACTTTTTCCCCCAAAGCATCACACTCCATACCCACAGCAGTTTATCCTCAGAGAATTCTTAGATCTCCTCATCAATACCTGAAGCATGTTCTGTAATGGGACCACATGCTCTCACTTGGCCTCTCTTGCAACTAAAAGCTGGTCTAAAGACTAAAGTCCTTGATGACAATAGCTTCAATGCTTTGAACCTCTTGAGGTATTTATTTTATTTTATTTTTCTTTCATTTTTCTTTATTAAGACATTTTCTACTCACTTCACATACTATCCACAGATTCCCCCCTCCTCCCTCCTTCCACTCCCCAGCCCTCTTCCGTGCTGGGCTCTTGAGGTATTTATTGAGATGACCCAAGAAGTGCCCACACTATAGAGCCCAATCTATGGCTCCCTGGCAGCCAGGCTTCTAGAAGTCCTGCCTACATGTTGTGGAACTAAAATTTCTTGATCTGGGGAAGAGACCACCTCCTTACTTCCTGTCCACCCCAGAGAAAGGCTGCCCAGAGTAAGCTAGGGCATTTCATAAACATGCCTGGTTTTGAAGTTCTCAGAAAATGCAGTCTTGCCTCTTTCTTCTCCCACCCTCCCTCTACCCTCAGATAGGGGTCCTCCCTAAGCAGAGGATCTGCTCAGTCCACTTATGTAACCCAGTACACAATCCCACCCCTATTTCATTCCTGCTCCATTTCCTTTCAAGAATCAGGGCCAGCAGAACACAGAGCTATGGAAGACCACACACCAATAACTTCCCAGCCTCTTCTCCAGATTGGTTAGGCCATGGATTCTGGAGCTGAGCTTGGAATTTCAGAGAGAAGATGACTAAACAAAGTCCCCAAACCTCAACGAAAAAATCAAACATGAAAACCCACAGGAGTACTTATTACCAAGCTGAGGTAATAATAGTATCCGATGACTATGGCAGAATATTCTGAGGATTCTGCAAGCACAGACTGGCAAACTGTGGGTGTAAGATGATGATGCTTTGGGGAAACAATGAAAACTAACAAAGGAGCACACTGACTTCTGTCTCTCCCTTCATTTCCCTCTTCTCTGTGTAAAGGCAAAAGCTGTCCCTACAGACAAAACACACAGAATGCAACGGACATGGAGTGTGTTACGAATGGAGGCCCACAGCTGCCTGGAGCTCTGAGGTTTCATGCAAACAGTGTCTTCTTTATACCTGGGTTACAATCCCACCTGCTGTGCTTTCCAGTCCAGCCACAGTTTCTGTGTGTAGAAGGGAGTGGATCTGGACAGAAAGGCTGGAGTTGTCTCACATCTACCACTTCAAGACCTTGTATGTGGACGGAAGTTAAAAGATTGAGAGCAGTGTTTATATGGCAATGTATTCCATTAAAACGAGTAGACAACAGCAAGGTGGGTGAGGGTGAGAAGGACAGCTATGCAATTTATTAAAATAAAGGAAACCTCAAGCCTCATCTTGTGATTTAAGAGGAAGTCAGCCATGACCACTTTGCACTTTAACTTGTCTACATTTTAAACACAAACTATCATTAACAGATTAAAAAATGGAATAACTATTTTCAAAGTAAATGCCTGACTTGAAAATAAAAAAAGTGTTCTGTCACCCTCATTGAAACTAACGCAGCAAACACCCATGGAAACAGTGGAAGGAAGCGTGAGCTTCCGACTGGGAAGATGGAGTGGGCGGGATCTGGGCAGCAGTGATGAGCTGCTGCAGTCACACTTCAGAACTACGTCTCGGCCTCCATTCTCCTCTATCTGTCTATTTTAGACTGATTTGTACTGGCTAAAACCTGGATGCTCCAAAGGCTGAGGAAAGAAAATAAATAAATACTACCTCTTCTTGCATGATATGACTTTCAAAGAAAACAGCTTAAACCAGGATTCTTCCTTTCAGAACAAGCACCCCTCCCTTCCCAATACCCCACCCTAAAATAGAAAAAACATGTATCACAACCACACAGGCATTGTTTTCTAAAAAGAGGTGAACCTGGGCTGTGTCACAGCAGAAACAGAAATAGATTTTGTCCTGAGCAACAGCTCAAACCGGCCATCGGGGTAAAATTGAAGATGTTTTTGGAATTAGTGTGCAAGCAGACACGCCCTGTTTACCCCTAACCTAAAACAACAGCTCTCTACTGATGGTGTCCACTCAGACCAGGCCTGGGAGAATCCCAGGGATGCTTTGCCTTTCTTTGTCCTTTACCTAACACAAATGGTAGTAGAACTTTTGTGGAAAGCATCAGGAAATGAACAACTTGAATTCGTTAGCATCCTACTAAGACAGAAATAGCAATACATCTTACTTATTTAGCTGTTTACCTATAGTTCCAGTGATGGAACCTAGATCTTCATGTGTGCTAGGCTACACTACCACCAAGACACCCTCAGCCTGAATTTTACTTTATTTTTTGACACAGGGTCTCATTCTATAGCCTAAGCCAGGCTGGAATTCACTGTGTAGCCCAGGTTGGCCTTGAACTCAAAGCTATCTTCTTTCCTGAGTGCTGGGAGCATAGGTATGAACCACCATAAATTATGTTTTGAATTTTCTTCATATTCAAAAGGAAATGGAACATCAGTTTAGTTTCTGGCATTTAGAAAAAAGCCAAGCAAGCAATACAGCAGGAGTACAACAAGGACGCCTTCTCCATCAGGCCACAGGGTGTCCTCAAGTGGGCACAGGAGTAAATTTTACTTGAGTGCAAGAGCAATCCAGCCAGTGACCACAGGAACATACTCGTGCCATAATATCGCTCCTTTTACTAATGTCATGTACACATCTACAGGGTATAAACACGCACGCACGCATGCACGCATGCACGCACGCACGCACGCACGTACAGTTCTTACCTCCACCATGGGTCTGGCACTGTCGTGCACAGAAAGAATGTGCGTCACCTTGTTCCTGCTCAATTGTTCTGCATCTCTTGCATCTGCCATCAAAGATGAGAGACAGACATTTTAATAGTCTCTGTGAGTTCACCACTCTGAAAGTCTATGCAGAAAACAGCACATGGCTTGCAGTTTTTTTCTAAATACTTCATAACTGACCATATCCAGAATACTCTAGATTAACGAATTTAGGTCTACTGCTTTTATGTATTTTGCCTTAATTTAATTCTGAGTGATACAACTTTTGAGCTCAAGTACAATACTCAGATTAAAAAATATTATAATTGGGAAACTGTTAAAAGAAGGAAATGCAAGACATTATAATATAGTACACTAGTATGTTTTTACATGAGACACATGTAAGTATATTTTTAAAAACATAGTAAAAATGTTTACTTAAGTTAAAAGTAAAATCCAAGGACCCATTTGCTATAGGAGACAGAAGAACACACTGGACAGTTCTTACCCTGACAGCAGTAAAGCCTGAGATAGGACTATGGTTTACAATATCTATATCCTCATTACAGCAAAAACAAACAGACAAAAATGCAGACGTTTTCCAGAAATTCCACACAGAATTACCAACTGGCTATTAAGTCATCTTCATAAGGAACCGAGACACTTCGTACTTGCAGCTGTAGGAGGACTAATTTGGGGATACTCTGAGTTAGAAATCTTGGCTAATCTACAACAGTCCAGCAAGAAAGAAGGAGGCCCACTCTTCTGAGTGTTTGGCCTTGGCCAAGCTCTTCAAAGGGATACAAGAGAAAAAGAACCAAAAAGCAGGTATTCGATGATGGTGGTCCTCGAGAATGTCTAGTGACATGGAAAATGCCCAGGGCCTGTTGGGCAAGGGGACAATGGAGGCACCAAATTTAAATACACTAGAAACTCAGTTTGTACACCACAAACATGTACAACCAGAAATGCAAATGGTGGGGCAAGCAGTAATCACACTGATTAAGATGTGGAATAATGAGAGTGTCTCTTCTCTATAGTGCACGGGCATGTGCGTCTAAGGGTTTATCATGCACAATCTTTCTAGGCGGCACATCAGAAAGACTAGTTCCAGGTTCCAGTCTAGTTCCAGGTCTACAGTCAAACTAGGTCATTTACATTCCCAACAAGCCCTGGGATAGAGCAAAAACTAAGAAACAATTTTCTAAATATTCGGCAATGTCGGGAAAAAGGTCTTTAAATGTAATATTAAAATGTTTGTTTTTAATTTGAAGATTCTCACCACCCTGAGCTTCAAATTCCAGTGTGCAAAGCAGCTTTCTACTTTACCAGTAATCTCAACCACAACCCAGCACCACTATCATAAGTTAGGTAACATAGCTTAGAATCATGTCGTCCTACAGAACGTAGTGTAGAATGCCTTCCAAAGGCTCATGTGTTAATGGCTTGATCCTCAGTTTAGTGCTACTGGAAGGTGGTGGGTCCTTCAAGGGGTGATTTTTAAGTCACACAGGCCATGGCCTTGAAGAAGATAAGAGGACACTAGTCTCTTCCTCTGTCCTTCCCGCTGCCATGAGGTGAAAAGCACTTTGTCCCCCCACATACCTAACATGACATGCTGCCACAGTTCCAAAAGCAATGGATCAACTGACTATGGACCGAAACCTCCTCAGCATGAAGAAAACTGAACCTTTCCTTTTTTTAAGTTGATTACTCCGGGTGTTTGTTACAGAAACAAAAAGCTGACCAACACAAGCAGGAGGAGGAACTGTTTAGAAGGGCTGGCTAAGTGGCCCAGAGGATAAAGGCACTTGCTCGGAAGGCCTGGCAGCCTGAGTTTAATCCTTGGAACCTGTGTAAAGGTAAGAGAAAACTGAACCTCAAAGTTGATCCCTACACCAGTGCCGTGGCATGAGTGTACACATGTACACACACACACACACACACACACACACACACACACACACACACACACACACACACACACCCTTCTCAAATATATTAATAATAAGTAAGGTTAAAAACAAAAGGAATGGTTCAGGAACCCCCAGTCACCCACCCACACATTCACATAAAGGCTGAGCTTCCACTTTCCTCCTGTACATGCAGCTTAGACAAGCCCACAGACTGTGATAGAGCAGCTTCATGACACTGCTGTTTCTCAGGGATCCTCTGGAGTCCAAGTTCACCAGGATTTAAATTTTAGGAAAACTTCCTGGCAGATATCATCTGCAGAAAGTAATCTGAATCTCCGACATCTGACGTATGCACACGCAGTATTTCAGTGGTGTGCAGCCCACTCCCCACTCCTGTCCCAGCCTCACCTCCCGTCTCTGCTAACCCTGCACTTTCATCTCCTCTCTCTGTGAGAGGATACACTTGGTTTTCTGAGTCTGGCTATTTCACTAAACACGAGGATCTCCCACTACAACAAGATTTCAATTTTAGCAATCATTGTTTGACTTCACACAAAGTTGCCTCCCTGTAGTCATGAGGAATGTATCCACAGGTTCAACCAAACTTGGACCAAAGATGTTTGAAAAACTTCCATTTGGACTGAACATATACAGATACTTGTTCTCATCATTGTTCCCTAAACAATACGGTACAACTCTCACACAACACCTGTGTTGTGTTCCCTGAACAATACGGTACAACTCTCACACATCTGTGCTGTGTTCCCTGAACAATACGGTACAACTCTCACATAACACCTGTCCTATGTTAGGTAACCATCTAGAGATGGTTTACGTATAGAAAAGACAACAGGGCTCTTTTTCTTATTATTATTAGAAAAAGATGTAATTACAGTAGTCAAACAGTTGTTAGGCTAAAAGGCACAGACCCCAGCCACTGCAGGACCACAGACCCAGACATGGTCCTCAGCAGCAGCCAGGGTCTGATTGTCACCATGGTCCCAGGTGGCAGCAAAGGCCACCCATATTGGCACAGCTTGGCCCCTGAACCCCAACTCAGCCCAAGGCTGTGGCCCAGACCACTGGAATCAGCATGGTCCTCAATGGCAACAGGAGCTACAGACAACACAGACCCTGGCTGCTGTAGGACCAGGGACCCAGACATGGCCCTTGGCAGCAGTGCAGCCCAGACATCACCATGGCTCTCGGTGGCAAGCAGACCTCCCCATCAGCCTACTCTTCACTGCCTTCACCATGGCCCCAGCTGGCACACAGGCCTTCAACATCAGCCTGCCCCTCATCATCTTTCTTTCTTCCTTTCTGTCTCTCTCCACAGCACATGACCACTCCACTTCTCTTTCTCTCCCATTTCTCCACCACGTATCTGCTCATCATAATGCGGCCCACTTGCCCAGTGCCACAAGGCACAGGTGGGCCCATGGATGTCTTCCCACCAGCCACGGCCTAGCCTGCTGGCTAGATTCCACCTTAGCAGAACTGTATCAGGTGGGGCGTAGATTTCTTCCAGCCAGCCAGGGCCTTGAAGCCCCTGGCTGGCCTGTGGCTGGCCAGTCCCCATTTTGACAACTGGGGTTCTACAAGGGTCCTGCATCACTTGAAATAAAGGACTTGATTTTGGTTTTGGTTTCTGTGAGGGGTCCTGGAGCCAGCCCCTAGAAGACACTGAAGGACAATATACTTAATGGTCTATTTTAAACTGTTATTTAGCTTTATTGTGCTGTAATACACAATGGTGTCTCAGCCTTTTGGCTATGGTCAAGTAAAAGTATGACTCACACACTATAAGACTCACCCTTTTAAGAGGATACATGTATGTCAGTGGTACATTTAGAGTTGTGCAACTATGACCATAATTTATTTTTCATTACTCATGACATACATTTTATTAACAGCTTACCATTTTAAATTGTGGTTTGGTGATAAAACTGTCAATCTGTGAATTAAGAGGCCCACTCTACCACACATGACCCGATGGGCTGCTGGGTCCCTGAAGGCAGGGAAGCAAGGTTGGCCAGTGCTGCTGCCACTCATGCCCTCTGTCTGCTGCATCAGTGTGTCAGCATGGCTGCCCTGCTCTGGGATTACTCTCTCCCATGAAGCTCATCCATGACCGTGAGCATGCCCGACATCCTTCATCAGTTTTGTTGGATGATGACAGTGGACCTTTGGTACTTACTGACCTCAAATCACTGGACATTGGAAATGGAACCTCACAACCATAGTCACTGTGGCAGTGAGCTGTGCATGTGTGTATAGTAGCTCACAAGCCATAAAAGCCTGTAAGTTTGAAATCAGATCTTCCTGGGCTCCTTCAAAAAGGTATCACCTGGGTAGTGTCAGACATGTCACAAACCAGTCAAATATTCCCAACCCACTGAGCTCTGGAGGGCCAGGGGCTCAGATTTTCAATCTAGGGAGAGAGGAAAGTTCTATAAATGGATGGTGGATGATAGTTACACAACCATGTGAAAAAAACTTAAGAGCTTTTGACCTGTATATGGAGATGGTCACAATGGTACATTTTGTGATAGATATGTATTTACCACCATTAAAAAAAAAAAACAACCAAACAAACACAAAAAACACAGAGTTATCACTCACCTTTGAAGTTGCCAATGTACAGGCCAGGCAGGATCTGGAAGAGAGACACAAGCATGACTGTCACAGGATGCCAGGTGGACAGTTTTGCTGCCTAAACAGGTGAGGCTCTCACAAGGTTTCCCAGCCAGGCCCAGGGCCCCTCACCTACCATACCCAATTCCCAGCACTTCCCTGAGCACAGCTACTGAGGAAATTTACTCAAAGGGTTAGACTATAACCTTTCAACTTCCTTCAGCTCCCTGAGCTTGGGGCCAGGATGGCATGGTGCTCTGGACATTCAGAGAGAACATCACCCTTCTCCTCACTACACTTCCCTTACTGCCTTGGCAAACACACCCTCAGTGCCAAGATCTTTGTACACAGTGTCCACTGCCAAATGCCACTAAGCACCACAGTGTTCTGTGACCCCATTCAGTGATGCTATGGCAGCCCTGCCTCTCTGCTGGACTAGAAAATTCCCCATGCCCCCATGAAAGACTTCAAAAGGTAAGATGCTATATGGAGACTGTATTTTTCATGAACACCCGATGATTTTCAAAGTACCAAGCAAATCCTTCTCAGTCTTTTGCAAAGACAGTGAAATCCATTACAATAATGCTCTGAAAAATAAAATTATTTCCAGTGACCTCCCTGCCAATTTCCAGTTGCTCTTGGCTTGCTGGTTCTGCACATACACAGATGGTGTAGCCATACAGTCCTCCTGTCCCGTGTCTCCTCAGGGTCAGCCTCTCAAGGTCCCTATTTTTATGAAGCAGAGGGGAACAGGTACTTGCTGTGGTGATAGTCTTTCTGTATGCTGTGAATATGTGTTGCTACAACTGGTTAATAAAGAAGCTGCTCTGGCCTATGGCAAGTCAAGTTATAGCTAGGCAGGAAATCCAAGACAGAGACAGGAAGAAGAAATGCAGAGGCGGGAGAGATACCACCCCACCGCCAAAGGAGCAACATGCCAGCAGATTGGTAATGCCACGGAATACATGGCAAAACATACATTAATATAAATGGGTTAATTTAAGATGACAGAGCTAGCTAGCAAGAAACTTAAGCCATTGGCCATACAGTTTGGAATTAACATAAGCCTCTGAGTGATTATTTTATAAGTGGCTGTGGGGTCACAGGGCTGGGTGGGACTGGAGAAAACTTTTGACTACAAGGTACCATAGCATTCCTGTTGTAAAACAATATAATAATGCATGTTCACCTCAGAGATGGACCAAGCTGAGGTTCCCTGGCAGCTTTTGGCTGCCTGGAGCCTTTCCATCTCCATCTCCCATCCCTCAGGGTCTCCTGTCTTTATTGGGATGTGACAACAAATACTAAAGGCCACCTGCAGGACATGGCTTTTTTGGCCAAGTTACACATCCTGTGATACTGGACCAACAAATGGCCACAGTCCATCACAATTCAACCATACAGAAATGGAGATGTTTACAATCAACACTGAGAAGAAAGTTATACATCTTCAGGATAAAGCAACCATCACAGGCCTAACTGTATAGTGTAGGAATAAGACACAGGTGAATGGTGCTTAGGCAACAAATGCTCCGAAAATACCAAGAATCTGTAAAACAGTAGGCTATGATTGCTGTATTAACAGGTACACCACAGTCAGCATCTGGGATGTGGATGAGACTGGAGAAGGTACCCATCAGTATGGGGCTGAGGATTAAGACATGGAGGAGCTTAATCCTGATAGGTCTTTCTGCCAGGGCACAAGATTTACATTTCTTGCTAAAAGCTTTGTGAAGTTAAACAGGCCATAAAGAGGCTGGTACAACAAATACAAATTTTGGAAATTTTGTTCAACTGCTGTAAAATCATTAGTTCATATGTATATATGTATGTATATATAATACTAGAAGGACTGAGCAGGTAGTATTTACACATTTAGGTGTGTGTGCACACACAAACACACACACATACACACATGCAACAGTAACAACTAAAGAAAAGGAAGCCATGAATTTGAGGCAGAATAAGGGAGGGGGCATATGGGAGGAGTTGGAGGGAGGGAAGAAACAAAGGAGGGAATTGATATAATTCTAGTTTAACGTTTAAAATGTTGAAAAAAACTATCAACCTTAAAAAAAATAAAAATAGCGAATCTTAAAAAAAAAGTTCAAGGTTGATTTACTCTATGGATGTTGAACCAGATACCAAGGGCTGAGTACATGTTTTCTAAATCTGATTGTTTCTGCCACAAGTAGACAAGTAAATACATCTTCAGTGAATAAACAAACATCAATAGGGTGGGAAGAAGCAAACAAGGAAAGAGGGGGCATAAAAGTCACAGCTGACAAAGCCTAAAGCAGGCTCAGCCAGTGATCAAAGGCTGTCCCTGTGCCCTGGGTGGCTTCCATGCAGGGGACAGTGACAGGCGCATCTGCAGCACTAGGCCAGCCTGGAAGAGAGCAGAGGGGCCCAGAGAAGGGGTAGAGCCGAGTATCAGAAAGAGTAGATAAAGATGCTGTTTACTGAACATAATGGAAGATGAGGATTTTACACGCATTTCTAAACTGTAAGCAAAGAACAGAATGCGTCAGTCATCGTTTAACTTTGTTTTCTAGACAGGACGGTGAGCTAGACTTTGGTGAGCTGCACTAGAGAGTCTCCACCCATTTCTGTAGCTTGATTCTGGCTCTCTTCCACATACAATTGCAAAACAAAAGCAAGGAAGGCTGGTCCCCGACAGATTAAAAAGTACTTGGGCAAACTTCTCAAGCAGTCAGCTGTTTAATTTGAACATGACACTCGGTAAGTCTGACTCACCTACTTGGCTGATACTGTTAGGGTCGGTAACCCTTGGGCACAGAGAAAGAGGGAAAGAAGCCAATCAACGGGAATGACTTTCCAGCAGAAAGATGGCTTGTAGAGGAGCCCGCAGAGCACAGGAGAAGGACAGACATCATTACCTGGTCGGCAGCAAAGACAGGTCGGAAAAAGGTCTATCACGTGACCTGGATGTTTAACTTCTCTAAAAGAGTAAGTACAGACTTGGTCCTGATCATCTTTGTCCTTTGGAGTCATCACATCAGTCTTTTGCTGCCGGGTGGCCTTCCCCTATCATCTACCAGAGGGTCCTTCCAGAGAGGTCTCTTCTGGTCCCAAACTCCTTAGCACATACTCTCCTTTTGTCTTGTCTGTTTTCTCTACCATAGCTATCAGTACCCAGAGCTTTTATTTCTTTACTTTTGGACTGATCTTGAAGAACCAGGCAGGAGTCTGCTCCATTTCTGTTGCTACAGCAGAGCACCAAAGACTGAGCAGTTTACAGAGGGAAGAGGTTTATTCTGCCTCGGTGTTCTGGAAACCCAGAGCATGGCCCCAGCACCTTGTCCAGCGTCAGGGCTTGTGGTGGGAAGGCAAGCTGGTGCATGTGGGAGAGAGACTGAATTACAACAGCTAAGCCATTCCTGGGAAGAAAGCCCAATCCACTGATAAGAGCGCTGCCTTGTGTCTCAGATGCCTCCTAAAGGACCCACCACCTCTCTGCACTGATATATTGAGGACCAGGATTCAACATATACTTTTGTAGCCACAAATCTTGTTCAAACAAAGGCAGGGCATACCCCTTTCCACCATGTGGACTTTAATAGGGAATGGGTAAGACAACAATACAAACCACAGAGGAACTGACTCTCTGGAATCCCCTGGTCAGAAAGATGCTTGTCTGTCACCAGACAACATACAATGTAACAAAAGCAGAACCCTAAATGGCAAAAGCACTTTGGGATCACATGATCCCAGGGGTTCGAAGCTCCTCTTGATCAGTATCTTCACACCCATACATTACTCAGCTCTAACATCAGCCTCACAAAAGTGCAAAAATCTCAAATACTTTGCCTCAAAACATACTTATATGCAAATGAATTCTGCTTCAGAGGCAGGAACTGTTTGGAATTTATTTTTAAACATTTCTTAGTATTTTAGGATGCCACAAAATCTGAGAACCCCATCCAAAAAGATGTTAAGAGAGAAACTCCTGATCAAGCAGCTGGCGCAAAGCAGAATTTCAAGTGGGTGTGGTATCTGGATTCTTCCAAGGTCAAAGGACTTCTGGGTTCCAAACCCAAGGACATTTGAAAAACTGGTGGATTCCGTGAACAGTGAAATATCACAGACTTCTCAATGTCCTTTGGATTTATGCAGTAATAAAAAGACATATCTAACTGTGACCTGTGTATTCTTACAACACTGCCTTAAGCATCTGTTCTGTGAAATGTGAAATAAAAATGTAATGCTAAAGCAGAAAGGAGTAGGCATCGTAGTACATGCCTCTGATCCCAGCTACCTGGGAGGCTAGGGCAGGAGGATCACATGCTCAAGGCCAGCCTGGACCATGACAGCAAGGACCTGAATCAAAATAAATAAAAAATGGTTGGAGATGAAGCTCAGTGGTAGAGCACTTGCCTAGGATATGTGAGGACCTAAGTTCAATCCTCAGTACAGGAGATTTAAAAAGGCTGGGCGGCAGTGGCGCACACCTTCAATCCCAGCATTTGGGAGGCAGAGCCAGGCAGATCTCTGTGAGTTCAAGGCCAGCCTGGTCTACAGAGCGAGATCCAGGACAGACACCAAAACTACACAGAGAAACCCTGTCTCGAAAAACCAATATAAAAAGATTTGGAAAAAAAAATGAGTAAAGACAAGATTCAGGGGGTACAGGAAAACACTACTGTTACGGTGCTATATCCAACCACTAGGCCCAAACATGTTTACTTTCTACACTGGTGTCCTCCAGGACTGGAACCAATGCCTAGGGGGAGCGTCTTCCTGTTTGGTACTTTTTACCCCACTACAGGGACCAGCACTTAGCCTTGCCAGCAGCAGGTGTGGAGTAGTACAACTTAAACGGTGAATGGATGGATGCATGAATAACTAACATAGCCAAGGTACCTGGGAATGATGGAAACACTGTAACAGGACAAAGATGTGTGACTTCCAGCCCCTTCTTACATTGAAACAGTACTTCCCGCAGGGTTAAGTCCACTCCTAATAACTACCCAGTCCCAGATCAAATGAGAGTCAGGGGATTCTAAGACATAGAACACTAGGTCAGAGGTTGGCAACTGGAAACAAGTTTGCCCCCAGGAGAAACATCAGGGACTGGAGATTTGGGCCTGTCCCAGTGTAGGGGAGGATGCCAATGCCATCCACTGGGTAGAGGCCTGGAAAGCCATTTAGCTCACTGTGAGTCACAGAGGCTTGCATGGCAAACAAATACAAGTCGAGTGGAAACCGGGCAGTTGCTGAGGAAGTCTTCTCTACACTGGGGGCATGTATCTCCTTGGAACGGTAATCCTTCCTTCACTCCTTTATCTTCTCACAGAGAAAGAGTCATTCTAAAACAGATGTCAGTCATACCCAAGCCTGACGCATCCCTGTACTCATCAGTGGACAAATCCAAGAACACTAATCAATCACAGAGCTCACGTACTGCCTCACAGTTTCTAAAAAATGTCCCCCCAAAATTCTCTGTTGCTTCTCCCAAGAGTGTGAGTAGTCACTGGAGAGGCACTGTTCTACCCATTTTAGAGAAAACGGAGACTGGATTATGCCAACCACTGAAGGCCTTTTAGTTTTAAGGATCTATAAATCCAGGGAGAGAAAAATCAGGCTTTTTGACATCCCTGCCCTCTTAGCAACCGAGGGCTTCTCATGCAAAATACCAACGGACGCCATAGCAGGGTTCCCACGAAATGCCAGGACAATATCCTTGCCCAGCAGGCAAGGCACAGGAGGAGGAAGAGGCCACCAGACCAGTCAGGTGAATGTTCATGAGCTAAACAATACTGGCAGTCACTGGAGGACAGACGTCAGAGGCAGAAGGTCCTCCTCTCCTGACCTACAGCGGCGCAGCTTCTGCCCACCTGCCATTAGCACAGGCTGATCAAGGTAAAGGACGCACAGAAGCTTGTGGGGGCAGTGCTCTGTGCTATCATGCCTAATAAAGAGAGTGTTGTTGTGGCTTTGTTTTTAATGACGTGTTGCAGTATTTAAGACTACTAAGAGACAGTGAGGACAGAGGTCTCCCTCTAAAAAAACGTGTTGGTCCAAACTCTTGAGAAAACTTTGGGTCAACTGACTTTCAGAGACTGCACACAAAAAAGACATGGACATACAATGGTGTGATTAGCAGAAACATTTACTAGGCTGGCCCCTCAGTCAAACCATGAGCTCTCTGCTTCGTGGTTGTGAGCCAGACCAACTGGCTCTGAGTCCAGACTCTGCCACTCATCGGGTGGGTAACTCGGCCAGGTCCTCGTGTGTACATGTATGTGTATTTGTGTGCATGAACGTATATATGTATATGTGTATGGGGGTATGTGAACATGTGTGGATATGCAGGGCAGAAGTGGCTAATTTTAATTTAATCATGAATTACTCTACACCTATTTTTTGAGACAGGATCTCAATTTAGCTAGAATGCCTGACCAGCAAGCCCCAGACAGAGATCCTGCTGTCTCCACCTCTCCAGGGCTGGGGTTCTAAGCACATGCTACCATGCCTGGCTTTTGGCACAGGTGCTGAGAATCAAACTCGGATCCTCAGGCCTGCGTAGTAAGAGCCGTTTACCAACTCCTGCCCCTGCACCCTTAAGCTTCGTGTGCCTCGTGTGAAAAACAGGCCTGGAACGAACAGCACTTCTTCACGGAGCTGGTGAAGAACAAGCAAGTCACTCCAGGGCAGCTAAGTACTACTAAAGGGCCCAGGCACCACAGAGTCACCGGCGACTGCAGTGCTGGCCAGCTCAGAATGTCGACTTGGGACTTACACAAAGACAGTTGGAGCTACCTGCCTCTAATGCCTCCTTTATCAATGTCAAACATGAAGGAAGAGAGTGACTTTGTTTTACAATGAATCGTAATCTGTGGTGGTCTGTTCTGGTTATTTTTACATATTTTTAGGATCTACTTGAGACAAACTGGCAGCCCTGGTCAAAAGAAAGAGATTTGATTAGAGATTCTCCTCTAGTCAATGGGAACTGGGATCCAAACCCAGTTCTACCAGCTCTTGCATCAGGATGTAGTTGTCTTATTTAGATTCCTCAAACTCCTTTCTCAATCTGCACAAAGAGGAAAACGGCTTCCTCAGAGCGTGTTACGAGCTCAAAAAAGAATGGACCACTGCTTGCTCTCCGTTGCTATTTTCTCTCCTCTTTAACTGGACAGCATACATAGGCCATTTCCCTTTTGTCCTCTGAATAACAGATAGGAAACTGGGACAAAGATCTACCATGAGGCCTAAAAACTGCTAGTCCCTCAAAGAGTCAGAGTGGAGCAGACATTGCTTAGTCTGTAATTCTTTGCTAAAGGTGACCAATTTGTATAGGATGAGAAATTTTGCCCCAAGAACCTCAGATAAACACCTTCTAAGTGACACTCTTAAATTCTAAGGCATCACCCATTTTATTTATATTCTTGGAATCACATCTACAACATTAGCACCTTCTGCCGAATCTGTAAACAAACTGTTCTTTTCTTCTTTTCCCAGTTAGGGAAAAAAGGGAACCCCGTTTAAATTTACACAGCAATACACGGAAGAACTCTGGTTAAAGCTCTTGGTTACCTGCATCCAACAACTTACTTCATCACTGCCTTGACTTGTAATTCAGGTAATTCCCTCTGACTTCAGATTGAGCATGTTTACTCTAGTAGGGATCCACCTTTTAGAATGATGTCTATTTTCCCCACACTCTGGAAATTATCTTTAGGGCCTGTAGTCTTCCAAGTTGTGAGGCACCCCACCACCACCACACAAGCACAGACAGGTACAGACACAGTAATCTGCGTTGTGCAGTGGCCATCAGCCAGTGGTTCCTGAGCATTTAAAATGTATCAAGTACCTAATGAGAATTTAAGACTCTGCAGGAAAAAAATATTGCATGAATAATTTTACTTATTGGTTACATGTTAAAATGCTTGAAATAAACTCAGCTTAATAAATAACCGTAAGATGATCATTTGTTCTAAATTTCAAAGAAATGTTACTAGAAAATTTTAAATGATGTGGTTCATGTCTTATTTCTACTAGACTAGCAGTGGCCTACTGAGAAGGTCTGTGAAGGACTTTTCTGTCATCTGCACTGGCTTCCTCCCTCTGTCCCCAAAAGGACTACACCTGGCCCATATTCAGTACACAGTATGTGTTGAACCACTGAAGCAAATAAATCTCTCTGTACCTATAGTTTTAAATTTCTTCTCTGGAAACTGTTTCTGCACAAGATAGTTACGATAATAAAATAGCCAAGAAATCTATTACTTTGAAAGGTAAATAGCACAATGTGGATATGAATACTACCACTTTTGCCATGAAGTGTGAAATTAATATTCCTTGGGCAATCATTTGCATACCTAAATCTACT
The DNA here is from genome assembly GCF_007827085.1 of Peromyscus californicus insignis. Lineage (NCBI taxonomy): Eukaryota > Metazoa > Chordata > Mammalia > Rodentia > Cricetidae > Peromyscus > Peromyscus californicus. The sequence goes on from NW_026294606.1 coordinate 33,467,104, forward strand.
CTTTCAATTATAATATAAAATACCAGAAACCAAGTGCAGAAAGGGGCAGTGACCACTGGAACAAACTAGAAATGCCAAAGCAAAGTGGAGGCACAGCCACAGTCAGTGGGAAAGCAAACCAGCCCCCAACCCCAGACTAACTAACATCTCCACTAGTCATAGTGCTGACGGATCCCCGCGCTAATGGGAACATAATGCAAGCACGCATCCAAGAGAGGGAATTTCTGATCACTGGCAAAAAGAAATTTTTAGTGACCTAAATCCTAGTCACCAAAATACCTCAGTGAGATACTGGTCCACAACATGCAGAGGTGTGGAGATTGTGGAAAGAGTTAAGGAGCACACACCATTCCACCAGGGACACGTTCAGTCCCCTACCTTGGATCGCTGCCTCAACATTCATTCTCATGGAAATCACTAAACCACTGTGGTGCCCTCACCCCAAAGCAGTGACCCGTGTGAAAGGGTGAAGAGGAGGGAAGAGAACAGAGAAAGCAAGCCACACCATTATAGCCCATAAACATGGCAGCGAATGTAGACGGAGATGAGGTGGGGGTTGGGGGTGGGACACAAGGCCAGAAGCTCACCAAACCCAAGAATATTTAAAAATACGTGTACAGAAGTACTTGTCTTAGTCCCAGGTATCTACACCCACAGTAAGATTTCCCTTTAAACCAGTAAGTTCCTTAATCTTGAGTCTGACACAAATAGACCCCCCCCCGCCCCCTCCCAGAGGACTGTCACCGCCAGACCATCCTCAGCCTAGAGGGTGGGGGTGAAGAAACTGGCCCAGAAGGTTTGCACCACCACAGGGTCAAGGAAAGGTTTTCCAAAAGGCCTAGTGCGCACAAGAGCCAGCCAACAGGTAGCCCTACGGAAGCCCCGTAACCTAGGGTCAAGCAGCTCCAGACACCAAAAGCCGGGTCAGTTCTAGGGTTTCCGTGAACTTCCCCACCAGAGCGGCTTATCTGTGCACGCGCACACAAATCTGGGGAAGAGGAGAGGAAATTACAGAAACCGCCCATCTGGCCCGGCTTCACCAATGCTGTGGGTGGCAGGCGTCAAGGGGCCCGGTCTCAAGGGAGGGGGTCAGACCACATCCAGCCCGGGGCCTGGCTCTCAAAGGGCAGACTGTGCGGACCGGGCCCGGCGGCGGAAGCCGCAGAGGGAAGGGGCGGCCGGGCCCGGACGTTACCTGGCTCATCCCACTCCCCATGGCCGTGCCGCGCTCTCCGCTCCGTGCTCGCGGGAGGAGCCGGCGCGTGCCTGGGCGAGCGGGCGGGGCGGCGGGAGGCGGCGCCAGGGCGGCGCTCGCAGCGCGCTCCGCCGCCGGAGACACGGCATGGCGGCCCCGGCTCTGCGCACGTCGGGGACAGCGGCCCTCGCCCCCGCGGCCGGACGCCCAGCGCGCACGCGCACCTAAGCCCGCAGTTCAGTTCGCGCAAGCGCGCCGCGGGTGGCGGCGGGCGCCGCGGTAGGGGGTACCCAAGTCCCCAAAGGCGTTTTCCCCTGGGGCTCCCTGATGCCAGTTACGGGCAGTGTCTAGGGCCTTGGCTCCCTGGGTGAATCAGGTGCTAAACAGAGCCTGGGCTCGGGGCTCCCCTGTCTGGGTTTTCTGAGCCAACAGTTTTAGGCGGGGGATTCCTGTGGCCCTGCCCCACCCAACCCAGACCGAGAAGGAGCACGCTCTGGGAAAGGTGGGCTAGGTGACTCACCTCTGCAGAGATATGACCCTGGCTGGTCTAGGAGAGGAAGGCCGCTGGAGGCTGTAAATGGTCGAGGGTCTCCTTCAGGGAAATGGGTTGAAATGACTGTTCCCAGAAAGCCTCCCACCCCGCATACCTGTTTTGCGGTTTTGTCTAGAGTAGGTTGCATTCTAGCATGTAATAAAATTATTTGAGGACCATCAATCATCCATCCTAAATTTTAAATTTCCTTTAAACAGGCTCAAAAATCCTTCAGCTAGAGAAGTGGTTCTCAACCTGGCGGTCCAACAACCCTTTACAGGGGTTGCCCTTCACAGGACCATCAGAAAACACAGATATTTACATTCGGATTCATAATTAGCAAGATTACAGTTATGAAGTAGTAAGGAAAATAATTTTATGATGCGGGGGTCACCACAACATGAGTAACTGTATTAAAGGGTTACAGCATTAGGGAGATTAAGAACCACTGAGCTAGAGTTTTCTCGTTTTCATTTTGTGTTCTTGACAATGCCCTGCACTGAGTAGATACTCAGAAAGTACTTGTTGAATGAAGACATGCCATGCTTCAAGCTGATGTGACAGGTCCGATTCTGCTGGCCCTCTGTCCACTTGGGATTTACCCCTCTGTCCACTTGGGATCAGCCTCGGAGGCTGCGCTGCTCTTTCTTCGGCTTCCTAGCTTGATCTTGCCCAGGGTCCTGTGCTACTGACATCTCAATCCCCAAGTCTTTACATAGCTTCTTTTGAGGTCTCAGAACAAAGGTCGTCTTATAGACTCTTCTTTCCACTAAACCACCAAATTTATAAGGGATACTTCAGGTAGCTATAACATGACTGCATCTTATTTTTTTTTTCATAGCACTATGATCAGAAATTACTAATTGCTTAATATTGACCTATCTCATAAGATAGCAACCTCCTGAAAAGGGCCTTTCTGTCTTATTCACTACTTTGCCATATGGCCGCGGGATAGCAAGTAGCACAAAATAGAGTAAACATTTGTTAAATCGATTAATGTACTCTTGGCCAAGAAACCAGTGGGAAGGTTCTAAAAACAAACATACAAAAACCAGGAAAAAAGAAATGCTGTTGAGTTGGCCCAGCTGGTAAAGGTTCTTGCTACCAAGCCAGACGATCTGAGTTCAGTTGCTGGAAACCACATGGCAGAAAGAGAGAACCAAGTTCTGTAAGATGTCCCCGACCACACCTGTGAGTGTATACACACACACACACACACACACACACACACACACACACACACACACGCACACACAGGGCAAACATATGCAAAAATATTTTAAGAGTTTCTGGAGAATGCTAAAAACTCGTGGGAAGAGCTCATTGGCTCAGTCTTGTGTCATTTTTCTTCTTGTACACTCTCATCCTGGGCAATAAGAGGCATTGCCTCCCATAATGTGCACTCACACTGTGGCTGCCCACAGGGTGAGACTGTGGCCTGCTTCTGCTCCTTGTTATGGGACTGTTGCTGTCCTGTCCCCCTCATGTCTTCTTCCTCCTGGTTCCGAGGGGCAGCCTGCCCTCTTTCCCTCTGCTCCATCCCACCATTACACCCTCAGCATCAGCATAGGTAATGGACTCCACTAGGGGAATCACATGACCACCTTCTATCCCCAGCCCTTAGGAATACCTTGGGCAAGATGATGCACTTTCTCAGCATTTTCCTCCTTAAAATGGGTCCACTAGAATATGAGTTTATGAAGACAACCAGACAATTGCTTACTCTCCTTCACTCTCCGCTGGTCATTGTTTCCAGTAGAAAGGCTGGCTTCTCAAAGCACAATTAGTTCCTAAGTTGGTACACACGCATAAACGACAAACACAAAACATGTTTTTTTCTTCTGCCATCCACTTGGAATACTTCTTTGTGTGCCTATGCTTCTATTATTGTTATTAATATTACTATGATTATAGCTTAGAGCATGAGCTAACCTGTCTCTTGACAGATTTAGCACTTGCCTGCACTTGCCTTGGGTCTTTCTAGGATACTCACATGCCCAGAACTCATCTCAAATCCTTAAATTTCATTTTTGAGAAGAGGCGGAAAAGATGATTAACATCAGAAGTCAATACAGTGTGGTTGTGTGTGTGTGTGTGTGTGTGTGTGTGTGTGTGTGTGAGAGAGAGAGAGAGAGAGAGAGAGAGAGAGAGAGAGAGAGAGAGAGAGAGTTCCCTTACAAGAGTTTCTGTCTCTCTTCATCTCCTACCTTCATTCTAGAACCTCCCTCCCTCCATCATAGCATGATTAATATCTGTTTTTGAATTCTTGCAATTCTATGAGTTTTTCTCTCTGTAGCTTCTGATTATGAAAAGGAGGGAAAATCTAAACCAACCTAGTGTATTTCATATCCAATGTAGAATGTGTTTGTTCACTTGTGGTTTCCCTCATTCATAAAAGCTTTAAAGGCCAGAGCCAAGTGGATTTCCGCTCCATGAAAGGATTGCATCCACAACCTTTCTTCCTGCCATTTCCCCCGCCCTCAGCATTGCCAACATCACGGATGTGTGAAGTATTCATGACACAATAAATGTCTTGTGACCACCATATTTGTCATGACGTATAAAAGTCCACAAGCAGAAGTTCAAGAGAGCAAGTCAGATCATTAGGTATGCTAATGATAATTTCAGAGAATTCAGAGAAACCTCTGCTCAAGTGAGTAGTTGCGCAATAGGCCTTGGCCCAAGCACTAAAAGGAAAGGAAAGGCAGACAGATACCAATTAGTGTGGAAAGAAGAAACAAGGCAGAGCTCAGAACTCCAGAAGCAAAAGCACAGGTTGTTTTCTCTGTTTCTGCAGCTCTGTCCAGAGGAAAGATGCTCAGATGGCCACTTGAGGCCTCTGAGCCTACATGATAGCTTAGCCACAGGGTTGGCCTCTATAGAGGATGACATCGTCCTTCAGAAGGCCACCTGTTTCCAGCCCTCTGTCAGCCTTCCGAATGTAGTTTCCTTCTTTCTGACAAGAGGCTTACAGAGCTCAGATCCCAGAACTTCAGGTATATGCACTGTGATTCAGAGGAGAGGGGCAAGAGGCCTGGTTCCCAGGTGACTGGGTGGAGCAGTAAGGGGGGCTTGGGATCTAGGGAGATTCTATCAGGCTTTTATCTGAGAGTTAATAAAACCTGTTGACCTGTAAAGTCCAGGAATATTGGCAAGACCTGGAAGGAATGAAACGGTGAGCAGATTATTAATCAATGTCCTGCAAAGACAGAATACTTGTTCTTAACAGTGGGTGGAAAATCATGCTTTTTTTTTTTTTTTTAAACACACAAGTCATAGACTGTATGTCTGGTATTGTCAGCACAACCAACCATTGCCAAAACTGTAGTTTCTTGAAGGCAGAGACCAGTTGTTTATTTACTTATTAGTTTTGGTGTTGATGATTGAAGCCAGGGTCTCCAACATATTCTATCACTGAGTTACACTGCCATTCCCAGGAAAAGTTGTTGTTGACCTTGGCATCCAGCACAAAATAGGTTCCTAATCTGAGAAAATTTGTTAGATAAGGAAAGGAACACAGCCAGGACGATGTTAAATTTCTGTCTTGGATACTTTTCTATTGCTGTGATAAGACACCATGACCAACACAACTTATAAAAGAAAGTGTCTAATTTGGGGCTCACGGTTCCAGGGTAGCGTCTATGACCTCATGGTAGGCGGGGAGCAAGGCAGCAGGCAGGAAGGTGTGGTATGGGAGCAGTAGCTGGAAGCTTACATCTTGATCCACAAGTACAAGGCAGAGCAGACTAATTGGAATGCCTGGTGTTTTTAAACCCAAAGCCTACCCCTAATGACACACTGCCTTTAACAAGGCCATACCTCCTTCCTGAACAGTTCCACCAATTGGGAACCAAGTATCCAAACACACACACCTATGGGGGCCTTTCTTGTTCAAACCTCCAGTCTGGGGAAATTTCCATTGGATAAGGAAAGAAGCATAGCCAGGATGCTGCTCAGTTGTCCCAGGCATGAGCTTCACTAATCGTTCATGCATTTATACACCAGACACTCTGTCAACCCTGAAGCTCCCTGTCTTCCTCTTTCTGCTTCCTACCCTCCCTTTCCTCTTCCTTTTTACCTTCTTTTTGTCTGAGATAGCCCAAGATTGGAGAAAGTTTGTGTAGTCCAAGCTATCCTCCAAGTTTCTCTATAGCCAGGGCTCTCTTCAAATTCATAATTTTCCTGCCTCTGCCTCCCAAGTGTTGGGAGGATGTCTCCCAGGTGGAGGACACTCAACTCTGCCTTTCCCCCCCTTAGAGCAATATCAGTTCCCTAGAGCCATAGAGTGATGGATGTATGATCAAGTAGTCACCAAACTCCCATAGACTTGCATTTTTAAAAAAACAGATACAATGTGACTCTAATAGAGAAAGGGGGAGAGTTAGTGAGGAGAAGGAGAGCAAGGAAAGGCAGAAGAAAGGTGGGGAGAGAGAAGAGGAGGGGCCGACTGGGGAGGAGGTTGCTAATTCTGCAAGGGTGCTTTCCTGGACTGCTGGGCTCCCCTCTTGGGTGCACTGCTGATGTGTCAGAGCCCATGGTTTTCTGGAGTTCCACTCCTTGATGGTCTGTTGTCTGAGCTTTGGATGAGAAACTTTGGCCTAGTCGCTTCCATCTTAGATATTGTTTGTGGTTATTTTCCCTGCAGGGAATGGTTTGACCCAAGTCCTTCTCTATGCCTGCCCAGAAGGGTTCTGCAACAATGAACTTGTTTCTTTAAAATGTATAATGTGTAAACAAAACCATTTTATGGCTGGTAACTATGCCCAAACAACTAGCAATACCTGAACCACTGATGTCTTCTCAGCCCCTGTAGAATATTTGACTTCATCTTGGTATTTGACAGGACAGAACTGACATAAGATGCAACTTGAACCTTGCTTTTCTACCCACCCACCCATCTGCTACCACTCCAACTCACTTGGGCTTTAGACATAACCAGGAGGCTTATCAACTCTGCCTCTCTTTAGTACACTAGGCACAGTCCTTAGACTTTCATCAAACCCTATTCAAACTGATCATAGATGCTGCAATGTGGGGAAGAGTGGGATACCCTCTAAGTGTTCCTGGTCAGAGGACTCCATCCATTGGAACATACTGTACCTGCACAGGCAGCCACCTTTCTGAGGCTCACTTCTGCTTCTTCACATGCCCAAGAGGCTAGCCTAGAAGTACAGACAGCAAAGGGTGCCTTGGCTCAGGGTGGTTCTGCGAAGTGGTTCTGGCTGCCTTAGCCACCTTGCACTTGTCTACTGATATAATTTTGGAACTCCTCCCAAAAGAAGGGCTTGAGCTTTGTTTTGCTCATTTATAAAAATTATTGACTCTATATGAAACCAAAATTCAATTGGAAATGAAGGCGCATACACAGCCTGGATGGGGCGAGAGGGAGGAGGGGCTTTCCTGAGACAATGGAATGTCCCAAGAGAAATTTCACTCACCGTGACGGGGAAGTCCATTTAGCATGAAATAACACTGTTGCTATTGAAATTTTGTCTTGGGTTTTACCTTTGTTAATAGTTATCATTGTTTTGACTAGTCAGTCATCATTGAAGTCCTATAAGTTTGAGAAACTCATCACACAGTGAACACACCTCAGGTTGATGGTGGGTCAAAAGTCCATTAACCACTATGCTACACTTAGAATTTTTTTTTTAGCAGAGCACTGCCTGTTAACTTCAAGGATAGGACCCAAAAGACACAATCTCACCCAGAGCTACCACCCAGCACCAGTAATTCATGTTTCCTGGAAATGACCTCCCATCACTAAAGTTCTAGTTGCTCTGGATTTTTCGTAGCTTTGTCACACCTCCATAACCTTTATCCAGACACCAACTAGCACAAGGAAAGCTGGTGCCCAGAGAATTAAGCAAGGGAGGCCTGAGGTATTCCTGAGTCACACAAGATTATTGTTGATTTGTCTTATACTTCCACAAGGACCTGAGAGGACTGGGGCAAAGACCTCCTATTTGTCTTGCACATCTTGTGTCACTGAACAGACTAGAACATTCATTTTTGGTTTAGTAATACCCTTAATTCCCCTTCTACTTCACTCAAATGAACAAAAGAATATTTCTTTCCTCTTGTATGTTACTAAAGGGTCTCTGGTGGTGATTTTTCTCAAATGAAGTTACATCCTGTCTCCAAGGTGATGTAAGATCTCTGTCTCTCTAGACACAAAACCTGCGACTTTGAAGTAGCAGTTCCCCTTCATGCTTTCCAAGGGGTTGAAGGGCAGCCCAATGGCAGGGTGGGATGCAGGTATAGAGTGGGTGGCAGGAAGACAGCCTGGTACATAACTTAGGTGGTATGCTTCATCTTTCCCCATCCACAATGCTTTTACAAATGAGCATAATGTAAGAAGAACTCTTGCTGTTTCGTAGTGTCCATAACTACTAAGCAAACAGCTGCAGGCTCTTGGCATTGCTGATATTTTCCTCACACCATGGCAAGCAGCTGCTTCTTGCTACAAAAGGAAGTTTAGTTTTCTCTTCATTGATAGCAACTCTAGCACTTTAGGGCCTGTAGAGGTGTTGATTTCAAAGTCTACAGTTGTGTATCTGAGCACCATAGAGCAACAGAAGCAAATGTCTGATGAAGTGGTGTGCAGAGCTAACATTTTAAACAGGACACCTGTCATCTAGTTAGTTATTAAATGTGGTAGTTTCACATAAGTAATCCCTTACCACTCTTTTTGTATTTCTTTAAAGATATATAATACATGTGCTTTATATGGATATTTATAATATATGTAAATGTGGTTTTTGTTAGCAAGGTTACCCCTATTATTTTAAACTTAGTAATACTTCTTTTTTTTTTTTTTTTGGTTTTTCGAGACAGGGTTTCTCTGTGTAGCTTTGCGCCTTTCCTGGAACTCACTTGGTAGCCCAGGCTGGCCTCGAACTCACAGAGATCCGCCTGGCTCTGCCTCCCGAGTGCTGGGATTAAAGGCGTGCGCCACCACCGCCCGGCTTAGTAATACTTCTTGATGTATGGTTTATCAGCTGCAAAAGGAAATAATTTGGCTCTTTGACTTGATAGAGGGTGTGTGTCATGTGAGGTGACTTATTTGTTCTTGCTTGGTAAACATTTTCCTGGTTTTCAAACTGAAAATCCAATGTCCCAGGAACCACTTTGGTCCTGAGCAATACAGGGCAGCTGGTTTCCTTCTATCTATGGTGTGTTTTGGTGAAATGGGGATTATTTTTAAATGAGAAACAAAACAATCATTTAAGCACTTTCCTTTTCATTTAAGAAAATCTTACCTGTAAAATGTAGGAAGAGAATGGCTGTCTGCAATCACTGCCCATCACTGGCAACACTGGCCTGGAACACGTGCTGAGAACCCTTCTGCTTTCCGGAAAGGAAACACTGGCTGGCTTAGGAAAGTGGGTATCAGTATTTGTTGATAGGGAGAAATGTATTTTTATCACTGTCAAAGTAGTCCAACATTCACATCTGCTTCCATGTGAGTGTTTTCTTTAGAAACCATCACTGAATCAGCATGAGAGAGCCCAGGAACATGATGATGTCAAATTGAGACTACAGTGCTTAAAATGACAGCTTGAAAAGAAGATTAACAGTCTCCTACAGGCTTTCATAGTGCCACCGTTTGGTGGGTTAGCACATAAATGCCTCAATTAATCATCCTTACTGACATCTCTTTGGGGTCTGCTGCCCACAGCTCACTCTCTGACTTGGTGTCAAGTGCACCAGGCACAGTGCCCATCTGAAGCACCTGAGGATCTTTTATATTCATTGAACCAACCAATATTTAATGTTCTGGGCTTTGTGTCAGAATTTGGAGATACAAAAATAAAAACAAAACTTCTCCCATGCTTAGTATACATCCATTGTTAAGTCTACTGCAAAGAAGAATATGTACACAAGATACATAGTCTGATGTATCTTGAGTTGACCAAGCTTTAAAGCTGTCTCCATGGCCCTGATTTTTTTCTATGTAGGAAATTTTCAAACATACACTCCCATATGTGTTTCAAGTTCAACAGCTTTGGTGACTTACAGTCAGAAATATAAGACACATCCTCATGTTGTGTTCTGGAGATCTTAGTCCATCAATGATCTTTTCCAAAGGGGACTATAATGAAGGGAGTGAGGCAGGTGTCATGCACAGAAGAATAAGGGCTGTATAGAACGTACTCTTGCTTTTTTTTGGGGGGGGGTTGTGGGTTCCCATCCTCATACATTTGCCTTCCCTTTCATAGGATTCTCAGAGGTACATCTCTAAGAAAAACCATTGGACTTTAGAGAGATCACAAATTTAGACAGTAAAAGCAGTTTATTATGCAGGTGCAAGTTGGTAGTGCTCAGCCTTTTAAAAAGAAACTTTTATCCTACATTTATGGAGAAAAACCCAGCTTTATGATCTGATTAGGAATAATCATCTAAATCACCAAATCTGCCTTTGTAGACATTAACAGAAATCAAATTGTAGAACTAGAAGGCCTCTACAGATCATCACAGTCTAGTCTAAACCTGTTGGCTGTTGAAGTATGAAGTGACTTTTTTCAGGCCACATAAAGTAAGGAGAAATAGAATGTTTGCTTTCTCAGGTTCTCACTCCATCACTGGCTCCTCCTCAGAAATTCTCCCACTTCTGGTTTTATAGCAACCAAAGGGTCAATGTCTGACACACTGGAGACTCTTCAGACTCTAAACTCAGCTTCTGTAGTTTTGTCAGTGAGGAGGAGAGTGCCAGGCTAGTATGAAGAGGTGTGCCTTAGTCAGTGAGGAAATCATTCCACAAATATTGATTATCTACATACAGCAGATATAACTTGACCTAAAGATACAAAGGTAAACATCACGGTTTTAACTTCTAAAGAACTTTTCACCCACAAGGAACATAGAGAAGTCAGTTGTATCATTAAGTGTTAGAGTAGAGTGGGAAAGACATGCTCCAGCATCCAGGCAGGAACTCACCCAGAGAGGCTGGGGAACTTTAGAGAGGATTTACTTAATGACTGGTGGGTCAGGCTTGATAGAACCTAAGCAGACAAAGGACAAACCAGCAGTGGTTGCTGATTGTCCAAGTCCATGGGGAGAAGAGAAAGAATAGATGGGTTAGAATGGATGGGTTGGCACCCAGTAGAAGCTGGAGTTGAGGAGTGTTACATTAAGCTGATGTGTGCCTTTGAATTCACGTGTTGAAATTCTAAACTAGGACCTAAGAATTTGCTCACATTTGAGATTGAATTCAGAGTCAAAGCTTTTATCTAGGTAATTAAGGTAAAACAAGGTCATTGGGGTAGGACTTGATGCAACATGGCATTTTCCTCTCTGTATCTTCAAGGTCTCATAGTGTTGTACTTTAAACTACCATGTCCTTTATAGTTACCATTTTAGTTCCTAACAGTATCATGCTATTATTTTCTCCTACTAATGAATTAAAAAAAATTAACATCTAGGAAGCAAATGACCAAGGCAGCATTCACACACAGGCCTGTTTGCCTAAGAGCCACCTGTCAAGATTGCAGTCCATGAGGGCCAGTCACTAACTAGGTAAGGAAGCCTGAGAAAAGGACAGTTCCAAAAGGAGTGACATCTCTACAAAAACCTGCTCGCAAGAGAGACTCTGTGCCTCTGGGGTCTAAGTACGGAGTATCAAGCATGGAGGCAGGAGAGGGATGGAAGGGAGACCTGGACATGTCCTCAGTGCTCCCAAACTCAATTCCAGAAACCTTGCAAAGACTTGGATTATAGCATGAACACCTTGAGACCAAGGTAGGACATTGGTTCTGAAGGGAAAGTAATCAGTGAGAAAATCAGTACAGAAAAGCCATGAGGGCCTTCAATCAAGATGGACAGCAGGGGTCGGGCAGAAAGGCAGGGGCTGAAGAAGATAAGGCAGGAGACTCACTAGGTATGGAGACTAATTGGAAGTAGGAAGTGAGAGTGAGAAGGGGCCAATGGTGACTCTGGGTTCTTAGCTTGGGGAAACTGCATGGATAGTGGCCCCATGCCCAAAGACAGAAAACAGGTTCTGTTGAAAAACAATGGATGCCTCTGGGTTAACTCCAAGTGGAAAATGTAGACATGTTACAAGCAACAAAACAAAACAAAAACAAAAACAACAACAAAACCCCAAACAAAAAAACCCATTAAATTCAATGACAACTTCTTTTGTTAAGTAGCTTGTAGTAAAATCATTATATTTTGAATGCCCCCCAAGTGATTATTTTGTCCCTTAGGTGTGAGCAATGAGTAAGTACCACCATGGCTAGGTCACAGCATGCTGTTTTCCTCATTTTTAAACACATGATTAACATTCTAAACTTTATACAGTACTGACATAAGTGTTGGGAAATAAGCAGGTCAGAGAAAAAGGTGAATCTGATGGTCAACAAGGAAGAGGTGATGATGGCGTCCCTACATTAGCACATGGTGGCAGAGAAGATTACGTGCTAAATGAAGAATCTGTGCAAACACGGTGCTTTCCAATGTCCCCAACTGAGCCCTGATGTGATGAGACCTGCTTGAAGGCAAAGTTCCCAAGTGCCACTGTAGAGCATATCATCATGTCACACAGGAGGCTTCCTCTTTGCCTGATGTTTGAACATTGTAAGCTCAAAACAATAGTAAATATTGAGAAAGTAAAGCATATGATGCCATACTTTGAAAAGATAATTTGATGATACCCATGTATGATGAATGAATGACCTGAGAATGGGCTTATAATATCTTAACTTGGAACAATCCATCTTAATTTGGATATGTGGTAGTTCTGATTATCCTAACCATGGCTATCAGACAGTCTTTGGGAGACACAGCTTCTTTGAGAGATGGCTCCCAATCCTCCCCAAATTCCCTCACAGTAACATCTGTGCAGGTATATTATTGGTCAAAAAATGTTCCCAATATATATTTATAGAATAATACATATTTTATGTATTATATGAGAGAAACCTATGAACTTTGCAAGATTCTCATGCACAAACTTGAAGATCTATTTTTACATCATCATTGAAATTTTCTACTTATAGAGAAATAAATCCAAAGAGTCCTAAGTTAAAGATGATCCTAGAATTGTAAGGAGGTCATATCCCAATCTATCCACCATAAATGGGGAATATCAGAAGTTGAGAATGCATTTGATGCACCATTCTCAGAAGGTCCTTTCTGTCCTTGGACAGGCTCTTTCTGTGTATTCCAGGTCTCTAATAGGCTCAAGAGAAGATATATAGTTCATTTAGCTTTTATTTTTAAAATATTTTATTACATTTATTTATTAACTTGTGTTTGTGTGGTTGTGAACAGGTGTATGCATGTCAGTGGAATCAGGATCTTTCCCTGGTGCATGAGCTGGCTTTTTGGAGTCCACTACCTATGGTCAGATACCTTGCACAGCCTTGATGCAGGGGGAGGGGCTTGGACCTGCCTCAACTGAATGTACCAGGCTCTGCTGACTCCTCATGGGAGGCCTTACCTTGTTGGAGGAGGGAATTGGGGGGTGGGCTGAGGGGAGTAGGCTGGGGGGCAGAGGAAGGGAAGAGAGGGGAATCTGTGGTTGGTATGTAAAATCAATAAAAAAATTCTTAATTAAAAAAAGATTATTTTTTAAAAAAGTACTGAAGTTGAAAAGTCATGACAAAGAGTCAAAAGCAAATATGGACTTGAAGATAGGACAATTGTAATTACCGAGTAAGGAAACATTGGAGAAGAAGATTGAGAGCCAGAATTTGGGTGGACATCTCTGTGCAGACCAGCATGCACATCTGCACATCATGGGAACCCAGGAGGAAAATAGGAGAGAGTTACTTAGAGGATCAGTGGCTAAGATACCCAAAATATAAGAAAGATATGAATATACAAGCCCAAAATTGTAACTGGAAGCTTTTCTCCCTGCCTGCCAGGACCCATATAACCAGTCAGGGGCTTAATTTTAGTTACAAACTATTTGGTCTATGGCTCAGGCTTATTGCTAGTTAGCTCTTACATCTTAAATTAACCCATTTCTATTACTCTATATTTTGCCATGTGGCTGTGGCATTACCAGTCTACTGGCATCTTGTTTCTTGGGTGGCTGGATGGCACCTGCCCTGACTCCACCTTTCTTCTCCCTGTTTCTCTCTTGGATTTCCCATCTGGCTATCACCTGTCTTACCATAGGCCAGAGCGACTTCTTTATTAATCAATGGTAGCAACACATATTTATAGCATGCAGAAAGACCATCCCCCAGCACAAAATAAATCTCATTGGGAGGAATTCAAAGAGACCTATGACAAACTATTGAGAGTCATGAGGAAGAAAATGTTGAAAACTGTAGACATCACCAAACACATGCAAGGGATCTTCGCTAAGAATTTCTGTGTACATTCTTCCAAAATCCTGTATAGCGCGAGACATTGATATTCCAACCACTGAAAAGGAAGAAAAAAGTTAACTGAGAAGTCTGCATTTGACAAAACTATTCTTAAAGAACAGAAGGTGAGACAAAGGCTTTGTGAGAAACAAAAGCCAGAAGATCTGTTACTGTGTGTTCCCTGGCAGGAAACGCTAAATGAAGTCCTTCAAGAAAGATGAAAGAATGTTAGGCAGAACTGGAGGCCATTAGAGGAAATAAATCTCTCTGCTAGAATTCATTTACATGGAAAATTATAAAAGCAAGTATAAGTTAATTTTGCTTTTTAAACTCCCCTTTGCATTTTCTTTTCAGCCTAATGGCAAGCACACAGATAAACATTGTGTGGACTTGTTCTTGAGTATGCACACTTTGTAACATCAGCAACTTAAAGGTGGAGCCACAGTTGTGTAGAAACAGAAATTTTGTATGCTTTAGAGCTTAAACAGGTGTAAATCCAAATCCAACTCCAAATGCTAGAAAGCTGAGTAAGATCCATGGTAGCCCCAAAATATAACTATAGCATTTATGTACAAAATAAAAACAAAAATACCAAATAACCAAAAAGAAGACAAGAAACAAACCCCATAAGCCCCATAGGAAATAATAGAAAAAAAGGCTAAAATAAGTCTTTGTTTAGAAAATTCTTTAATGTAATGGACTTATTTCTTGAATGCCAAGACAGGCAGTAGTAGAATTTTAAGTAGGATCCAATTATATGCTATCTACACTTTAGATTCAAATAAATGAAAAATACTGATAATAAAATAATGAAACATATGTGCCATGTAAGTAATAACCAAAGAGATCTGGAAAAAGTATACTGATAACATATAAAACAGATTTTGAAAATTTATGAGGCAAAAAGAGAATTTCATATTAATAACAGTTTGTACATGGCAACAATCTTAAACATTCCCAGGGTCTCCAAATATGTGATGCAAACATGAGCTTCTGTGAGGGAGAAATGATAGTTCTAGAGTAATAACACTCAGTATAAAGATACGACATTCAGACAGAAGGTTCAAATATCATTATGAATCCAGCAGATCCAACAGCTGACATATAAAATACTTCACCTCACAACAGTAGAGTACATATTTTCCTCAAAACTATGTGTGATATTTTCTAAGATAGACTGTATGTTATGTCACCAAAATCGTTTCTATATATTTAAAAATATTTGTATCCAGCAAAATGTCTCCTCTGGACACACTAGAGGTTAGAAATCAATAAAAAAGAGTGCTGAGGGTCTAGCTCATTGGCACCATTCTTGCCTACCTTATGAGAGGCCCTGGTTTGACCCTGAGCGCTGTTCCTCATTCCATCAAAAACAAAAGGAAAACTGAAAACTTCACAAGTATGTGGAAATTAAACTGCACACTCTGAAAAAACAATGAATCAGGGAAGAAATGACAAGAGCAGTTAGAATATAACATTGAAGTTTACAGGATGTAGTGAAAATACTGCTGAACAGAAATTTATAGCTATAAATGCTTACATTAAGAAAGATCTCAAATCAACAACCTAAATTTATACTTTAAGGAACTAGAAAAAGAAGAACAAACTAACCCCAAAGCCAGCAGAAGGAAGGAAATAATAAAGATTACAGTAGAGATAAACAAAATAGAGAATAGAAAAACAATAGAGAAAATCAGGGAAGCCAAAAGTTGGCTCTTCAAAAAGATCAACAAAAACCAATAAAACTTTAACTAGATTGACTAAGAACAAAAGAACGTAGACTCAGATTACTAAAATCAGAAATGACAGCAGGGTCACTACTGCCAATTCTGCAGAAAGATAAAAGATTATAAAAGAGAAGTATGAACAAGACATCAACAGGTTGGATAACCTAGATGAATGGACAAACACCCACAGACAGACACAAAGCCTTCCGAGAATGAATCATGAAGAAACTCTATAACGTGATAAGATTGAACCAGCATTCAAATACCTCCCATTGAAGAAAAGCCTAGGGTGGCTTCATTGACATAGTCTACCAAATATTTAAAGAAATGCCACCAATCATCCTCTAACCCCTCAAGAACATTGGAAAAGGATACTAACTAGCCGGGCGGTGGTGGCGCACGCCTTTAATCCCAGCACTCGGGAGGCAGAGCCAGGCGGATCTCTGTGAGTTCGAGGCCAGCCTGGTCTCCAAAGCGAGTTCCAGGAAAGGCGCAAAGCTACACAGAGAAACCCTGTCTCGAAAAACCAAAAAAAAAAAAAAAAAAAAAAAAAAAAAAAAAAAAAAAAAAAAAAGGATACTAACTAATTCATTTCGAGATGCCACTATTTTATGAATTCCAAAGCCAGATAACAACACTATAAGAAAACTATATAATATCTGTTATAAAGACAGATACGAATAGTCTTAGCAATGTTCTATCAAAACAAATTTAATAGCACTGTTCAAGGATTGCACAACATGACCAAATAGGATCTAAGAGTTAGAACTACCATATAAACAGTAATATATAAAGGTCAACATATAGAGTCTGGAGAGATTGCTGAGATCTGGAGAGATGGTTAAGAGCACTTGCTGCTCTTACAGATAGCCTGGGTTTGGTTCCCAGCACCCACATAGTGGATCACAATCACCTATAACTCCAGTTCCAGAGGATCCAATACCTTCTTCCTTAGACAGCAGATATGCACATGGTGCACTTACACCTTTTTAAAAAAGTAAACATACAAAGATTATACACTAAAATAAGCAATCTAAAATGGAAATCAAGTGAATAAATTCATTATTGATAACATTGAAAGGCATAAAAAATAATCAGTAACTTAACCAAGGAGATTAAAGACTTGTAAATAAAATTACAAAACACTGCTGAAGTTTATATATGCATGTGTGTGTGTGTGTGTGTGTGTGTGTGTGTGTGTGTGTGCATTTCTATACATATATATATGGAAAGACATTCCATGTTTATGGACTATGACTTAATATTGTTACGATATATTTTGTCCCTCCAAAAGGCCTATGCTAAAGACTTAAGCACCAGCTGGTGCTGCTGCTGAGAGCTAATTGTATTCTGAAGGTGATAGCTTTATCCATCAATGAGTTAATCTGTTGGTGAGCTCATTGTTAGGGCATAAACTTGGCTCTAGGAAGTAGGTCACTGGGCCCTATCTTTGAATGTATCTCTTGTCACCAATTCCTTCTTCTTTCTGTCTCTCTCTCTCTGCTTCCTGGACATATAAGGTGAGCAGCTTTGTTCTGCCCACGCTCTCTGCACCATGTTGTTCTTTCTCATGACAGGCCTATAACAACTGGACCATGGGTTAAAACCTCTGGAACCACGGGCCAAAATAAATCTTCCCTCCTTTAGGTTTTTCTTATTATTGTTGGTTTTGGGTATTTTGTTATAGATACAAAAGACTGGCTTATACAAACATCAGTATTACCCAACTTGATCCACAGATTTAATGCCACCCCTACAGAATTTAATATTTTTTTCAGAAATATGAAGCTATATCCTAAAATTCATGCAACATTGCAAGGACCCCAGGAGAGCCAAAAGATCTTGAAAAAGAAACAAAAAGTTGGAGGTCTAATGTTTCCTAATTTCATAAAGATGGACCATATTAGTTAGGGTTTCTAATGCTGTAATAAAGCACCATGACCAAAAGAAACTTGGGGAGGAAACTTTTTATTTCATCTCACACTTGGTAGTCCATCACTGAGGGAAGTCATGGAAAGAACTCAAGGCAGAATCCTGGAGGCAGGAACTGGAGCAGAAGCCATGGGGAAATGCTGCTTACTGGATTGCTCAGGCTTCTTTCTCATACAACCCAGGACCATCTTTGCCTAGGGTCAGTACCACTTGCAGTTGGCTGGGCCCTCCTGTATCTGTTATCAGTAAAGAAAATTCCCCACAGACTTGCCTATAGGCAATCTGATGGAGGTATTTTCTCAATTGAGGTTCATCCCAGACAACTCTAGCTTGTGTCAAGTTGACAATAAAACAAAACAAACAAGCAAACAAAAACCAGCAAGGACATAGACATATCTACCAGTGAAGTAGAACAGGGAGACCTGAAATAAAATTTCATAGGAGGTAAAGAATATTAACCTCCTATGAAATATTAATCAATTACGTAGTTAATACTGATTGTCAACTTGAAAGGATCTAGGAGACAAACATCTGGGCATGTCTATGAGGAAGTTTTGCAGTTGGGTTAATTGGGAAGACCCACCTTAAATGTGGTTGGTACCATTCTGTGGGCTGTGATGCCAGACTGAATGCAAAGGAGAAAGCAAGTTGAGCATGAGTATTCAAGTCTCTCTGCCTCCTGACTGCAGGCCAGTGTGACCAGGCACTTCACTTTCCTGCTGCCATGCCTTTCCCATCATGTGGACTGTGGTACCCAGTTAGTGATGTTGCTTTGAGTTTTGAAGCCTTTGGATTGTAGTGCTGACTGGGAGGAACTGGATTACTGGGTGGCTTTGGAGTCTACATCTCTACCATATTTCTTTTCTGGTTTCTGCTTACTGATTCACCCAGATATGAGCCTCAAACCCTGACACCATAGCTGAGAACTACTCCTGCCTCTGTGCCTTTATCATCGGGATGGAATGCACTCTCAAATTGTGACCCATATAAGTCCATCCTCTCCTTTAAGTTGTTTATCAGACATCTGACTTTAGGAATGAAACAAATAACTAATACAATGATATGCTTCCAAAACTTAAAACCTACCATTGGTCTATCACTACTAACTGAATGGCATACTTTAATTAGATTAGGTTTTTCATTATTAGGTTTTTTATGAATGTCTTGTCTTTGTTCCAGGATCATATGAACAATGCCATCATCACTTTTAGCTGCCTCTTCTGGTCTGTGAGAAAATTTCAGACTTTGTTTTGATAACCTTGACAACTGGGAGACCTATTGGTCAGGTATTTTGTACACTGTTCCTCAATTTGGGTTTCTCTGATATTTACTTGTGGTTATATTGGGTTTACAGAATCTGAAGAGTAGAACATAGGGGTGAAGTGTCATTCTCATTGTATCATCCTGGAATTACTTTCTTTCAACATGACTCATCACTGATGATGTTGACCTTGGCAACTGGACAGACAAGTGTTTTCCAGTTTCCCCATAGTATTATTGTCCCTCCTTTTCCCTAAATGCTACTTATTAGGAGTAAAGGAATAGAAAGAAAGGAATATAATCACATGTCCCAGAAGGTAAAGCATCTATGAGAGATGTTCAGACTTTATTTATGGCAACCTTGATAATTGGGAGACAAATTTATCAGGTATTTGTAGATTGTTCCCTGATTTGGGTTTCTCTGATATTTACTTGTGATTGTATTGGGTTCACAGGGTGAATTATTTGTAGTCCTTTGGTATTAAACATTTGGTTATATTTTCTTTTTTCTCCTTTCTCTCTCTCCCTCCTTTACCCCCCCTTTTTTTGTTGAAGAGTGTTTAGAAATCATGACAGCATAGAGCGCAGTCACTTCTGTTCAATCACACCCCCTTTCAGAGTCATGACATACGTGAATACCTATAATCATTTCTATATCTATGCATGTGTTCTTAGCTGAACATAAGTTCACACTGGTGTCTCCAACTCATATCCACATTACATAGTTCACACTAACTAGTGTACAGGGAGATATCACTTTGAAATTCCCCCAATATCAGTTTCATGCATTTGACTTTACATTTAATTTTAAGATGCCATTAAAAAACACCATGAGCATCAGCTTTCTGTCAGAGGTTTCCACAACTTCCCCCATTGCAGAATGCTCACTAAGTACGTCTATTTTAAAAGGCTATTCCTCAGTGTATTAGTAACAACTTCTCAGACATAGGTATAGCTGATACACAATAACCTGTAGATAATTGAAAGGTACAATTTTCCATTTTGACATATGTCTACACCTATGTGTGTGTGTAAGTATGTGTATAGTCTTGAAGCCATCTCTACAGCCCTGGAAATGAATAAATATGTACATACTCTCCAACTTTTCTCATAGCACTTCTTTTTAAAGATTTATTTTATTTTTAATTATGTGTATATCAGTTCAGGAATGGGTATATACACATATAAGTATATGTGCCCACAGAACTGGAAAGATCATTGGATCCCATGAAGCTGGAGTTACAAATGATTGTGGACTGCATAATGTGGGTGCTGGGAACAGAACTCAGATCTTCTGCAAGAGCTGTATGCACTCTTAAACACTGAGCCATTTTTTCAAGCCTCAGCATGCTACATTTTATTTTCTTAATATATTTATTTTATTTTATGCATATGAGTGTTTTGCTTGCATCTATGTTACCATGTGTGTTCCTGGTGCCAATGGAGATCAGAAAAGTGCATTTGATTTTCTGGAACTGGAGTTACAGATGGCTATAATCAGTCATGTGGGCACAGGGAAATAAACCCTGAGTCCTCTGTAAAAGCAGCAAGTGCACTTAACTGCTGAGCCATTTCTCCAGTCCAGTATGCTATGCTTTAAATCCCTCCCTTCCTGCTGCACCCTGCCCAGTTCCCATCCTCGGGTGACTCCTGAGAGGTCATGCAAAGTAACAATTTAAAAACAGCAGAAAAATAAACTAAGGAGATGAGCAGAGAGCTTAGAGAGAAGAAAAACACTTAATCTATAGTTTCATAATGAGCAATCTTCAAGAATATTGGGACAGATGGAAAATTTAATAGTGACTTTTGTGTTGGCTCAAACATATGAGTTGGTTCATGAAAAAGCAATTAAAAATACAAACAATTATATATACAAACGATATAAGAAGTAAACTAATAAATTGAAGGAGGAAATATTCAGGAGTTGTAGACTTCAATATCTCATTAAAATGATGGATGTACCAATCAGAGAGAAGATGACTTTGCTGACAGAGGACTTGAATAACATGAAAAGCCAATTAAATCCAACAGTCATACAAAGCACCGAGCAAATACAGAATATGCTTTTCTTCTCAAGTATACATGGAACATTCTCTAAGATAGACCATGTCTACTCCAACCACAGTGGAATGAAGCAAGAAACCCAGAGCAGGGTGGAATAATGGAAAATCACAAGTGTGTGAAAATTAATCACCTGTTTTTAAATTACAACAGAGTCAAAGAAGAAATCAGAAGAGAAATGGGAAAATAATCAGAAGTGGTTGAAAACGGAAACAGCACACCAAATTTAAGAACACAGCAAAGGCAGAGCTTACAGGCAATTCTATAGCTCCAAGTGCCTGTTAAAACATCAATGAACGAAGCACCTTTACATCTTGAGGATATCCACCACGAGAAGAGAAAACTAAGCCTATCTGCAGAGCTAGAGGGAGGAAGTAACTAGCAAGATTAGAGTGGCGATAAGTGAAACTGAGAACAGAAAAACAGAGTCAATAAACTCCATAGTTTATTGACTTTTCAGCAAAATTAGTGTGTATTGAGACAGAAAAGGGAAAAATAGCAGACACGAATTAATGAAGTCAGAAACGAGAGTAGAGAAATTAGTACCAGTTTTGCAGAAATTAAATATTATACATGAATACTAGGAACAGTGTGTGCCAACAAATCAGATAAGTTAATTAAATGAAATGGACACATTCCTAGAAACAAAAATTATCCAAACTGACATACAAAGAAATAGAAAATTGCTACAAATTTGTCACCAGAGTTTGAATCAACAGTGAAAAACCTCTCAATAAAGTGTCCAAGACCACACAGCTTCACTAGTGAATTCTATTACATGTTTAAGAATAATCAATACCAATTCTTTACAAACTCTTACAAAATAAGGAGGAAGGGAAGAAGAGAAGGAGAAAGAGGAGGAGGTCAAGGGGGAGGAGACAGCGAAGGAGGAGGAAACCCATCTTAACTTGCGGCAGGATTTCAGCATTATATAGTGAAACTAGAAAACACAAGGTAATTACAGACAGCTATTTTTCAAAAATGCAGATGCAACAATCTAATGCTAACAAATGAAATCATATGGCATATTAGAAGGAATGCACATTGAATCAGAGGGCAAAAGTGGTTGAAAAAATATTTAAAGTAATCACTATATTAAATTTATTAAGTTAGTAGAACATGAAGGAGGTGGTGGAGGAGACAGGCAGTGTGAGAAATAGGAAGAGCTTAATGAGATGTATGTATGACCATCACTTTGCATCCCACTAAAAAACTAAAATTAACAGAACGAAGGAAAAAGAACACATGATCATCTCATTTGGTTCAAAAGGGAATTTGGTAAAATTGAACATGGTTTCAAGATTAAAAATAACTCAGCAAAGTAGAGTTTGTTCAGAACTTCTTGAGTATGTTAAGAGGCATATGTGGAAAATGCAGATGAATCCAGTTCAATAGTGAAAGACTGAAAAGCTTTCCCTTCTAGATTTGCCCGTTTCCCTTCAAGACAGAATGTCTGCTTTCACCTCTGTATTCAACATCATAGATTCTAGTCAGAGAAATCAGACAAAAGAAAAAAGGAAATCAGAAGGCAGAAGTGAACCATTGCCAGGCAGCCGACACATACAGTTAAAGCTTTGAAGAATCTACTAGAACGCAAGTTTTCTTTTTCAAGATTATTGTGGCTACTGTGGACCACTTGAAATTCTCTATAATTTTCAGTATCAGCTTTCCCATGTCCTCGGTGGAGGCATAGTTGAAGTTTATAAGATCAATATGCAAAAAATGAGTATGTTTTTACGTTCTAGCAAAGAACAATCAAAATCACCACATTAAAAAAAAACAACTCAGTTTACAAACATATCATTACAATACAATTGACTGCCAATAAATTTAACCAAAGAGATAAAAGATTTGTATGAAAACTACAAACAGTTTTTTGAAAAAGTATAAAGACATCTTGTGCTCATGGGTTAGAAAATGTAATATTGCGAAGACATTAGTACCAACACAAGTTTATGTACCCATTCCTTTCTGTATTCCAACAGCCTCCACTGAGAACATGGGAAAGCTGATACCCAGACTTACAGAGAATTTCAAGTGGCCCACCATATCCAAAGTGATCTTGAAAAAGAAAAACCTATCTTAACTTGAAGGAAGAAACATGTATTTTATCTCGTGGTTTGAGGAACTGCAAGTCCTCCTTGTCATGGGCTCAGCCCACAGAGCCATAGAAACTAATGTCAAGGACCAAGACACAGAGAGCTTGGGCAGGAAGCAAAAGTGGGTACCACCTTCAAAGACTCATCAGCATAACCCATCTCTGCCAGTACCAGTCATGTCTCTTATCTTAAAGGTCCTAATGACTTTCTAAAACATCACTGTCACCTGGGGATTAAGTATTCCAACACATGAGCCTGTGAGGGACATTTCACATCCAAACCATAACAGAGGACTTCATACTTCCTACGTAAAACTTCCATCAAAGATGCAATCAGCAGAATGAGGTTGTACTGACATAGGGATAGACATATGGGCTTGCAGAGGAGAGGTGAGGATCCCAATTGCTTTTGACACAGGTGCCAGTTTCATTCAATGGGAGGAAAACACTTTCTTTCACAAAGATGCCAGGGCAACTGCAACAAGGAAAAGAACTTAGATTCTGGCTCCTGTGCATCCAAACTTGACTGCAATGGATGGACAAACTGAATGAAAGCCCCAACCACTGAACTCTTAGAAACAATGAGGTGTTTTATGGAATTGAAAATAGATGAAATGGCAGATACCTGTAAAAGTCACAATACCAAAAGTACATTGTGGATTTTGAGTAATTATGATGTCCCATGTGAGTTCATAAACTGTGTGCACCACCTCTGGAAGGATTTTGATAATGGTGGACCCTAGGAATATATGGAAAATCTTTTACCTTTCATAAACTGTGTGCATCACCTGTGGAAGGATTTTGATAATGGTGGACCTTAGGAATAAATAGAAAATCTTTTACCTTCCTCTAAATTTTTCTGTGAACCTAAAACTTTGAAGGAGGAGGAGAAGAATAGTGAGCTGGAGAGATGGATCAGTGGTTAAGAATGCTTGTTGTTCTTGCAGAAGACCTGAGTGCAATTCCCAATACTAGTTGGCAGCTCACAATTGTCTGTAACTCCAGTTCTAGGGCACCTGACACTGTCTTTTGGCCACCTTTGGCACAAGACACATAGTATACACATATACATGAAGGCAAAACACTCATACACATAAAATATAGATAAATAAATCTTTTAAAATATCAAAGAATAAAAATAAGTCTTGAAATAAAAACTTAGAACTCAACTATTTATTTTTGTCAGAAAGAAAAAGACAAAAAGCCCAGTGAGTTTTAAAAACAAAAGGCAAAGGATGTTTCTCAAAAGAAGATATATAAATGGGCAATAAGGTCATGAGTCATTAACATTAAACCACTAATCACTAGGGACATGCTAATCAAAGCTGTAATAAATGAGTGCTGGTGAGGACATGGTAATCCTGGATCTACATACATTGCTGATGAGAATTTAAAATGCTGCAACTATAGTGGAAAAGTGTGATGTTCCTACAAAGTTAAATGTACAATTATCCCACAATTTGGCTATTCAGTTTCTAGACATGGACCACAAAAGAACTGAAAACATTGGGTCAGACATTCAGATCCCAGTGTTTATTATAAGCCCTGTAATAAACCTCATGTCCATCAACCAATAAATAGACAAAACACAGTCTAGCAATACAATGGAACATTATTCAGTCTTCCAAATGAATTCTTATACATGCTACAATATGAATGAATCTTGAGAGTTTTCTAAACAAATAAAGCCCCTTATGAGTTTAAACTTGTCAGTGTTTACCTAGAGTGTGAAAATCAGTAGAGTCAGAAAGTAGAATTGTGGTTTCCAGGGATCGGAATATGGAGGGAAAGAGGAGTTTGTGTTGTGGGTACAGGATTTTAGTTCAAGAAGTTGGGAAAGCCTGGCATTGGATGATGGTGACGGTAGCAGTACAACTCTGTGAATGTAACTAATGCTGCCAACCTTTACTCTTACCAGTGCTTATGACGGCAGCTTTTATGTCCTGAGTATTTTACAACAATAGAAATTTAAATCTGGGGCTGGAGAGTTGGCTCAGCAGTAAAGAGCACTTGCTGTTCTTCCTAATGACATGGCTTCAATTTCCAGTACTCGTGGCAGTTTATGACCATCTGTAGCTCCAGTCCCAGGAGAGCTGGTGTGCTGTGGGATGGTCTGTACGTCAAATGTGTTGCTGATTGGTCAATAAATAAATCACTGATTGGTCAGTGGCCAGGCAGGAAGTATAGGCGGGACAAGGAGGAGAAAAAACTGGGAAGTGGAAGGCTGAGTCAGAGAGACACCGCCAGCCGCCATGATGACAAACAGCACGTGAAGATGCCGGTAAGCCACGAGCCATGTGGCAAGGTATAGATTTATAGACATGGATTAATTAAAGCTGTAAGAACAGTTAGCAAGAAGCCTGCCACGGCCATACAGTTTGTAACCAATATAAGTCTCTGTGTTTACTTGGTCGGGTCTGAGTGGCTGTGGGACTGGCAGGTGAGAGAGATTTGTCCAGACTGTGGACCAGGCAGGAAAACTCTAGCAACACTGGTGCTCTCTTCTGACCTCTGCAGGCACCAAGTATGTACATGGTGCATATACATAAATGCAGGCAAAACACTCATACCCATAAAATAATAAAATATATAAATCTCAACATTTTTCCTCAAATCTGGTCGTACACGCCTATAATCCAAACAATCAAGACAAGAGGAATGTAATTTCTAAGCCAGCCTATAAAATGTACCCTGTCTCAAAAAACAAGCAAGCAAACAAACAATATTTAAAACTCCTTTGCTACACTGCCTTTTGGCTACCTGATTAAAACAAAGCAGAGATGTGAGTTCAGTGCTTTTTTTTTTCATCACTAAAAAAGTAGTTAATTTGTGGTTGTGCTGTGTTTCCTGCATTAGAATGAAAGTGTCTGAAGCCAAGTGTGCTAGGTAACACATGCCTGCAATCCCCGCTTCAAGGAGGCAGAGGCAGAATCACTCATATAGTGAGGAGAAAAAAGGGCTACTCTCAGGCCTGGACAAGTCACTTGTATAAATCTGCTGTGTCAACATCTTATCTACATCTCTTGCCTCCCCTACAGTGATCATCCCTTGGAACAATTGTCTCAGTAGATTCCAAGTGGCTGTAGCCGGCTTGCTGACATTCTGGTTTACACGAAAGCTTGAACAGCAAATGTGAGTAGGCAAAATTCTCTCTAACGATAAATCCCATGGTCACCACAGTTCTCATCAGAATGTGAGCTCAGTTTTGTTCAGTCTTCCTTACAAGAATCCTAGAATAGCATATAGCACACTGAAAATGTTGAGAGATTTGTGGTGTGTTGTTTTGTTTTGTTCTGAGACAAGGTCTCATGTGGTCCAGACTGGTCTCGTACTGGTAGATCGTAACTGAGGATGACCTTGAGCCTTTGATCTTCCCACCTCTGTCTCTGAATGCTGGGCTTACAGGTATGTGCTATCATGCCTGGTTTTACCTACTGCTGGGTATTAAACTCACGACCTTGTGCATGCTAGTCAAGCATCCTACCAAGTGAGATATGCCCCTACTTCCTCCTCACCAGTACCCCCATTGAAAGAATTCTAGCTTATTTAAATAAAATCCTTTGGCCTTTAGTTCCTTTCCTTTTTCTTTCATTTATTTATTTATTTATTTATTGCTTTTTTTAATGATTGAGAATTTCACACATACATATGATATGTTTTGATCAAGTCCACCTTCCACTTCCTCTCTGCCTAAGGAGACATTTTGACATTTGGACAAGGAACATGCAAATACCATAAATCAAGAGAGGTCCTAGTGTCTACAAGCAGAAAACGGGAGGAAGTAAAGGAGGAAACTACCTGTCTATAGGGGCCCTCTGTCTCCAGTGTCACTCAACATTACTAGTATGGTACTTACTGAGGTGAGATTAAATGACTTTCACAAATCTGCATCTAATATTTCTTGGATTTCAGATTTTGGTGCCCTAGGACAAAACCTCAGTAGCCAAGTCAGGTCACAGCTTTGGCCTTGTCACAACATTCTACAGGACCTGTAACCACCCTGTCCCTCCTGCTCCTGCTTCAGCCAGGAAAAGAAACTCTTTACTTTGTGAAGTTGTAAAAGGAACTTTTGTCTTTTCCACTGTACCCGCCCCCTCAGTACATGTGGCTGATTCTGCTGCTCACTAAGGGACGGGGCTGCTCTGTAAGGTCACTGCTCCCCTTCCGCTTCGGTGAGTACTCCCCTCTTCTCTGTCTCTCCCACCCTCCTCTCTCTAGTCATTTTTTTTTAAAACAGGAAGCACCTGTCCTCCCCCTCCATGGTGTACGTAAGACCAAGGAGCCAGGTGCTGTCCTTGCTGGGGGAGGCTACAGCTGTCTTGCCTGTGAAGAGTGGCTTTGCGTGAATTCCCTTAAGATCTTTTGGCCCCTGTATCCAAGTCAAGAGTTTGATTCATTGTATCTGATTTTTGCATTTGTTTTTCAACTAATTTATAAAGCCTCTACAGGAAAGGGAGATGATGAATTTGCATTCTAAAACCCAAACCACAACAGTGGATTTGATGTTCCTTAAGAATGGAAGATATTTAAAAGTAAACAAATAGAAAACCAGTCTATATCCTTCTGTAATGAGCTTTCCCCTGGCTGAAAGGTATGGCAGGTTTAGTTTTAGAGAAGAAAGAGATTTTTGCTGATTCTTTCCAATGCTGGGGTCTATAGGAGCCTAATTGCTGCCCGGAACTATGAAAGAGGTAAGACTGATGAGTTGCTGAGTAGTGATAAAGGTGTGACCTTTTTACAGGCAAGCACAGGCTTTCCCACAAAAGCATGTCCTTTCCACTTCAGCTTGGGCAATGTCACCACATCCTTATCTGGGTAATTTACAAGAAAAAGAGGTTCATTTTGCTCACAGTTCTGGAGGTTTCTGGAGTTCAGCATGCATGCCTGCTTGGTTTCTAGTGAGGGCCCCATGTTGCTGTAACTCACAATGGAAGCACAAATGGACACGTACAAGGGGAGGTTATTTGTAACAATCCACTCTTGAGATCACTATTTTGTTCCTGTGAGGACTGATTCAGTCATATGAGAGCAGCATTAATCACTCTTAACAAAGGACTTAATCCCCTCTTACGGGCCTCACCATCCAGTGCTGCCTCATGAGCGGCCAGTTTCCACTTGAGGCTTGGCAGTGACAAACCACATCCAAAACTAATCCAAAGCTGTTTCTAGACCTGGTAGTTGATAGAGCTCAGAGGAGATCTGACCAGACAAGACTTTCTACTGAACTAAGGCTTCCAGTGGGTATCTTGTTCATGAGACTAAGACGAAGGAAGAGGGATAGCTATATATTTAGGTTTCTCCAAGTTCATCAGGTGAGGGGCTGGGATGGAATGTACATGAGCACCCTGCACAGTCCACTAACAGACAGTCCTCCCCTTGGCAGAGAATGTCACGAGTGGACAAAAACACATGTGGAGACATGCCAGCCATCCTCAGGAAACTTGTAAAAGGGCTGAGCTGAGTGCTTGGCGAGTTTAGAGCCAGGAACAAGAGCAGGCACAAGGGCTGAGGGGAAGCCAGGAGAGCCGTGCTGTGCTACTTGCTTACACAGGCTCTTCTGTCGAAGTCTAACTTACCTGCAGTGAAGTGCACAGTGCTTGGGGTTACAGATTTCTTGTGTGTACACTAACACATACATCTCTGACCAACTAGAAGGGCATTTCTAGGACCATTTCTAAAGGGCTTGTTCACCCCTTATGCTCACACAAAGATCTCTTAGAGGTCCATCCCAGAACCATCCTCCAAACCCATGGATGTATTTAAAAAAAAATAAGGAATAATTTTATAGCAACAACATTTAGTTCTATTCCAATATTTTTTGCTAGCGTTTATCTTACAAGATTAATCTTTAAATCATGTCCACTTTATCAGTTTTAGAAATACCTTTATAATTTAAACAGCTGAATAACTAGTTGTCTAAGTGTAAACAATTCTGTTTCTTGGGAAATGTATTCTTTCAGGGAAAGGCTGTCTGTGTAAAGCACTGGCAGCCTCTTAAGGGACAAAAAATGGAAGTTTCCTTTTCCTCACTATGATAAGATCAAAATTGGAACTATTTCATCATGGGGAGATTTCTTATAATTAGTCAACCAAAAGCAGTCAGAGGAAGATCAAGTTAATTTTTAAAAGGGAACTGTTTCAGAAAGTATGATTTTTTTTTCTAGAATACCTTCAGTGCTTTAGAGGGAAAAATGTGTTGACTTTCCTAATAGGCATGCTACAGTAACACGGGTGGAATTTGGGTGCTGAAAATTTTCCCAAAGGCTTTTATCCATGAGGAATTTTGTTTTACTTATTTTAATTTTAAAGTAAACTTTACTATTAAAAAACTTGAAAATAAGTTAAAAACATCACACACCAAAATTATAGAGACTCCAAAGTCTATACAACTCAATAAACTTCTCTACACAGTAAGAATATGCACTCAGGAAGGATGCCATGGAGCTCCACATTAGATTTACATTTTCAGGATTAAATATATTTTATGGACCATAAATATATAAATATATTTTATGGATGATTTTTCTTTAAAAGATGATTACCTTAAATTTTAAAGAAGATAACATCAATGACTTCTTCCCTTTAGAAGGCATCATAAGACGTGAATAAGATGAAATCTAGGGAAAATGAACATTTGTCAGAGTTTGTGTTTTATAATATTAAATATAACTTGACACTAAATATGATACATTTATATGAATGTAATACAAATATTTCTGTAAGTGTGAATAATTTAACATAGCATGTCATGCCTCTCCTTCCACTATGCCTCCTCACGCTGCCTACACAGCTGTCCACACAAATGTTCATCTGTCTTTTCTATCAGGCATCCACTGAGGAATCAGACTGCAAACGCCAGTTTCAACATAGCACTCATTAGCCAAACCAGAGCTACAAGCACAAATCAGGTCAAACCATCACCACCTAAGAACAGTGTAAATATGATCAACAGATGATTTGATATGTGAACACTAGGCCCAACTGCAGATTGGATCAGAAGCAGCGCCTGGGTGACTAAACCATGAGTGGTCCTAATATAAACTTGGTTTGGGTCCGACTCTAAGCTCTGAAAGAATGTGAGCCCTTAGGCACTGTACACATGCAACATTAGTGACGACTGAAGATTGATATTCCCCAGAACAGGAAGTTGGGGGTCCCTGCCTCCAGTTGATAGAGAGTTGTTGAGCCTCTTGTAAAATGAGGAAGAGCTGATTGCCAGATTAGGCTGATTTGAGCTCTTAAATGCCACCGTTTTCCATGAGATACTTTCTTCAGACTTTAACGTTGTAACCAGGAGGAAGCAAACTCTAAAACATCCTTTTTGTGGGGTCTGTCTGTTCCTGACTGATGTCAGAACTTTTAAAGGGATGTGAGACTCTGTAAGAACCCCTAAAAGTCACTGAAAAGTCAAAAACAATGTCATCCCATCGTCAGTTCCCTCTCATCTGCTCTGGAGATAATGCAGGCCCGAGGCAGGAGCACGCCTTCTGTCTGTCCATCGCACGCGGCTAACACAGTGGTGGGTCAGTGTTTAGTGCCAAGTTTCACTGCCTTCTAGGAACCTCACTTCATTACGTTCTGCAGTTAATATCCTTTTAGTTTCTTTTTAAAGCCAAAAGGTAGAGTTCACTTGGTGAACCTCTCTTTCCCAGAAATTTCACTTTTAGTTGGTTATCGTCATTTGTGCATTGACTCAGAACGCATGTAATGAGTGTTCATTCAGGGCTCAGAGATTGGAGTAAACCAGCATTAGTCATGGGCCCTGACAGAGTTGGAGGCCAGATCTTTCCTAGGCAGGAGTCTCTCCCATCCCAGTCTTTGAGTCTGGTGGACCAGAGGCCACCTCAACCTCCACTTTAGCTTGCTTTAGTAGAGTGGAGTAGGACTGAGGTCCAGGGGACAGGTACAAAATTGGTCATTTACCCTTCTTAGGAATTTAGAACAGAGAGTGAGAGGAGGTTTGTCTCTTCCCATATAAAATGTTTTTGTCAAAGCTATGTTCTACCAAGCAGCGAATTGAGCAGAGGCAGAGAATGAAGAACGCTGACAAGAAGAAAGGAGACAACTGGGATGAAAGAGCTTCCTCCCCCTCCCTTCCTTTAACTCTCCCTCCCTCCCTCCCTCCCTCCCTCCCTCCTCCTCTTCCCTCCTTCCCTCTCCCGCCTTCTTTCTCCTCCTTCTCCTCTTCTCAGAACCGGGGATATAATCCAGGGCCGTGTCCCTCCCTTGGCCAGTGAGATGGGTGGATACATTTCTGGTTTTCCTCCACGCTCCAGCTGAGGTGTGGTACTGTGCTGAGTCCCAGTGGGAATGTTGCCAATGACTTTTATGAGCTACTCGCTGCCCCTGTGTCTCACAAGTCCATACCTCGGCTAAAGTTAGCCCCAGTACGTGCCTTTGGTGTTCACAATCAAAGCATGTCCTTGCCCACACGCAGGCAAGTCAGTAGTAAGTAGGATGGAAAAGAACACTGAAGTATTTCATGGTGTGGTAAGGCACAGGGAAGAGCTCTGTGGAATGGATGTTGACCTTGTGACCAAGTTGGTGAAGGAGGAATGGCGGGACCTTGGACAGGCTCTTCACCACTTTTTCCCTAGGTTCCTCATCTAGAAGGACCTTTAAAAGAACTTTGAAGTATTTATTCCCCCGAAGAGGAACTTGAGGCCCAGAGAGGTAAAAACTGTCTGCAAGGTCACACAGCTAGTTCATGGCAGAACTGAAAGTACACTCGTTGTGTCTCTAATCTACCACTGTACTTCAACCTGCCTGGGATACCTGCTGCCTCTAAATCAGCACCCACAGCCTCCCGGAACCAGGGTGTCTCTACTCAGCCTCCTTACTCTGTACAGATTCTCAATTTGGCTGCCACTCAGGACATCTCATGATGCTGCTTTGTTAGGGACCAGCCTGACCTGTCAAAAAGTCCTTGAAAGGAGGAGTAAGGATTAAGAAATAATAGATATGAAAAATAGAGACAAAGAAAAAGACAAAGACACAGCTTTGGGAGGGCTCGGGGTCAATACCACAGTCACCTCTAGTTTAATCCTAATAGGCTTTTTATACACCAGTAACGGAGGAGGCAAAAGACCTCCTCCTTTTAAGGTCAAGGTACAAAGTACAAACAAGTATAGATCCTTCCTTAATTTTCAAAACACTTGGTAACCATGCCTTATGGCAAAGCATCTTGTAATTAAGCCTTGAAGTATAAGACACCTGGTAACCACAACTTTGGGCAAAACATCCTATTACTCAGTCTTGCGGGGCAAAGCAAACTCAGACTCCCTGACCCTGAGTCAAGATGGAATAAGGCCTAACTATGGAGTCTCTGTGGGCTCCCCCTACTGCCTCCAACTGGCCTCTGCCAGACCCAGATGCTGTTCAGAAATAGTACCCAGAGCTACCATGTCATGGAGGTCCCAATGTGACGTTACCAAGGTGATCCGTAGAAATGCCAATTGGTTTTATTAATGACTGAAACGAGATTAGTCTCTGACTTTTCTAGTCATACGGATAAATGTAGAGCGAGTCATCCCCAAACTGATGAGCAAAAGCGTTCCCTCAAATGCAAGGCTGTAAGGCACAACCTGGTAGGACCCTGGGGGAGACTTGAAGTCAATAAGGCAATTAACTTTCTAATCAAAAGATGCACAGTGAAAGTTAAAAAAAAAAAAAGAGGTGGGCTGAGGATGAGGCTCAGTGATGGAGTACTTGCCTAGTGTACACAAAGCCCTGGGTTTGATTCCCAATGCTGAAATGAGGAGAAAAAAACCAAACCAATATGTATGGTGTTTATAAGTGCAGTACTAGGAAGGCCAAGGAGCAAGGATGGTGGGTTTGAGGTCAGCATGGGCTACACAATGAGACTATGTCTCAAAAATAACAACAAACCAATAAGCAAAACACCCAGACTCAAACAGAAGAAACAACATGACCATGAGCAGAGGACCCAGGGTGAGAGTGGCCATTCTAAATGTCGGATGGGGAGAAGCAGGGATTAGGAAAGGCAGGCCAGTAAACTAGCATTCAGTTATTGTAGCCCTGGCTTTTATGTTGGTGGGAGGGTTTATGGGTCTTTTTATGTTATTGGAAATAAGTAAATGAGAACAATGAATGAAAATAGGTCATGTATGGATCCAAAGTGAAAACCAGTTATGGACCAAAGAAAATGAATAATCCAATTTTGCGCAACCGAAGCCTACGGATAAAAAGAACTAGGCAAAGAAAAGATAATTGTGGTGTCCATATGTTATCTTTATAATTTCTCTTAAGCTATTAATTAATTATTTCATGGCATTCTAAGTCTTTGAGGGTTTTGTTAATATGTTACATGTTGAGACAGTCACTTCGCCACAGGTAGAAATGAACTGTCCTTAATTTGCTTCATATCTGAGTTAAGCTACTGATGCAAATTCATGGGTCACAGCCTTGATTTATAGAGAGCAACAATACCTGGCTTACCATTCTAAAACTAGACTAAACTTGGGCTTCCTGTGTGTGGCTTACAGTATTAGACTGATATACTCAAATTGCTTTAGTTTCAGTTATGAAATAATTAAAAACAGGCTTTTCAGCCCCTTCAATGTTTTTATTAGTATAAGGAGATAATGTGTCTAAGATGTTCTGAAACAGGATTAGAAAGCGAGAGGTGAGGTCTGAACAGCAACAGATCTGCCTGTTAGAGTTGTACATTTAAGAGCTGGCTGTTGCTTACTGTGTGGTGAAATAAGAACCTGGGGCCTATGCAGGATTGCTTGGCTTGGCCTGGGAGGAGGGAACTGGACCTACCTGGACTGAGTCTACCAGGTTGATCTCAGTCTGTGGGGAAGGCTTTGCCCTGGAGGAGATGGGATTGGGGGGGGGGGGGGGACTGGGGGGAAGGTGAGAGGGACGGGAGGGGGGAGAACAAGGGAATCTGTGGCTGATATGTAGAACTGAATTGTATTGCAAAATAAAAAATAAAAAAAAAAGAACCCACATTCCACAATCCACCCTAGAGATCACAGCTTGCTTAGAAATATGAATGCACACAAGGCGAATCTGGCAAGAAATTAACATTTGGGGGATCTAGGTAAAGGGAATATGGGAACTTTAGGTGATGGGGATGTGGGGACTGTAGGCACTAGTTTTGAAGCTTTTGTATAAGTCTGAAATCATTTTGGTATAACAGGGTATAAGTAATCATTGAGATGAACTGTTATGACAAGCATTGTCATTCTGAGGGAGCAAACTGGGCAGTTCATTTGAGAGGGTTAGATTTTCTCACTTCAGTTTGAATACAAGTTAGCAAAGTACGTTTGTTGGTGGTGGTGATTTTTTAAAGGTACATTAGGGGAAATGATTTATCCCCTGTGGTGGTTTGAATGACATGTCCCCCATAGTCTGGGGGCATTTGAATGCTTGGTCCCCAGGTGGTGATGATGTATGGGGAGGCTTAGGAAGTGAGACATTGTTGGAAGAGGTGTGTCACTGGAGACTGGAGGCGGGATTTGAGAGTTTGCAGAATTGCTCCATTTTGAGTTCGCTCTCTGCTTCATGCTTGCCGTTCAAGATGTGAACCATCAGCTTCAGCTGCCATACCTTCTGGTTGCTGCCATGCTCATCCCTCTGGAACTGCAAGTGAACCCTTCCTTCTATAAGGTGCCTTGGTCATGGAGTTTTACCACAGCAGTAGAAAAGTAACTAATGTATTCCCTTTAAATAACAGAACTGAGACCTCTCTTGCAAGAATAAAAAGATGAATTACCTTCTGTATCTATTCAGTTACTCTGAATGAAAAGATGTGCGATCTTGATTTTGTTCTCTGTGAAAGTGGTTCTCCGTCAACATATGAAACATTTTATTCAAAAATAGAGGAAAGAAACTTGCAATTAACTTTCAGCAAAGAAGTAGCATTTCTCTTATGAACAATTCTAATGAGGAAGAAAGTGTGGAACTTCATAGTCTCAATTCTGTTGAAGTTATGAATCATCACAGCTTTACTAACAATTACATTGTATTTTAGGAGTGCTTTCCAGTGTTCTCCTGGG
This sequence comes from Peromyscus californicus insignis, assembly GCF_007827085.1. Lineage (NCBI taxonomy): Eukaryota > Metazoa > Chordata > Mammalia > Rodentia > Cricetidae > Peromyscus > Peromyscus californicus. The sequence goes on from NW_026294606.1 coordinate 33,502,255, forward strand.
CCAGGCCAATTGGTGAAATTTGATGCTTCTTTTCTTTTACCCATGAAAACCTTGAAAAGTGGATTCATATCTCAGCAGAATGATATCTCTCCTTCTTTCATTTCTGTTTCTTCATAGTGAAATTTTAGAGAGGATTCAAGAGGTCAGTTTTGTGGAAGGAAGCCATAATAAACTAACCTAAACAGATCTGTAATATGGAACATTTTTGCTTTCCCTTTTTTTCACTGTCGAGAAGACGAGAGTAACTAATAAAGGAAATGAGTGAATGACATGGAGAAAAAGAAATTCAAATAAGCTTTTTTATTTTAACACGTGTGCCAGATATAAGCTGCCAAAACTGATGGAAGAAATAGAAATCTGAAGGCTGAATAAATTACAGAAAGAAAACCCTTCCCCCCACCAAAAAAAAAGGATCAGATTCAAGTTACTTCACTAGCAAATTCTTAATATTTCAGACCTAGCAAGAACCTCTCATAAACTCTTTCAAAAAAGGGAATGTTAGGGAGTACTTCCCAACTGGTTCCAGGAAGCCAGTGTTACAGACATCAACACCAGGCCACATACCACAGGAAAGAAAAATACAAACCCATATCCACTGTAAATATAGACACACAAGCCCTCAATGAACTACTGAGTCCAGTAGCATAAAAAAGGTATTCATTTCGGCTGGGCGATGGTGGCACACGCCTTTAATCTCAGCACTCAGGAGGCAGAGGCAGGCGGATCTCTGTGAGTTCAAGGCCAGCCAGGTCTACGGAGCGAGATCCAGGACAGGCACCAAAACTACACAGAGAAACTCTGTCTCAAACAAAACAAAAACAAACAAACAAAAAAGATATTCATTTCAAAGAACTGTGGGCAACTGAGTAAAGCTGGGAGATGTGTCCTTCCCAGGGAGGAGCACACCAATTGTTTGTCCACTGCCAAATGGTCATCCTTGAAAACATACATGCAACACACATACAAGTAACATCGTATGGAATTATATATATGTGTATATACATGTATGTGTATATATATACATATATGTTCCTAAATATGTATATATATACACACACATGTATATATTCCTAAATTTAAGCTGTTGAGTCCATATAATGTCCAATATACAAATACATATATGCATGCATAACAATTAATGAAAAAAGAGGCCATGAATTTGAAGTAGAGTAGGGAGGAGCATATGGGAGCATTTGGAGGGAGGAAAGGGAAAAGAGAAATATAATTAGAATACAATCTCAAAAATAAGCACAAAAAGAATTTCAATTTAAAAATTCAGTTTCTTTTGTCACAAGATAAAAAGTGTTAATTTAAGAGGAATTTTGATGGAATATGAAATTATTTCGCTATTGAGAAAAATCAGTTAATAGACTAGGGGTTATAGAACAACAAAACCCTAAGTCCTTCTAGAGATGGGGCATTTTACAAAATCTAATAACTTTCTCAATAACTGCTCCCCCCCAAAAAAAACCCTAAGAAAGGAAGGGTGCTTTCTCAAACACCCCAACACAGAGTGTCTGTATGATCAGGAACAAGACAAGACAAGAATGTTCAATCTCACAGTGTACTGAAAGATCAAACGAGGATAGATTAAAAAAAAAAGGAGGAAAAACCATCAAACTGAAAAGTAAGAAGTAAAACTATCTCTATTTGTAGATGATTGGTCTTATATATAGAATCCTGAGAAATCTACAAAATAAACCACTATAACTAACAAATTAATTACATAGTACATGATCAATACACAGAAACAAATCTGCTCTATATACTCTAATGAACAACCTAAAAATAAAATTAAGATGGATCCTAGTTATAGTACTGTTAAAAAGAATAGGATACTTACGTGAGGTATACATTTAACAACAACACAAGGTGTTTAGACCGAAATATAAAGTGCAAAAGATCACTAAAGACTTAGCAAAGATTTAAATCAATGGAAAGCTACTCCATTATCACAGAAGGAAATACTTAATAGTTGTTGTTAAGATGACAACACACCTGCATAGTCAATACAATCCTTTTCAGAGCTCCGATGCATATTTCATAGATGTGGAAAAGCTGATCTCAAAAAAATAAAAAATAAGAAAATTCGAAAGATCTAGAAAATCCAGAGTACTCTTGAGAAATAAAGTTGGAGAACTCACACATCCTGGTTTGAAAGCCTGTCATGAAGTTACATTGAGCAATGGAGTGTGATACTAGCATGCTGCTAAGGATGTAAATGTAGAAAAGAATGGAGAGCTCATAAATAAACTCTCATTTGTGGTCAATTGATTTTGGCATGGTTTCCAAGATGACTCAAGGGGGAAAAATCTTTATTAATAAATAGTCTGGAATAACTGACTGCCAAGTATCAATAAATGAAATTGGACTTCCTTTTTATGTAAGAATTAACTTATAGTCATAAACATTATCATATGAGCTGAAACTATAGAATCTTAGGAGAAATAAAATGAGTATTTTTGGGAGGAGGTGACATGGCGGCGGCGCTGCTGCTGGCTTTGAGCTTTGCGCTCCTGGACCACCAAGGCGCCTGCGCGGCGGCGTGTACCATCTTAACCTCCATCAGCGAAGCCGGCTCCAAGACACACTTTACATGCACTCTGAACAGCAGTGCCGTCGACATCCTTGGCCACCGCTGGATGAGAGGTGGCAAGGTACTGCAGGAAGACACGCTACCTGACCTGCAGATGCAGTACTCGGTGGACACAGATGAAAGCGCTGGGGAGTATTCCTGCATCTTCCTTCCTGAGCCCGTGGGGAGGAGCAGCATCTTTGTGGAAGGACCACCCCGGATCAAGGTCGGGAAGAAGTCAGAGCATTCTAGTGAGGGGGAGAACGCGAGATTGATCGGCAAGTCTGACTCATCCCACCCTCCTGTCATTCAGTGGACCTGGTTTAAGACCTCTGACTCTGGGGACCAGGTGATCACCAATGGCTCTGAGAGCAAGTACCTCGTGATATCCACACCGGAGAGATCTGAGCTGATCATCAGAAACCTGGACATAAATAGCGACCCTGGCACCTACATGTGTAACGCCACCAACTCCCAGGGTACTGTCCAGGAGAGGATGACACTGCGTGTGCAAAGCCGTCTGGCCGCCCTCTGGCCCTTCCTGGGCATCGTGGCTGAGGTCTTGGTGTTGGTCACTATCATCTTCATTTATGAGAAGCGACAGAAGCCCGACCAGTCCCTGGACGAGGATGACCCTGGTGCTGCCCCACTGAAGGGCAGCGGCCATCACCTGAACGACAAGGACAAGAACGCCACCTGAATGGTGGAGCAGGCGGGGGTTGGAGCGCACCTGACCCCAGCCCAGCGTCCACCTCCACGCCCATTCCCATCTGTCCCAACCCGGGTGAAGACAGAGCCTCACCGTGCAGAAAGCCCACCTGGAAGAAGCAAGCCGCCCACAGCACCCCTGATTCTAGTTTAAACTAAACGAGGTTTCTATGCAGAGAATCCATTCCTTAGGGGGTTCTATTTGATTTTTTCCCCTTCCCTTTTTTTAAGCTTGTCACTACAACCCTGTGGAGTGGGAGAGTGGGGTCTTGTCCTTGGTCAGGAGGGAGAGGCCAGGACAAGCTCTGACTTCTTGGTGGAGCGGGGCCACCACCTGCTCCCCTGTATGGGACTGCCCATCCTCACCATGGGCAACATGGCTGGGCCTGCTGGGACCACACAAATAAAGACCTACCCAGCCAAAAAAAAAATGAGTATTTTATTTATTTATTTTTATGTGCATGAAGGTATGTATGTGCACCTGAATTCACCTGAACGTATGTATGTGCACCACACACCTGTCTGGTGCCTGAGGAGTCCAGAAGAAGGCATTAGATCCCTGGAACTGGAGTTATGGATGGTTGTGAGTCACCACGTGGGTGCTGAAAATCAGAGCTGTGTCCTCTGCAAGAGCAGCAAGTGCTCTAAACCACTGAGCCTTTTTCCAGCCCCAGAAGGACTATCAATCTCTAGATAGATAGATAGATAGATAGATAGATAGATAGATAGATAGATAGATGGATGGATGGATGGATGGATGGATGGATGGATGGATGGATGGATGGATGGATGGATGGATGAATGGATGGATGGTGGGTGGACGGATGGACAGATAGACAGATAGATAGATAGATGGATACACATACACACATGTTAAGTAAGATTCATAAACGTAAGTGACAAAAGAACAAAATTAATCATGTTTGGCCAGAACTGAAAATTAATTGGCCCAGACTGGTCTCAGACTCACAGTTCTCTTGACATGACTTTGTAGGTGTGTGACCATGCCTAGCTGAAATTGAGAGGTTGTTCTGCAAAGACCTCATCCATTGTCAATACAGACACAAAAGCCTGCAACAAGTTACTGAGTCCAATGGAATAAAAAAAAGTGTTAATTCAAGAAGAATTTCCTAAAGCATATGAAACTATTTTGCAATTGAAAAATCAATTAATAAGGTGAAAAAAGCTACAGAATGAGATTTCAAAATGTTTATAAACCAAAGGTTTGAGCATGACTTGCATTCAGAATAAATATAAAATACAACTCAATATTAAAGAGAGAAACCATTTTTACAACAAAAACCAAAACAGGCAAATAATATTTTCAGACATTTTCCCAAAGATAATGTGTAACTAGCTGACAAATATATGAAAAAAATCATGAGCCATTAAGAGAAATGAAAACCCCCAAAGACATACTACTTCCTACCTCTTAGGATAGCTGTAAACAATAACACAAATAATGACAAGCTTTAGGAAGCATGTAGAAATATTGGACACTCTTGGTTTTTTGTGGCAATGTAAAATGGTGAAGCCACTTTGGCAAACAGGCAGGTAGATGCTCACAATATCAAGCAGTATTCTCCTGACTTAGAACTTAGACTTAGACAGCATCTTTAACAAATGTTGTTGGGAAAAATGGACATTAATCAATTCCAAGTTGATAGATTAGACTGGAAACTCAGAAACTTCCAGAAAAAAGAATAAGGGGTACCCTTCAAGATACAGACCCAGATTAGTGAATCTCTCAAACATCATCAGAGGAGTTTCTTTGTTCAATGGATGATGGTTAATGCAGAAACTCACAGCTGGTCAAAGCGCAGAGACCAAGTGTCAGTGGAATGCTCAGCCACAAATGGGACATCTATATCACGCCCTTCCCCCAAGGCTCAGGGATCTTCATGGAAGAAGGGAAGTAAATATTTTAAGAGCTAGGGGTCTAGGAGGATCAGAACAAAACAGTATCTTCTAGACATGACAAGACCGCTGTACTCAAGAACTCTAAGTACCTGTGGTTGCTTGCCTAAGAGCTGCACAAGATGGAGCCCATCAACAGTCTATGGTGGAGTAGAAAGGAGTTTACTCCTAATTGCAGAGCTGTGGGAAGCTGATGATTGCTGAGGGAGTGTCAGTTTTCTTTATGGGTGTGGCTCCTGGAAGGCTGACCACTCTCCAGTGGAAGGTCCCACACCTATGAGTACATGAACAGCACAAAATTAGAGTCAATGGGTTATGCTTTTAAAAATGGATATAAAGTTGGGGGTGGTAGGGACTTGGGGTGGACCAGGGAGGAGTTGACGGGAGGAGTTGGTGTGAATATGATCAAAATACAGTGTATGGATTTCTCAAAGAATTAATAAAATATTTTAAATTTAAAAAGAAATTCTTAGGCATATGTCTGAAAGAAATGAAAATGTATGTTTATATAAAATGTACATGAATGTTAATAACATCTTTCATAATAGAACAGAGGCTTACCCAAATGTACATTAACGGATGAATGGATAAAATGTGATAGATTCACATAATAGAATACTATTCAGTCATAAACAAAATGAAGGTCTAATAATATGCTAAACATGGTGAACTCTGAAGACTTTGTGCTGAGTGAAGGACATAAAAGGCCATATACTATATAAAACATGTACCAAAGATGTTTAGAATAAGCAAATCCAGAGATACAGAAAAATAAATGACTAATCGTCAGTGACTGGAAGGGGGAGAAATTAGGGGCTGAATGGTAATTGATATGAAATGTACTGAGGGATTAAAATAAAGGAGCCTAAACTAGGCAGTGGTGGTAGCTACACAACAATTTGCGTATGATAACCACCGAGTTTCATGCTCTCAAAAGGTGATTTATGGTATGCAAATAATATCTCCAAATTATTGTATAAAATGTCTGTCCTCTTTCTGTTTTGCTTCTCTATCATGCTGGACCTTAAATGTGAATTTCTTGAATTATTCCATGTTCCATAATGACTACTCCATTAAGGAGCTTTTTCTCCTCCTCCTCTTCCTCCTTCCTCAAGTGCTTACTCCTAATAGTTGGAGGAAACTCAAGTTCCTCTCTACTCAGTGGTAAATATCACAAACCTTGTCCTCATGAAGCGGTGCTTGCTCCTGTCCCTTGATCGGTCCTAATAGGCTAACAGGCTTTCAAGGACTGGAACATGTGCTTGAATGTCACACACATGGCAGAGTGACATTCAAAGGCGAGAACGTGAAGATGACTCAACACAAGTGGGAACAGCAGCATGAATATCATCCTCCTAAGCTGGTGTCATCCTGGGTGGCACCTAAGCTGTGGTGGATGCGGGAGAGCATGGGTTGCTATGTGGTTGGGGGGTGGGGGTGTGAAATGTAAGAGAGAGATAAACTCAGAAGCTCTGGAACCCCCAGAAGAAGAATCACAGCCATATTTTGTCTACATTTCCATTTTGGTAGGAAGAGATGGTTCAGATTTTTAAAAAGAAAAGGAAAAGAAATTTCTCTCTTGAAATTATTTGTATTCGAAGCCTGAAGCAAAGCAGCCAGAAGTAAGACAGAATTTCAAGCTGCATCTCAACCATCTCATATTCATTCCAAATCATGAATGGAACACGTAAGACCTCTCAGAATGAAAACAACTGACTGAGGTAGTCTCTCCTAATGGGATGACTGCATTTCATAAGCAAGTTGGGCTTATGCTCTCCCAGTTCCTGAGCTTGTAAATGCCAGGAACACTGCATCACCTCCCTCATGACATTTCACAAAGCTCTCAGAAAGGAGAGCTTAAAGAAACAGAGAAAAATAAAGCACAAAGTCTGTATGGCTTTCTGCTCATTGCCAAGTAACCCAGAGAGCTCTTTAATTATTTAAGACTTTGCTCAGTGTAAATGTGTATATGAATTTGTATGTGTGTATATGTATTTAGCGCATAGGCATGACATACATATATTCTAAATTGAATATATATATATTATATATATATATATATATAATATATATATACTAGATTGAATCATTTGGATTTGTTGATATTTGTCCATTTTAACTTAGAAAATATTTTCATATGGCTCAATTCAAAATTCCTACACAATCTGAAAGTTTGCATGAGGTGAGTCTGAAAATTTGATAATTCCAAACAAGTACCCAAGAAGTTAGATTTCCACATTTCTCACAGTGAAGCTGCTCATGGTAAAACATTTGTCCTGTTTGGTATACTTTCCTATTGTTAGATCATCTCAGCCAGTCACAGGCATGTGATTTCAAGGGCTGTTTTAGATTTATTACCATTTCAGAAAGTGGCAAGGCTGTGAGAAAGAGAAGAGTTATGAGTAGTGATAAAATGGTTTAAGTAATGATTTTCTTTTACATACATTTTAAAAAGGGGTAAAATCAAGTCACATATGATAACAAGGTACACATACCCGCAATTCCAGCCCTTGGGAGGCTGAGGCAAAAGGAGCATGAATTTGATGACAGCCTTGGTTACATAGTGAGACTCCCATCTAAAAAAAATCTGTAAAATAAAACTCTTGTATAAATATACAATGAACACACATTATATTTTTAAGTTAAATTTATTATTTGACTGTAGCTGGAGTTATCTCCAGGCCCGCCTGGGCCCGCAGCCACTCAGACCCAAATAAATACTGATAGGCTAATGTTATTTAAAACTGCTCAGCCATTAGCTCAGGCCTACCACTGACTAGCTCTTATACTTAAACTCAACCCATTTCTGTTAATCTATATGTCTCCACGTGTTACATGGCTTTACCTGTTGCCTTTACATGCTGCTCCCTAGACGGCAGGCTGGCCTCTCCTGACTCAGCCTTCCTGTTCCCAGAATTCTCCTCTCTTTTTGTCCTGCCTATACTTCCTGCTTGGCTACTGGCCAATCAACACTTTATTTATTAACCAATCAGAGCAACACATTTACAGCATACAGATATCCACAGCATTTAACAATGTCACCAATCTACATAACACATTCTGATTGCTCTCACCCCATTTTCTCTTATCTCCCTCCTACCACCATCACTTCCCTCACTCACCCCCCGTGCCCCCCCACACACAAATCCCTTTCTCACACTCGTGTCTTTTTGTTTTGTTTTGTGATCCACTGGACTTAACTGGGGGCATCCACTTGACCATGAGTGTGGAAGTATCCACTGGAGAATGGTGAGATCACCAGCAGGCACAAAGCTGAAGACAATGACCTAGCCTTCTACAGGCCCAGTGCTAGCAACCAGAGCTGCTATGAGTGTTATGATTGTAATGTCTGTGTCATGTCCAGAAGATAGCATTTTAAAGCTTTTCTCCCAATCATCTGGACATTAAATTCTTTCTGCCCCATCTTCTGAGATGTTCCCCAAGCCTTAGAAGGGGTGGTACAAATATCCTCTCTAGGGCTTCACATTTAACAGTCACTTATTCTCAGCATTTTGAGCAGCCATGAGTGTCTGCATTTATTCACTTCCATTCATTATGAAGGAAAGATTATCTGATCCAGGCTGAGAGTATCACTTGTCTATGTGTATAAACATGAATGTTTAAAAGATGATGTGATACCATGTCAACTTAGCAAAGTAACAGTATTAAGTTCTCTCCTACAGTCGATGATCTCTTCAGCTATAGGTTTTGACCAGGTTTACAATTTTAGGTATTCATTGTCTCCTATGCAGTAGAGTTCAAATTCAATCACACAGTGGCCGGTTGGCCTCATAAGAATTATGCCAATACTGTACCAGTGGGCCCTTCTTGCCTAGGAGATTGGTATGGTATGCAAGGCAAGGTCCACACTCAAGTGAAGTCTTACATGTTTTCTAACTTAGCAGCCTGCCTAACAATGTCTGCTGCTACATACATTAGTCAGCAGGGAGGGAGAGAGATTTTGTTTCATTCTCTTTGAAAAGGAAAAGTAGCTATTATAATCAACTCAATGAAGAACTCCAAGAACTCTACATATGTATGGAGGGAATTAGGAATTATAACATGATTTCACAAAGTTTTAAAAGTTTTCTTTCACATGTTGGATACAAGTATAAGGAAATTGTCTAAGGCTTTGGGAAGGATTCTGGCAAGGGCTGATAAAAGGGTTATACTCAAGGGCTAAGGGATTACCAAAAGGGCCATATTTATAAGGCAAGAATACAGAGAAAATTGTATTCAGTTAAAATTGAAACCATGAGAGGTGTGGAATAAACATTTTAGTTTAGTAGAAAACAGAATAGGAGTCATAAAAATAACCCACAGCTGCTGTCTCAAAACCCAGAAGTTGCTTTATGTCTGTCTGTCTGCCTGATTGACATGCAAAGCTGTCAAAAGTTGACTGAGATGAGTCCTTAACATTGCTAATATCAGTTCATCCTGAGGATTTGCATAGAAATTGTAGGTATTACCTGCTTCTGCAAAAATAATAATTCTCTATTGGCCCACTGTCAGTTTCCTCCACCACCACCAACAATATAGAGAAAACTATGACATACTATCTCTATTCCTCTCCGAAGATAAGGGTCAACGCCCCAGAGTGGTCAAGAATAATCTTCATCTGAGTTCTCCAGGCACCAGACAAGCCAGACAGATACAGTGGGCCCTTCTTTTGGTAGTTTCACAGTAAGGATGCTCTGGCTATATCTGGTGAAATGTGAGTTCTAGGGCCTAGAAATACTAAAGCACTTGGAATTCTCATGTCACTCTTCACTATCATGGATCTTCCCCACACAGTTTTCATCTCTCACTGAAGGATAATTTACTCCTAAAATAAAAACATTCCTGTGCACCTTTCATTTAATTAAAATTTTTTAATGAGCATATTTGTTCTAGATACATTATTGTTGCTGTGATAAAACACTGACCAAAACCACTTTGAGTAGGAAAGGGTTTATTTTAGCTTAGGAATCTGCAAGCAGGCACTGAGCCCTGGAGGAGTGCTGCTTACTGGCTTGCTTTCCATAGCTTGCTCAACCTGCTTTGTTATAGAATCCAGGACCACCTGCCCAGGGATGGCACAACCCACAGTGGGCTGGGCCCTTCCACATCAATAATTAATCAAGAAAATGCCCCACAGACCTATCTGACGAAGGAAATTCCTTGATTAAAGTTCCCTCTTTTCAGGTGACTCGGTTTGTGTTAAGACGACAAGAAACTAACTAGGAAAACTGAAGGGACTCTAGCCGGCCCGAGTATGGCAGGCATGGTTCTGACCGGCTTTCCCTTCTCCCCCATTCCCTCTGCCTTGCTAGAAACTATTAGATTACATTCCTAAAGCTAGCCACCGAGGTCTGTTAACTCATTAGGCCACTTCCTCCTCCTGAGGCTGACTACCAAGGTCCAGGTATCAGGGCATTGAAGTCCAGCATCCAAAGCTTCCTTTGGCTCACCTAATTGACAATCCCAATTAAAATTGAACATCTCATCCTACCATGGGATTTCTCCTTTTGCTTTTGTGAACCACCATTTGCCTATGGGTCTCATCTGTCTCCTCTCTATGCAGAGGTAGTCCTTTATCCCCCTCGGGGACAAATATCCCTGCCCTCTCTCCCTTGTTCCCTTCCTCCTCTCCTTCATCCTCTTCCTGCCCTTTGTTCCTCTGGGGTAAATAAATCTCCTTTGCTCTGAGAACTTGGTCTTGGGGCTCCAGAGCCAATACTGATCCCTTTAAAAACATTTTGATGAAAATAGCAAAACATTTAAAAAATTAATAGTACCTCTGGCCATCCAGCAAATTTATTTTAAAAAAATTCAAATTTTGTGGTGGCAAACACTTTTAATTCTAGCACTCAGGAGGCAGAAACAGGAAGATCTCTGAATTTGTGGACAGCCTGGCCTACATAGCGAGTCCCAGGTTAGCCAGGGCAACACAGTGACTCAACAAATAAACAAATAATAAAGATATGGAAAATATAGCAAACATTTTATGAAAACAATATGCTTAAATTGACTATAATCTGGAGAAAGTATTATTAACATTTCAGTTTGGATTCTTAATTTTTCTATTTACATATAAAATATGTCTTTACAAAACAATTCAATAAAATATTATCTCATGCATTATCAACATATCATTAACATTTTCAAGCAGTAAAATATGGCTTACAATAAACTCTAGCAGCTGCATGGTTTCTCTGGTGTTTGGAAAGCTGTAAGACACTTTATAACTTTTTATATGGTATCAAATTTAAATTGTATGCTATTTAAGCACTTAAGGTACATATATAATGTTAAAATGAAGATTAAAATTCCTCCCAGTAGGATTGAGAGATGTTCAAGCATTGAGATTTTTTTTTTGTTTACTATCAAATCACCCATCGCAAGAACATTGTGTCATCCTAAGTCTTCCTGTTAGAAATGAGGATGGGATGGGCAGGAACACACTGCAGCATGTTCACAGTGGCACCTAGGATAGGTGTTTATCAAACACTGTGTTCAAGAGAAATGGTATTCATATTTTGTTCTATGCTGAAATCCCAGTTCAGGGTTGTATTGTGTGTCAGAACTTTTCCTGGGAAGATGCAACACACAAGTCTACTCACCCCTGATAGGAAACTCAGACCAAAGTACAGACACCAAAAAAGTCCAGCTTGGTGAACCAATGGACTTCATTGGGGTTATTTACAGGAATATGGGGGGGGGGCAGTTACTCACAGGGGCAGAAATGACTCAAAGACAGCCGCATCACCAAAGCCCACCCCGGCATGGGTAAACCTGGGGACCTGGAGTCCAGTGCAGAGCCTGCAGTCAGATCAACGGGTTGGGGAGTGACTCTGGTCTTAAAGTCAGAGTCTCTTCTGGGCAGCTCAGCTGATCTCTGCTTCTTCCAGGCGCTGGTCTGGTCTCAGTCTTCTTCGCAGGTTGTGTACTCTCAGCCTTTTATTTCTTCCTCTGGCACAGATGGGCCTGGTGAAGCTGGTCAGTTTCAGGGACTCCCAGAAACTGTTTTGAGTTGTCTACCTGCTGCTGGAAGAGCTTCCCTGCAGGATGGGAATTTTCAAGATCAGAGGACATGGTTACACAAGATGCTGAAACATTAGATTTAGAAGCATAAAAATAATGCAGAAGTCAAGCCAGTAACCTTCTAGAAGTTTCTAGAAGCACCGAAGTGTCACAGGAATGTGTAATTTGCTACCTTGAACAGTTATGCCTGAAGCCTGGGTGATCTGTAGTCCAATGATAATAGGAATGGGGACGGATTAGCTAAGGGTCCAAGAAAATTACCAAGAAAGAAAAGCTTAAGAGTGGTGGATCTGGGATGACAGGCCAGCAACACCTTGGGCTTTGTGTGGGTGCTCACGGAACCAGCAGCAAACAGGCTTCTTGTGCCCCATCAGAACCAGTAGGTCTGAAATGAGCTTGCCTCTTGGGCACGAGCACAGCCTTGGAATGGGGAGTGGGTATGAAAATGGACTACATGCCTATGCCATGAGGAGAAAAAACATTCAGATCGAACGAAGCCAGCTCCAGCCTCAGGAGAGCCAGATAGTTGCACTTTCTGTCCACGTGGCTTCTGGGGCAGAAACAAAGCTTCCATGTGACTCTAACAGTTCTTTCCAGAACACTCTTCTCCTTCCTAATGTGAATCGGATTCCCTATCACCTTGGTTTCCCAGGACCTGGTGTGAATGCGCCATGATGGCGAAAATTTGGATTGGTGAAGTTGGCCCTGTGGTTATCCTTCAAGGATTTGGTTTTCTAACCTGGCTTTGTAGACCCCACTCATCTCTTGTTACATTAGATTTATGAATAATTTGACCTCTCACTGTCTGTTCTCCCCAGTAGGAAGTTCTTTCTGTAAAGTGACTAACCACACCTCTTCACACTTGTCAATGTGTGGGTGGGTGCCCTGTTTTCTTGGTCAGTTTATACAAGGTAAGTTTCTTTTCTGCCCTTTGATGTCAGGGAAAAAAAATAAACCGAGAAATGAGGCTCAGAGACAGAGACAGATGGCATTCACAAGGAGACAAAGAGAGACAAACCATGCCTGAGACAGACAGAAAGAGAAAGAGATATAAAGAGAAACAAAGAGCCAGAGAGAGTGAGAGGGTGAGAGCGAGAGGTCACCGAGAGAGGAGACAGGGAGCTGTTGGAGGGAAACCAACTCATTCTAGGAAAGTTTCTAAACTCTTTCCTTTCTTTTAATTTTCCTTTCTGAATGGGAAGATATTTGTGTTCACTTATCAAAGGTTTGTAGGGGGAGCTATTATTTTCAGACTTAGCTGGGGACTTGGCTCCCGGGCTGATCCAAGCTCCTCACCTTCTTGCTTCTATGCAGGCACCATTCGTGGCAAAGGTTTCAGCTCCCCAGAAACAGGAAGGGCGAGGGAAAAGAGATGGAAGTGCTTTGGAGCAAGCAACAAAATCCAGGTGCTCGGACTCTGCCTGTGTCAGCAGAGGGAGAGACCATCTTTACCTCCATCCCCTTTCCTCCCTTCCATAGATACACGTCTCTCTGTAGCATTGGATTCCCAAGGAACCCTACAGTTTACAACAGGCGCTTTCTTTTCAAACATTCTTAATTGGTATGTAAAATAATGGGTTTTGTTATAACATTTACAAACGCTTATTAGTGTTTTGCTAATATTCACAAGACCCAGGACACGGTTCTTTTCCTCTTACCCTCATCTTGCTGATTCTTTGCTCTCCACGAAGTAAGTGTGTGTGTGTGTGTATCTTGATATAGAATATTATATATATATATACATATATATATATATACAGTTTAATATACAACACACACATATGTCAAGATTCCACATATGAGAGATGTAATGTTTGTCTTCTGAGTTGGATTTATTTTGTTCACATGATCATTTCCAATTCCATATATTTTCTTGCTAATGGTATGATTTTAGTCTTTATAATTGATTGAAATTGTATTGTATGCAATGCCCATTTTCTTTATCTGTTCTTCTGTTGACAGCCATCTAGCTTGATTCCATATTTTTGCTATTGTTACAGGCACTGTTTTTCTTGTTACCATCATTAATAAAGATTCCTAGACCAGTAGAGGTAGAGCTCAGTGACCATACATTTTCTAAACACATGAAGCCCTGGGTCCAACTCCAGTGCCATCAAAAAGAGCAGAGGCAAAGTCCAAAAGAATGAATGCAACTTCTAGCAGCTGATAGTGTGGTCCTAAGAGAACTTACATAGTAACAACCTATTCAATGTACACAGTGAGTTCAAGTCTCAAGTTTCCCTTCCAAGCCTTTCTTCCTTTTTTTTTTTTTTTTTTGTTTTGTTTTGTTTTTCGAGACAGAGTTTCTCTGTATAGCTTTGTGCCTTTCCTGGAACTTGCTCTGTAGTCCAGGCCTGCCTCTGCCTCCCGAGTGCTGGAATTAAAGGCGTGTGCCACCATCGCCTGGCCCAAGCCTTTCTATTAGGGCAACACAGAGCCATTCCTCATGGGTCAGTGTTCAGCTCTATATGGCACCATTTAACTTTAAGAAAGTAATTTACCAGCCAAGTGGTGGTAGCACACACTTTTGATACCAGCACTCAGGATTCAGAGGCACGTGGACTTCTGAGTTTGAGGCCAGCTTAGTCTACAGAGCAATTTCCAAGACAGCTAAGGCTACACAGAGAAACCCTGTCTCAAAAAACAAAAAATAGCCGGGCGGTGGTGGCGCACGCCTTTAATCCCAGCACTCGGGAGGCAGAGCCAGGCGGATCTCTGTGAGTTCGAGGCCAGCCTGGGCTACCAAGTGAGTTCCAGGAGAGGCGCAAAGCTACACAGAGAAACCCTGTCTCGAAAAACCAAAAAAAAAATAAAAAAAGAAAAGAAAGAAAAAGAAAAAAAGAAGAAAGAAAGAAGGAAAGAAAGAAAGAGAGAGGAAAACAGTGATTTACCTCTCAGCTTCCTTATATGAGAAGCTGAAGCCATGCTTGCTTACCACGCATGTCTCACAAAGCATGAACTTTAAAACCAAAATGATGGGAAAGACAAAGTTCCCCACTTGGCTCCTTATTTTTAGCATTGTTGTTGTTGCTGTTATTATTGATATTAAGCCTTGTCTAACGCCGTCTGTACTTCTGGTAGTCAGCCTTTTATCACTGGGACAGAATACCTAAGCTAACAGAAATGTTTAATTTGGCCCAGGGGTTCAGTTCATGGTTGCTTGGCACTATTGGCAACGCAGCACGTAGCAGGGAGTATGTAAGAGAAGAAGAAGCATATGGTGGCAGAGAAGGGGGAAGAGGAGGAGGGGGAGGAGGAGGAGAGAGGAGGAGGGGGAGGAGGAGGAGAGAGGAGGCACTGGGTCTGGATTCCCACAGCCTCCTTTGAGGACACCTCTAGTGACCTGAAGACTTCCTACTAGAACCTTCCTAAAGATCCCGCCACCTTCCAGTGGCACTATGGGCCTTTCATGTATCTTTGTAGGGGACAGTCCAGGTTCAAGATACCACTATTTCCCTGGGCTGGATACCTCTTGGTGTGTGCAGTGGCATTGTGGTGCTTCTATGGAATAAGGGCTGCTCTGGCCACTGCCTGAATAAGGTCAAAAGAGGAAGAGTTACCCTCAGCTCCCTCCTCTCCCCACCCACCCTGTGTGCTCTTTGCTGGAGCAGCAGTGGCTGGGACATGCATCAGACTTCTTCAGTCGTCTGAGCTTAGTGCAGAGAAGGGAAGTGATGTGTCTGGTTCTCTTGGACTAAGATGACCTCAATACAGGTCCTTGCTGAGGGTTTTGTGCATGGCTCATACTTATGGGCACCTGCATTTGTTCCCTACTAATAAATCACCACAAACTTGGGGCCTTAAAGCCAAAGCCACATTCATTCTCCGGCCTCACAGTTTTGGAGATCAGAAACTTGAAAAGAAGATGTTGAAAAGTCCCCACTCTCTCCCACTTTCTGCTGGTGGCTGGCAAATCTTGGTGTTCCGTGCCTAATAGATGTGTCACTCAAGCTTCGACCTTGGTTATCATGTGGCCTTTCTCTGAGCGTCTGTGTCCTCTTCTCACAAGGACATCAGTCATGGTCCTATTCCAGCATGACCTCATCTGAACTTTACTGATTACAATGGCAAAGACCCTGTTTCCAAATAAGGTCACATAGTAGAGGTTAGAATATCAACATGCCATTGTAGGGGACAGGATTCAGCTCCTAATAATATAGTCTACACAAAATGGAGCTCATGATCTGCCCTTTTTAGATCACAGGCGGTTGAGGTCAGCAGCCATCAGAGTGTGCAGTGAATGGCAGCCTTTCTTACTACTGTGGGGGCCCTGATCTGGGTAGAGCATGCCAGGCACAAGGCATAAGGCCTGCGAGGGGCCTCAGCATCTCCAGAAAGCTTCTGTGGGCCCCATCTTAACAGAAAAGGGTCTTTTTTCAAAGGAAGCTAGTGTATGTATTATCTGGGAGACTGAAAGCTTCTTGACATTTAAAGCAACACCTTTCCATATAGGAAGGAAGATGGAGAGGAAGGACTACTATTCCAGTAATGGATACACTTGAACATTTATTGGAACATGACCACTAATTCACTGAGTATCCCTGATCAACTCTATGGCTCTGAAAAAAATAAAAAGGTATTGACAAATGATGTCCCTGGGGCCCCTGGTAGGAGCATGACTCTGGATTGTAATAAGTTCCTCATAGTCTCATGTTGCTCTCATAAAAAAAATGATCTCAGGAATCTTGTCTGTTCATTCAACAAAAGTTGCTTTCCTGTATCATGACTTGATTTTTTCATATTCATTGTTCCTTTGAGATATAAAATTGATGCATGTTGATAATGTAAAGATGGGAAAATAAATTTAAAATCACATAAAATCAATAGGATTAAGGAGTTATTGCCATTTGACAGTGAGTAAATGTTCTCACCATGGTAACCTTTAGCATGACTTCAGCCACCCTCAAAGGGCACCAAGGAACCGCAAATTGCAGACCCAAACCAAAGAGGAAGCATGGGCAGGGTAGCCTGGAGAATCTGTGTGGCAGACACTATTGGCCTACCCAGCTGTCAGTTTCCTGCTCTTACCTCTATTCTAGCCATAAGCACTGAAACTGTTCATCCTCTCTCTTGCCTCCTGGATGACTGTGTGAAGAGACAAAAGAAATGAATCAAGCATCTCCCGTGATAATTCTTGTTATCTTACTAAAAGAAACAGAAAACATGGCATCACCTTTTCTTATCTCTTCTTCCCCTTGCCTACAATACCTGGAGTGACAACAGAATGCCTCTCTATTGGATGTTAGAAAAGACTGTTGTGGCTGAGTTGTACCCCCATAAGATTCATCTGTTGGAATTTAAATGCTGGTACCTTATGATAGAATTGTGTTTAGAGTCTTTTAAAAAGTAATTAAGTTAAAATGCATATATTAGGCTGGACCATAATCTAATCTGGCTGGTGTAAGAAGAAATTAGGAGGTGAAGGAAGACTCAGTGAGAAGAGCATAGTTAGAAGATAGCCACTATGAACCAAGAAAAAAGGCCTCAGAGGTCACCAGCCCTGCTTGCTCTGGGACTGCGGACTGCAGCCCTCAGCCCTGTTGAGAAAGGAATTTTTGTTTAGTTAATTTTTGTCATTTACGTTTTCTTGTGGCAGCCTTGGCTAATAAATAGAAATGGCTAATTACTTAAGTTGTTGATAGCAGTGTCCTGTTGCTTTCAGTTGAAAGCGTTCTGAGTAATTTCCAATTCTTTAGGAATGTGTGTGTGTGTGTGTGTGTGTGTGTGTGTGTGTGTGTGTGTGTGTGTGTCTGTGTGTCTGTGTGTGTGTGTCTGTGTCTGTGTGTTGGGAGTGTGAGTGGGACTTTAAGATCCATGTAAGATTTTTAAATTATCTCATGTTCAAACAAACAAAATGCTATAGGTTTTTGGTTTTGACTGTGCAGTAGCTAGGTTTCCCTCTGTAGTGTCAACACAGCTTTTTCACAAAAAAATTCTCAATAGTCTTCACAAGAGTCCTTCAAAATACTATAATGAAAGGAACATTACCTTAATTAAACCAAAAAGGCACTTATCACTGCCATTGAATAAATTAACTTCAAACTTAATAGGGATACTACAGTCCAGGCATCTCAAAGTCAAAAGTTGTAACATTTGATAATTGTTAACAATGTGCGTGTATGTAATTATAGGCTTTCCAATGTCCTTAGTCATCATCCTTCTGAATTCTGCTGTGACCGTGGGGAAGATGGGTGCTGACAGCTCTGGGCTGGGTAAGGGTACTGCAGACCAAAATCCTTCTGCAGCCGCCAGACACTTCACGGGATTGTCCTCAGCAGTCCTTAGCTGCAGAGATTGCCACCTCTTAAAAGCTGTGCCCTATAGTAAAATATCGGATCACAGGTCCTGAAAAAGACAGGGGATTTCAAAACTAGTTATGCTGGAGTTGAAGGTCAGTTAGATAATTAAAGAAATGCAAGTCAAAATGCCAAAGCATTATGGCTAATGACAAAACATTGGCAACCAATACATGGGCAAACTCAGGATCTGTGAGGTTTACCGCATAGTCATTGTGCAATTGGCAAGGAGATAAACCCATACAGCACTGAGGCTGAAAAGAAGAAATTCACCCCGAGGGTGGATGGTTTTCTTTTTCTTCCATTGTGTGTGTGTGTGTGTAAAGGTATACATGTGTGTGCAAATGCATACAGAGGCCAGGAGATAAGCTCTGATATGATTCCTCAGGTGCCAGCTACATTTCCTTATGTTTTTTGAGATAGTCTCTCATTGGAACTCACCAAGTATGGATGGTCCATCAGTGAGTCTCAAGGGATCCATCCTCTCTGCCTCCTCAGTCCCGGGATCATAAGTTCATACTGCTATATCCAGGAGAGAAGTTGGGCAAACATTTTGCAATTATTAAGTAGAATGTGGAGATAGGAGGAAGTTCTGTATTTTAACCGTGTGTGTGTGTGTGTGTGTGTGTGTGTGTGTGTGTGTGTGTGTGTGTGTGTGTGTGCTTTGAAGGGTTTAATTTATCTCTCAATATTGTAACATAGGTTAAGAAGGTGGTATCTAAAGTGAGTGGAATTTAAATTGGGATTCAAGGTGTCCTTCGTCTGGATTCAACACCAGACACCAGGACCAATTTGTCAACTACTGACTACTGGAGCTACTGACTTGGAAAGTGGGTCCTGACAGGCTGTGAGAAGTCCACAAGTTTCCGTTCACATGGCTTGAAGCACATAGTACTTAAGGGTCAGCTTCATGTACCACACATGCTGAAGGGTTTCAGTTTGACGTTAGAGAGCTTTTAAACCTGAGGGACAACATCAACCACACACACACAGGTGAGTTTCATTGTTAAAACCATTGAAACTGGTTTGGATCCACACACCCCTCCCACAGGCTGCCAGAGTCCCTGTCCACATTTAGATATCATGGGAGGGTACAATCCTGCAACTTGGTACCCTGGTTTCTGTGGCAGAATTGTGTACCTTCCCTTCCAAAACACCCACCACCAAAAGAAGGTTTCCCCAAGCAGGGGGTGCTAAGATGGCCCAGCTCTGGGGTTCACAGAGGTTTTCACACACTGAGAACAAGAGAAACCACTCCTTTGAAAAACATTTAAGTTTCCAGGGGCACATTATTTAAATTCTATTCTGACTTATATCAATGACTAAAGAAATCATGTCTCCTCAATCCAGAGGGTGAAGAGTATTTTCCAACAGAGACCAAAAGAGGATTAATAGACTAGCCAAAAAAACAAAAACAAAAAAAACGATGTAATTTGAGTACTTCTGCGTAAACAAAGGCCCTTGTTTTATATTAATCAAAAGAATGAAAAGACACAAGGTTTGATTCTATTTTTTAAACTAAAAGTTTACCTCAAAAAGTTTGACCACTTTTAAGCTGAAATAAGTATGATGTTGAATAAATACCAGGTTTGTTGTAAAGTACATTGAGTTTAAAAAATATTTACAAGCTGTAGTTTGCTGTTGCGGTTTGCTTTGCATCTCTCTTGCTTTCCTTGCTCTTTCCTGCTATTGCCTGGTTACCACCTTCCCTTCCCCATCCCTCCATCATTGCTCAGACCCTTGACTGTGTTTCCCACCATCTTTCTTCCAAGGGAAGCTGGTTATGTTCAGGCATCACTGGCTGAAACAAAACGTAAAAGTTATTCTTTTTCCAGGGTCTAGTCTAGAAGAGAATGTATCATTTTGTGCTGACAAATGAGATATAAAAGGAAGTTTGCTGGGGGTGACTCAGAAGTACTCTCCTCCATGATAAGGGAGATGGGTACCAGAGGAGAAAGGCCAGATCAGAGCCACCAACTTGCACATTAAACCATGACAGAGTCAGTTCTCACTGGCATCGTGAAGTCAGATGTCTGGCTCTCTCAAGACTTCTTTTTTTTTTTTTTTTTTTTTTTTTTTTTTTTTTTTTTCGAGACAGGGTTTCTCTGTGTAGCTTTGCGCCTTTCCTGGAACTCACTTGGTAGCCCAGGCTGGCCTCGAACTCACAGAGATCCGCCTGGCTCTGCCTCCCGAGTGCTGGGATTAAAGGCGTGCGCCACCACCGCCCGGCAAGACTTCTTAAGTAAGTAGAATTGTCCCTATATTTTAATCCATGTTTTTATGTTACTTCTAGCCAAAATAAAAAAAAAAATCATCTTAATGTATATACAGGCTTAAAAAGAGATGGAAAATGTATTAAATAGAAAAAGTTAGAGTGAGTCATAGTAAACATGATTATATAACTGTGACCCCAAACATTGATTACAACAGGAATTGAACAGCAGCCCTCTCCAGGGAGACTCAGAGTGCTTGCCTTGAAGAAGTCCAATTTTAGCCAGGAGGTGGAGGTCCTGCAGGGTCTGGGAGAGAAGCTTAATGCTGTTGGAGGGAAGCTGGAAGGGAAACTGAGGCCGGGTGATGCAAGGCTTTGTGATACATTCTCGATAACTATGATTTTAATCCTCTCAGTAACAGGGCATGAGGACATGTGTGTTTGGAACAATGTCAGTATTTACATTCCTATGTAATGAAGAATCTCACTGGCCATTGTTCCCAGCTCTTGTCAGGGAGCTTCTAGCTCCCAAGGAGTGTGAGTGCCTTGGATCTTTGTGACAGACTCTGATCACTAATCAGGCAATTCCTTAGGATTGGTCATGCTGGAAAGACCACCTGTGTAGTTAGAGTTTGGGGCCTTTGAGCCTGACTGCTGTACATGTGGAGGCATCTCAAAACCCAGTTCAACCACATGGCCAATGGTTCAACCAATCATAACTGCTAATGAACTACTGTAAAAGCTCTATACATGAAGACGTGGCAGAACTCACTGGCCAACATGATGATGCAGTAGGTAGCCAGTGACACATCTTGAGCACACAAGAGCCAAAGTTCAAGGGACCTGGGTTATGGAATCTCAAACCCTGGGACTGGAATGGCTTCTCTGCAGCCCAAGTCTATAGATTGACTGTTGCTTCAAACAAACAAACATAAGAAACAAAACACTTCATATTTGGCCACAATGGACACAAAGGTTTGAAGTGAAGAAACCCAAAAGAAAGACTGGAAAATCAATACCATCCTGTGTGTAGCCCTTGAAGGGAGCTCACTGTTACTCCATGAAGCCTCATCACAGTGCATGCCATCACAGCCAAGGCGCAAACATTCCTCCCATAGTCCAAATCCATGTTTTTAGAGTAAATAATAACAACTGTCATCTAATGAGCAAGAATGAATAAGGTGCCAAACAACCTTGGGAGGTGGGGTTCATTTTGATAATGATTCTTCTTGAAGGTGCTTTTCTTTTTGTGAGTCATGCCACGGTGAGCTAAGGGTCTGGGTCGAGCATCTTCGCAAGAACTTTTTCTGTGACTCTAGCTTTGAATGTCAGCAGAATCAAGCTCTGAATACCACAGCACTGAGTTGTCTTCACCCTAAAATCCCTGCAGAGGAAGTTATGTCCCATTTATGGGGCCTTGCAATGAATCACAGAGACTGGGATACCTGGCGAACTTTTTCTCTCCCCTCTCTGCTTTCTCTTCCCTCTCACTCTCCCCCAAGTTACTCCCTTATGGAAGCTGTGTTCACTGGGGTGGGCAGTGCTTGGAGAAGGTGCTCAGCATCATGAGTAGGTCTGGGAGAGGCAGCAGAGGGACAGGAAACATGCAAAGGTCTGGGTCCTTTTTTAACCAACAGGTGCTCTGGATCTCAGAAAAGTAGAATGGGTGCTCTCTCCTGAGTAAGTGCTGTTTTTCCTACCTAAGAGAGCAGGAGCTGTCCTCAGATTACAGGGGTTTGTGCAGACATTTTCGGCAGGACCTGAAGCAGGGATGTGGGGATTAGTTTTGTTTTGTTTTTGTTTTTGCCTATGTTAAAAAAAATAAAAAGAGGCAATAATGCAGCCATTGAAGGAAGAAGTCAAAGATTGAGTGGTCCAGATAAGGTATACAGGGTCCTCCCTTATGCATGTGGGTACATCCCAAGACCTTTAGTGGATGCCTGAAGTCACAGTTAGCATGGAACTCTCTCTATGTATACTGTGACAAAAGCTTAATTTTCAAATTAGACACAGTCAGGGAGTGATAATAAGAATCATGAAATAGGAAGAAAATAATAATATACTATAGCAAAACTTATTGAAGTTGATTGTTTACTTCTAGAATTTTCCATTTAATATTCATAGATCATGATTAAGATCAGGTAACTGAAACTTTTAAAGCAGATAAAGTAGAGTGAGTAAGATAAAAATAAATATGTATGAAAATTCCATAAGAAACCCATTATTATGTATCATTAACATCTGCTACAAATTTTTTTTTTCAAGACAGGGTTTCTCTGTGTAGCTTTACACCTTTCCTGGGACTCACTTGGTAGCCCAGGCTGGCCTCAAACTCACAGAGATCCGCCTGGCTCTGCCTCCCGAGTGCTGGGATTAAAGGCGTGTGCCACCACCGCCCGGCCCCTGCTACAAAATTTAAAGGAAGACTGGAGTATACTATCTCAAAGATCCTTAGATTAAAGTGTGCTGGGCTTCAGCCTGTGTCTTCATAGTCCTACTTCCTCTTAGTCTCCTAATCGCTACAGTGGAGATGGTAATACTGCTCAATAACATCGATATGCAAGCTGGAACTAAGAGCAGTTATGAACATGGTGTAGCATTTGGCACAAAACAAGTAGCCACACAGTATTTACAACAATCTAACACAAAGTTGAAAAGCTACATGCAAAGAGTTGTGAAAACCACCACACGCTCTTAAGGAGTTTCACAGCTAGGGTGATCAGCATCCTTATTACCCACGTCTGTATTTGATATTCAGGACGTCACACTTTCAAGCCCTGGAAATCAGTGCCACTCAATCAGTGCCATCCAGTGCCTCTATTAAGTTCCACCAGGTGGTCGGCAGAAGTAGGAGACAAAAATCAACACCAGGGGGATTTCCATGTTACGTTTCTCCGAGAAGCATTTTTTTCAGCCTCTGAGACTTTGGGGTGGGAAGGCAGCCAGTAGCAAGTCCTGAGTAACCATGGCCACTCTGCCACCTCCTGGGTACATGAGGAAGGCAGCCAGTGGTCTGCTGACCCTGACAGCAAGGGCTGAATCAGGCTTGCGATATGACTCAGCTCTCCCTCCCTCAGCCTATTTTCGCGAAAGGCTCTGTCAAGATGTTCACATGCATGACAACGACAGTGAAGAGAATGAGTGATTTCTGGAAATAGCTCCACTTTGAGATGGTACCTCTTCATAGAGTCGACAATTTTAAGCCTGAGTCACAGATAGCAAAGCCATCAGCCGACCACACTTCCGGCATGCCAGGCCCTGTGGAGCCACTAGAGAGTGTATCCAACCAGTCCTGTGCCAAGAAGGAGACAATCTGGAGTTGGGCTGGCCCTGGTATCCCTTCTGAGCAGAGCACCTGAGGGAGGGAGGACCCAAAGCCTTTATCTGCTCCTGATCGAGAGGAGCTGTCCACAATTGCTTCTGTCTCGTGTCTACATCCTTGTCATCTCTGCCTTGTTTATCTCTTAGGTTGAGATACGTTCACATTTGAGCAATTTTTCTGCCCTGTGGAGAGATGAAGATCTGTGTAACTTGCCAAGCACCAGTTGTTTTTGCATGATAAACATGAGGTAGGTTTTCCAGAGAGTGTCTTTCATTCTGCATCACATGGCCTCACATCCACTTCCTGCGTGTTCACATCTGTTGGGCATCTTGAGAGCATCCAGCAAATGCTTACTTGTTGCACTGTACTTAAAAGCACACCAACTCTTGCTTCACCTCCAAATGCACCCTCTCTGATCCTCTCCTTCCTCTACTGAGCATGGAATGATAATTTCATCTTCCTTAGAGATGTACAAACACAGGTTACTCATAGTCTAACTCAGAACCTGAAATACAGTCAGATCCTACCTCAGGTGGTCAACCAGCTAGCTGTGTACAGAGGAAAACACCTTCTCCTCTTCCCAGCATCCAGCCTCAGCAGCAGGAGGCCTTCAAAAACCTCTAGAATGTGGATTGTGGCTAAGCCATTACTCTCCTGCTTTGAAAGTGGAGGATAGATGATTGTAGTTGTTTAAGAGAAAGTGTATGACTGAACTAGGAACTTGGCTCTACACTCTTCCTCCAGGAATTTCTAAGAAAGTTTTTCATTACAAATTACTCACAACCAACTGCCAAACTGGTCTGAGTAATGAAGTATACTGATCACTTCTCACAAGGAGCCCAGAAGTTTAGCAAGGGCCAAACAATATACTCTGGGTTATGGTCTCATGCTTGACTCTTGAGACTATAGTATCTTCTAAATAGCAAGCCTCCCAGGTGTCACATCCACTCAAGATAGAGAAAACACTGAATTAATTTAGGAATGAAAGGCTCTTCTTTAAGCTTCTCAAAGTGCTTGCTTCATGACTCAATGACGAAGGTAGCGTTATATGTATCAGTTAGTGGTAAGGCAGTGAACATGGTTGTGAATGCTTTAGCCCAGTGGTTCTTAGATTTTTGGCTGTGAACATAGCCTTTTTAAACCACTGATCCATCTCTCCAGCCTAGTCCAGTGGTTCCGAACTCTGAATGTCCATTAGACTTGCATGTTGAGCTTCTAAAAATGATAGATCCACCTCCAGGGATTCAGACTTACAAAGGGAACAGAAGATTTCTGTAGTTGGAGGAAAATTCATGCTGAAATGGATGTTGGCAAGGTGGTATCACCATGGCTGATACATATACATAGAGTAGAAAGCAGCTCACATCCTTATTGAGGAAGATATCTTGCTGAAATACTGTGTAAAGTCACAGCTTTACCCTCAAACTGGATTTGATGAATGGGATGTATGACAAGACTGTAAACTCCTCAACTATCCACCTGCTCTATAATATTTTTTCTCTGTGTTATTCCAGTGCAAGTATCCAATGTAAAACTGTTTCTGCAGCAATTTCAAGAACAAGGTATGAACACCCTAAAACAATGAAAAGGCTAAGTGCTTCAGGGCCCACGTTCTAATAGACCTTGCCTGCTTGTTCTCAGGTTGCTGGGGGAGGGTCTCAAGAATCTGGTTGATGGGATCAGGGGTGTTGACTTGGGCTGCAGCTACCTATTATCACGGATACCTTGGATTTAGTCTGGAGAGATCTCTGTCCTTTGATTTTTGGAAGAAGAGTTTTGTTGATAACTGTGTTTAGAAAATACGTTCATTCTCAACCTGTTTAAAGAATTCTGAAAGAGACTTGTAGACAAATTTCTAAATGGCCTTATTAATTGAAAACACGGAGCCAGATGTAGGGGTGAAAACCTGAGAGAGATCAGAGGAATAGGAACAGCCACTTGCTAACCTCACCTCACCAACTCCACAGCTTCCAAAAGCAAGATACTTCCTGTCTACCCACGCCTATATGCCTTGCTGTTCTGCCATCTGATTTACTCTCTCTGTCCAGCTACATCACTTCCTCTTCCGGCCCAGCTCTGTCACTTCCTGTCTGTCTGTACAGACCTCCAGACCTCCATGGTTAACTAGGCGTATGCCACCACACCCAATGTGGCCTTGAACTCACATAGATCCAGACAGATCCCTGCCTCTAACTGTGAGCAGTTGACTGAAAAACTAAAAGACTAGTCTAAAAGACTAGAAAATTAGACCAGTCTGGCTTACAGATGGTTCCACACACTACCCAGGCACCACCCAGAAACAGACAGCTGCAACATTATGGTTCCTCTTTGGGACAACTCTGTAGTAGATTTGTGAAGGGAAACCTTTGCAGTGGGCAGAACTTCAGGCAATGTGCATCGTCTTGTATTTTTCTTGGAAGGCAAAATGGCCAATATGTGTGATTATTTAATTGATCCATGGGCTGTAATTCATTTGGCTGAATGGTTGAGGACTCTGAAAGAGCATGATTGGAAAATTGGTGGGAAAGACACTCGGGGAACAAACATATTGATAGATTTCTCCAAGTAGGTAAAAGTTATGTAGATACTTGTGCCCCTTACAAATGCTCATTAAAAAGTGACCTCCACAGAGAAGGATTTCAATAATCGACTAGATGAGATGACCCTCCTTGGGTTTGTTCTGTGATCTGGACAGCAGAGGGAAGAGCAGGAAAGCACTGCTGTCTTTCCCCCGAATCCTCAAAAAATGGTCATTGTTGTCTTTGCAAGGCAGTCCCCTCATTATGACAACCATAAGTTTATTTAAAAAACAAGTGTATCATAATTCCAGTGTGCTTTCTACTAAAACACTTTTCTGAAACTTTTCATCAAAAGGAAACTGTATCTCATCATTTTTAAGAAAATTCATACAATAAAAGGTTACCTTTCAAAGCAAAGACTATCAGGGAGATTGACTGGTTGGCTGTGACAGGATGGGAAGAAAGGGGACTTCCCATGTAAGGCTTTCTTAGAACTTTTATTCCTGGGACCACACAAAGCCATGGAAATTCAAATGTGAGGTTTGAGACAAATATATTAAGGTAGGCAATTATACAGTTGGATATATTGTTATGACATTTTCCATCCAGAACAAAGAGGATATTGACTGTTCATATGTGCCGAGAGAATCTCATAAACACGTACCTCCTGTGGTCAGTGTGCATTTCGTTATGGAGATTAAATAAAACTATGTGGGGTTTGCATGTTTAACAGAGTCACTCCATTAAAAAGCCACAGCTTCTGTCCCAAATGTCTGCTCTAACTGCATAGAAGACATTTGTTGAGTTGTATAGACTTTAGATCTGGTTAATTTTGGTTTGTGATGCTTTTATTTCTTTTATAATAAAATTGGTAAATTAAGAAAAGTCTCCAGTTTTCCAACTTAAAAATGGAGTGTTTCCCTTTTGGCCATCATAAATGCCCTTGACAGTGATGGTCTCTTCCCCAGCAAATGCCCTGGTGTCTCACTTGGGCTTGTTTTCTTTGCGGAAAATGTGGAGACACAGATGAACAATTGCTCAGAAACCTAAGTGAAATCTCCACGTTTGCCCCCGTATGCCAAAATGACGTGCATTCGGTTCTGTTTTGTTCTTGGTCTTGTTAGTCATCTTGCACACACACAGAAATAAAATATTCTTCGCTTCTTTTGGCAGAATAGCTTTCAGTTTGGGGAACTACAAACACTTCACAGTTTTAAGTTTCTGGGGGGAAATATGTTCTATTTTCATCAGAATGAGTATTCTCTTCTCTACAGCACTGTTTACATTTACACAATGAAAACTGAGTTGATTCAGCAAGCACTATCACAGCTACCTACCCACTGTGTGGCCCTTTCTCTAATAGTTCTCAGTCACCATTGAGCATCCCTGTCCTTTAAGGCAGGAAAGGATTCACCTCCAATCTTTTTAAAACATATTTTCAATTAAAATATAATTTTATCACTTCTTCTTTCTCCCTTTCCCCTCCATCTCCTCCTGGTTCTCCTCCTTCAGAAATCCTTTCCAGACCCCCTCCTCACTCCCTCTCAAATTGATGGCTTCTTTTTCGTTGCTTATTATTGTTATATGCTTGCACAGATAGGTAAATATAACCTGCTGAGTCCATAATTGCTTATCCAGTATAAATCGGTCATCCCTGAAGCCATATACTCATGAACAACAAAAATGGCTATTGTAGCTGGAGTTGTCCTGCCTGGCCCACAGTCAGGACAAATCTCTGTCACCTGCCAGTCCCACAGCCACTCAGACCCAACCAAGTAAACACAGAGACTTACATTGCTTACAAACTGTATGGCTGTGGCAGGCTTCTTGCTAACTGTTCTTATATCTTAAATTAATCCATTTCCATTAATCTATACCTTTCACGTAAGTTTTTAATTTTTTATTTGGTTTATTTGGTAAAAATATCCATTCCAATAGCTACAGGTTATCTTCTTGGGGAAGCCAAAGACAGGAGCACTCTAGGAATGTTCACTGAAGTAGAAGCAAATTAGTTCCCTGGGTCTTTGACAACTTTGTTGCATTTAAAAAAAATAAACACCAGTTCTCTGGGAAGGCCTGGTGGCACACACCTGTAATCCTGGAACTTGGGAAACAGTTAGTAGAAAGCTCAGTGTGTAGACCTGGCCTACTGAGTGAGTTCCAGGTCAGCCAGGGTACAAGAATAGATCCTGTCTCAGAAAACCAAACCAAACCAAAACCAAGCCAAACACACACACACACACACACACACACACACACACACACACACACACACACACACACAAAACTAGTAGTATCTTTCTCTTAATGAGTGAGCCTGGGGCATGCTTTGGCCATTTTAAAATGCAGTCATTCGAGGTTATTTATTCTCTTTCTTCCTTTGGTATCACTCTGCCTGTCCTGACTGGTCAGCTTTGGTTTCACACAATGAGCTAAGTGGTGCTCATGGGCCATTTACTGGAAACTGGGTGCTTTAACTAGG
Source organism: Peromyscus californicus insignis (assembly GCF_007827085.1). Taxonomy (NCBI): domain Eukaryota; kingdom Metazoa; phylum Chordata; class Mammalia; order Rodentia; family Cricetidae; genus Peromyscus; species Peromyscus californicus. The sequence goes on from NW_026294606.1 coordinate 33,531,309, forward strand.
CCCCCTGAAGCTCCACGTGGCACTGTGGAAGGTGGGGCAGAGACACACACAGCACTACAGGAACAACACTTGTGCACAGCTCTCACTTTTATACACAGCCACATGTTTTTTGAAACCAACAATAATTATCTTATTTCCCTGATGACTGCCAGATTTATCCAAAGCCAGTCTTCTGTTAGCGTCTCATTGCGTTGCTCAAGAAGCACGATGGATAAGGCAGCATGAAGTCGAGCTTCACTTTGTTTCTTCAGAGCCCATGAGCCTAAGCTGTGAGATGTTCAACCCCTGTTGTAAAATGAAGCAATGGGGTCTCAGAGGCACAGGCCTGCATGGAAACAGAACCAAGACTGTGACAATTCAAGTCAACCATGCTGAAGGCACAGAAAGCTGAACATCCCACCAGCTAACTGGAGGCAGACTGTGAGTGTCCAGTTCTCTTTCAGGACATTCTTCTCTGAATTAAGTATCTTACATGTATATGAAATTCCTTGGATGTGATGATAGCGTTGTGGTTATACAGGAGAATATCCTTGTGATTAAGAACAGCATTACGAATCTGTAGTGTGGGATGTACGACGAGACTTACACAACTTGCTTTCAAGTGGTTGTAAGATAGAGACAGAAACAGAAAGGAAGCACAAATATGGCAGATGTTCACCAATGATCAATCTAATTTGGCAGGGAAACAGATGTCCCTCGTATCATTCTAATATTGTTGTTAGAAAGAAACTTTTACCTAAAACACACACACACACACACACACACACACACACTGCTTGTAGTTTTCTTAAATCACAGCTTCCAATTTTGACATTTTTTCACTCATTTCAAATCAAATTTCTCTAAAGTTTTAAAATGCAATACAGTTCATTCACACCAGTGAGTCACCAGTTTAAATTTCCTTCATTCCAAAGGGGTTTTGGATCTCAAAGGGGCTTGGGAGAAATTTTAAAGTCATTTAAACCACAGTGTGCTTCCCAATGAGTAATGTTAAAAATGATGTTCTGAGTTTCCTACCACAGTTGTAGGATATCACTCCAACAGACTACTCTAAATCAAATTTATTTCTCTGTTCACAAAACACTTTATCTATCTATCTATCTATCTATCTATCTATCTATCTATCTATCTATCTGTTTGTTTATTTATTTAGGTTTTTCGAAACAGAGTTTCTCTGTGTACCCTTGGCTGTCCTGGAACTAGTTCTGTAGACCAGGCTGGCCTCAAACTTGGAGATCCACCTGCCTCTGCCTCCCAAGTGCTGGGATTAAAGGCACACACTACTACCAGGCTCACAAATTACTTTTAAAAAGCTCAAATTTCAGGTACATACATTGATTCATTTCTCTTCTCAAGTTGGCAAGAGGTGGGTGAGAACTTTTAAATTAACATGTATTTGTACTTGCATGTGGGGAGATCATTTTGAAATATGAACACCAGAAAGGTTATTTCATACATCCTCCACATCTCTGACCCTCAGTCACTTTTCCAGAATGGTAAGGAGAGCTGAGTTAACTAAATCTTCAAGATCTAAGTCAATTCTTTTAGGTTTTAGATTTATTTATTTTTATTATGTGTGTAGGTGTTTTGTCAGTGTGTATGTCTGTGCATCATATGCATTCAATGTCTGCAGAGACCAAAAGAGGGTGTCAGATCCCCTGAAACTGGGATTTACAGGAGGTTGTTAGTTGCTGTGTGGCCACTGAGAGCCCAACCCAGGTCCTCTGTTAGACCATCAAGTGCTGCATCCAATTCTAATATTCTATTTTGTGAAACCCTAATAAGCAGCAAAGGTCCTCATTTCTTCCATCCCGGTCCTTTCTTCGAGAATAAACCCATAACAATGTACTAGATGCTGCAGTAAGAAACTTAAGCTCCTCAGATCATGAAAGTTAGTGTTACACATTAACTCTGTCTCTTGCTATAGGTCTGTTGACCTCAGAGGCAGAATTAATGTGTAACAACACACTTTCTACTCTAGACACTTCTGTTTTTCTTTCTGTATGTGTTGTGTACACATGCTCATGTGTAGACATGCAAATGTCAGTACATATGCATGTGGATGCCAGATATCTACACTGGGTGTCTTTCTTGATTGCTCTTCACCTTATTTTCTGAGACAGGGTCTCTGTATGTTATTGGGTGGCTAGGCTAGCTGACCAAGGAGCTCCAGAAATCCACCTGTCTCTGTTTCTGCAACCCTGGGGTTACAGAAGCGTGCCGACATTCCTGGCTTTTATTTGAGTGCTGGGGATCTGAACTCATGTCCTTATGCTTGTAGGACAGTTACTTTACCAACTGAACCATCTCCCTCATCTTGCCTTTGAATCTTTATAGACTCTCTGAAGGGGCGGATCTTGAACGTTCACTTTACCATGTACGCTAGCGCCAACAGGGCCTTTCCTTGTAAGAGTAAATTCCCTGCTCTAAAGCAGCATGGATGCTCACTGTGTGTGAAGCTTTTAGAGCATCATTGCAGTTCCCTTAGCACCAGTAGTTCTGTTTTCTGCAATGCCATTCAAGCCTCGCTTGGAAAGTAAAATCCTTCACTGACCATTTCTCCTCTTTATCCAAAACATGGTGCCCAAGGGATGGATGCAAGGCCAACTTTAATCCTTTCTTTTCTCCATGCCTCTTTTCCAGAAGGAGATAAAAGGGCAGGGAATGGATACTATCCACTGAGAGGAATGGCAGGAGGAAGAGGAGGAAGTCCATCAGGAGACTTGGACTCTTCTTTGGTTTAATTTTGGTCATTCTGAGCATAAGATGGCTCTTACCTTATTCTATTAATTCATTTCTCCTTCAAAGGCTAGAATTAAACCGCAGGCCTAAAAAAGGTTTTCCTTGAGTCAACAAGCCCTCGAGGAGAGAAAGAATGAGTTTTGGGGTCTGACAGTCCTGGATTTGAGACTTCCTCCTTCCCTTCACTCGAACGATGATATGACTGCTGTGAGATTTACTAGCTTTCATTAGGCTGTTAAGCTGCATGGATGGTAGCCACTGACCCACAGTGGTCTCCTTCCAGCCCCCAGGGACTTGAATGCAGGTGGTTATAACGTAGGATTTAGAGTGCTGCTTCCAGGAATTTGTATCTGCAGCAACAGCCCACAGGAGAGCAGGGACTTGAGGGGGGTTTCCTATAACCAAAAGATGGTGCCACATGGAGGGGTTTTTTATGGAATTAGAAAACTTACTCCTTCCCTCTCTTCATCATAAATATGAAACCATGAAGCTATTTCGGCACTTCACAGAGTTAATCTCAAGAACCCTGGGGAGTTAGTAATATTGTTCTTATTTGGCCTCATGGATGAGTGATCTGGGCTCAGAGGTATAGTGAAAGGCAGAATCTGAAGTTGAACTTGAGCATGCAGGCTTGGTCCTTTGAAGACACCAAAGTATATGCAACACAGAGGCCCTCATCCTCTACTCCCTGCAGGCCCATTATGAAGTTGGCAGATTCTGAGAATTCTTGGTTATCCACTAAGCTGTATCCATCAGGAACCTGTTTTGTTGCCACCATAACTTCTGAGGACTCTCCTGACAAGGCCTTAAAGGACATCCTTTCTTTGCTGCATGCTGTGTTTCAGAGACTCTTGTTTTCTTTAACTAAACCCACTACTCTCTGAGCAGTTTCTCTGTGCTGGAAAGAATGCTGTAAGAAAGATACGGTCGAAGTACTCCCTGGTCATGGAGCTTGCAACTTATCTGTAAGAGAAGATAACCTTAAAACACATGGAAAATATCTTCAAGTTCTTCAAGGGACAAAGAGTACTAAGATTATCACAGCAAGTGATGTGGTGCTTTGTAGAACAGGAAACACTATTAAAAGACCCAGTAATGAATGGTTTCAGGCTTGCGAATTCTAATACTTGTAACAGCCTTTCAGAGGAGATGGCAATTTCTAACAGGTAAGGAAATAAAATTATGAAATCAAATAATTTGACCATGTACATAGAGCTGGCAATAGGCAGATCTGAAATCCAGACATGTCTGTCTGTCTTCCTAGCCAGTTCAATTTCCATTGTTCCAGATCACCATCAATCCTTGAATTCTATCCTCATCTTAAAGATGCTTAGTAGAGGGTTTAGATGCAGGCTTCCAGTCCTATACTAAGCCTGCTCCTCACTCTGGTACAGATCTGTCCAGAGAAACTCACAAAGGTCCTGGTGAAAGGGTGTCTCTGACATGATGTCCTGAAGATAAAAAATTAAGGAAGAAAAGCACTTTGAAGGAGCTAAGTGTTGGGGTTCCCAGAGGATTGGGAAGACTTGGGGCTCATGTGGGAAGGGACATCTGGTTGGGAATGCTGATGGGTAGGCTGAAGCATTAATCTAATTAATCTTTATCAGAAAAAAGTGGGAGTCAGATATCGGGGTAAGAACCTGAAAGATCAGAGAAGCCAGGAACAATCACCGGTTGCTTCCTACCTCTACCGTTCCTCCAACCAAAAGGCCGAAATCCTCTCTCAGCCCTGCGTACTACTTCCTGTCTCCTTTCTGCCTGCAGTCCTCCAAACCTCTATGGTTAATTTTGGTCAGCTAGTGGCTGGCTTTGTCCTCTGACTCCAAGCAAGCTTTATTTGTCAGAACACAATCAAAATATCACACAACACTAGATAGGTACCCTGCAATAGTACGTCCATGTCAGGCCACATACATGGGCAGGGTGAGGTTGGAGCTGTACCGGTGTGTGGAGGGCATGGTAGAGATGGGGAGACACTGGCAGACCTGACGGGTGGTGGGGACAGGAATAGTGGATAATGGCAGTAATGCAGTGAACACTAGGACAAGGTTCAACCAAGAGAGTGGAAACCAAGAGGGGGAAAGCTGCTTGAGGGACATTCCAAAGGTAGAAACCATAGGACTTCATTGGTTGGCCATAGAGAGAGAAGTTGGCAGGGAAATACAGCATAATTGAGTTTTCCAGGCTTAACAATGGGGAAAAAATGGTGTGAACACAGGGTGGAATAGGGCGAGCTGAAGACCAGTTCTCTGGGATAAAAGGAAACGAACCTGTGTTGAGGTTGCCTCCAACACAGTGTAGCTGTGGGGAGAGAACGTCAAATTCATGACTACTGAGTGTTAAGCTCAGGGAAGAGAAGAGCAGAAAGAATGAAGATGCACCCTAGAGCACAGGTTCTCCAGGATGGTGCTCAGCAAGCAGGGAGAATTACCTGGAATGCAGTGTTTGTTTAATGCATACTGTTTCTTTTTCAAGAAGAAAACATTTCCACAAATCCTAAAGTGTTGTTTGGAAAAACATGCAAGAACTTCTGGAAATCTGAGTGGTATTTCAGCTGGTGTTCGCTTGTTTTAAACACATATCCATTCAGTATCTTTTAAATCATACCCAATAGGCATTTAATTAATCTATTAACTACAGTATTGCTCCTAAACCTAAACCCAAACTACATGGCTAGGACTGCACAAATTGCACAGTCCAATAGTTAAGAATTTGGACTCTGGAGGTGAATGACCTCTACAGTGAAAACTTTAAATCCCTGGAAAACAAGAGATTGAGGGAGCCTCTAGAAGGTGGAAGGAAAACCCTGTTTATGGATTGCTAGAATTAATATTGTTAAAATGAACATTCTACCAAAAGCAATTTTGTAGAATTCAAATGCAGATTCAGATTCAATGCAATCCCAATCAAAATTCCCATGACATTCTTCACAAATTATGATAAAAATCCTAAAATTCATATGAAACCAGAAAAGATCCCAGATAGCTGAAGCAATTCTGTGCAAAAAAAAAAAAATGCTAGAGGGATTACTATTTCAGATTTCATGCTCCATCACAGAGTTATAATAATAAAAACAACATGCTCTCTGTTTTAGTTAGGGTTTCGATTGCTGTGAAGAGACACATTTAATTGAGGTGGCGGCTTACAGTTCCAGAGGTTCAGTCCATTATCATCATGACTGGGATCATGGTGGCATGCAGAAAGACATAGTGTTGTCAAAGTAGCTGAAAGTCCTATGATTTGCAAATAGCAGGAAACGGTCTGAGACACTGGGCAGTATCCTAAGCATAGGAAACCTCAAGGCCTATCCCCACACTGACACACTTCCTCTAACAAGGCCATGCCCACTCCAACAAAGCCACAACTCTTAATAGTACAACCCCCTATAAGATTATGGAGGCCTGGCCGGGCGGTGGTGGCGCACGCCTTTAATCCCAGCACTCGGGAGGCAGAGCCAGGCGGATCTCTGTGAGTTCGAGGCCAGCCTGGTCTCCAAAACGAGTACCAGGAAAGGCGCAAAGCTACACAGAGAAACCCTGTCTCGAAAAACCAAAAAAAAAAAAAAAAAAAAAAAAAAAAAAAGATTATGGAGGCCAGTTACATTCAAACTACCACAGTCCCAGAACAGAAGAAGACATGTAAATCAAGGGAACGATCTAGAAGACCCCAAAATGAGTGCATGTATTTACAACCATCTCATTTGACAGAAATGCCAAAAATATACACTGGAGAAAAGACAACATCTATAACAAATGGTTCTGAGAAAACAATGTCACATTTAGAAGAATTAAATTGTATCTGTATCTTTCTTTTCTTAATTTAAAATTTATACACTATAGTCTGATCATAGTTTCTCTCACTCATTTCCTCCCAGATCCTCTCCACTTCCCTCACACTCAACTACACACCTCCTTCTCTTTCTCTCTTTCTCTCTCTCTTTCTCTTTATCTCTCTCTGTCTCTGTCTCTCTCTTTTTCTCTCTCTCTTAGTTTTTCAAGACAGGGTTTCTCTGTGTAGCCCTGGCTGTACTGTAACTCATGCTGTAGACCAGGCTGGCCTCAAACTCAGAGATCCGCCTGTCTCTGCCTCCCAAATGCTGGGATTAAAGGCATGTGCCACTACCACCTGCTCTCTTTCTCTTTAGAAAACAAACACGCAAATAAAACAAACAAATTAGAATTAAAAGCTTTTTAAAAACCAATGAAAAAGCACAAGAAACACGGAAAACCTACAAAACCACAAAATTCTAACCATAATACATAAGCAAAAGGCCAGTAAGATAACAATGTCCAAATAAAACACTATAAGGCAAAAAAAAATCTATAAAAACACCATTGAGTTTGTTTTGTGTTGGTTCTCTAATGCTAAGCATACAGCCTACCCTTGAGTATAATTTATATACCCAGCAAAACCCACTGGAGAAAACTAATTTTTGCTTTGCAAGTAGTTTTCAGTTGGAGATAGCTCCTTGGTTAGGGATGGGGGAGTTCATCTCTATCCCCTCTATCAATGCTGGGACCTGTGAAGGCCTTATGCATGCTGTTACAGTCACTGTGAGTTCATATGTGAGTTCATATGTGTGTCACTGTGAGTTCTGTTGTGTCTGGAAGACACTGTTTCCTTGGTGCCATCCATCCCCTCTGGCTCTTAGAATGTTTCTGCATCCTCTTCTTCATAGCTTTATGAGCCCTGAGGGGAGGGGTTTGATGAAGACTTTCCATTCAGGACTAAATGTTCTAAAGTCTCTCACATTGTCTATCTGTGAGTCCCTGTGTTAGTTTCTATCTACTGCAAGAGGAAGCTTCTCTGATGATTTCTCAGTTGTTTGGGGGTTTCCACCAGGCCCCTTTGGCCAACAACGCAATTAGATGTAACCCATTCCTGGCACTCGACGTCTCACTTGGTAATGAAAGATGTCTGGTGGGGACATTGTCCCCCCTGTTATTGGGTGACTCCATCTGTATTTCTTTCAAATATGTGTACATTTTAAGAAGCTTCTACAGTAGTAGGTTGTTGTTGGTTGGTTTTTACTCTTTTGCTCTTTGGGGGCCCCACCACCCAGCTCCCAAATAAATCACACAGAGGCTTATTATTACTTATAAATGATCAGCCTTAGCTTGGCTTGTTTCTAGTCAGCTTTTCTTAAATTATTCCATTTACATTTTGCCTCTATGTTTTTTTCTTTCTCTGGTTTCTGTGTATCTTACTTTCACTCTTACTCCGTGGCTGGCTATGTGGCTGTGTGGCTGGGTGGCTGGCCCCTGAAGTCCTCCTCCTTCCTCTCTCGTTCCTTGATCTTCTTTTTCTCCCAGATTTCTCCTTCTATTTATTCTCTCTGCCTGCCAGCCCCACCAATCCTTTCTCCTCCCTCGCTACTGGCTGTTTAGCTCTTTATTAAACCATCAGGTGTTTTAGACAGGCACAGTAACACAGCTTCACAGTTAAACAAATGCAACATAAACAGAAGTACCACACCTTAAAATAATACTCTACAACAGTAGGTCTCCGTATGGCTCCTCAGATTGCCCTTAGTGTTAGTTGTTTTCCCCATATTCTGCCCTTTACCCGATTTTCCTCCCCGTCCCTATTTAATCTTCCTGTCCCAGTTTCCCATGTCTCTCCATAACTATATTTTCTATTTCTCCATTTCTTGGGAGAACCTCCCCTCCCCCACCCCTTATCTAATGTCTACGATTATATGGACTGAGCCATGCCCACTAAAGGCTTAAAAGCTAATATCAACATATAAGAGTACTTACTAAGACCCATATATTTTATTCTACACAAAAAATAACTGTAAGTGGGTCAAATACCTCAATGTGAAACCTGAAATTCTGAAATTACTTGATGAAAATATGGGCAGTGCCCAGATACAGGTTTAGGAAAGGATTTTCTGAATAGGTCTCCATTTGTTCAAGAATTAAGACCAACAATTGACAAATGGAACTTTATAAAATTCAAAACCTTCTGAACAGCAAAGGAAGCAATTATCTTAATGAAAGGAAGTCCATGGTGTGGGAAAGTCATTGCCAGACATACATCTGATAGAAGATTACTATCCAGAATATTCAAAGAATCCAAAACCAAAGGACCAAGAAAACAAGTGACCCAATTAAAAATGAGCTATGGGTCTGAATAAAGAATTCTCAAAAGAAGAAATAAAAAATGTTCAGAAAATATCTTTAAAAATGTTCAACACCCTTACCAAGTAAGAAAATGCAAATTAAACCTACCATATGACCCAGCTATAAAACTCCTTGGCTTATACCCAAAAGATGCTACATCCTACTCCACTGATCCTTGCTTGGCCATGTTCATTACCATTCTGTTCACAAGCCAAATGTCCTTCCACTAAAGAATGGATAATGAAAATGTGGTACATATACACAATGGAATGCTATTCAACTGTAAGGAAAAATTTGAAGGCAAATAGATGAAATTGGAAAATACACTCAACGAGGTAACCCAGACCAAGAAAAACAAATGTCTCATGTTATTTCTTTTTTTTTTTTTTTTTTTTTTCATGGAGCAGTTTTCATCGATTCTTTTTTTTTTTTTTATTAATTTATTTTGCAATACAATTCAGTTCTACATATCAGCCATGGATTCCCTTGTTCTCCCCCCTCCCATCCCCCTCACCTTCCCCCCAACCCCCCCCCATTCCCATCTCCTCCAGGGCAAAGCCTTCCCCACAGACTGAGGTCAACCTGGTAGACTTAGTCCAGGTAGGTCTAGTCCCCTCCTCCCAGGCCGAGCCAAACAATCCTGCATAGGCCCCAGGTTTCAAACAGCCAACTCATGCAATGAGCACAAGATCTGGTCCCACTGCCTGGGTGCCTCCCAAACAGATCAAGCCAATCAACTGTCTCATCCATTCAGAGGGCCTGATCCAGTGGGGACCCCTCAGCCATTGGTTCATAGTTCATGTGTTTCCATTCATTTGGTTATTTGTACATCCTAACTCTGAATTATGTGAGTCTATAACCTGGAATAACCACAAAATCCAGGAAAGTAAAAAAGGAACCATTTGGGGAGAAGAGAAGGGGCTCTAGAGAGGGAGATAGTTGGACACAGGTGTTATGAAGGGGAAACTGGGGGGAGCTTGACCTAAGGGAAGGGAGGAAGGGTAGCTGCCTTAGTCATTGTTCTATTGACATGAAAAGACACCGATGACCTAGGCAACTCAAAAGGGAAAGCATTTAATGGGGGGCTTGCTTACAGTTTCAGAGGCTTACTCCATCATTATGGCAGGGATGATGGCACACATGGCCCTGGAGCAGTAGCTGAGAGCTACATCCTGATTTGCAGGTTGTAGAAGGAGAGATGAGGCTTGGCTTGGCATGGACTTTTTAAACCTCAAAGCCCACCCCTTGTGGCACACTTCCTCCAAAAAGGCCACCCTTCTCCAACAAGGCCATATCTCCTAATCCTACTAATCCTATCAAAGAGTTCCACTCCCTGGTGACCAAGCCTTCAAATATATGAGTCTATGGGGGCCATTCTTATTCAATCTACAGTAATCCACAGGGAGAAGAAAAGAGCAATAATTAATACAAAGTTTGTTTGAAAAAAATCATAAGAAAAACATATTAATTTATAAACTTTAAAACACACATACATTATGTTTATATATCATATGCGTGTGTATACTTATATGCATACACACATGTACATATAGTATAGTCATAATGCTTTCCCCAAGAGTCATAGACTATCTAACAATAACATAAAACAAAAACAAAAACAGTGCCCGGCATAAGAAACGTCCTTTCAATTTCTTGGTGAGGGGAGTAGACTCCCCAAGTAATAATAGACGATGCCATTGCCCTTGGTTGTCTACCAGAACTTCAAGACCCTATTGCTGAAGACACCCCAAACTTTGGAGAAGAGGCTTGAAGGAACTGAGCTGGGGCTGACCTGAAAACTGACCTGAAGACTCACTCTCAGAGTATCAGAAGGTGTTATGCAAACTGCAAAGGAAAAAAGAGCAACCAGGAAACTACCTAGCTGTAATGCCTATGAACCACATTAATAACAAGCCTAGCAAGATATCTCCCATGGTGCAATTGTGACACTTCTATCTTGGGGGTAGCCAACAGCTTCTTAATCAGACTTAAGGCCTACTCAATAGGCAGGTATTTGTGCCCAGTCTTCCAGTGGTTGGAAGGTGCACAGACCCCAGAGGAGAACCAAGGGCTGCCATCTTCCTAAACTAACATAGTTTCTAAATACTTCCTTGGGCTATGTTGATGATGTCAATCTCATAACAAGGTAATACATGTTTAGTAGGACATGTGCAATAACTGGTGGTTTTAACTTTTATTGTTGTTTAGCCCTTGGGGAATGGGAGCCCACTGCATAGGAAGGCTGTAATGAGATCACAGACAGTTCCATGAGTCACTACAGGAGCCATATACCTGCCTATGACTGTGACAGAAGTTCATAAGAATGTTCTAAAACCCACACAAGGTTGGTAAGCAAAGGCCCCTTCCACACTAGTGGCCACAGTGGACTGGACAATGATCACCACTTCTGTGCTCTGGATATTTCCCCCCAAGTCCACGTGTGAAAGGTTTGGTACCCAACTCTATTGGAAAGTGGTAGAACCTCCAGGGGGTGTCATAAGCCTATTGAGAGGAAGTCAGGTCATTGGAGGCATGTCCTCGGAAGGAGACCCAGCACCTTCCCCTCTCTGCTTCCTGGATGCCACAAGATGAACAGGCCTCCTCCACCACTCCCTCCTCCATAACGCACCGTGCTACCAAAGGCCCAACAATCAAAGGACCAAGTGGCCACAGGCCAAAACCTCTGAGCAAAAACAAGCCTCTTCCTTTATTATGTTTATCATCTCAGGTATTTTGTTAGCTGAGGAGCTGGCTGACACAATCACTTTCTATTCTCATCACTGAGTAATCTTTGCAGTTCACTGTGTTCTCTTATTAGTGGAGAAACAACCACCCAAGAGACCACAGGGTGTGCTGAACACGCTGTCACAGGCCGGCCGAGAAGGCAAAGTCCAACCGTGTGGTCTTCCACACTTCAAATAGGCTTGATTGCCATGGATACCTCTGCTTGACCTGTCTTCTTTGCTTGATCCATGCCTTCCCTGTGGACCATGGCAAGAGTTGACATCTCCTGAGATCTTCCCACATATCAGCACTGTATAGCTCTATAAAACACAATCTCATACAATCCCCTTGGCATCAAATGCTATTTTCATCACACACACACACACACACACACACACACACAGAGAGAGAGAGAGAGAGAGAGAGAGAGAGAGAGAGAGAGAGAGAGAGAGAGAGAGAGAGAACTTGACCTTTAGACCTAATGCTATTGCCTAAAGGCATACCACTGCTGTTTATTTTGAACCCTCAAAATTCTTGAAAATGAATTGTCTTCCCTTCTGAGCCTTTCAAGACCCTCCCCACCAGGCATGCAGCATCTTTCTCACGTCCACCTGGTGATTCTATTTCTTCTCTGCCCTGGCTGCCAGACTGGCTTCCTCTTCCTTGGCCTGTTGTCTCTCCCATGTTGCCCCTGGTGAGAGTCCAACAAGATTTCTCTTTGCTCCATCAGCACGGTTGAAACTGGCCCCATGTTACTAAACATGCCTTAACTGTGACAGGCACAGAAGAAAAGACGGAAAGAGGACATGAGCTTTGACTGTGATTTAAGTTCTACTAGCTGGTCCTGCCATGGGTATCCCTGTGTTCGTCTCCCCAGGGTCTGGCCCAGAGCAGAATCCCTCCCCATCACTCTTCCCCAAGCTCCTAGGCTTCCTAGCTCCTGTGTCTAAACAGTACTTGAGAGCTACAGAGGTAACCACTGTGCCCACAATGGCACTGAGGGTGACCTTCACACTGATAGCACAAAAGGGAGTGTCTTGTCAAAGGTGTCAAAGCTTGGGGTTCGCTGCCACTGGGGTGTTTGCCCAAGGACCATGGAAGATGTTGATTTTTGACTCATTTTACCCATTGCTGTTGGACAGCTTACTTCACTAGAAAAAGATACATTGCCAGGTGGTGGTGGCACATGCCTTTAATCCCAGTACTTGGGAAGCAGAGACAAATGGATTTCTATAAGTTCGAGGCCAGCCTGGTCTACAGAGCGGGTTCCAGGACAGCCAGGGCTACACAGAGAAACCCTGCCTAAAAAAAGAAAGAAAGAAAGAAAGAAAGAAAGAAAGAAAGAAAGAAAGAAAGAAAGAAAGAAAGAAAGAAAGAAAAAAAGAAAGAAAGAAAAAGAAAAAAAGATACATCCAGCACAAATAACTACTATAGGTCCAAAAATGTAGTGTTAAGTTTCTCCTTTCCTACCCAGCCGCGGTCCCACCCAGCCCTGTGGTCCTGCAGACACTTATAAAAGAATCACTCAGAGGCTTAATATTGCTTACAAACTATATGGCCTATGGCAGGCTTCTTGCTAGCTAGCTCTTTCATCTTAAATTAACCCATTTCTATTAATCCATGTTTTGCCACATGGCTGTGGCATTCTGGTCTGCTGGCGTCTTGCTGCTCCTTGGGCGGTGGCTAGGCATCTCTCCCTTCTCTCCTTTCTTCTCTCTGTATATCTGCTTGGATTTTCCACCTGCCTCTAAGCTCCCACGCCATAGGCCAATGCAGCTTTATTTATCAACCAACCAGAGCAACACATACTCACAGCATACAAAAAGACATCCCACAGCACATAAACAAGTGTGAAAGCCTCCAAAGTGTCATCCCAGACTTAAGGCTCTGCCTCAGAGAAGCTGAGTGGCTTGTGTGCCAGACAGACAGGATGCTTGCCTGTGTTGTTTTTTTCTATACCAGAAGCTGCTTTTCATCGCTGAAGATACCTTTATTCGAGCAGATATTGGTGGATAATCTGAGCTAGAACATCACACAGTTAAAGAAATGTGTGCTTAAATCCCTTCACCATTTGCTTGTTTTAAGACAGGCCTCACGATGCTTCCCTAGCTGGACTCGGAGCACAAGTGGTTTTCTCACCTCGGCCTCCTGAACCTCTGCAGCTCAGGTTCTACTGCTGTGTCCAGCTACCACTGTGCTTAGCGTACAGCGGTGGTTCTCAACTTCTGGGTTGTGACCCCTTTGGGGGTCAAATGACCCTATCACAGGGGTCGCATATCAGATATCCTACATATCAGATATTTACATTACAACTCCTGACAGTACCAAAATTCCAGCTGTGAAGTAGCAATGAAATATATATGGTTGGGCATCACCACGACATGAGGAACTGTGTTAAAGGGCTGAGGACCACTGGTTTGGAGGGATAACTTTAAAATGAATGATGAGAGTATCTTATTTCAGTCAGTGCCAAATTTACCACAGAAGTCATTTGGTGATTTGGGGAAGAAACCTAGGAAATTTCTAGGCACACGCTCTGCCACTGAGTCACACTTCAAGCCAAAAGAAGACATTTTTTTTTCCTGTAAGTGTATGCTCTTGTCTACATAGAAAAGGAACACTTCATCTGAGAAACATACTGAATGACTATGCTGTGTGCTCTCTATATGTGTGCATACATCTTCTAGATTCTTACATCTGATTCATGAAGCTTTTTCAAAGTTCCCTTGGTATTAGTGATAAAATATTCATGTCACCTGAGTTCATATTTGCAAAGCAAATAAAGTAATAACTAATATTATAGAAACCAGGTGAATTATATTAAGTAAAACTTACTTGTCTTGCAGTAAATATCACACAAAAAAATTATGTAGACACGAAAAATATATTTCTTTGAAATTTCTTTGAATTGTTATTGATTTATACACTGCCCTGGCCACCATGCCTGGCGTTTTAAAGGCAAAAAAACTATGAGAACATCAAGTATCATCATTAGATAAGTTCTTAATCTTGAGACTCTTTTTAAAAAATAGTAAAATATGCATAACATAAAATTTGCCATCTTAACCACTTTAGGATTAATTATTTTTGACCATTTTCCTCCACCCTCTTTGAGTTCAGTGATGTCACATACATTCACACTACTGTGGACACACTGCTGTGCCTTTCTCACTGTTGATGCCCATGTTTGGGGCCCTGGGATGAAGTAGAATCAAATGATTCTGACATCTTCTGTCAGTGTACAGTGCTGCAGAGCTCCAAAACAACAGGTACAGTCCCAAGAAATCTATTCAAATTCCAGGAAATAACACACACAATAATTTAGCAAAGAGTACATAGAAACCAACACCCCAGCATGGGAGGCCAGCCTACCTGGTCTGGGAGGGAGCAGAGTGGGTTTAGAATGAAGAGCAGAAGAGGGATGGGGAGCTGTGTTGAGGTGGGATGGAGGTTAAGCAGGGAGGGAGGGGCTGTGACTGTGGAGACAGAATGGTAAATACAGTGAAGCAAGTCTTACTTAGGCTTATGTCACAACAGTATTCGTCTCCGTTTTCACTTACTTAAGAAACATGGAAAAGCCTTTGCTGAGTTTAAAATGAGCTCTGCTTTTTCTACTATGAATTCTGGAGAACAGGTGCAGCTAATGCCATCGTCAATGTCAACAGCCCTGCTCTCCCTCCATGCAAGGGCAGAAGCTAGTGAGTAAGAGGGAAAGGGAACGCGGACTATCACAAAGGATTTACCAGTTTCTGTAAGTTGCTTAGGGCCAAAGCCATTCATGATGGCAGAGGAACCTCTGGGGCTCTGGCGAGAAGGAGAGCTGAGTTGAGTAGGGCCTGGAACCGGGGCCAAGCAAGAATGTCTAGTCGAGAGGGAAATAAGTCAGAGCTGGAAAGATGGCTCAGCAATTAAGAGCACTTTTTGCTCTCGCAAAGGACCCGGGTTCAGCTCCCAGCACCCACATAGGAGCTTACAACCAACTGTAACTTCAGTTCCAGGAGATCTGACATTCTTTTCTGGCCTTTGCAGGTACCAGGCACACACACACACACACACACACACACACACACACACACACACACACACACACACACGGTGCACAGACATGCATGTAGGCAAAATATTCATATACATTAAAAAATAAATCTTTAAAAATTAAAATATTTAAGACAAAAAGAAGGAAGGAAGTGAGTGGGTCTGAAGGGGGAGGGAAGGGTGGAGTCTGCACAGGAGGGTGACACAGACCTCTAGAGATGGGTAATGGGAAAGAGGAAGGACATGTGTGAGGTATCCTCTGACTGATCACTCGGGTGGAGGAAGGAGAGTTCATGCCCTAAACTATGTTGCAAAACACCTCAAATTTTGGATAAAGGTTTTGGGCTATGGGATTCAGACAAGAAGTATGTTTTCCATACTTGGAAATGCATGGAGAAAGGATAAGGACAGAGAGCTGAGGCCATGGGGAGTCTTTAGGGCAGTCACTCGGGAGAGCCCCAGCTTCTGGGAGATCCACAGATACCTGAGGGAGCAAGACCAGGCTTCCCTAGGAGCAAAGGATAAAAGACAAAACTGTTAAGCCAGCTTCAAGGGATTTCAGTCAGAGCTTGGCCCGTCCTGTACATTAATAAAGAAATGCCTTGCTATATGCAGTTATTACTCAGATGAAGCCATGAGACATAGAGCTGCCCCCTCCCCCCACCAACAGAAGTCAGTTAGAAACAGGGGTTCTCAGGGAGTAACTGATACTTTCATTATTTATGGCTTGGTTTCCTGGTATGTACTATCTTTTTCCCTTTCTTCTTCTTCTTTTTTTTTTTTAACTGATCTTAATATTATTTTGAAGATCAATGTGTCATGTAGCTGTTTACACAGTGGTCAGTATGGTGATTTCCTCTCCACAGAGGGAGGCTCCCTTGGGGTTTTTTTCCCGGAAGTCTCTCCCAAGTGGTCCAGGGCTCCACCGATGAGCAAGTCACAGGCACCCACTTGCCTTCACTAGGCCTAGTACCCTCCCCCGCCCTCTGGACACCTTCCTTCTTACATCTGGAACATTTTTTACCTTTCTACTAAACTGTGGCCCCTGTCCCCAGCGCTAGCCCCCAAAAGAAGCATTCTGAGAAGTAACTGTTGATTCAGGTTTCACACTGGGACACACAGGAGAACAGAGCTATAGTTAGTCAAGGCTCTGTTCTCAAAATTCAAAGGAAAACATCCTCATTGAGCTGTTTATTATACTCCTCGACCAGGCTTGGAAACACACTGTCCTTCTGTCCAGGACAAGGCCGGGACTCATGGCTGGTGGAAAGGAGAGAGTGCCCTGAGCAGCAACACAGGCCGGGGCTGATGGAGACCTGTGTAGTGCCTCCCCCAGCCCACAGCAGAATGAAGTCTCCCCAGAGAAGAGGACTGGCTTTATGAGGAGTCTCCAAGCTTTCTTCAGAACTCAGCTCTCCCGTTTTCTTCTTCCCAGGGGCACTCCCAGCAGAATTCACACACCCTGGCTGCTTTGAAATGGGACAGGTAACTAGAGCCTGCAGAAGCGTGGGGAACATTGGAGATATGGAAGGGGTAATCCCTCTACATAGGGATTACAAGTGACAATCAGTAGATTCCTCCTGTCCAGCTGGTAACATTTAACTGACCAAAGACAAATGCACAGTCCCAGGTACATGGAATCCAGCTGCCTCTTGTTTTCCCTTGACTGCATTCACTTACTTTCTGATGACTAATGATGCAACCATCCATCAGTCTTCTTGTATGCCTATACTTTTAAGGAATTTTAGGTGCTCAAGATGGAGCCTAGAACAGGCAAAGGCACTTCTTTGCCTGCTCCCCACCCTCAATGCAGAGGATCAAATCCATGACCTCTTATACTTAGGTAAACCATCTACCACCGGGCTTCTCCCAAACTCCTGACCCTTCATTATGAAAGGGGAATAATAAAGAGACAGTTTAGTATGTAAAGGAAAA
Organism: Peromyscus californicus insignis; assembly: GCF_007827085.1. Classification (NCBI taxonomy): domain Eukaryota; kingdom Metazoa; phylum Chordata; class Mammalia; order Rodentia; family Cricetidae; genus Peromyscus; species Peromyscus californicus. The sequence goes on from NW_026294606.1 coordinate 33,548,870, forward strand.
CACTCCTGAGACTGGGGGCCTAGTGAGCTGAGGCCCTCCCACTTCTACCTCTTTCATGATAGGATCATAGATATGGCCACCACACGCACAGCTACCTTCCCTGGTGCCTGTAAAACAGGAAGAAGGCCATGCACCTCCCTCTGGAGAGGTCATGAGGAACACAGTGTGATCAAGAAAAGCACCGGGTAGCTAGAAACCAGGCATGAAACAACTTCATCTGCCCAGGATTGGCGCTCAAGACCACAGGGCCTGTCTGCGGCACGGCTTGACAGCGCACCCCAGCTTCCTTTTTCTGGAAACCCTCTCCCACTCAGCGGCTTCTCCTGCCCAGCTCATGCACAATGTGGCTGGATTTTTCTGCCCACTGCTCTGCCTGCCAAGGAGGCATCAGTCCATATTATTTCCTTATGTTGTCAATAAACTTCACCTTCTGTAGTGACTTTTCTGATGCAGCTGTATCATCTGTGGGTGGCTGAGGGATGTTTTCCCAAAGCATCTTCTTTTCCTTCATGATAAATCATTTTAAATGTTTTTGTACCTGAGAGCTTCGGGGCACCCCAAGAAGTAAAACGCAGAGCCCATTGGAATTTTAAAAGATATAAAATGGACCTTGGTGGCCTGTTGCTTCAAACAAAGGCAGCTGAATAACCTAGTGGAAATGACCCAGTCAGCTTCTCCCTGTGAGTGCCAAGCCCAGTGCCTTGTTCTCCTGTGGTCCAGCCCAGAAAGGTGCCTGGCACTCAGAAAGTACTATTTAGACAATTCCTAGATTGTGTGTGTGTGTGCTGGGAATCGAACCCAGGACCTCATACAGGCTTGGAGGGTGTTTTACCATTGAACTTCACCCCCCCCCCCCCATTTTCCGGAGCAAGAGGACTCAGGCAGGCTCTGGTTGCCTCAAAGGTGTTCACAAGAATTTACAGGACCAGATAGGATACTTTCTGGAGGCAAGGGGAGATGGTTTTGAGACTTCGGACCTAAATGATAAGGGTCTTGCTCCAGGCTAAAACTGACCCAAATGATGGCTGTTTATTTACTTTATGTATCTAGGTGTTTGTCTGCCTGTTTGTTGGAATCATGTACATGCAGTGCCCTCAAAAGCAAGAAGAGGGCATCAGATCCCCTGGAATTATAGTTACAGATAGTTATGAGCCACCACATGACTGCTGAGAATTGAACCCAGGTCCTCTGAATGAGAACTTAGCAATCTTAATCACTGAACCATTTCTCTAGCCTGTCCCTTATTTCTTAAAGACTCATCTCTGAAGGGCAGAAAATGCACTGAAACACTCACAGAATAACTTCTCATAGGAAGATCATGAGTGTCGCTCCCCTTTAAAAACCATTTTTCCTTAAGTTATAGTCATTATATATTTAACAGCATGGCTAAAGTTGAAAACACAGAAAATAGCAAAAGGAAGGAAATGTCCTGAACAACTAGAACACACATTCACTACTGTTTGGGATGTAATTGTAGGACATTTTTGGGAAACTTAGGTTGTCTATAGCTTAGGAGAAATGTGTATATGAGTAACGGCTAATGTTTAGAAACTACCTAGATGTAAAACAGTAAAATAAAGAAGGTAGCTATGCTTTATTCAGATAACAGAATACTATACAACAATGAGATTTTATGCATTAAAAGGTATGTAACATACAAACAAAAATCAAAACTATAGGGGCTGGAGAGATGGCTCGGTGGTTAAGAGTATTGCTGCTCTTGCAGAGGAACAAGGTCTGATTCCCAGTCATGCCACAGTGGCTCACAACCACCTGTAACTCCAGTTCCGGGGGACCTGGCCCTCTTTTGACCTCTGTGGGCTCCAGGCACAGATATGATGCACAGACTTGCATGCAGGCAAAGCTTTCATACACGTAAATAAATCTCCAAAATCTCAAAAATATAATATGGAGGGAAACAAGCCAGTCATTAAACATTTTCTTTATGATTCAATTTACATAGAGATCAAACACAGGCGGAAGAAATCTACTTTGGTAAAATTCAACACAGTGGTTGGCCTTCTCCTTGGGCCTGGGAGAAGGCATCAATTTCAGCATGTGGTAATGCTTGTGTGTTCATCTGATACAGGGGCAAGTTCACTGGATAAAACCTCCACTGTGTGCCAGCCTCTGAACTGTGCATTTTTTTTAGACAGGCGCCATCAAATATCGAGTTTATTTCATCTACAGAAAACTCTTGTCCTAATGTCTAAGGAGTGAGCTTGTGTCAGACAATAGTGATTAGTCCCTCTCTAGTGTAGCAGCAACAGCAAGCTTTGACAAAAGCGAGTGTCACACTTGACGATCCGTTCAGTGAGGGACGGACACTAAATGGCATCCCTAGACACATGATAAGTCTCACGGGTCTCACGGAACCTGGATGCCTGGCCTTGTCTGTGTTTGGAGCTTTGGACAGTGGAGAGCCAAGCCTTAGGGAACCACTTGGAAGCAGACTCGGGGCTACTCTCCCCCTTCTTCAGGTACCTGCATCAATGCTTCAGGCCCAGGTCTTTACATCAGACTTCCCCTATTTCAGCTGGCAGCACTACCAGCTTGGCAGAACTCTGTCCCTGTGGAGCACCATAAACAAAAGACCCCTGAGGCTCCTTGAGGGAGGACTGTCTTTGTGTAGAGTTACCTCATAAGGGGCTAAAGTTTGGGATGAGAATTTCCCAGACTGGGATTATTGAGTGGCTTCTAAAAATAGGACTGAAAAAATCAGGGTACCTGCTATATACACTTTGTCTTTTTAACTGTGAAGACTCCTACACACATAATTGCCTTGGGGCAGAGATTGTCCAGGAAGACAAGGAGCCCCCACTGGAATCACAAGAGAGCCAGGTGGAAGAGAGGCAGGAAGGAAAGCAGACACCTGAGGTAGAGAGCACATCTCCTCAACACATGACTTCCCCAACAGTCCCCAGGGAAATAAAGATTTCCCCTAGTATGCAAGATAAGGAGTAAGGGAAATTTTACCTTAGTTTTGAAACACAGAGTAACCTAAGCTGATATTTTGAGCCACAGAACCAGGCAAATTCCTCATACCCGGAATTTAGATTCCGTAGAAATTCTAGGACTTCCCTTTTACATTTAAATGAGAGTCTTCTGCTCCCACACCCTGACATGCTAAGGAGGAGGCAATGCTTTTAAGCAGATTTTCTTTCCATTCCATGCTCAGGGAGTGGCACTGCTCAGTGAAGCCCCATCTCACAGCACACAGAGAAATAAACCATCTAATTGACCAAGATTTGGACAAAGACCAGATGTCTGAGCAAGTGCCAAGTGCTCAGTGGAGGGGGAGGGGAGCTCAGCAAGACAGATCTCACATCAGTGGGGGAAAGGGAGTTCACCTGGGAGTCAAGATGAGTGACCATGGCCTCAGGACCCAGATGCACCCCAAATGCCATGGCCCAAGGTTATAGCAGTTCCATGAAGAGTTATAGTAACAGAACAGATAAAATCCTAAATCAGGACACTTTGTAAATACATCACTGAAAACATCTGTGAGACATTACATCAAAGTTGTGAAATCTCCGCTGGAGGCCACAGATGCTATCTGATGACACTCTTAGCTCTGGCTTGGTGGAAGCCAGGGCTTGGTTTGTACACTTTAAAAGGATTTACCCAACAACCACAAGAATGTTAGGCCACACAAGGAAATGGGCAATACATGACTATTTGGAGAGCTGACATAACCCCAAATAATTTGGTCTGGACCTGCAAATTTCTAACACTCTACTGCCTTGAACTTCTAACTGAACTTCTAATCAGTCAATCGGAATTGTTTAATATGGGTGTGGCTTTTTTCTAATTTGAGTGAAAGTTTCTAGAAAGAAATTGCACTTTCATCTGAACCTCACACAGGCTGATTAAATGATTATGACTTCGGTGATTATGGAAAGGTTGGAATGTTGCAGGTCCAGAGACTCATGACAAATTATCTGGGGCTAGCTTTAGCCCCACACGTTCATTCCTCGCCTATTTCTTGTCTTATTCTAAATAATCACTAACATAAAACTAACAAGATAAAATAAGACTAACAGATGAAACATTTTGGGATGCCACAATTTACCAAAACCCAGTTTTCACCAAGCAAAGTGTCATCAGACAGCCTCTGAGGCTATAGCGGAGACCCTCCCACACACTGAGCTGTGACCCACCTAGGTAATGTTTCCACTAATGCAATTGAAAACAACCTTGATTTTGGACTTCCTTTCTTCTATTACTGTAAAACCCAGACTGTTACCATGCTGGTGTATGGAATTTAAGTAACCTAAATCTGTGTTTGACTTTCTCCTGTCCTCTTTGAGGTGAGAACTGTGCTTTTGCATGGACACTGGGAACTTACTTAACTAAATAAAGGTCAGGGAAGAAAAAGAAGAGAAAAACGAAAGAGGGAAGAAGGAATAAGGGGAGAAGGGAGGAGAGGGGGAGGAGGAGAGAGGGAGGAGGAGAGAGGGAGGAGGAGAGGGGAAGAAAAAGGAGATGGGGAGGCGGTAGAGAGGGGGGGAGGAGGAGGAGAGGGGGAAAAGGAGAGGAGGAGGAGGAGGGTGCTGATCATGGCAGACTGGATGGATCCCAAAAAAGGTTCAGAGAGAAAGTGGGGCCTGAAGATTTTCTAGGTTATCTTGGTAGAGTGGCCCCTGAACTTTTCAGCTGCAGGTCTATGAGAAGACTGAGTTCCTCAGCTTCAGAGTCATATGAAGACAGGGCTTCTCAGCCACATGCGACATTTGGGGGCTAGGAGGGTCACTGCCTTAGAACTGTCCGTGTGTTTATAAGATATCTATCAGCACCTCAGTCTCTACCACTGGGTGCTAGTGAAAAGCCCCTCCCCAATATGAAACCAAAAATGTGTACAGATATTTTCACATATATGTTGAAAAGAGAAAGAAATCTTATCTCAAGGGGAGAGTCATGTGGCCTCCCCACCTGGCTTCAGGTCAGCTCTTTTATAGATGACCAACTAGAGTACCTATGATCTTATGTTCCTGGGAGCGGTGCATGCCAACAAAAATCAAGGCACAGCTGGTTGCATCTGGTGGTCATCTGCTCAACAGCAGCAACACTAAAAGCCTGACTGTATGATGGACAGTAAGAGGTACATTTAGTTGGGTACAAATATAACCAGTCAGTAGAGAGCCATGAGCATCAAAACAAAGGATTTGGATTTTTTTTTTCTGCTCAGTAGTACAATCCTGATGTACATTTCAGAAAGATCAATTTGACAGTGGCATGTCCAGTCAAATGCAGGGAACAATAGACTTCCCGACCTATTATAGATTGTGAATAGCTTCCTGGGGTTCAGGAACCTCACACAATTGTCATAATTGTGTTAAACAACTTGTCTTCCTGGGGAAGGATCCTGACGCTTGTATCAGACCCTCCAAACACTGAGGCTTATTGGGCAAGGAGATACTTGTGTGAATTAAGTGTGACATAAGTGAGCCAGAAAGTCACAGGACCACAAAAGCATTCTGGAGGTGGCATTACAGCTGTGTCTGTTAGTAGTATTGGCAGTCAGCATGTGCCAAGGGTTGGGGAGGAAGTAGGAGAGGAAAGAGCTCATCTGAGAATTACAGGGAAAGAAGGCTGTCATCATTGCTATGACTTAGTGATGAACCACACATGGTGAAGGAGCCAGGGAGGTGGGTGAGTTAAAGACCCAAACCAGGAAGACTGGAGGCTGTGGTTAGAGGCAGAAAAAGGAAGGGCATTCTGGGTAGGAGGACAACGGGTTTTGGATTTCAACACGTTGAGTTGGAGGCAGTGAGACAGTAGCAGGAACATATTTATCAAGACCCTGGAGGGAACTATAAATATAGAACTGACATGTGCAGGAGCCTGGGGAGAGGTGGGCAGACAGGAAGAGTGTCTGCTTTCCCAGCCGACGTGGCACCACCATGAGGCAGCCCTCTACAGCTCTGCTTTATCATGAACTTTCTTGTATATGTTTTTGTACTTCAGAGAGGTTGTAGAAATTGCTTGATATCTGAATCCTGGCAAATTAGAGGTTCCTGAAGGGCCTATTCAGTGTTATTATTAGTGAGCAACTTTGGGGGTTTTACAAGGATGGAAGAGAATTCAGGGGAGCGCTCTTTACCCGGCTCTTCCCATTACTAAGAACAAATACAGTCCCAAGACTGGTGTTTGGGTTGTGTGAGAGCAAAGCCCAGGCTTATCATTTCAACAAAGCACCCCAAATGGAGCTAACAGAAAGCTTTATTTTTTGAGATTATAATATAATTACATCATTTCCCCTTCCCTTTCCTCCCTCTAAATCCTCCCATATACCTCTTCTCACTCTTTCAAATTCATGGCTTCTTTCTTCAATAATTGTTGTTATATACATATATGTATACTTGTATGTATGTATATACACATATACTTCTAAATACATAGTTACAACTGCTCAGTCAATCTAATGTTATGTGTATGTATGTTTTCAGCACTAATCATTTGGTATTGGATAACCATCAAATGGTATGCTCTTCCCTGGGGAAGACTATTATCCGAATTATCCACCCATACATCCATCTACCCATTCATCCATCCACCCATTGTTCAACTTATCCCTCCAATCCATTCACACATATCTACAGACTCCTATCAATTCATGCATTGCCTCATAAAATCAAACAAAGCAGATACGATCTAGAACTGATCTCTTGGAGTCAATCTTCTGTGCAGATTGAGAAAGTGAGACCGAGAAAAGAATCTAGTCACTGAATCAAAAGATGCCTTAGGGCTACACGTAAGAATAGAGTTGGTCCAATACAGCCTCAAAAGCTTCAAGTTATGAGAGGTTAAGTGTATTCAAGTGCCCCTTGAACTTAAGTTAAAAGTTTTCCCTTCCCCACCGGCCTCTGTTCTAGAAGGAAGTCATATGATAGTTTCCTATAATGAATTTACCAGTGTCTGCCCACCTACACCCAAGACATGGTTCTTCTAAGTGACAATAGACTTGAAGGATGGAACTCAAAACACCTTTGTTCATTACAACTTATGTGGTTTGGGGTTTTCTTAAGCAAGACAGCAACAGCTACAGACTGGGGTGTTGCGAGGTGCTGTGGTTCTGGAAAACACATGTGTTGGGGCCAAAAGAAAAGACCAATTCTCTTGATATCAGAAAGGCTTAGCCCCCCACATGGCAGTAGGTGACTCATGAAGTATTTCTATTCAAAAAGCTTTCTGTTTTCTTTTCAAGAGTCTCAAGGTTTGTGACTTTCCAGCTCACTTCTGAGGTTTTTCAACATAGTAGGGCCAACATTCTTCATTCTGTGGCCACCCTTAGGGGATACATGAGCTGGGCCCGCAAAAGTGGTTCTGGAGGCCCACTGAGAAGGCCCAAATTTGTGTTGCATGCCCTGCCTTACAGCTCTTCCCAGTATTAGATTCCATAGGATGGCCTGCAGATCCATATTCAGGAGGAAGCTTGTAATGTCACAGAAAAATGTTAATTAGACAATGTGAAGGGATACACAGCTGCTCATAAACACAGGATAAATGTCATCAGAATACTACAAAGACATGTTCCAAAATGTTAAGAGTCGTTATGCTTCCTTCCAGAAACTTCATAGTTTACGCTCCCCATTACACCTGACACCTTAGGGGTCACGCTTGCTGTCAGGCACTGGGTGCTGTAGGAGTCCATCTCCATACGTGGATATGTGACAGAAGGCTGAGGGAATAGCTCAATGGTAGAACACTGGCCTGGCCTAGGTTGGGGTTCTGAGCGCTGCAAAAAAGAATGAATATACACCTGTCCTACACTATTTTGTTGTTAAGATTCTTGTTCATGAACACATGTTAATAGTCAATTGACTCTATTTGAGAGAATCTGCTTCTGGGACTTTTTAAAAATCCATTTGTCTATCTTCAGACAAATACCGCCTAGTACTACTGACTCTAGTTATAATAATTCTGAAATCAGGTTTGTACATCCCCAAATCTCCTCCCTCATTTATTTAAATTCACTGAAAACTTTTCAGATGCTGTGTACTTGCACATGTTATAACCTCTCCCTCCTTGTATCTCATCACACACTGACGTGGTCCTTAGCAGGACTAGAGGTAATTCCCATCATCCTCTGATTATCCCTTCACAGCCCTAGGAGCAGCTGCTTTAGACAGTCCTTGCTCTTGTCCCATAAAAACCATAATCACTCCTATTGAATAAAACAGCATGATGAGTGGTGACTGTTATCCAAGATGCCCAGTTTACTCATGATCACAGGGGCTCAGGGCAGAGCCTGTCCTGGAGGTCCCATAAGCACGTGCACCAGAGTAAAGCAGCTTACATAGCTGGGAATCTTGTGTTCACTGATAATTTGTTTTTTACATGAAAGTCAATATATAGAATTTTGGAAATCAAATCTCAGCTTTATTCCATAATTGCTTTGTAACCTTGAGTATATCCTCTTTCATAGAGCAATTAACTGTTCTAAAGAGAATTATCATTCTTCTGAGTCCTGGCTCTTAATTAATAAACAGAAAAAAAAGTACCTTAAAAAGTAAAGAACAAACACCCTGTAATGTCTCCATGGTTTCAGGAAGAAAGAAGAAAAAAGGAAGACAATGTAGCCCTACAATGAATTGATGAACCTATTTCAGGTGCCACAGGACATCGCATAAGACAAACACATAGAACCAGGTCTCTGAAAATGTCAAGAAAGCCCATGTGTCCAGAACAAAAGAATGCGATCAGCAGCCTGCTGATTCATGTTGCAGATCAAAAGGGCTAGGGAGATTTTCTCAGCCTCATTAATATGCTGAGGAGCTTAAAAGTCAGATGAGAAAAGAGAGAAACAGAGAGGGGAGAGGGGAAGGAAACCCCAGCAGATGTGCGTTAGGGAAGTCACCAGTTGAAACCAAGGAGGGGCGGGTGGCTCTTGCATGCTCAGGGACCTGGAAGACTGCTTGCATGTTCTAGGGAATTGACTCTGTGTAGGAGTTCTTCCTCAGGGGAATGCCCCGAGGTCTGCATTTAAAATTCACAAGGTGGAAATTTCAACACAGTTATGTCATACTTCTGCCAGAGATCTCAGGCAACAATTTGATTTAGGAATTGTGCTCAGAAGTAATTATGATTTTACCCAAATAGCCCGAGCAATATTTATGGATGGTTTACTCTGTCCCAGATAGCTAAGCATAATACATGTGTGTATTCATTTAATTTTCCAATAAACGTCTTAAAAACATGGACACAAGGCTAACATTCCCATTTTATGGCTGGAAAACAAAGACCCAGAATTTTTGTTGTTTTTGTTGTTGCTATTATTGGTTTTAGTCAGCGTCTCATAGTCTTAATCTTCTTGATTCAGTCTCTTGAGTACTGGAATTATTCCTAGTTTAACACCAAAGGACTTTGAATTAAATTTTTAAAGACAGAAGAAGCCTAGGTGCTTATTAATAGGTGCGTGGATAATACATGTGTGACACATACACACCATGGAATTTCACTCGGGTATAAAGAAAAATGAAATGAAGAAATTCCTAGGCAAGTAGATCAACTGGGAGAGGATTATATTAGCAATGTGGCCAAACCTAGAAAAATAAAAACATGACCTCTCTCATTAGGCAGACCACAACTTACAGCATGTATATGTATGCATATAAATTGGTACACATGAGGTATAGCCTAGAAACTAGAAAGGAGACCAAGAGAGGCTAAGAAGAGGTGCCAAAGAAAGGGAGATGGCAAAGGGACACATGTGACATGAAGGTAGAAAGGAGGGGGACATATGTGAGGAAGGAAGGGGTGTGAGTTTCGGGGGAGGGGAGGTAGGGATCAACTAAAACAAATGACATAATGACATCTCATATTTTGTATACATTTTTTAATCCCGACATAATTTCCTAGAACTCTAGTATCTTCCATTGAAAAATAGCAGATCACACACACACACACATCCCACACACGTGTCCCTTATGATAGCTTCTCCCCAGCAGAGAGATAGCACTGATATGCTCAATCAACATTGAGTCCTCAAGCACAGATTTGTCTCCCTCTTGACTTGTTGGGCTGTGACTTTCCCTCGTCCTCCAGGCATGCTCCCTCCTCTCCAGGCCCTGCTTTCCTCTAGGTCCAGCTCAGATTCATGTTTGCTTAGCACATTTCTTCTCAGCTCCCTATGCTGACATGTGAGGTGTTCCCTTCCTTCCCCAGATGAGAGTCACACTGAATCATACTTGTTGCAAACAGAATCTGAGCTCTGAAGTTACAGATCATCATTAGAAACATTTTTTTATGGTAATAGGTAATACAAATCCAAAACCTACATCAAAAAGTATTCATTGAATCCATACTGTAAGTAGACATCCTAGCCACCGCCCCAGGATGGAAGATGGGCACTGTGAGGAAGAAGACAGTACAGGATTTTGCTAGAATCTACAATGCACAGGTGCCTTGTCGGGAAGGGCTGCATGTGAGCAGGCTGCAAGAAGCACAATGAATTGTGCATTTCTTCCCAAGCTGGGTCTGGGACACACCTAGTAAGGTCCATGCTTGGTTTAATCCGTCACTACATTACTGGCATCATCTTGACAATCTTAATCACTTTTAGACAAGATTTCCTCCTTTTCTACCTTGTACTAGATACCTCCCCCACCAACTATCTCGCTGGTCAGGCTTGCCTTTGGAGCAGAACTGTGCTGGTTATTAAGTGGCCTGTTCTGCTGGAATGAAATGCTGGCCTTTGCCAGCTCCATTCCTAATACAGACTCGGATCTCCTAAAATGAAAGCTAGCTCTTTCTTACCATCATCTGTCAGCTTGACACAGCCCAGATTTATCTGAGAGATTCTGAGTTGGGGATTGTCTCAATCAGATTGGCCTGTGGCCATGTTTGATGCAGGAGTGCCCATCCTAATGTAAGTATAAGAATGCTGGCTGAACAAGAGCCAGAGGGCGCAAGCCAGTAAGCAGCATTTCTCTGTGATTTCTGCTCAAAGTCCTGCCTTGAACTCCTGCTCTGGCTTCCCCCAGAGGTGGACTGTAACCTGTAAGCTGAGACAGGCCCTTCCCTCCCCTAGGTTGCTTTGAGTAGGTGTTTTATCACAGCGACAGAGCAGCAATCTAAAACAACAGACTTATTTTTCCCTCCTGCTGTCTACCGAGACCTACAACCAGCATGCTCTTGAGAACTTTTCTATCTCACAGCAGAGTCCAGGGCTTCCAGCCCCAGCTGAGAGAGGCCAGAGCACCACTTTCCTCTGGGAATTTGAAAATGCCTTCCCACTTGGCTTGTTTCTTCACTGCAAGGTAATGTCAGCCTCTAGCCTGTGCACACAGAAATGGCTCCTGAGAGCTGCTGTGAAGACAATCTAACCACATCTGACACTGACTTCAAAGTCGTCCTTGGCCAGCGGCCTTCCCTGTTGCTAATAGAAATCAAGAGGCCCATTGGCTAGTGTTATCTTGAACTACGTTTGCACAGGACCTTCAGTACAGCCGTAGTTAGATCCTTGCTGTCTGGGAAGCAGACTGGAGTACTCGGGATTGTTCCTTGGTCAGGGGCTCAGGTGAGTCACTCTCTAGGTATCATGACCAAACCTAGCCAGGCACCTGTGGTGACTGTACCCTGAAGATCACTCCTCCTGTGCAGGTAGAGGTTAGCAATGCAGTACTCCCCAAAGCACTTGGGTTCCAGGGCATAAGGCTGTGTACCGTGGTAGTGTGCAGCCTCTAGGCCTTTCTCCGTTCCCTACTGAGACAGAGAGCACTCTCACCTCCATGTGTGCTCTCCAGGGAGGGGGAAAGCTGAGAGTGGCAGCATAACGCAGTGGTGCACTGCCGTAATGTACAGAAATACGGTCATTTGCTCAATCACCAGATCACAGGCTCATTCAGTGCCCATGTGAAAATCTTTTCTATGTCTCAGTGCCATTTAAGTTGAGGAGGAAGACATGAGAAGAGATAGGCACAGCCAGCTTGGTGGGACTGACCTAGGAAAACAAGAAGCCCCCGATGACAGGACTGCAAAGCTTGGGCAGCGCTCGTGGAAGACAAATGCCAGGGAAAGTCTCACTGAAGAAGTGAAACGGGCTGGCCTCCAGCGCGTCTGCCTGTTTGGAGCCGGCAGACGAGGGCATTCTTGGCAGTAGAGATAATAGCAGCTGGCCTGGGAAGGAACTAACTTACGTGTGGTCCCCAAGAGTCCACTGTGTCTCCAGTATGGCCACTTACCAGGAAGACAGGCAGTGCTTCCGGCCAGGGCAGAAACTTCTGACATCCTGGTGGAAGGATTAGGAAGCCACTTGTCTATGCTGAAGCAGCCAGAGCTATGTAACGGTGTGGATAGATTATGATTTCAGGCTCTATCGGACTAGCTGGAGACAGAGTCTAGATGTCACCTGCAGAGGGAGGCACTAACGAGCATGTAGATGGTATGGATATGGGAAGAGACATACTTGAAGATGGGGCAGGGAGTTGGAAGATATAAATCTTGGGTTTCTAGCCAGGAAAATATTATAACTTGAATAAAATTTTAAAAATAATACATTGAAGTCCAAACCTACAGTAAATTAGGAGGTCATCTTATTTAGGGAAAAAAGGTCCTCATATATTTATTTAAGTAAAAATAGGTCGATTGAAGGGAACTTTAATACGATAAGACTGATAATCTTGTAAGACAAAGAAATTTGGAGATAGTTCCTGGCACCAGTGACCTGCCTGGCTGGAGAGAGCAAGGGCTATGCAGTGTGGAAAGTGTTAGAGAGAGCTTGGGGCTGAGGCCAGCAGAATGTGGGGGGTATGGTCAAGAAGCATGAACATGTGAGAACGTCATGTAGAGATGCCAGTAAGTTACCAGAAGCCCCCAGACCTGGTCTCCAGTCTGCTGGCCCTTAGATTCATGGCAAAACAAAGTTTCAGTTGCCTGAAGCTACTCACTCCCCCACTCCGTGGTAGTTTATTGAAACATCTCTGACAAACTAACACTGCATCTATAAAAGGATGGTAATTCCAGAGAGCTCCTGGCACCAGTGAGCTGCTGGGCTGGAGACGGACAGCCAGGGCTGTGCAGTGTGGGAACTTTTAGAGAGGCCTTGGGGCTGAGGCCATCAGGAATGTCAGATGCAGTCACGCCTCACTGGGACCCTCATTCCCAGGTGTGGAGCAGCAAGTGAGCAAGGGAGGGAACTCTGTAGGAAACAATCAAAAACTGGGGGTAAGACTCTGGGTGAGAGAGTTTGCCACAACATGCATGAAGGCCTGAACTGTATCCTCAACACCCATGTGAAAAGCTAGACAAGGCTGTACACACCTTGGCATCCCTGGGTTGATGGAGAGGAGAAAGGAGGATTGCTGGGGCCTGCTGGCTGCTAGCCCAGTGTGCTCCATGTTCAGTGACAGACCCTCTCTTAAGGAAACAAAGTGGCTAGTGATAGAGAACAGCATATGACAGTCTCTTCTAATCACCACAGGTACTCATGGGTGTAGCATGAATCTAAAGAGTTTTTATTAATAAAAACAAACCTGAGCCAGGTATTGGGGTGAACTGGAAGGTCAGAGAACCAGAACAAGCCACAGTTAACTTCACCTAGCCAACTTCTCAGCTGATCTTGTTTCCTCAGACTGGAAGCTTCTGTGTCCTCATCCCAATGGCTCTTAGCTGAACTGTGCTGCTAGAAGCCTGAATGCTTAACCAGCCAAAATGCTTACTCAGGGCAAATGCTTCTAGTTTCTGGTCCTCACGCCTTATGTACCTTTCTGCTTTCTGCCATCACTCCCTGGGATTAAAGGCTCGCTTTCTGGGATTAAAGGCGTGTGTCACAATGCCTGGCTGTTTCCAATGTGGCCTTGAACTCACAGAGATCCAGAGGGATTTCTACCTCTGGAGTGCTAGGATTAAAGGTGTGAGTGCCACCATTTTCTAGCCTTTGTATCTAGTGGCTGTTCTGTCTCTGATCCCAGATAAGTTTATTAGGGTGCACAATATTTTGGGGAACACAATACCACCACACATGGGTGCACCCACAAATACACACACACACACACACACACACACACACACAGAGAGAGAGAGAGAGAGAGAGAGAGAGAGAGAGAGAGAGAGAGAGAGAGAGAGAAGGAAGATCAAGGAAGCCAGTCACAGAGGTAAAAGTTAGAAGGAAGATGTGGCCACGGCAAGTCCAAGAGAAGCAGACAGCATCCTGATGTGTCTGTGGACCATCTGAGAGTTCCAGCCGAACAGAAGATTACTCTGCTTCTCTGCAGCAGCCAAAAGCCACCTGGGAGACAGGGACTGCCTGCCACCTTCACAGGACTCAGTGAAAGCTCAGAGGGTAAAAGGCCTTTGCTGCCAAGTCTGGTGACTTGATCTAAATTTGATCTCTGGAGGGTAGGATGGAAGTGATTCCCGCAAGTTGCCTTCTGCCCTTCACTCATGCTCTATGGTGCTCTACCCCCGGTAAAAAAAACAAAACACTGTAAAAAGGAGCTAGTGAACTGTTTGTAGTTATAGGGACAGGCTGTTTCTTTCTATGAAAGTCGAATTTAAACCCAGTCCCTGAGCTTGAAGAACAAGATGACTTCTTCATTTTTTCCTTTTTCTCTCACAGGCTCTGTGACAATCAACCAGACCTTGCATTTGGGTCATCAAAGCTGTGGACTATGAAGGATTTTCTGTGATACATTCACATTCTTAGTCATCTGAAGAGTCACACTTCTATCAGCCTGGGAACTAGCCCTACATGGAAGCTGAGGGCAGTTCTGGTGGCTTTGTGTTCAGTGTCGTCTGTCACACGGTTCCTCCATTTCAGACTACCTTTCTCTGAGTCACATCAAGGGAGGGAAAAATATAAAAAGAACTGGCTTCTGAGAACTCAGAGGCAAGCCTCAAAACAGCAGCCAACGTGAATCAGAACTCAAATGTGAGCAGGACTTTGCCCAGAAGGACCCACTTACTGATCAGTTTTTAAAGAGCAGAAATTGTTGCCTAAAATCAAGAGCTATCAATAGATACATGTTCCATCTCTACATCAAATAAAGAAAATAAGGAGCTTGGAAAGAAAAAAAAACTCTTATTTGGGGGATCATTTACAATTTATCTGTAATGATTTGGGAGTTGGCCACGTTCCAATGAAGCCTCGGCAGGACACAGACTGCAGAAGTTGCCGCAGTTTGTGGCCCTCCCACAGCCCTCTGGCTCCCTCCAGAGGACACTTAGGCACCGGATTAGTGAAGACAATACAGTTTCACACAAGTGATCTGACTGGCCTATTTTTGTGTCACCTGCCCAGAGCTGGGAGGAAGAGTCATCACATTTCCTGGGATGAAACTCTCAACTCAGGTCTTTTCTCCGACGGGGAAGCCTTCGCGAATCTCCCTGTGCGGTTTATCCTTTTCTACGTCTGTTGGTGATGGAGGGTTACTGTGTGGACTGGACTGTGAACTCCTTGCTCACTGTTGTTTCAGCAAACAGAGTGAATGTTTAACAAATACATGTTTGTTGACTGAACAATAAACGGGCTCCTGTGGAATAAAGGATTCACACTGACAAGGTTGCTTTCCTTCAGCCCAGTCTTCTGTCTCTAAGAGGATGGAAGTGGGAGGTGAGTATTAGCTTTTTGTAATAGATGTGATTTAAGAGAGAGGCATGCCGGGCGGTGGTGGCACACGCCTTTAATCCCAGCACTCGGGAGGCAGAGCCAGGCGGATCTCTGTGAGTTCGAGGCCAGCCTGGGCTACCAAGTGAGTTCCAGGAGAGGCGCAAAGCTACACAGAGAAACCCTGTCTTGAAAAACCAAAAAAAAAAAAAAAAAAAGGAGAGAGAGAGAGAGAGGCATGAGGTCTCCCGGGAGAAGAAAATTATTAACGAGATGACTAAGGTTTTAACCTATGTGATAAAAATATAAGCATCCTTAGTCACACAGAAGCACAGGGTCCTGAGAGGATAAAACACAGGGCAGGAAAGTCTTGATTGTGACTTTACTGGGAAAGCCCACAAGTGGCTTAGGGTAGGTAAGGGTGAAAGGGAAAATTGGGGACAAAGAAGAGGTCTTCAGAGCAGTCAGAGATATGTGCTGGGAGGACATGTTTGCTACAGCTGGGCTGCGGTGATGGGGGAGGGGGCATAGTGCTTCAGAGGCTTCTTGGTCCTGTTCTCTCTATAACAAAATGATCCTAGAAGGGAAACGACTGATCTGAGTCACATGGTGTTAGGACCAGAACTCAGCAGCCTGCCCTTTGCTTTGGAACCTCTGTCTCTAAATCATGCCTTCAGGTTGAGGGGCCCCAGTAGAGGATTCTTCTGTGTTGTAGGAACCATTCCTGTTCATCTAGATCATTTAAAACTGTGGGCTATTAGAATATGACATCAGCAGTGGCCGTTGGGCGGGGGAATTAGCAAGAGTCACCAGAAATCCAAGATGGCAGAGGTGCATAGTTCTTCAGACCACAGGAGCATCTCAAGGGTGTATCTCTGTGTACATTGTGATTATTAGATCTAGGTTTTGGGTTGGAGTCCAATCAATGTTCATAAGTGAGCTGGGCACTGATGCCAGGTCTGTCCCTGGTTAGCTGGATGATTTCTACAGAAAGGCTGACTTTCACTTGCTTCCTTATCCTCTTTGAGACAGTATATCCCAGTAGTATGAGCTGTGACCTGGGGTTTGACTGCTCATTTTCATTCCAACACTGCCACCCAGGAGCAGGGTAACCATTGCGGGCTTATTTCTCTCTTTGTGCTTTACTACAATCAGCTGTAAAATGAAGACAATCAACTTGCCCATACACAGAGCTGCTGTCATGGTAAAACAAGTTAACAAGTGTAAGGACCCTGCAAGAGTGTGTGGAACACAATCTTTAATACACTTCAGCTGTTACTTGTCTTTACTGTTGGCCACACATAGGGGTGACAATATGATCTTAAGTGATTCACAGTGTTGTGGTGAGCACAGAGGTATGTGTAAGTACTTTGAGACTTGGAACATGGAGGGCTGACCATTTCAATGGAAACCAATCTTCCAGAAGAAACCTGTTCTGCAGGTACTCAATATATTGTTGTGGCTTTGATTGCTGCTGTTTTAACAGTAAGGCGATATCATTGCAAAAGGTCAGTCCATCCTTCAAACTGAGTGTTGGAAGAGCTTTATGCTTAGATTTCACTGCTCTTTCCATCTAGCCACCGAGGGACATCTGCCAGTTGGTCCTGGCTCTCTCTGGAACTGGAAATAGAGATACACTGCACAAATATCGTTCTTACTACCTCTATCTATAGTCTTGTGGGGAAAGAGATACAAAACTATTTCAAATTTGTTTCTACAGTAAGATTAAAGACTGGTCTGGTGTTTGCTTTTGCCCTACTTACAAGCTAGCAATCCAGTCAGCTACTGTTTTGTAGAAAGAGTCCAGGGTCAGAAACCAAGGACATTGTTATTGTAGCACCTAAGCAGTGACTCACAGCAGGCTTGTGTTCACTCCACTTGTTCTGATTCCCACAGATATGCAGTATGCTCAAATTGATGCTGGGCATGTAAAAGAATGTGGAATGTGGGGGATCCCCTGCTTTTACACCAACCAGTCAATTACAAGTGTTCTTTATCTGGAGGGTTCAGGGAAGATGAAATGCTACGTCATCTCTCAGGGTTAGAAGCTGCCCAAGTATCCCTCAGAAATGGACTAACAAAGGCAGCCACCAGTCAAGTTCAGGAGGCTGCCCTCAGGAGGACTCTCACTCCCAGTAAAGACACTGCTGATGCCCACGATGACTGTGCCTTTTCTTGTTAGTCTATCTTTTTTGAGAAGAGCCAGGCCAGCCCTACACATGGCAAAGAAGAGACATCGACGGTGGGCAGGGCAGGCCACACCTCCACGTTTGCTTCTAGCTAAGCCTCCTGCTAGCAGTGTTCTCTTCCAGGTATATGAGACTTCTGGAATCCCCAGGAGTCTTCTGCCTAGAACTGAAGACACTCAGGCCCCTGCATTCGGTGGAGGTGACATCTAACGCCAGTGCTCTGTCTTCTATATGTATAAGGTCTCTCAAAACATCAAGGTCAAGAAAGGCAAAGCCAAAGAGTCTTCATTATCGTGTGCATAGGCCTTACTGGGAGGTTTGAGAGACAGGAAATGGCCGGAAGGTGAGTTACAGGTCTGTGCTTGCTCACCAAGGGGACCATTGGGATTGGTTGGGATGTCTCAGCAAACTTTTTCATCTGGTTCTCCATCTCTGAAGCCTAAAGTTCTTACCCACAGTGTTGCATATTACTGTACTGTTATCTCAGTAGATGTCTGGTGAGTCGAAGATCAATACATGTTTCAGAGTCTACACACATAACAGATGATTAACCTAAATGTGAACACTGGGTCGGGGACCTCAGCATGGAGCAGATGTATGGAATCTCAAAGGGAAGGAACATTTACTTCTGCCTTTGTGTCCTTGTAATGGGAACACTTTTTAAAACTCGTCGGACAGTTTCATATATTTACATAATGAATTTTAGTCAGTTTCACCCCCATTCTCTTTTTCACCCCTGTCCCCATACTGGAATCCTTCTCTTCCACAAATCCCCTCTCCATTACTTTCATGTCTCTCATGTCTCTCTCTCTCTCTCTCTCTCTCTCTCTCTCTCTCTCTCTCTCTCTCTCTCTTTCTCTCTCTCTCTCTCTCTGTGTCCCACTGAGTTCAATTAGAATTTCTTTCTCAAGAACCGGTGGAAGGTGATTTACTTGAGCAAGGGCAACTTGTCACTGGATACACGGCTGAAGAAAATGACCAATAACCGTTAATTGCCAATAGTCCCTCAGGGAGGCATGGGACCTCATGGTCACTCCCCACCCGTGACAGAATGTTAAACTTTTTAAGTTTGTGCTGGTCTTATATAGATAGCTACAACTGCAGGGATCTCATGAATGCAATGGCTATGTCATGTCTGGAAGACAGCTTTCTGTGGCACATCTCCCCACCTTCTGGTCCCTGCATTCTTTCCATCCTTTTTCCAGAATGTTCCCCGAACATCTCAGAAAAGGGACAGGTGTCTCCCTGGAACCTCTTAGCCAGGGATGGGAAGTCTTGTCAACCACCACCTTTCCCTTCACAACTTCACTTTTTGTTCCAGGTTGGTCCAGAAGCTGGCTTCCCTGGACCCTCATCTGAATACTTGGTTAAAGAGTACAAGGAATCTAGACCCAGCTTTAGGACTGGACAGGGAGGCAGAGGAAGAAGAAGAGATGTACTGTGACAGCGACACTCTTACCGAACAGTTCAAGTGTCCAGAGCCCCGAGAGGGCAGTGAAAGGGCCACATGGAGAGGAGTGGAGACCCCTGGACACACATAGCACCAACACAATTGAGTTGCACGTCTTTTCCTCCAGATGCCTACTGTCTAGATGCCAAAAGGCATTTGTGTCCACTCAGAACTGTCCCCCAGTGCCCCTGGCAGAGTGAACATAAATGAAGATTAGTTTGGAGATGTGGGAGGAAGAAATGTGGCATGAAATTAAGGAGGCAGTAAGTTTCTCAAATAGCATGACATGTATCCTAAGTTCATATCCTGATAGAATTAGACAGACATGAAAAACTATTCCTCATCAGTAAGTGCTGATGATAGTAGTCTGACTCAAATTAGCTCAAAGTCACTCCAGAACCTTAAAATCAAAGGTCAGCTGCAAGAGGCTGAGCCTGGCCAGGTGTCCTACAGCGTGTGACAGATTTCAGTGCTCTCTCTGGATGGTGTTCTCCTCAGTTCACTTTGCCCAATGGCCAAGTCTCGGTTTCAGCAGCTTCTACCCTCAGAGACCCAGTTGGGGGAAAAGGCTGTGAAGCGGTCCTATGGAGGCCTAGTCTAGCTAACCTTCTCTGTTACCTTTGACCAGTTCCTCCTATCTTGCAGTTCTTGGAAATATCGTTTTCTCGATAGCTATGTAATGGCCCAAAAGGAGGTCTCAGGCCCCCTCAGATGTTGCCTAGCACCTGTTTCCTCAGCACACCCTCCAGCTGCAGACCTGTTGGGAAAGAACAGGAGTTAGACAGGGTGTCTCCCCCACCCCCACCCATCCCTACAGCTGTTGCGGGTTCCTCATACTCTTTAACCAGATCTTCAGATGAGGCAAGCAAGAGACCAGCTACAGTCCAGCCTTTCCTGGGGCAGGAAGGTGAAGTTCAAAAGGGAAGCTGGTGGAGGAATGCATGACCCTCCCTCCCACATCAAGAGGTTCTCAGTAGGATACCAGTCCCTCTTCCAAATTATGAAAGTGTCACCTAGGAGAAGAGGGTATGAACCAGGGTTGGAGAAAAGGCCAAGGAATGAAAGTCCCAACTAGCCCCTGGCCCCAAGTGACACTTTGTCAGGGACCTTTTTGTGAGTCAGGTGGATAAGAAATACACAATCACAGATTTCTCTTAATTTTAAAGAGTATGTAGAGATCAGGTAGTATGATGGAAGGATGCCTAAGTCGCTAGCATCTGGAAGTAAGGGCCGGGTCTATCCAAATCATCTAGTTTGATGAGATATTCTGAGCATCTCTACCTAAGCTTCCAGTTGAAGGGCCATAGTCACTTCCCAAGAGCCATTGCTATCAAAACTGACCTATTATTTTGTTTTACATAGCTCTGGATGTCAGAAGATGCCACCTGGTGTTTCACCAAATAGCTCAGGATTAAATTAACTGCTGCCTCATTAAACAGGAAGAAGAACCTATCAGCCTCAGATGCCTTGTGTTCACCATTGAGTAACATTAACTTAAGCCCTGGCATTCAACCTTCAGTAGCAGGGACTTCTGAGGACATTGCTGCTTTTGAGAGTTTTAGCCAGTGAATTAGTTGGCCATGGGGTTTCCGCTTAGAAAGACACAGCTGGGGGGGTGGAAAGGTGGCTCAGAGGTTAAGAGCACTGGCTGCTCTTCCAGAGGTCCTGAGTTCAATTCCCAGCAACCACATGGTGGCTCACAACCATCTGTAATGAGATCTGCTGCCCTCTTCTGGCCTGTTAGGGATACATGCAGGCAGAATACTGTATACATAATAAGTACATATTAAAAAAGAAAGAAAGACACATCCTGTCACTCCCAAGAAAAGCATTCTATTCCTGGCTGAATTCGTTTTAGGATGTGGTAGAACTATATGATGTTTCACCAGACAAAACCACGGTACTGGAAGCCTTTAATGATGGCTATTCTATCATTAGAAACAAATATTAAATGGCCAAACCACCTGTGCTCTTCCTTTCTGGTGCCAAGGCTGAACCATGCTGAGATTACAGTTCCACTCCTCAAAGCTATTTTAAGAACACGTAGGGGAGTTTTAAAATTTCTTTCTGTGACTTTCATAAAGGAAATGAAAGAAGTATGGAAATTGAAACAATTTCGTCAGGTGTCTGTATGGATCTGATTGCATTTGAAGGGCGATGACTGATTTGGGCCCTATTTCCTCTGATTTTGTTTGTGCTGAAATCCTACGTTATTACAAAGCATTTTTCTTTTTTGCTGACCCACACACAGAAGAAAGAAAAACGCAGGTTTTAACCCTGGAGACTGTGTCCCATGTGCTTAGGATATGTCCTAAGTGTGGTGCATTGCCACTTTACGTCACTGGTCTGAAGCCTCTGCACACCTCTTGCGTTTCTCTTGTGGAAAACTGATTTTTTTTTAATGAGAGAGGGGATTCTCTACTTTTTTTAAAAAGGAATTTTATTTATTTTTATGTGCATTGGTGTCTTGCCAAGGGTGATGGGTCCCCTGGAACTGGAGTTACAGAGAGTTGTGAGCAGCCCTGTGGATGCTGGGAATTGAACCTGGGTCCTCTGAAAGAGCAGCCAGTGCTCTTAACCACTGAACCATCTCTCCAGCCCCTGGAAAATCGATTTTTAAAGTTAATTTCTGTATAACAGGTCCCCCAGATGCCCTTTCTGCTTCTATATGAATCTCTACTCACAGGGTTTAACCTCTCCTGAGTACTCAATGGAGAACTTAGCTGGCACACAGGCCAGATTCTATCCCTTCAGACCTGATGTGTCCATGAGCAATTCTTCTCCCAGGAGCTCCCTCCACTGTGCACATTTGTGCCCCTCTCCCATCTTCAGAGATGCGTCTTTTTGTCTGTTTATCTGAAGTTTTACTCCATGTTAATCCCAATAAGTCATGTTCTGGCAGGGACTAATTATCTTGTTGGCCAAAGATATTGGGTAGAATTGATTAGATAATGTTTAAGGCTTGTGCATGCCTGGATCTCCTCATCTCCTATCACAGATGTTCTCGTGACTACACTGTTAAACCTAAGAACTCCCCAGTCCACTTTCATTTCTTTCAACACCACATGAGTGACTCCCATATACATACCTAACTTCTGGTGCATGTGAAATTGTATTTGAAGTTCAAAATTGAAATTGCATTTGAAAACCACAGAAAATACTATTTGTAACTGTGGAGATCCCTGGAGTTTTTCATTTGAAATGAATGTTACTATCTTCCCACTCTTTCTGATGCTTCTCCATGAAATCAGAAGAGGCCATGGAAGCATGCTGCTTTTCCTATCATGTCTGGATTTGCAGACCTTCAATTCTATGCCACACGCACTTGGCACTATTTCAGTTCACTTTAGGCATCAGTTCTCAGGCAACTGAAGACCAAGAAAATGTAATGAATTCAAACCTAAACTCATGAATATTATGGACTTTGAGGGCAGCCATTTTTAAAAAAAAAAACTTATTTTTTTAAAAAAAATTGTTTTTGGTTTGGGGTTATAGTAATCTATTGGTTTATCTAATTCTTAATCATTAATACATTCATTCATTCATGTGTACAGCTATTTATTTATTCATTCAGAAAACACTGAGTTCTTCCCACATAATTAATTCTACACTTTCTGGACAAGTCACAGCAATCTTAGTTGACTCTTGAAAGGTAAGTGTGCTCACCAAAGACTGAAGCATTGGCACAGATACCACCTGTTCAGAGCAGAAGACACATTCCAATGTATGGTGGCACGTGTACATAGAGAGTATGGACATGGCAGTGTTGGCAGATAATACACCTGGAGCCTGGATTTTAACCTGCGAAAAAACTGGAGTGGCTGTGGGGCATTTACCCACCAACCCCACAGTTCCCCAGAGTTTTCTTGAGTGCGAGCAGCAGGAAATATTAGATAGAAGGATTTATTGCGGAGAATCTTGCGGAGATAAACAGATAGAAAATAAAGGATAGCCTCGAGAGGACCTGGAACCTATTCCAACGGGCCCCAACTGTCTCTGCCCCAGGGTTTTTATAGAGACACCAAGGGGTGGAGCAAAAGACCTCCTCCCCCAGCACAGCCAAGTGCAGACCATCTCAGACACCTGCACTCAGGCCCGTGGTCCTAATCATCCTCTATGGGGACCTGCTGGGTAAAGCCACGAGGAACCCGAGAATGGGCTCCCACAAGTGGCATGATCTAATGGGTTAGGTCTGGGATAATGCTAAGTATATGATGGAGAAATAGGGGAGAAAGAGAGGCGGAATGGTTTGTGTGCTGTGGTAAGAGGTGGTTCTGAAGAAGCGAGGGTGATGAGGAATGGGCTGATGTTGGCAGCTTGCTTGCTACCTGGGACCAGGGTGGAGTCTGGGCTGCTGCCATGGGCTATGACTAGGTATGTGGTCCAGCAGCAGCCAGGGTCTGGGTTGATATCCATGGCTCCTGTTGCCACCAGGGGCTGAGCAGATGTCCAGGGTCTAGACAGCCACCTGAGACCATGTTCCATGTTGGTGTCCAAGGGCATTGCTGCTGTTGGGGCCATACAGATCTGGGTGGCCTGTGCTGCCACTGGGGCCATGGTGATGTCCTGGCCCAGGCTGCTGCTGAGGGCATGTCTGAGTCCATGTTCCTGCTACAGCTGGGGTCTGTGATGATGTCCATGGCCTATGTTACTACAGTGGGTAATAGAAACCATTCCTGTTGAAATCCTAGGGCCATGCTGAGCTGCCCCTGCCCCTCACTGGCCCTGGGATAGCTGGCCCTCTCCCTCACTGGGCACTGCATCAGGAGATCTGGTCCCGCCCCCCATGGGAGAGATGGGCACTGCACTCAGGAGAGATGATCCCACTCCTTACCACTGGTATGGGAGAGCTGGTCCCGATGGCATGGGCTTAGGAGAGCTGGCTCTGCCCCTTGCCTGAGGGGTGCAGTCCCAATGGCCTGGACTAACCTGCTCAGTTACTACACAGACCCACATCCTGGGCCTTGGGTTGGCCCACTCTAACGTCTACCACATCTACAACCTGCTGGAGTATGTGGAGTGACTGGTTCTTTGGAACAATAACCATAGAATCTTCATGACCCAGGGCAATAACAGGATATCTGAGAGGAGTTTCAGTGAGGGTCCAGTGATGATGGTGTGTCAAAGGACTTGAACCAGACCCGTGACCCATAGCAATGAACATTTTGTGGGTGAGGCTGATTGGACAATAGGGTATACTGCTTGACACACTGCAGCTCCCAATGCCACTAGGATGGATGAAGAGGTGTTGGAGAGATGAGAAAGACAGAGAAGTAAGGTGGGTTTTTTGTTTGCTTTGTGTTTAATTAATTTTGGGGGTGGTGTTTCTTTTGGGGGCATTGAAAGGTGAGGGGTGAATATGAAGGGACTAGGAAGTCAATGGGATTGGGGTGCATGATGTGAAATTTCCAAAGAATCAATAAAGAATTATGTTAAAAAAACAAATAATCTAATTTTAAAATGGGGTACAGATCTAAACAGAAAATTCTCAAGAGAAGAATCTCGAATGGCTGAGAAACATTTAAAGAAATGTTCAACATCTTTAGCCATCAGGGAAATGCAAATCAGAATGACACTCAGATTCTATCTTACACCTGTCAGAATGGCTAAGATCAAAAACACAAGTGAGAGCTTATGCTGGAGAGGATGCGGAGCAAGGAGAACACTCCTCCATTGCTGGTGGGAGTGCAAACTTGAACAGCCACTTTGCAAATCAACATGGCAGTTTCTCAGAAAATTCGGAATCTATCTAACTCAAGACTTAGCTATCACCACTCTTGGGCATAGACTCAAAGGATGCTCAATCATGCCACAAAGACACTTGCTCAACTATGTTCATAGCAGCTTTATTTGTAATGGCCAGAAACTAGAAACAACCTAGATGTCTCTCAATGGAAGAACAGATAAAAAAAAACATGGTGCATTTACACAATGGAGTATTACTCAGCCGTTAAAAACAATGGCATCATGAAATATGCATGCAAATGGATGAAATTAGAAAAAAATCATCCTGAGTGAGGTAATCCAGACACAGAAAGACAAACATGATATGTACTCACTTATAAGTGGATATTATCTGAAAAGTAAAGGATAACCATGCTACAATCCGTAGACCCAGAGATAACAAGGAGGGCTCAAAGGGGGAATGCTCAGATCTCCTTGGGAAGGGGAAATAGAAGAGATTTCATGGGTGGGCTGGGGGTGGGTGGGGAAGTGAACATGAGGAATCAGGTTGGGGGGATGGAGGGAGAGAGTACTGAAAGAGATTGCTGGAAAGGAGGCACATTTAGGCATGAGGTAGAAACCTGGTGCAAGAGAAACTCCCAGGAATCTACAAGGATGACCCCAGCTAAGACTCCTTGCAATAGGGAACACTTAGCCTGAACTGGCCATCTCCTATGACCAGGCAAAACTTCAAGTGGAGGGATTGGGACACCAACCCAGCCACACAACCTTTATCCTATAGCCTGTTCCACCTATGGGATGTGCTGGGGTGAGGGTGGTGCAGAGATTGTGGGAGTGGCCAACCTATGACTGGACCAGCCTCAGACCCATGCCATGAGAGTGAGCCTACCCTCAACATTGCCTGGAGCACCAGAACCCACAGGCTGGATGACCCAGAGACCTAGGATAGAACCAAAAAAAGCCATCCTAGCTGTTCTGGAGCTCACTCTGTAGACCAGGCCGGCTTCGAACTCAGAGATCCACCTGCCTCTGCCTCCCAAGTGCTGGGATCAAAGGAGTGCACCACCATTGCCTGGCCAAAGTATCTTCTATATTGGTCTATACACAGGAATTTTGTTTTGTTTTGTTTTGTTTTGTTTTGTTTGAGACAGGGTTTCTCTGTGTGGCTTTGGAGGCTTTCCTGGAACTCACTCTGTAGCCCAGGGTGGCCTCGAACTCACAGAGATCTGCCTGCCTCTGCCTCCCGAGTGCTGGGATTAAAGAAAACCCACAGAATCAACTAATCTGGGCTCATAGGAACTCACAGAGACTGAACCTACAACCAGGGAGCCCACATGGGACTGACCTAGGCCCTCTGCATATATGTGACAGTTGTGTAGCTTGTTCTTTATGTGGGACTCCTAACAGTGGGAGCAGGGATTGACTGTCTTTGACTCTTTTGCTGGCTTTGGGGACCCTATTCCTCATATTGGGTTGCCTTGCCCAACCTTAATACAAGGTTGCTTACTGCAACTTGATATGACATGTCTCCTTGATGTCCATGGGAGGCCTGCCCTTTTCTGCATAGAAATGGAGGAGGAGTAGATGGGAGGAGGGAGAGGACAAAGGGGAGGTTGGGGTGGAACTGGGAGGAGAGCGGGCAGAGAAAACTGGTCAGGATGTAAAATAATAAATAAAAATTTTCAAAAGGAGTTCAAGATTAAAAAATGAAAGAAAAGAAAGGAAGAGAGAGAGAGAGAGAGAGAGAGAGAGAGAGAGAGAGAGAGAGAGAGAGAGAGAGAGAGAGAGAGAATACACGTTCTATTGGGAAGGCCCAGAAGCTCATTATTCAGGCCAGGTGCAGTGCTATTCAGAAATCAGGCAGTCTCAGAAGTTCCCTTTACATACGCCTCTTCAAGTATCTGGTGAAAAAAAAAATGGCTCAGGACTTTAAAACAGAGCTATCTGTTTCCAGAGAACACCTGAAGGTGCTTACAGGGCAGAGCTGCGGCCCATCTGGTTGGCTTCTTTATAGACACTAACCATGCCAAACCTGATACAGCTATGCCCAAGCAGCCAACCGCATGCCACACATGTGGGGCTGTGCATGAGAATCTGCTGTCATGGGACACTCTTCATTCTCTCCTTCCTGTTATTAGTAATTCTGAACCTTATTTGACCACACTGGATGAAAAGATACCTATGTAGACGATTAAGTGCAAAAATAGAGGACAGAGAAACCAAGTATTGGCAGTTTTCCACTTCTATCTGTGGGTTAATGTTTGATAAACTAATGTAAGGCATGAATTCTGGATAAAATATTTCAGTTGACAAGTTTTAGTCCCTAGTTAGCTCAGTCAATAGAACATGAGACTCTGAATCCCTTGGTTGTGGGTTCGAGCCTTGGGATGGGTGTGTTGCCTTTGCCCCCCCTTGGCTGTGATCCGTATGCAGATTTCACTAGCTCAGTATTCTAGCCTTCTAGCAATTACAAGTAAGCCTGTTCAAATTCTACAAAAAATGCTAACATTTGGATTTTTTTTTAAAAAAGTGAATTTATATTGATGACAACAAAATAGCATTTTAGAATTCCTGTGACACGGAAGATTATAAACACTTGCTATATTATGTTTATCTGCTCCCACTGTGGCCCTTTATGTTCCGTGTTATTATTAAAATTTATTAAATCTTTTTTGAAGAAAGAAAGAAAATGATCAAGATGAAGAAGGTAAGGCAGGGAGGGGTCCAAGGAAGCCAGCTCTGCTGTGGGCGTGAGTGTAGAGCCCAGGTGCTGGGCCTGTGCTGCTGACCGGGGCTTTGCTGGATCAACGACTGGATAGGAAACTCTTCCATCCTGACCAATACCGGACATATTTAATGACGGAGTCATGCGACAGAGAACCTACGGCCATTGACTTGTACATATACACCAGTTGGGTTGGTTCAGTTGCCATTATAGATGAGTACAACTGAGCGTAACAAATCTCCATCATGAAGTGCCTGCCTAGAGCAAAAGGAATTAGCAGGCGGTCAAGAAACAGGTAATTATTTTTTACATAGAGATATTCAGTCCATGCCTGGGACTTAAAGGAAATAGGAACGTGAAAGGGTAGGGAGGTGGCTCTCAGACAAAGGTCTGAAGCAACTTTGCTTTTCTTGCCTTTAAATGACTGAAGGGATAAATTAGAAGGTGCTCTTATTGACCCGAAAAGCCTGAAGACTGCATCAGTCAGGAACCTGTTTTTCTGCAGTCAATTATGCAGTTTTTGCCACCTGTAAGATGGATTGCTAAACAGTCTTATTAATAAAAAACCTGGAGCCAGATATTGGGGTGAAAACTGAGAGATCAGAGGAATAGGACCAGCCACAGCCAACCTCTCCTCACCAACTCCTCAGCCTCCAGAGAGAGTTGCTTCCTATGTAGCCACGTCTATATGCCTTTCTGTCCCTGCCCTCTTACTGCCTCTTTCCACCTAGCTCTATCACTTCCTGTCTGTCTGTACAGACCTCCAGACCTCTATGGTTAACTAGTCCTGCGAATTAAAGACGTGTGCCACCATGTCTGGCTCTGTTCCCAGTGTGGTCTTGAACTCACAGAGATCCGGATGAATCTCTGCCTCCCAAATGCTAGGATTAAAGGCGTGTGCTACCACTGCCTGACCTCTATGTTTAATATAGTGGCTGGCTTTTTCCTCTGATCCTCAGATAAGCTCTTTTGGGGTACACAAATAAAATATCGCCACAGCTACCAAAGGAGCAAATCTTTGGGAGGGAGAGCAGAGAGAATGTAATATGTGAAATATATGGCACAGTTGCTGGGGATAAACAGGGTTTCTGAGAATTTTTCAGTGTTATCTCAGGAAAGCTTTTGAGGTAGGAAGAAGTAAAATTAAGGATGGTTTCCATTGGTGCTGGGGCACCATTTTGCCTCTGTCTCTCATCTACTCTCTACCTCCTGCTCCAGATCCTCATCTTGGGACTCTTCAGATCTGCTCTTGCTGAGTTAAGGGATCAGGAGAGCTCTCTAATGGGTGTAGTCATCCTGCGATCCTGTAGGCAATGTGCAGAAGTTTAAAATAGACACGATCAAGATTCTGTCATGAGCACCCCTGGCCCTTCATGGCCTATGATTTTTCATTGGTTAGTTTTGCTTAAAAAATTGATTTCTACAGTTATACAAGGAATGCATAATCTTTTTGGTAAGATTTTTAAACAATAAAAAGGCAGAATGCTCTGAATGTCCATTTTTACCACTCACATCAGCTTCCTTCTTCATAAACAACTTTCAACAAGTCCATGCTTTCTGCTCATTCTTTGTGCATTTATAGTTATTTGTGTGTAGGATTTTGAACAGACAGTTTTCTGGTACTTAGTGGTAGTGAATGTTGCTTTGACTTACATTTCCTTGGTTGCTGGTGAGGTTGGGGATTCTTTCATGTTCATTGGCCATTTGTTTTACTTCCATAAATTGCTTGTGGACACAATTTGTTAATATGCTTAAAGTGATTACATTTTTCATATTAATTTTAGAAACTCTATGTAAAATAGATATCTGCCCTTTTATTAATTGTTAAACTGAACAGTCAGTTGTCAAAGAGTCTATGCTTCCTTTTTTTTTTTTTTTTTTTTTTTTTTTGGTTTTTCGAGACAGGGTTTCTCTGTGTAGCTTTGCGCCTTTCCTGGAACTCACTTGGTAGCCCAGGCTGGCCTCGAACTCACAGAGATCCGCCTGGCTCTGCCTCCCAAGTGCTGGGATTAAAGGCGTGCGCCACCACCGCCCGGCCCTTTTCACTTCTAAAACGACACCTTTAAAATAAATTTCTGTGGCTGGGCGGTGGTGGCACAAGCCTTTAATCCCAGCACTCGGGAGGCAGAGGCAGGCAGATCTCTGTGAGTTCGAGGCCACCCTGGGCTACAGAGTGAGTTCCAGGAAAGCCTCCAAAGCCACACAGAGAAACCCTGTCTCAAACAAAACAAAACAAAACAAAACAAAATTCCTGTGTATAGACCAATATAGAAGATACTTTGGCCAGGCAATGGTGGTGCACTCCTTTGATCCCAGCACTTGGGAGGCAGAGGCAGGTGGATCTCTGAGTTCGAAGCTGGCCTGGTCTACAGAGTGAGCTCCAGAACAGCTAGGATGGCTTTACAGAGAAACTCTGTCTCAAAAAACCAAAAAAGAAAGATACTGTTCTGTTGATTAATTTATCAAGAACACTTTTACTTTTGCCTAGTTTTAGATCCCCCAAATGGCCTCCTATGATTCTTTTCCTAAACTCTCTATAGTTTTATTTAGCAAGAAATATTATATGTCAGTGTTCTTGAGTGGTTGTAAGGCATTAGTTTACTTTCTGGACTTTGGTAGAAATAATACAGCTTCATAAAATTAATTATGAAGGGTCTTTCTTCTACTTTCTGGGGTATGTACAGATTTGGTATTAATATTTTAATACTTTTTAACACTATAGTCTGACCATCTATAGTCTAGAAATGATTTCTGATGGTTATCAACATTTTTAAACTCAGCCTCGTCTGTCCAGCTCCCACCACCAACAGATCAGTAAATTTCTCACTTCTCATCAGAGAGGCTTCTTTTTACAGTAGATGATGGTTAGTTTAGATACTCACATCTGGTCAAAGTGCAGAGAATAAAAGAGAGCTCAGCTCTAAGTATGACAGCTATCTTAGACCCCCATTTCCCTTCACCTTAAGGCTCAGGTATCATCACAGAAGAAGGGATGGAAAGACTGTGGGAGTCAAAGGTTGTAGACTCTGGCATCAAATCAGTATTTTCTAGACACAACAGCACCATTGCACACACGAACACGCAATGATTGTGACTGGCCACACAAGACCTGAACAAAATCAACCCAACCCAGATCTCATGCTGGATACGGAGGAGCTTATGAAGTTCTACTTTAACTGAGAAGCTGTTATCAATTGATGGCTTCTGGGAAGGGAGTGTCAGTTTTCTTTAGGTATGTGGCTCCTAAGAGACTACCCATACTCCAGTATGTGGACTTACACCCATAGCACACCCAGTGAACTCAGCTGGTTCATAAAAAAGACCACTTGAAGTTGGAGGGAAAAATGATGAGAGACTTAGAAGAATTGGAGGAGAGGGATGGGGGTGTAAATTTAGTCAGCATACATTATATGTTTGAAATTCTCAAACAAAAAATTTAGTTTTCTTAATAGTTGTAAGAATTTCCAAGTTATTTAATGTTATCAGATCTGGAGAACTGGGTTTAATGAATTACTCAATTTCATTCAAGTTGTCAAGTTCAAGTGCCCCTTTGTGGTGATATATTGTGTACCCTAATAAAGTTTGCTGAGTATCAGAGGACAGAGCCAGCCACTAGATTAGACATAGAGGCCAGACAGTGATGACACACACCCTTAATCCTATCACTCAGGAGGTAGAGATCTGTCTGGGTCTTTGTGAGTTCAAGGCCACACTGGAAACAGAGCCAGGCAGTGGTGGCACACACCTTTAATCCCAGCACTGGGAAGCACACATGCTTTTAATCCCAGGAAATGACATGGCTGGGCAGAAAAAGGTATATAAGGTGTGAGGATACAGGAAAAAGGCAGTTCTGCTAAGACCCTTTCAGGTGAAGACTCAGAGGATTTCAGTCTGAGGATTCGTGGAAACAGGATCCGCTGAGGAGTTGGCGAAGTGAGGTTGGCTGTGGCTTGCTCTGCCTCTCTTTCAGCTTTTACCCCAGTATCTGGTACCAGGTTTGTTTGTTTGTTTTTAAATTTGACCATCTACGATTCGAACAACACCCCTTCCTCTCCTTTTCATGCCTGTATGGGATATAGTGATTTCCCTTTTTATTGCTGATATTGGAAATTTGTGTCATCCCTGTTCAGCTCATGTTTAACCAGTCATGTTGGTGAGACTTGATGGGTGTAGCTTCTGACATTTCTAAGAGACACAATCTCACAGCACACTCCATGATCCTCTGGCTCTTAACAGTCTTCCCGTGCCCTCTTCCACAATGATCCCCAAGCCGTAGGTGCTGGAGATTGTGGTAGATGTCTCGTTTGGGTCTGGGTTCCACAACTCTGCATTTTGTGTTTTTTTTTTATATCCATGTTTAAATTATTTTTAGGCAAGGGAAGAGATGGGGATCCAGTTTCATTTTTGTACATATGGCTATCCAGTTTTAGCATCATTGTTTAGAAGCCTGTGTTTTCTAAAGAGAGAGGGAGAGGAGAGAGAGAGAGAGAGAGAGAGAGAGAGAGAGAGAGAGAGAGAGAGAGAGAGTTGTTAAATATCGGGTGGCTGTAGCCATGTGGTTTTTGTCAATACCATGTCTATTTTGTTACTATGGTTCCACAGTAAAACTTAAAATCAAGTATTATAAAAGCTCCAGCAACTTTCTCTTCTATCAGGGTCACTTTGGCTATTTGGGATCATGTCATATGAATTATAGAACCTTTTTTTTAGCTACATGAATAATGCCATAGTAATTTGAACTGGAGTTGCATTGAATTTACAATTTGATACTGTAGCCATTTTGTAGTATTAATTCTACCAATTTATGAGCATTGGAGGTCTCTCCAACTTGTAGTGGAGAATGTCTTTTTGTTCCACTGTTTTATCATTTTCCTTATACAGTTTTTTTTTTCTCCTCCTTGGTTAAGATTATAGCAAAGTATTTTTGTAAAGCTATTGTGAATAGGGTTGATTTCCTGGTTTGTCTTTCAATGTGTTCCTTATTGGCGTATAGAGAAGCTACTGATTTTTGTATATTGATTTTGTTATGAAACTTTGCTGAAAGTGCTATCAATGTTAAGACTTGTGTGGTCAAATCTTTGGGTTCTCTTATATATAGGATCACATCATCTACAAATAGGGTCAACTTGACTTCTTCCTTTCCTCTTTGTATCCTTTTTCTTTGTTTTTTGTTTTTGTTTTTGTTTTGTCGAGACAGGGTTTCTCTGTGTAGTTTTGGTGCCTATCCTGGATCTCTTTCTATAGACCAGGCTGGCCTTGAACTCACAGAGATCTGCCTGCCTCTGCCTCCTGAGTGCTGGGGTTAAAGGAGTGCACCACCACTGCCAGCTTATTTCTTTGTTTTGTTGCTCTTGACAAAATTTTAAGAGCGGGGAGTTGGAGAGATGGCTCAGTGGTTAGGAGCATTGGATGCTCTTGTAGAGGAACCAGCACCCACTGGACAGCTTACAACTGCCTGGAACTCTAGTTCCAGGAGATCTGCTGCCCTCTTCTGGCCTCTGAAGGCACCAGGCATGCTCATGGTGCACATACATACGCACAAGTAAAAACATACACAGAAAATAAAGTAAATCTCTAAAAAAGACTTCAAGTATTAAATATGAGTGGGAGAAGGGAACATACTTGTCTTGTTCCTACTCTCAGTGAGAAGACCTTAAGTTTCCCACACAGTGTAATGTCAACTATCTGATTTGCCATAAGTAACTTTTATTATGTTGAGATCTGGTCTTTCTATTCCTAGTTTTATTTTTTATATTAAGAGATGGTAGACTTTTCTGCATCTATTCAAGTGACTATGTGACTTCTGTCCTTGAGTCTATGTGATTTCAATTTGTGTACACTGAAACATTCTTGCATCTCTGGAAAAAAGTCCCCCTGGTCACAGGGAATGATTCTTCTAATTTGTTGAATTAGGTTTATAAGTATATTGTTGAGAATTTTTGCCATCATGTTTATCAGGAAGTCTGGCTTATAATTTTCTTTTTATGTTGTGTCCTAGTTTGGGTATCAGGGTGCTACTGACTGTGAAATCAGACTAATTGCATTCTTTATTATTTTATGTAATTACTACAGTAGCATTGGTGATGGATCCTTAAAGGCCTGATAAAATTCATCAGTGAATCTGTCTGGGCTCTTTGAAATCACTGTTTCAATCTTGTCATAGCTCTGTTATTGATTTAATTTTTATAGGCCATATATGTCTAGAAATTTACACATTTTTTTGGATTTTTCCAGTTCAATGGAATATGAGTCTTCAAAGTGTGTGCTAGTGATCTTCTCAATTTCATTGGTTGTATTGTCTCCCTTTTGATCTCTAAATCTCATTAATTTGGATCTTCATTCTCCTTTGTTTGGTTTCACTAAACGTTTATCAATTATCTTTTCAAAAACAATATTTTTATTCTTTATATAGTTCTTTTCAGCTCCATTTAATTAACTTTGACTTTATCTTTATTATTTTTAATCTACTTATTTTTCTAATAACTTAAATTGCATCATTAGGTCATTTGTAATTTCTCTGATTTTGTTTAAACGTAACTATCAAATTCCTTTGTAAAACTGTCTTCATTGTATCCTATAGGTTCTGACACATTGTGTTTTTCAGTTGGCTTCATGAATTTTTAATTTTCTCATTAATTTCTTCAATATCCAGTTGCATTGAATTTATATATTTTTGTAGTTTTTTGCTAATGATTTTTTAGTTTTGTTCCATTGTGGTAGAAATACAAGTAATTATTTCAAAATTTTGTAAGACTTCCCTTTTTTAGAGTGTGACCTACTGAGAAGAATGTGTATTATATAGTGAGTGGAATGTTCTGTGATGTCTGTTAAGCCCAGTTGATTTAATAACATCATTTAACTCTAATATTTCTTCTTATTCATTTTTATCTAGACGATCTATTTATTGGTGAGGGTAAGTACTGAGTATTTTGTTGTGATGAGTCTGTGCTTTACATACAATAACATTTTTAGAAAACTACATATGTCAGTGTTTTATTCATATTTGCTTAGGATTGTAATGTCCTCTTAGTCAGCATGAAGTGACCTTATTTACTACTTCTAATTTTGAAATCTATTTTATCACACGCAAGTATAGCTACACCTGCTTGCTTTCAACTTCAGTTTTCTCAGAATGGCTTTTCTCATCCTTTCACCCAAACAAAGGCAGTGAGGTGCAGTTCTTCCAGGCAAGCATATTTAGAGTGATTTCATACTCATTTCCTCCTTTTTTACTAGTAGAGACAATCATTTTGAACAGATTAAAGTTATTGTATAAATCAAATCAGGACTGAAGTTGGATGTAACGTGGTGTAATGGCTGTAACACGAGCACTTGGGTTACAGGTGAGTTGCACACCATTCTGAACTACACAGGCAGACCAAGTTTTAGAACATAAGCAAATGAACAACAAAAATAAAAACTCAAAAGAATTCAAGTAACAACAACACAACACAAGAGGATTGAAGTACTAGGTGCAAAAGTGTTATAGGAGCTCTGATTGTAGCTGGAGCTGCTGGGTTTTTGTTTGTGGAGAGTAGGATTGCTAGGAAATGAACCCTGGGCCTTGTACATACTAACTAGGCAAGCTGTGCCCTTGTGTTTAAATTACCTAAGCAACTCAGAAGTGACTCCTTCACCCATTTTAGTTCTTAATTAAAATACAGCAGTAACATGATGGTACTGGTTAAGTCTATCATAGATCATTCTGATGTGTTATTTTCAGTTATGTCCAGACAGATTTCAACCATGTCTTTCATTTGACTCAGTTCAGCTGACCCTTCTCTGGAGAAGCTTTCTCTGACTTGATTCTGGGGCAGAGGGTCTTGTATAGCCAGTGTTATATGCCATTAGCTTCCTCTTATGCTGTTATTTACTGCCCTCTGTCTCTATAATTTGCTTTTTCTGATTTTAAAAGTCATATATGCTCCAACACATGAACATGTTAGGGCTCAGTAAATATGCTGACTGGTTGAATATTTGTGGAAACATTGCTATAATGTTGGATCTGCCATTAGATTGCATCATACAAGATTGTGTGATGGGAGATATAAAGCATCTGTCACTAGTCCTCTGTGTGAAGCTGGCAGGATGCTGCATCACTTGCTTCCCACATCATCTTGTACCTAGTGGCTTCCCCAGCCACCTCACATCAGTTCGTACATACTGGACTTCCCCAGCCACCTCCTTTTTCTTGCCCTTTCCCAGCATTCCATGCTTCATGGCCTTAGCTTCTGGCAATGGGTCCTTTTTCCAGCTCTGTCCATTTAGGGCAATAAAAATGGGTGGTCAGCCCATGAAACCAATCTTGCTATTAATGGAACATGGAGTCCTCCACCTCATCATTTGTAGGATGATAAGAAGTCCCATCCTGTCTAGCCGATACCTGGATGCCTTTCTTAGAGGGACACTCTAAGGCTGTGAACACCTTAGTAGGAGCTAGCTTTGCCTAGGATCTCTCGTGTCTGATTAGAAAGGAATAAGATGCCACCCTGATCTGAGATGGCTGTGAGTACAACCCAGCCCTCTGCCCCCATTTGACCTTGCTCATCCCTTCCATAGGACTCTTAGGAGAGTAAAACTTAGCCTTGCTTTTAAGAATTAAGCTTCTATGCCAGGGAAGTTAATCCCGATGAGAAGGCTTCTAGAGCAGGAATGTTTGGGAGGCCAGAGGCTTCAAAACTGGCTTGCCTTGCTGACTGTATGTGGCACCTACCAGTCATATATCTTCCTAGGTCTCAGGAAAAGAAATGAATCCACCTTGGATGTGACTGTGCAGAGAAAATGGACTAATGCATAACAAGAGCCTGGCAGTCAGCTGTGGGGTGTGTTCATGTGCTTCCAGAGTTAGATGACCCCCAGTTGAGCCTTAGAGAAAGAAAACACGAACAACCCTTATTTTTGAGAAACAAACATTAAATGAAATCAGCAAATAAAAAATCATAGACTATACACTTCCTTATGTAAGAGAGCAAGGATTTTAAGGAAGAAAGGAAGGTCTTGTCTCTCACAGATGTCAAGAACTCTGCGCCTTGGAAATGGCCCGGTCCTTCAGCAGGTAGTGGTAAATGCTGTATGCGAGGAAACTTGTGCCGAGGAGGATGATTGAGACGGACATGGTGATGAGGATGTAGATGGACATTTGCTTCTCCATCGAGGCCCTTATGAGGCAGCAATAGGGGCCAGGACAGCTGCTGGTGCTGCAGTGGACGCTGCCTTGTTTCAACAAGGGAAGCTGCTGGAAGAGGAGTATGAATAAAAATACGCACTGGAAGATGACCTGCAGGAGGAAGTACAGGAGGTACAACAGCAGGAGAATCTTCTCCCGGTGCAAGTTCAGGATAGATTTCTTCCAGGAGGCACTCAACTCCTTGGTTGGCACCATGGAGCCTTCCTCTAAGTCCCTTGCCATGGACATCATGGACACCATGGACTTCATCGCCTTGACGTGCTTCTGCCGGAGCTGAGTCATGAAGACTTCCACAAGACAGAAGAGTGCTATGAAAACGAAGTAGAAGAAGTACCACGTCCCCAGTATAGGGACGGAAAATCTCTCCCCGAAACACTTCATCAGGCATGGTAAAGTGATATTTCCATGACAGATGAAATCTTCCCTGATGTGGACCCAGGGGATGTAGGCCACATACAGCACCATGCCATACAAGACCACCAGCCCAAACCATAGCTGCCTGCCAATGTAGTAGCCAGATTCCCTGCTGGCCATTGAGTGCAACTTAGGGATCAGTCGGACAATCACTGCTGCCGCCATTTTTCAGACTCTCAGGGTACCCAAGGGATCGAAGAGCAGCACTCTGATGGACCCTAGGAAGGAAACAAAGCAAAGAGAAGTCAGAATGTGAGAGCAGTTGCCAAGCATCCTAAGCCCATTTAAAAGGCGTACTCAGCTTCCAGATCAGCAGCAGCAGTTCTGCCTCCTGTCTGCACAACTTCTTCCCTAGGCAAAATGCCATTGCCTCCCGGTGATGCCCACCTCTCCAGTTCAGCCTGTAGTGGAGACCACCACTTCTGGCCATCACTCAGTCCTACTCTATTCAAATCACAAGTATAGATCCTGCTTCTTCTTGCTAGGTTATGTATAAGGTGCTCAGGACTGGGAATCCAACCTTTTCTACATTTACAAAGCCCATATTATCCAGCACGGAGCATTATGTCTCTAAGGGGTTATTATTATATTTTATAAATGAAGGACAGAAGGAACAAATCAATCCAAAGATTCACACTGTGTTTGACTATTCTAGAAATCCCATGGAGAGCTCCACACTTTAACACTTTTACCAGGGAATTTGCCGGGACAAAAGGAAAGAGAGGTAGAACTGTCACATCTCAGAAGCTAGACAGATAACAATCGCATCTCTGGCTTTTGAAAATGCTAATGCACAATGCAGAAGGATAATTAGGTCGTTAAAGGCAAGATCAGCACCCTTGGAGGAATGGTCATGAGATTCAATATTAATTGTATCTTGGATCCATTCCTCTCCTCTTTAGACTGAGGATTTTGTAGAGGTAAGAATTCATGGCTGGCTTGCTCTGCTTCTGATCTTTCAGCTTTCACTTCAATGTCTGGTTCCAGGTTTTCTATTAATAAGACCTTTTAAGATTCATGTTACATAGAACATTCTCTTGTGCTGTTTGTGGACAAGTACAGTGTGCATGGGACTTCTCTTTCCCCCATGTTCTCCAGGGTGAGGCTGCTGCTCAGCTCTTTATAGGGATAGGAATGCTGACTGCTCACACTGTAGACATAGCATGCTCTGGGTTGCAGTGCTCTATCTCTTCAGTAACATTTTCAATCTCCTTTAGGAGCTTAATCTGGGTAATTGTCCGTGTTTCTCCCCTCCCCCTTCCCATATATATATCACCTAAGCCCACCATATGCTAAGTGAGTACTGTACTGTCCAGCTACACCCTCAGCTCTCATTTTTATTTTGAGAAAGGATCTCACTGTGTAGCCCAGGCTGGTCTCCAGCTCTCCATCCTCCTAAGTGCTATGATAATATGTATATGCCACCATAACTTGCTCTTCAGTCTGTTCTTTATATCTATCAATGACCAGTCATTGAGGTTTAGAGTAGTTAATAAATGCCAATGCAGTAAAGTATATATAAAATGTAAAAGCTGTCATTTGAACCATTTAAAGTGTGTAGTTCTGTGGCATGAATCTACCTCATCCATCTCCAGAACTTTTCTCATCCACAGTACTCATTAAATGATACCTTTTCCCCACCTCTGCACCCCAAGCTTGACTACTTTAGGGAGTTCATGAAAGTGGAATAGTTCACAAGACAACCTTTTTTTTTTTTTTTTTTTTTTACTGGCTTATTGATAGTCAGTTTCCCTTAGTGTGATGTCTTCATGGTTTATTCATGCTGGAGCACCTGACAGCATCTTTTGTCATTTAAGAATCTCTCAGGGAGAAACTACTTTTACCGAGTGCCATTTTCCCACAAACTGGCAGCGATGAACTTCAGGTCTTAGACCAACCTTGTAAGATGAACTTAAGTGTTCTTGTTTTTTGAAAACCAAAACCGAGATCGGATCTCTGTTTCAGACTTATTTTGGAGGGCTGGCTCAGCAGTTGAGAGCCCTGGCTGCCGTTACAGAGAACCTGGGTTAGGTTCCCGGGGCGGGCATAGCCGCTCACACACATCCGTAACTAGTTTCAGGTGATCCCACGCCCTCTTCTGGCTTCCTTGGTCACCAGGCACACTTGCGACACACATACATACAAGCTGGCAAACATTCATCCACTTAAAATAAAAATAAACAACTCGCCCCTCCCCCAAACTCTTACTTCTAAAATCTAATTGGCAGTTAGATATCAATCTTTTGGGGCCACAACTCCAAGTCCGCTGTTCCTCTTGGCCGGATGAAGCTTAGCGCTGCTCTGGGAACCTGTCCCCACTGTCCAACTGCCTTGGAATCTCTCTAGAACGGCCAATGGGCTGTACCACCTGCGCCCTTTGTGCTCTGCGGGAATGACCAAAGTGCTCACCTTGGGGGCAAGGAGGAGGCTGGACGAGGGGAGAGGCCCCTCCCATCCTCCTACTCAGCCCAGCCTGCTAGGTGAGCATGTCTAGGACAGGGGCCACAAAAGGGAAAGCTCAACGCCTAACCTTATTGGTCACCTGTGGCGCCGGAGCCCCTGAGACAATGCCGCATCCCAAGGGACCCTGCTTGAGTGGCCGCTCCTTCTTTTGAGAGTCCAGCCAGCTTCTGGTCGCACCTCCCTGTGGCCTTTGGACTTTCCCAGCTGTATTCTTCTCCCAGGAGGTGAGACTTAGAGGCACCCCAGACACAGAGCTGCAGCCAGGACGTGCAGAGGGGGCTTGGTGGGGATCCTGAGAGGACTCCGGCACACATGGTAGACTGAGTCTTTCTGACCAGTTTAGAGAACTAGGGCTGGAAAGATAGCTCGAGGGTTAGGAGCACTGGTTGTTCTTCGAGAGGTCCTGAGTGCAATTCCCAGCAACCACATAGTGGCTCACAACCATCTGTAATGAGATCTGGTGTCCTCTTCTGGCCTGCAGGCATACATGCGGGCAGAACACTGTGTATGTAATAAATAAATCTTTAAAAAAAATAATTAAATTAATTAAAAGAGAACTGGGGTTCACTGAGCCTGAGTTCTAGAGTTCTCCCTCATGACCCAGCCCTCTAGAGGACTGGTGCTACCTGCGCTAGACACTGGACACAGCATGGAGGTGATTCTCCAAGTCCGGATGATAGCCTACTTCTTAATTCTCCCAGGGTTCTGTGAGCTCTGGTAGTTCACTCTTATATTTGTCAAATATAAGAATGCCTGCCTAGTGTTTAAAATGTTTTTGATACAGGAGTGAAAGCTTGTCTGACCAAAAATAAATAAATAAATAAATAAATAAATAAATAAATAAATAAATAAACAAACACTGTTCTCACTTCAAAGGTGATAGATTATTCTGAAGCCAAATATGAGTGAAACCGATTTAGTTTACCTCAAGTTCCATGTTCCAAACTAGTAGCCATTTCCTGAAGTTTCTATAGTAACACAGCAACAACAAATCATGAATCAGCACTATCAAATGCATTGGTGCAAACACCAGGTAGGTAGTTGACAACAAAGCGGAGAAATCTCTGTCAAAGGCTCCAGATGCTGTCTGATGGCATTCTCAGCCTTGGGGTTGATGGACTAGCAGTGGGAATCTTTTCATATATTCCAAAAGAATTTGCATCAGCATCTCAAGATTGTTGGGAGGTACAGAATAAACAGCTATTGAAGGGGGCTAAGCCAGCCTCAGATAGTAGGATTCCAACATCCCATACTCCCTAAAGCTCTAATTAGTCTTTCTAGAATGTTCAGTGTAGGTCTGGCTTTCTTCTCCAGCAGAGGAGGCAAGCTCCTGGAACTAGTTTTGCTCCTGTGGCTACTCAGGTTTTGTGGCAGCGAGCAAAGTGCTTGACTAGGCAAAGGGCAGATGAATACTTGGAAAACAAAACAAAACATTATTGTTTTCTGAGTCTAGTTTCCTTTTGCTGTCAACCTGCTGCTGGCTGTGGTCTCAGTCTACCTCCGGGGAAGCACAGGTGCTACTGCCAATCCCTTCTTTTTCCACTAGAGGGAGCTAGATATCTTCCTACCTTAACAGTGGACCCACCAGAACACTAAACAGGGTCCGGTGCCGGGAGGCCTCAGGCCGTGGTGATAAAAGAGTTTCGTGCAACTCCTCCCTGGGCATTTATTTGTAAGATAGCTCTTAGAAAAAGGGGTTGGCACCTCATCAGTTGGACAGGTACACCCAAACGTTCATGACAGATTTGTGCTGTTCTTAAAGACCTATGAAAATAGGGGGGTGGGGTGGGAGGCAGGAAAGGGCAGATTGGGGTGTATGGGGGAGGAAGACATGAGGCTCAGACCCTGCTCCTCAGCTCATTCTTTCCCACAACAGGAAGTGGATTGTTTGGTTTTTTTAAGGAAAGAAGAGTTTGTTCTGGCTCCTGGTTCAAGGTCCATTCAGTGTGGAACAGTGAAGAGGCCTGGTTTTCCCAAAAAAGCAAGCTGGAACCTGAATATCTTATGGGAGCATTGCTGGTATTTAGTATTGCTGATGATGGGGCTGTAGAGATGGCCCAGGGGTTAAAAGCACTGGCTGCTTGCCCAGAAGACCCAAGTTCAATTCCCAGCACCCTCGTGGTGGCTCACAACCATCTGTAACTCTAGTTCCAGGGAATCCCACACCCTCTTCTAGTCTCCACAGGCACCAGGCATGCATGTGGCACACAGACATATAGACAAAATACTCTTTTTGTTTTTTGTTTTGTTTTGTTTTTTTGAGACAGGGTTTCCCTGTGTAGCCCTGACTGTCCTGGAACTTGTTCTGTAGACCAGGCTGACCTCGAACTTATAGAGATCTGCCTGCCTCTGCCTCCCAAGTGCTGGGATTAAAAGCCACCACTACCCAGTTGACAAAATACTCTTACACATAAAATACAATTTAAAATTTAGAAAATAAAATGTGAAAATTGACAATGAGCTCAAGTTCAAACCTATGGCAAGGTGCATCAAACAAAACACCACCCATACAGAAAGCACTGGAATTTTTTTTTCAATCATGTCCACTGCTAAAAAGTCCCGCTGTACTTACTTTCAGGCAGACACATAGCTCAGTAGTGGATCTTTGTTTGGCTAAACATGCTCCTGAGCTACACATCCCCTCCTCCTCCCACGTGACAACCCACTGCATAGGCACCAGCACACACAGGAATTCAGGAACTCAGAGGCGGTAGCTCGGAGGAAATGGTTCCCATTTCCCAGGACACTGCAATTAACAGAGCCTGTCGTAGAGACAATAAGACGTTATGAATATTTTTCATGGAGCTTTGGGTTGGGGTGCAGGCTTCACATGGAATGAGTGTAGATAGTGGAACCATCTTACAGTCCCAGCTCCCTTGAGAATCCTCCTTGGAGCCTATTTGGACTTTGGTCCAGGTTCTGGTCCAACTCAGATTAGTGATAAAATCCTCTTTGGGCTTTAGCTTAGTTGTCTCCTTGAATAAAAAAATAAGTTAGCAGTTTGAGGATGCCTTCTTTTCAAAAAAGAGAGGAGAGAGAGAGGGGGGGGGGGAAGGAAGGAAGGAAGAAAGAAAGAAAGAAAGAAAGAAAGAAAGAAAGAAAGAAAGAAAGAAAGAAAGATGATTGGCAGCTTCTTTGGCATGAGTGTTTTGCACTCTACAAATTTGGAATTTGAAATTTAATTCCAAAGCAAAAACATCAGGAGGTCAGCATTTGAGGAGCTGATGGCGGGACCCCGTTCCCTTGTATCACTCCATCTTCTACCATGCATGGAACAGTGTCCCTGCCTACAGAAGAACTCAGCAATAAGGTACCATTTTGGAAGTAGAGAGCAGCCCTTGACAGCTGACTCTCCCTACTGATCCCTTGATCTTGGACTTTCAGTTTCCAGATCTACAAGAACCCAATTTCTATTCTTTAAAAATGATCTAGACTCAGAAAAAAAAACAGGGAAAGGGACTGGTGAAATGACTCAGCAGGTAAGGTGCTTTCTGCCAGGCCTGATAATCTGAGTTCCACCCCCAGGACCCATGTGATGGAAGGAGGGAACTAGCTCCCACAAGTTGTCCTCTGATCTCCAAACGTACCCTGTGGCACACTCTTGCCATGGAATACGTATGGCACACTCACAAACACATGTAACTAACTAGTCTTAGATGTTTAGTGATAACAGTACAACAGACTAAGATAGCAACATTAGGAAAGGAACCCACCAGTTTTCTGTTCGTTCTGAAAAGCTGGTGAACTGAACCCAAATCGGAGGTTTAAAGCCCAAAGCTTGAAGACATCTGCTTGGCCCATTTCAGTAAGACATGGTAGATCATT
This sequence comes from Peromyscus californicus insignis, assembly GCF_007827085.1. NCBI lineage: Eukaryota > Metazoa > Chordata > Mammalia > Rodentia > Cricetidae > Peromyscus > Peromyscus californicus. Next base: position 33,592,355 of record NW_026294606.1, read on the forward strand.
CTGGCGCTCCTAGGAAGTCCGGAGAACTGGCCTCTGATGTCCTCAGACACTGATGAAGAACAGACATTCCTGGCCCTGGCTCTTCTTTCTCTTCTTTATCGGACTGTTTCTCAGCTGAGGCTGTGCTGTCTAGGGCCAGCTCAGATGTATGTGAAGTCACTTGCATCCCACAAAGCCTTGTGGTCTGTCTCTGAACAGACACAGCCACCACCAGCAGCGGTTGGTATCTAGCTGAATATTTGGTTTTGTCAGGAGACAGAGCTGCAGGCAAGGGCAATTTGAGGTGGAGAGTCTCATCTGGGGATTCAGCTGAGAGAGAGAGGTTGAACTCGACCTGTGCAATGATAGATTTTCACTCCTGGTTCCTTAGAAGAGTAAACCAGGAGTGCATGTTTTTTCCAGGTTATTCCAGGTCCTGTCCCTGTAGGGGACACAAAGACCAAGCATCCCCCTCAGACCCATCTCCCAGTGTTTCTATGCCAGCATGCCTACTCCAGCAGACCTTGGAGATTGTCCCCACCTCTTCTCTTCCCTTGCCTTGTGCAGTCTGTCTTATGCTTGTGTTCTCTGTCTCTCTCTTCCCTTCCCTCCCCTTCTCCCTCTCCTTGTCTCACCCCATCCAGGGAATTTTGGTTGCTACCACCTTCAACTTGTGAGAGGAGGGAGGATAATAAGGGTTTGTTTGTTTCCATAAAGAAAATGCCTGGGCAAGTTTTCATCAGCTTCAGCATTCAGAAACTTGTGGTGATATATTGTGTACCCTAATAAGCTTGCCTGAGGATCAGAGGACAGAGCCAGCCACTAGATTGGACACAGAGGTCAGGCAGTGGTGGCACACACCTTTAATGCCAGTACTGGTAAGCACACATGCCTTTAATCCCAGGAAGTGATGTCTGGGCAGAGAAAGGTATATAAGGCATGAGGAAACAGGAACTCACTCTCTTTAGACTGAGGATTTCCTAGAGGTAAGAACTAGTGACTGGTTGTTCTGCTTCTCTGATCTTTCAGCTTTCACCCTGATATCTGGCTCTGGGTTTTTTATTATAAGACTGTCTAAGATTTGAACAACAGAAACTGTTGCAACTGTGACCCAAGGGAACAAATTTCATCCCAAGCTGGCAGCATTACTTGGCAGTGTCAACCACTTGGTACTGATTTGGGAGACAAGAAAAGTACAAGACTGAAGGGGTCATGGATTCTTCCTTCCTGGTTTCAAAAAGCAGCCGAAGCCAGACAGTATGTGGCAAGGTTGGACTCCCTGCAAGGAGGCCCTAGTGTGAGGCTGTAGCAGCGAAGTCTGGGTTGCAATGGTTAACCCAAGATGTTGGAGATACCATAGCCATGAGACATCTGCCCAGGAGAGCTGCAAAGAGGGAGTGGAATCAGCCTGAGAGAGAGAGAGAGAGAGAGAGAGAGAGAGAGAGAGAGAGAGAGAGAGAAAGAGAGAGAGAAGAAGAGGAGGAAGAGGAGGAGGAGGAGGAGGAGGAGGAGAGGAGGAGGAGGAGGAGGAGGAGGAGAGAGGAGAGAGGAGAGAGAGGTATGTCAAGCAGCAAAGCTGAAGGGAAAAGTCATCTAAATCCTTCAAAATTGAAACCTCAGATACCAGACACAATGTCGGTAGCTCACTGGAAAAAAAATTTGATTCTGTTCATACTTTATGTTTAAAAGACAAGCTCTTCCTGCTGGCTGAGGTCCCCTCCTGGATTCACCAACCCACCTGACCGCACCCTGACAGATCAGGCCTTTTGTGACACTGACCACAAACAATGCCTATGCCAAAGGCGCACTGGGCCTGGGCCTGGGCTCATCTTCGAGACATTACAGGGCAGCCAGGAGGATGGTTGTATTCACCACCCTTCAAGTCTCAGACTCCATGAGAAAACTTTTAGACTGTCTTTGATGAAGTCACCATGGTAGATGTCTTGGACAGTGGAAATTCTGCTCATCTAACCTTAATGAAGAGGCCTGAGTCGGGTGTCATACCGAGGAAACGCCTCGGCTGGGCACTTACATAGTATTCTAAATGTGTGTTCATGGGTGCAGATACTCTGGTCCTCACAAATATTGATGATCTTTTTGAAAGAGAAGAATTGTCAGCAGCATCAGACCCAGGGTGGCCTGGCTGCTTCAGTTCTGGAGTCTTTGTCTATCCGCCCCCAATTGAAATGTATAACCAGCCATTGCACCTTCCTTCTGAGCAAGGTGGTTTTGATGGTGGGGACCAGAGCTTACTGAGTATATATTTTAGTGGCTTGGTAGCAACAGATATCAGGAAACACCTGCCATCTGTGTATAACATGAGCGGCATCTCAATATGCTCCTACATCCTGATGTTTAAAGTGTTTAGTGCAAATGTCAAAGTCATGCACTTCTTCGGATGAATCAAGCCATGGAATTACACCTACAGTCCCCAAACAAAAAGGGTCAGATGTGAATCCCAGGACCCCACCATGAATCACCCAGAGTTTCTGATGCTATGGTGAGACATCTTCACCACCAATGTTTTACCCCTGCTCCAACACTATGGCCTTGTCAAAAACGACTGCCCCTATCTAGTATCTCAGGAGCCTTCTCACACCTTCTCTTGGGGTGGGCCCAGCTACACCACAACCTGTGTCTTCAGAAAGAAGGCATCTGAGAGCAGATTCTTATGATAACATCAAGAGAACACTTGACACCTACCTACAGTAGAAGCTCTGCCAGGTCCCTGGGGACACATCCATGTCGTAGGCACGTTTCTGATACGTAGTTTGTGAAGTGGGTGGAAAAGTCTGTTACAGTCACTAGAGGCTTTCTCTAAAACTCACCAGATGAGGGGTTTTGGTCAGATGACAGGTAAGACCCAGGCAAACATTATGAAGTAGTGATCCTGTTACATGGAGAAGGGCTCTGTTTAAGTCTAGACTTTTTCAGAAACTCTTCATTCTGCAGTTGCCACCACGTATGGTAAAGGAAAACCCCCCCTAAGATGGCTCTCGAGCGGTGCAGAACTCCACTGTTTATTTCCTTCAAAACAGAAGGTGACATTGTCCCATATTTGCATGCTGCACCCTTTACTAGACCTACAATTTAGAATTGCCCAAAGCCTGTCCCAGAAGTAATTCCACTTGCAGGGTAAATTGGCCTTCATTAACACTGTGGACTGATTCATAAGCCTGCCAGCCAGTGTTAGTTCACCAGTTTCTATGCACCGTGAAGGCAGCATGCCGACTCGCTTTGGGTCACTTCTGTCTACTAGAGAATTGCAGTGTGGTCTCTGATGGTTACCTTCAGTGGTACCATGTGTAACAAATAAAGACTTATTAAAATAAAAAAGAATGAAAGGGTGACAAAAATTAGCGAACAACAAAAGGAAATCCTATTTAAAGCACTATCTACTTTCACAGTGCTATAAAGATGTATTCCTCATCCCAAGAGCTGGATTCAGTTTTGCTTTGGTCCAGTATTTTCGGTGCCATTCTTCACTTTTGGAATGTGAATATATGTTGTGTGCTATTGTATGTTGGAAATACATAATTTGGCTTTTTAAACACAGTTTACTGTGATTCACAGTTCAGAGACTGACTTGAGTCTTGGAAGAGACTTTGACTGTTGAGCAGTGTTGAGATTGCTGCAGACAATGGAGACTTTTGAAGTTGGGCTCAACGCAGTTTGTATCACGAGACAGCCATCTGTGGTGACCAGGAACAGAACGTGGCATTTGAAAGAGCTATGTCTCCTACAGCCTCGTGTATTTGACTATTTTGTTCCCACTTGGTAGAGCTGTTTGAGGAGGTTAGCATTATGAGGTAAGGCCTTACTGGGGAAAGGATGTTACTGAGAGCAGGCTTTGAGATTTTATAGCCTGATCCTACTTTCACTTCCTGTTATCTATCTATCATTTATCTATCTATCTATCTATCTATCTATCTATCTATCTATCTATCTATCTATCTATCTATCTATTGCTCGTCTATCTCTTATCTATCTATGTCTCTACCTCTCTATCTCTATCTCTCCTCCCTGTGTGTGAAATGGAGTGGGATCTCTATGCTTTCTGACTTCCAGACTGGCCTCGTGTTCCTGCTTCCCTGCCTTCTCCACCATGATAGACTCTGTCCTGATACTGTAAGACCCTTTCTTCCTTAGCTTGCTTCTTGCTATGGTATTTTGCCACAGCAACAGAATGTACTTACTGCACTCATCCTTGGTTTTGAGTCCTCGGTCGCCTTTGAACTTGTGCAAGGAGGTAAGCAGTGGGACAGCCTCTTCTCCAGTGCTTCTTCCTGCCTGCCTTTCATCTCTATAGACAGAAAGTCCACGCTCAGTCCGTGCAATGTGTAGACCATGAGCTCTAGTCAGGCTCCAGTATCCAGCCTTCAGCCATGATGTAGCACCTAGTAGATGCTCAATATTAATTTGATGAAGGGAACTTCTCCTAAGCATTCCCATTTGTAAACCAGGAAATGATCGAAGAAGACAGCTGTCATTTTGTGTAGGTTCAAGGTGACATGAAATTGGTTAAGTTTTCTTTTTTAATCTTTCTCCTTAAACTTGTTATATTTTTAAATCATTGTCTTTTTTGTTTCTAATTAAAATATAGGCAGATCATTTTCCTTCTTCCTCTCCTCCCTCCAAGTCCCCCCACGTTCCCCTTCCTGTTATCTTTCAATAGTGGCCTCTTATTTTTTAATTATTATTGTTACACACACACACACACAAAATACATTTATATGCCAATAAAATATAAATGCAAGATTGAAAGACATCATTGCTTGTATGTGTATTTTTTAGGACTGACCATTTGAGAGTGGATAACTATTCTACAGTGCTCATCTCTGGGAAAGACTAATTCTCCTTCTCTCAGCAATTTTTAATTGCCCGTAACTCTTTGTCTAGGGGTGGAGATTCATTTGATTTCCCCCGACCACGTTAGCACATCAACTGGTATAATTGTTCAGGTCTTGTTCAGCCATATTGTTGAAGTTTCATGGGTGTAGATTTCCTACAGTATCTAGAAGACAATCTTTCAGCAGACATCCTGGTTCTCTGGCTCTTGCAATCTTTCCACCCCTTCCGCAATGTTCCCTAAGTCTTAGGTGTAAGGGTTGTGTTGTAGATGTATCAGTTGGGCCTGGGTACCTCAAAGTCATTTGTTCTCTTCATTTTACTAGTTGTGACTTTCTTTAATGGTTCTGTGCTGTATAGTTTTATGTCAACTTGACACAGCTAGAGCCACTGGAACAGAGGGAACCTCCACTGGAAAATGGAGATAAGATTGGGCTGTAGGCATTTTCTTAATTAGTGATTGATGTGGAAGTGCCCTGTCCATTATGGGTGTTCCTAGGTTCTATAAAAAGCAGACTGAGTAAGCCATGGGGAGCAAGTTAGTAAACTGCACTCCTTTGTGGCCTTTGTGTCAGCTTCTGCCTCCAGGTTCCTGCCCTGTTTGAGTTCCTGGCTTCCTTTAGTGATGGACTACTGCTGTGGATATCATTCTGTATAAATAAAACAAACTGATTGGCCAGTGGCCAGGCGGGAAGTATAGGCGGGACAAGGAGAGAGGAGAATTCTGGGAAGCGGAAGGCTAAGGGAGACACTGCCAGCCGCCGCCATGACAAGCAGCATGTGAAGATGCCGGTAAGCCACGAGCCATGTGGCAAGGTATAGATTTATAGAAATGGATTAATTTAAGATATAAGAACAGTTAGCAAGAAGCCTGCCACGGCCATACAGTTTGTAAGCAATATAAGTCTCTGTGTTTACTTGGTTGGGTCTGAGCGGCTGTGGGACTGGCGGGTGAGAGAGATTTGTCCTGACTGTGAGCCAGGCAGGAAAACTCTAGCTACAGACTACAATCTAGAAGCATAAGGTAAATAAACCCTTTCCTCCATAAGTTGCTTTGGTCATGGTGTTTAATCACAGCATCTTCATCGCTAAGACACTCTCTGTCTTCTTCACAAACAGCTTCTTTGATGAGGACTGAGAGCTACACTTACCTGTATATATCTGAGTACAAAGACAGGAAGTTAGAAGGCAGTTAGGAATTATACTGGTTTAGGAAAGTGTCAGTAATAAGTTCTGCTACAAGATCTATGACCTCACAAGCCATTAATATTTGGCTAGGTCTATAGTATCAGACATGATTTCCCTCCTGCTTACTAGGCCTTAAGTCATTTTAAACAGTTGGTGGTTACTGCCAAGATGTAAGTGCCACTGTTGCCTCTTTAGGGATATCATACCATACTGGTCATTGCTATGGTTCATAGGTATCATAGCTAAGTAGGAATATCGAATGTTTTCCTCCCTTGGCAGCTTGTGTGGCACCTTCTGGTATCACAAAAGCTAGTCCTTAGGAAGGAGGTATAGGGGCCATGTCTAGGTTGATTCTTCTGAGTCCTGTGTCTGAAATGTATGGTGTCTTCAGAAATAGAGACTTGCCCCTAACTTATGGGAGGAAACCCAAGGCAATAGTGACAGCCTATATTGTTCTGGAAATCTCTTAGACTCCTCTGACCAACAACAGGAAAGTAAGTCTCTTATGACTAGTACCGGGGGTTTTGTTAGACAGTCTATGCCTTAGGGAGAAAACAAATGCTAAATATACTAAAAAGAAAAAAGGTGCCAAACAGGTACAATTATATTAATAAATAATAAATTTATTGTATTTGTATTTTATATTGACTCATGATATTTATTTTTTTCTTTTACTTCTCAACAAGTAGAAATATGTTAAAAGCAAAGCCCCTCACAGAAACACACCTGATACATCCACACCCATTATGATAAAATCATTATCCATGCAATTACCATGACACTGAATGAGTGTGTAGTTTATCATTTATCAAAGAATGAAAAAGGAATCTTAAAGTAGGTTTTGAAAGATTTTTCCTAAAAGGTAAATCTTCATTTAAAAACTTTTTTTTTTAAGGAATGGGAAGTTTAAGAGAAAATTATAACCATTCCCCTAAAGCATTGGTATTTCAAAAAGAGAAAGAAGAATGCAGAAGAGGAAAACTATATTCCATAGTTTTAATGTTAAAAATAATTCTCTATAAAGAGAAGGTACATATTGCACTATAATTTCCAAAGGAGACTTTCTTATCCACATTGTTGGATAGGTTCTTATCCACATTACTGTGCACTGGTAGCCACAGAGACAATAATATTGACAATTTAGTTATGAAGTTAATCTTTATGCAATCCAAGTTCAAATTTTCAGATATTTAATGTTTATTTCAAGGTATTTTAGGAACAAAAAAATCAGGATATAACTTAAAAAATCTAGCATCTTTTTTTTTACAATAAAGCTTCTTTTTTTTGGTATTTCTGGGAAGATTTTTTTTAATTTATTTTAATTTATTTTGTAATACAATTCAGTTCTACATATCAGCCACGGATTCCCTTGTTCTCCCCCCTCCCGTCCCACTCACCTTCCCCCCAACCCCCCCCCCCATTCCCATCTCCTCCAGGGCAAAGCCTTCCCCACAGACTGAGGTCAACCTGGTAGACTCAGTCCAGGTAGGTCTAGTCCCCTCCTCCCAGGCCGAGCCAAACAATCCTGCATAGGCCCCAGGTTTCAAACAGCCAACTCATGCAATGAGCACAAGATCTGGTCCCACTGCCTGGATGCCTCCCAAACAGATCAAGCCAATCAACTGTCTCACCCATTCGGAGGGCCTGATCCAGTGGGGACCCCTCAGCCATTGGTTCATAGTTCATGTGTTTCCATTCATTTGGCTATTTGTCCCTGTGCTTTATCCAACCTTGGTCTCAACAATTCTCGCTCATATAAACCCTCCTCATTCTCGCTAATTGGACTCCCAGAGATGACCCGGGGCCTAGTCATGGATCTCTGCATCCAGATCCCTCAGTAGTTGGATGAGGTTTCTAGCACAACAATTAGGGTGTTTGGCCATCCCATCACCAGAGTAGGTCAGTTCGGGCTGTCTCTCGACCATTGCCAGCAGTCTGTTGTGTGGGTATCTTTGTGGATTTCTGTGGGCCTCTCTAGCACTTTGCTTCTTCCTATTCTCATGTGGTCTTCATTTACCATGGTCTCCTATTCCTTGTTCTCCCTCTCTGTTGTTGATCCAGCTGGGATCTCCCGCTCCCCCAAGCTCTCTTTCCCTCAACCCTCGCCTTTCATTACCCCCACTCATGTCCAGGCTGTTCATGTAGATCTCATTCCATTTCTCTGTCATTGGGCGATCCCTGTGTCTTTCTTGGGGTCCTGTTTTCCAGGTAGCCTCCCTGGTGATGTGAGTAGCAGACAAGTCATCCTTGTTTCATGTCTAGTATCCTGCTATGAGTGAGTACATACCATGTTTGTCTTTCTGAGTCTGGGTTACCTCACTCAGGATGATTTTTTCTAGATCCATCCATTGGTCTGCAAACCTCATGATGCCATTGTTTTTCTCTGCTGAGTAGTATTCCATTGTGTATATGTACCACATTTTGTTTATCCATTCTTCAGTTGAAGGGCATCTGGGTTGTTTCCATGTTCTGGCTATTACAAACAATGCTGATATGAACATAGCTGAACAAGTGCTCTTATGGTGTGGTTGAGCATTTCTTGGGTATATGCCCAAGAGTGGTATAGCTGGATCTTGGGGGAGATGGATTCCCAATTTTCTAAGAAAGTGCCATATTGATTTCCAAAGTGGTTGTACAAGCTTGCATTCCCACCAGCAGTGGAGGAGAGTTCCCCTAGCTCCACATCCTCTCCAGCATAAGGTGTCTTCAGTGTTTTTGATCTTAGCCATTCTGACAGGCGTAAGGTGGTATCTCAGAGTTGTTTTGATTTGCATTTCCCTGATGATTAGGGATGTTGAGCAATTCCTTAAATGTCTTTCGGCCATTTGAGTTTCCTCTGTTGAGAATTCTCTGTTTAGTTCTATAGCCCATTTCTTAATTGGACTGTTGGGCATTTTGATGTCTAATTTCTTGAATTCCTTACATATTCTGGATATCAGTCCTCTGTCAGATGTGGGGTTGGTGAAGATCTTTTCCCATTCTGTAGGCTGTCGCTTTGCCTTGTTGACCGTATCCTTTGCTCTACAAAAGCTTCTCAGTTTCAAGAGGTCCCATTGATTGATTGTTTCTCTCAGAGACTGTGCTACTGGTGTTCTATTTAGGAAGTAGTCTCCTATGCCAATGCGTTCAAGACTACTTCCTACTTTCTCTTCTAGCAGGTTCAGAGTAGCTGGATTTATGTTGAGGTCCTTGGTCCACTTGGACTTAAGTTTTGTGCACGGTGATAGATATGGATCTATTTGCAGCCTTCTACATGCCGATATCCAGTTTTGCCAGCACCATTTGTTGAAGATGCTTTCTTTTTTCCATTGTGCACTTTTGGCTTCTTTGTCAAAAATTATATGTTCATAGGTGTGTGGATTAATGTCAGGGTCTTCAATTCGATTCCATTGGTCCACATGTCGGTTTTTATGCCAGTACCAAGCTGTTTTTATTACTGTAGCTCTATAGTAGAGCTTGAAGTCAGGGATCGTGATGCCACCAGAAGTTGTGTTATTGTACAGGATTCCTTTGGCTATCCTGGGTTTTTTGTTTTTCCATATGAAGTTGAGTATTATTCTTTCCAGGTCTGTGAAGAATTGTGTTGGTATTTTGATGGGGATTGCATTGAATCTGTAGATTGCTTTTGGTAAGATTGCCATTTTTACTCTGTTAGTCCTGCCTATCCATGAGCATGGGAGATCTTTCCATTTTCTGACATCTTTTTCAATTTCTTTTTTCAGGGACTTAAAGTTCTTGTCATATAGGTCCTTCACTTGCTTGGTTAGTGTTACCAGAAGGTATTTTATGTCATTTGTGGCTATAGTAAAGGGTGATGTATCTCTGATTTCCTTCTCCGCTTCTTTGTCCACTGTATATAGGAGGGCTACTGATTTTTTTGAGTTGATCTTGTATCGTGCTATGTTGCTGAAGGTGTTTATAAGCTGTATCAGTTCCTTGGTGGAATCTTTGGGGTCGCTCAAGTATACTATCATGTCATCTGCAAATAGGGAAAGCTTGACTTCTTCCTTTCCAATTTGTATCCCCTTAATCTCCTTATGTTGTCTTATTGCTCTGGATAGAACTTCAAGTACTATATTGAATAAGTATGGGGAGAGTAGACAGCCTTGCCTCGTTCCTGATTTTAGTGGAATTGCTTTGAATTTCTCTCCATTTAATTTGATGTTGGCTGTTGGCTTGCTGTAAATTGCTTTTATTATGTTTAGGTATGTTCCCTGTATTTCTGATCGCTCCAATACCTTTATCATGAAGGGGTGTTGGATTTTGTCAAATGCCTCTTCTGCATCCAGTGAGATGATCATATGGTTTTTTTCTTTGAGTTTGTTTATACGGTGTATTACATTGACAGACTTTCGTATGTTGAACCACCCTTGCATCCCTGGAATGAATCCTACTTGATCATGGTGGGTAATTGTTTTGATGTGTTCTTGGAGTCTGTTTGCCAGTATTTTATTGAGTATTTTTGCATCAATGTTCATGAGGGAGATCGGTCTGTAGTTCTCTTTCTTTGTTGTATCCTTGTTTGGTTTAGGAATTAGGGTAATTGTAGCCTCGTAGAAGGAGTTTGGCAATGTTCCTTCTGTTTCTATTGTGTGGAACAATTTAGAGAGTATTGGTATTAACTCTTCTTTGAAAATCTGGTAGAATTCTGCGCTGAAACCATCTGGTCCTGGGCTTTTTTTGGTTGGGAGACTTTTAATGACTGTTTCTATTTCGTTAGGGGTTATTGGACTATTTAATCATTTATCTGGTCTTGATTTAACTTAGGTATGTGGTACCTATCCAGAAAGTTATCCATTTCTTTTAGGTTTTCCAGTTTTGTCGAATAGAGGTTTTTGAAGTATGACCTGATGATTCTCTGGATTTCCTCAATGTCTGTTGTTATGTCTCCCTTTTCATTTCTGATTTTGTTGATTTGGATGCTCTCTCTCTGTCTTTTGGTTAGTTTGGATAAGGGCTTGTCTATCTTGTTGATTTTCTCAAAGAACCAACTCTTTGTTTCATTAATTTTTTGTATTGTTCTCTTTGTTTCTATTTTATTGATTTCAGCTCTCACTTTGATAATTTCCTGGCGTCTATTTTTCCTGGGAGACTGTGCTTCTTCTTGTTCTAGAGCTTTCAGGTATGCTGTTAAGTCTCTAGTGTGAGATTTCTCCAACTTATTTATGTGGGCATTTAGTGCTATGAATTTCCCTCTTAGTACTGCTTTCATAGTGTCCCAGAAATTTGGATATGTGGTGTCTTCATTTTCATTGATCTCTAGGAAGTCTTTAATTTCTTTCTTTATTTCTTCCTTAACTCATTGGTGATTCAGTTGGGTATTATTCAGTTTCCATGAGATTGCAGGTTTTCTGTAGTTTTTGTTGTTGAAATCCAACTTTAGACCATGGTGGTCTGATAGAACACAGGAGGTTATTCCAATTGTTTGGTATCTGTTTAGATTTGTTTTGTGGCCAAATATGTGGTCAATTTTAGAGAAGGTTCCATGGGGTGCTGAGAAGAAGGTATATTCTTTTTTGTTAGGATGGAATGTTCTGTAGATATCGATTAAGTGTATTTGAGTCATGACATCAGTTAAGTCCTTTATTTCTCTGTTAAGTTTCAATTTGGGAGATCTGTCCAGTGGTGAAAGTGGGGTGTTGACGTCTCCCACTATTAATGTGTGGGGTTTTATATGTGATTTAAGCTTTAGTAATGTTTCTTTTACATATGTGGGTGCCCTTGTGTTTGGGGCATAAATATTCAGAATTGAGACTTCATCTTGGTGGATCTTTCCTGTGATGAGTATGTAATGCCCTTCTTGATCTCTTTTGATTGATTTTAGTTTGAAGTCTATTTTGCTGGATATCAGGATGGCTACACCCAGTTGTTTCTTAAGACCGTTTGATTGGAAAGTCTTTTCCCAGCCTTTTATTTTTAGGTAGTGTCTATCTTTGAATTTGAGATGTGTTTCTTGTATGCAGCAGAAAGATGGGTCCTGCTTTCGTATCCATTCTGTAAGCCTATGTCTTTTTATAGGTGAATTAAGTCCATTGATATTGAGGGAAATTAATGACCAGTGATTGTTCATTCCTGTTATTTTTTGGTGGTGATGTGTGGGTACTTCTATACGTTGGGGTTTACTGCTGTGGCTTTATCTGTTGCCTGTGTTTTCGAGGGTGTATCTGACTTCCTTAGGTTGGAATTTTCCTTCTAGTGCTTTCTGTAGGGCTGGGTTTGTGGATAAGTATTGTTTAAATCTGGCTTTGTCATGGAATGTCTTGTTCACTCCATCTATGGTTATTGAAAGTTTTGCTGGGTATATTAGTCTAGGCTGACATCCATGGTCTCTTAGTGTCTGCATTACATCTGTCCAGGTTCTTCCGGCTTTCAAAGTCTCCATTGAGAAATCGGGTGTTATTCTGATGGGTTTGCCTTTATATGTCACTTGGCCTTTTTCCTTTGCTGCTCTTAATATTCTTTCTTTATTCTGTACATTTAGTTGTTTAACTATTATGTGGCGAGGGGACTTTTTTTGGGGGTCTAGTCTGTTTGGTGTTCTATAAGCTTCTTGTATCTTCATAGGCATTTCCTTCTTTAAGTTGGGAAAGTTTTCTTCTGTGATCTTGTTGAATATATTTTCTGTGCCCTTGAGTTGGTATTCTTCTCCTTCTTCGACCCCTATTATTCTTAGGATTATTCTTAGGTTTGGTCTTTTCATGGTGTCCCAAATTTCTTGGACATTTTGGTTCATGACTTTGTTGGCTTTAGTGTTTTCTTTGACTGATGAATCTATTTCTTCTACTGTATCTTCAACGCTAGAGATCCTCTCTTCCATCTCTTGCATTCTGTTGATTATACTTGCATCTGAAGTTCCCAATCGTTTTCTCAGATTTTCTATTTCCAGCATTCCCTCTGTTTGTGTCTTCTTCATTTTTTCTATTTCCCTTTTCAGGTCTTGGACTGTTTCCTTCATTTGTTTCATTGATTTTTCTTGATTTTCTCTCAGTACTTTATTGTTTTCTTCCAGGACTTTATTGATTTCTTCTAATTTGTTTGCCCTTTCCTCTAGTTGTTTACAGCGTTCTTCACATTTTTTTGTCTTTTCCTCTACACAAGCCTCTAGCTTCTTCATGATGTCATTCATAAGTCTGTTTTCTTCTGCTTCTTCCAATTTCTGATGTTCAGGTCTAGGTGTTGGAGGAGGGCTAGGGCCTGGTGATGCTGTATTGCTATTCATTTTGTTGTATATGTTTCTGCCTTGACGTCTGCCCATCTCCTTGTGGTTCGTTCTTGGCCTTATCCGCACACTTGGTTCAGACAGACCAGTGTTCCAAAAGGGAAGTCTGGAGCAAGATGGGAGCTGGGGGCCGGCCTCTAAGTCTCAGGAAGAGGCTTGGGGCTCAGGCGGATGGGCGTGGGGGCAGGGCGTGGAGACTGCAGGGTCTGCCAGGGGTCTTGGAGAAGGGGATCCTTCCCGGTGGGGCTAGCAGGGAACCTGCCCGGTGGCCAGAACCTGGGGTCTTGGCTGTGTCTCCTTTGTAAGTTACTACAGGATGACTCTTGAACCCTAACAGCCTTTCAGGTATACTGACATGAGAAGCCAGAGCCCAGCTACACAGAAGTAAAATCCTAGGGCTTTTTAGCAACCCGTGTGATAAGGCAGAAGGGCACAATAAAGCTTACAGACTTGCTTTTCCCATGTAAGAGTTAGGTCATTGTAACATTGTCTGAAGCAATAAGCATTACAAGTACATGACACCTTGAAGATACAAGTCAAATTGGCAATGGAGATCTTCCCAGCATCATTGGTGTTATGTATGTGAGTGTCCATTACCCCAACTCCTTTCTCCCTCACATTCACAACTCATAAATCTTTATTTTACACACACACACACACACACACACACACACACACACACACACACACACATCTCTATATGCTTTGTTTTCATCTTTGGACCTTAAAAAAAAGAAGAAGAAGCTAACCTCCCTCCAGAAAGAACTGTTTGAGCTGAAAGGAAATTGCTGCTTAACACCACTGGAGAATCCTAGCAAAGTCTTGTTAGAGCTCACATCCCTCCCCATTCATCAGTACCCGTTTCCCCAGATGAAAGCATTTCAGAATACAGTTCACTGTCTTGCAACTAGGGCAGCTGGTGCCTCTTTGCACCCTGCTACTTTTGACAATGGGTCCAGCTTTCTTGTGGAATTGTATCAATCCAAAGCCCCATCCTCAGAAGCCTCAGTCGGAAAGGTAGGAAATAACTAAATGAAGTGCCATTGGGAAAGGACTCAGACTAGCAAGCAAGTGTCTTCCCTGGATAAGGACACCCACAATCATTCCTCTGTGTGATGATCCATGTCTAACATGGCCAGATCTCTTGTGTGCGGTTTTATATTGCTGCTATAAAAACTATAGTGTCTTAAAACAGCACAAATTGTTTTGCAGTTCCAAAGGTCATAAGCCTGACCTGAGGATCTAAAAGAGAATCTGTTTCCAAGGTTTTTCTATTCCTACCTTACCAACTACCAGAATTCCTCAGTCCAGAGGCTTTTCCTTCGAGCATGTTTAGAGCAGGTGAGCATCTCTCTCTCTCTGACCTCCAACTTCCCTCTTGTAAGAACCAGGTGATAATACAGGTCCACCTGACAATACAGGATAATTGCCTCGGCTCAAGGTCTTCATCATTTCTGCAGAATGTTTTTTTCTGTGAAAGGTAGCATATTGCCTAGGTCCCAGAGGTTGGGAGGTAGGCACTTTGGGAAGAGGCCTATTGATCTATCTGTATGTTAATTTGTGAATGCTAACAAATAATTCTGAGGTTTGTAGCACTATGAATGCTAGCCCTACAGGTGTCTACATGGAACTGAGAGGGAAGATAATAGTTCTCTAGTCTATGAATGCTGACATCTGATTTAAACAAACCATCCTTTTTTAAAAAAAGCTTTAGTTCTGGCCTCTTGCTTTTGTCCATATGTGCACTAATCCTTACAAATGTCTTGGTTACTGAGAAGCTGCGCAAGCAGTTTCATTCCCAGACCTATGCCTATTTTTCAAAATTAATGACAGATGTTTATTTATTAGGTATTTGAAAGTTTGATACATTTTAAAGATTGAAATCCATCATGTATATGTATGTGTACATGCACCATGTGTGTGCAGGAGCATGAAGAGATCAGAAGATGGTGTAGGTTTCCCTGGAACGAGTTACAGGTATTTGTATGCCACCATGTTAAGTGCTGGGAACTAAACACTCATCCTCTGTGAGAGCAGTAAGTGCTCTTAACTGCTGAGCCATCTCCTCAGGCCCACTTTCATACATTTATACAATATATATTGATCATTTTCATCTGCCACTTCAACTCTTCCTTTCTCTTATCTCTCTTCTTTCCCTTCCTCTTTCAACTTCATTCTGGCTTAAGTTTTTTACATTTATTAAGCTCATTTTCTAAGCATTTCATATGCATTAGTTCTTTCAATTCTCACAGCAATCTCTGCTCCCACCCCAGGCATTGAACACAGGACCCCAAGTGTACGTGTGCTCTGCCCTCATTTTTTAACGTCTGTTTTATAGATTAAAAACTTGAGACTTTGCACTGCCAAGACACACATCTCATAAAGGGAGTCTGAATCAGGTTATTGGAATCCTTAGCCTACATGGAAGCCGAGGCTAAGGCTAGGCATGAATACTAATAGCCCTTTCATTTAAAAGCCAATGAGCCCTCTTCTTACCTTTGTTTTGAGATGAGATCCCACTAAATTTCTCAGGCTGACCTTAAACTTCTGATCCTCCTACCTCAGTCCACCAAGTGCTATGATGACAGGCCTGTGCCTGTACCAAGCTTGCTTATTTATTGTTTATTTGTTTATTAAGATGTGTTTCACTGTGCTGTCCAGGATGCTCGTGAGCTCTCAATCTGTCTGCTGCAGCTTTCCAAGTGCTAAGATTACCAGCATGCCCCACCGGTCTAGCTTCTCTTAGATCCTGCTAGAAATGACATATGATGTTACATTTTCAAAGATGCCTCAAGCTGTACCTTTTGTCTATCTAGAACACTAAAGCCCTGCTAATGCCTGCTTGGACAATTCTTATTAGCTATTCTTTCCCCATTCAAACTATACTAAGCTACCCTGCCTCAACTCACAACCAAGTTTAACTGCAATGTCATGCACCTGATAAGTTTTAAAATAAACAGGATGTAAAAATGTAGAGATGAACTTGAACATGTTTTGCTGTTGAAAAAAAAGACAAATGTAAACAACAGAGGGAAAGATAAGATCTGGATGGTAATGAGATTGTCCCCTTCCTGGTTATCCTAAAAAGAAGAAGGATCGTGCATCCAGGGTTTATATTACTGTTCTCTGCTCTCAAATGGCCTGCCTGTCACTCTAGGCTGGCGCCTGGCCTTGCATGGTTGTAAATAAAACTGCTTTGCTTTCACTTTTCTGAGTCTTCAGTACTCTTGGGAAGTAAGGACTATTGTTTCACACAGTCCATTGATCATCACAACTCTGGAATGTATAGTATTATTCCCATTTTATAGAGGAAAGACTGAAGCACACACACAGGTTACAGAATTTGCCCCAGGTACAAATGAGTGATAGATATAACTGGGGATGAACATGGAGTTAACTGGGAGATAACTATTCCCATACCGGTCACTCCACTGGGAGATTGCGGGAGCCCCCAGGAAGGCCCATTCATCCATTTATTCATTCAATCTCCATTTACTCATATCACTCCCAGCAGGCTGTTGTAAGTTGAATCATTTCACCTAAAGCAATCAAATTATGCATTCATTGCTCATGGTGTTGCAAGGCAGGTCAGGTGGCTCCCAAGGAAGTAGCACTGTCTTGAGAGTGCAACACAGTACTGGGCTATGAAGATGGAGCCAAAGGAGAAAGTGGTTGGTGTGCTGCACCCCTAGAGAGAGGAATAGAAATGAGCAACAGAGGGATTGCTGCCACGGTCAGGACTCATCAGATGGACTCTGGGTAGCTTAGGGCATTCTTTACAAAGTGGGTGGCTCACATCTCTGCCTCCACTCTATGAGGAAACTGCAGCACAAAGGTTTGGAAACCTGCCAAGGTTCCAGTGTCCAAATACTGGCTTTTACAAGCATCATATCACAACCATGCCAGGCTCTGCATTGCTTAAATTCGTATTTTATATGTAACTTGTTTTTAAAACCCTAAACGAAGAAACAAAGTGCCTTGGTATGGTATAGAGTAAAAAATCTGTATGCATAACTGCAGCCGGTGACAATGAATGGCATCTCTAAACTCAATTGTCTGCGTGAACTTAAAATCAAGGTTTATTCTACGTCAAAAAGCGGAGATTATCAAGGGTAAGAGGGGCTAATGCAAACTGAGACTTCATTGGTGAAATCAGAACTGAAAGAGAAGTTAAAAGGCAGTAGTTCTCTCACTATGTGAAAGTGATTCCGAGTTCCCCCTTTGTACCACCTAAAATATCAGTAGGGAAACCCACTGGTTCAGGGGACTACAGTACTTCACTGCTTGCTGGCGATCCTTGCCTGAGCAAAGGGTCTCAATACCAGAAGGTCCTTCATTGGTAAAATGCTGGTAGCACTGGTGGCGCTTCAAAGAGACCATAATTACAAATGAGCAACGCAGGAAACCACCAAATCTAAAGCATAGTATAGAATGAAAAATCGTAAGCCACTGTCATTGTCAAACTTAGCACACAGGTCTCTAGCCTTTTGTTGTAAGATGATAAAAATTGTTACAGAAAAAA